>NC_053390.1:837496509-838696509 GCF_905171765.1 Bufo bufo
TTCCACCTCCTCAAAGCCACCTTCCTCCTCTGACTCCTCTTCTTCAGACTCTTCTCTCTGCGTTGCCGCAGGTCCAGCAATCGACGACGACAAGACTGCTTCTGGTGGTGATGGAGACCACAACTCTTCCTCTTCATGCTCATCTACGACCTGATCCAGCACTCTTCACAGGGCACGCTCCAGAAAAAACGCATATGGGATGAGGTCGATGATGTTGCTTTGGGTTTGACTGACCAGGTTTGTCACCTCCGTAAAAGGACTCATGAGCCTACAGCCAATGTGCATGAGCGTTCAGTAACGCGGCCAAAAAATACCCAGCTCCGCAGAGGCTGTCCTCTTTTTTTTTTAAATTAAAAAAATCTGTTCTTACCAGTTTAATCTCTGTTTTGTCCCCTATCAGAGGCCGGTGTATGAAATAGATTTTAGGAACCGGGAGATGGAAAAAGATGCTTGGTTGGTCCTCTTACTTCCAATTTGGGGCACTGCACGACCCTATATGAGTGGTATGTTAAGTAGTACTATTCCTATCAGTTTAATCCCTGTTACGTCCCCTATCAGGGGCCGGTGTATGGAATAGATTTTAAGAACCGGGAGATGGAAAAAGATGCTTGGTTGGTCCTCTTACTTTCAATTTGGGGTACTGCGCGTGCGCCCTGCAATGTACTGTGCCACCCTATATGAGTGGTGTGTTAAATAGTACTATTCTTATCAGTTTAATCCCTGTTACGTCCCCTATCAGGGGCCATGTATCGAATAGATTTTAGAATACCGCAAAGAGTTGTCAATAGTTGACACACTCATGACATACATTTTATTCCTCTATGCGTCAATCTTGGTGTAGTGATGATTGTGATCGTGCGCACGTTTGGGAGATTGCAGGCGATGGCAGTTTTTCAAAGCCTATGGTCGTGCTGAGGTAGTTCAGTGACAGTTAAGTGACCCAGCACCAGAGGCCAGAAAAATTAGGCATGTAATTAGGCTGCTGTAGTAGCGGCCGGAAAAATTGATGTTTTCCAGGCAGAAAGTGCACTAAAACATTGCGGCTTGAACCCTAGTTGGTGGCGGAGAAGTCACGCAAGTCTTCCGGCATGCAGAGATTAAATACAGCAGCGTGTGGACCATTTTTAGCCCAAGGCATCTCATCAGGCCTTTTTTAGTCAAATGCATCCCCCACTGTCAGTCCCTTCGGGATCCATGCCTCATTCATCTTAATAAAGGTGAGGTAATCTAGACTTTTTTGACCTAGGCGACTTCGCTTCTCAGTGACAATACCTCCTGCTGCACTGAAGGTCCTTTCTGACAGGACACTTGAAGCGGGGCAGGCCAGAAGTTCTATCGCAAATTGGGATAGCTCAGGCCACAGGTCAAGCCTGCACACCCAGTAGTCAAGGGGTTCATCGCTCCTCAGAATGTCGATATCCGCAGTTAAGGCGAGGTAGTCTGCTACCTGTCGGTCGAGTCGTTCTCTGAGGGTGGACCCCGAAGGGCTGTGGCTATACGTAGGACTTAAAAAGCTCTGCATGTCCTCCATCAACAACACGTCTGTAAAACGTCCTGTCTTTGCCGGCGTGGTCGTGGGAGGAGGAGGATTACTTTCACCTCTTCCCCAGTTAGATTCCCGTTGTGCTGTGACATCACCCTTATACGCTGTGTAAAGCATACTTTTTAACTTGTTTTGAACTGCTGCATCCTTTCCGACTTCCGGTAACATTTCAGGCACTTTCTGCTTATACCAGGGGTCTAGTAGCGTGGCCACCCAGTACAGGTCGTTCTCCTTCAGCCTTTTTATACGAGGGTCCCTCAACAGGCATGACAGCATGAAAGACCCCATTTGCACAAGGTTGGATGCCGAGCTACTCATGTCCCGTTCCTCGTCCTCATTGATCTCATTGAAGGTCTGTTCTTCCCCCCAGCCACGTACAACACCATGGGTACTAGATAGGTAACAAAGAGCACCCTGGGATGCCTGCTGTGGTTGGTCTTCCTCCTCCTCAAAACCACATTCCTCCTCTGACTCCTCTTCCTCAGACTCCTCTTCCAGCGTTGCCGCAGGTCCAGCAAGCGATGCTGATAAAGCTGTTTCTGGTCTTGATGGTGACCACAACTCTTCCTCTTAACGCTCATCTACGGCCTGATCCAGGACTCTTCGCAGGGCACGCTCCAGGAAGAAAATAAATGGGATGATGTCGCTGATGGTGCCTTCGGTGCGACTGACTAGGTTTGTCACCTCCTCAAAAGGACGCATGAGCCTACAGGCATTACGCATGAGCGTCCAGTAACGTGGCAAAAAAATACCCAGCTCTGCAGAGACTGTCCTAGCACCCCGGTCATACAAATACTCGTTGACGGCTTTTTCTTGTTGGAGCAGGCGGTCGAACATTGGAAGTGTTGAATTCCAACGTGTCGGGCTGTCGCAAATAAAGCGCCTCACTGGCATGTTGTTTCGCCGCTGAATATCAGAAAAGTGCGCCATGGCCATGTAGGAACGCCTGAAATGGCCACACACCTTCCTGGCCTGCTTGAGGACGTCCTGTAAGCCTGGGTAAGCCGGAGTCAGCCACTGATCCACCTGTGCGTTCAGGGCGGACAGGAGTGCTATTCCGGTGTGACTCTCTGCTTTTAGGCAAGTCAACCCCAAGACGGCGTGACACTGTCGTATCTGGGATGTGGAATATCCCAGATACGAGGGGAGCTGGGGGGGTGCAGTTGATGTGGAGCAAGACACAGCAGCAGAAGAGGACTCAGCCGAGGAGGTTAGCGAAGAGGATGGAGTAGGAGGAGTAGAGGAGGTGGCAGCAGGCCTGCCTGCAAGTCGTGGCGGTGTCACCAACTCCGCTGCAGAGCCACGCATTCCATGCTTGGCAGCCATCAGCAGGTTTACCCAATGCGCAGTGTACGTGATATACCTGCCCTGACCGTGCTTTGCAGACCAGGTATCAGTGGTCAGATGGACCCTTGCCCCAACACTGTATGCCAGACATGCTATGACTTCCTTTTCCACAATAGAGAACAGGTTGGGGATTGCCTTTTGTGGAAAAAAAATTCGGCCGGGTACCTTCCACTGCGGTGTCCCAATAGCTACAAATTTTTTGAAGGCCTCAGACTCCACCAGCTTGTATGGTAAAAGCTGGCGGGCTATGAGTTCCGACAAGCCAGCTGTCAGGCGCCGGGCAAGGGGTTGACTCTGTGACATTGGCTTCTTACGCTCAAACATGTCCTTGACAGACACCTGACTGTGGGCAGATGAGCAGGAACTGCTGAAGGTGAGAGGCGGAGTGGCGGATGGTTGAGAGGGGGCAAGGAGGACAGCAGTGGTTGACGTGGCTGAAGATGCTGGACCAGGAGGAGGATGGTGGCTTTGAGTTTCTGTGCTGCTTGTACTCATCATGTGTTGATCCCATAGGCGTTTGTGATGTGAGATCATGTGCCTTCGCAAAGTAGTTGTACCTAGGTGGGTGTTGGACTGCCCACGACTCAGTTTCTTTTGGCACAGGTTGCAAATGGCATCGCTGTTATCAGAGGCAGACACACAAAAAGAAATGCCCAGGGCCGATCCTACACGGGGTGCAGTGGGTGCCCCGCACCCCAGCGCTGCGGCCCTGGTGACAAGTGGGGGCGGCCGCGGCCGGCGGCAGGGCAGAGCAGGAGATGAGCGCCTCCATTGCGGAAGCGCTCATCTCCATAGTCATCTGTATTGCCGTCCTCAGGACGGCAATACAGATGCCTGTCTGTGCTGCGGCAGAGGAGGGAGAGGTGTGTCCCCTCCTGTTCCTCTGATAGGCTGCCGGCTTAGTGCTGGCAGCCTATCAGAGGCCGGTGATGGCGCGATGACGTCATCGCGTCGCCTGAGCCGTATAGCGAGGCTGCGAGGGACACAGACGGAAGAGGTGGCCTGCATCGCATCGCATTGCTGGAGGTAAGTATAAGTGTATTATTTTTTTAAATTTTTTTATATAGGTACAATACTGGGCTGGCACATGATAAGGGGGGCTACTGGGCTGGCACATAAGGGGGGCTACTGGGCTGGCACATAAGGGGGGACTACTGGGCTGGGCTGGCACATGATAAGGGAGGCTACTGGGCTGGCACATGATAAGGGGGGACTACTGGGCTGGCACATAAGGGGGGACTACTGGGCTGGGCTGGCACATGATAAGGGAGGCTACTGGGCTGGCACATGATAAGGGGGGACTACTGGGCTGGCACATGATAAGGGGGGCTACTGGCACATGATATGGGGGCACTCTGGCTACTGGCACATGATAATGGGGGGGATCTGGCTACTGGCACATGATATGGGAGGGGGGCTCTGGCTACTGGCACATGATAAGGGGGGGGGCTCTGGCTACTGGCACATGATATGGGGGGCTACTGGCACATGATAAGGGGGGCTACTGGCACATGATAAGGGGGCTACTGGCACATGATAAGGGGGTCTACTGGCACATGATAAGGGGGGCTACTGGCACATAGGGGGGCTACTGGCACATAAGGGGGGCTACTGGCACATGATATGGGGGGCTCTGGCTACTGGCACATGATGGTGGGGGGGCTTTTATTTCTGGCACATGATTGGGGGCACTCTGGCTACTGGCACATGATATGGGGGGCTCTGGCTACTGACACATGATATGGGGGGGCTCTGGCTACTGACACATGATATGGGGGGGCTCTGGCTACTGGCACATGATGGTGTGGGGGGGCTCTGGCTACTGGCACATGATATGGGGGGGGCTCTGGCTACTGGCACATGATATGGGGGGCTACTGGCACATGATAAGGGGGGCTACTGGCACATGATAAGGGGGCTACTGGCACATGATAAGGGGGGCTACTGGCACATGATAAGGAGGGCTACTGGCACATAGGGGGGCTACTGGCACATAAGGGGGGCTACTGGCACATGATATGGGGGGGCTCTGGCTACTGGCATATGATATGGGGGGCTCTGGCTACTGGCACATGATGGTGGGGGGCTCTTATTTCTGGCACATGATTGGGGGCACTCTGGCTACTGGCACATGATATGGGGGGCTCTGGCTACTGACACATGATATGGGGGGCTCTGGCTACTGACATGATATGGGGGGGCTCTGGCTACTGGCACATGATGGTGGGGGGGCTCTTATTACTGGCACATGATTGGGGGCATCTATGGGGGCACATCTTACTGCAGATTATTGGGGGGCACTATAGGGGCATCTACTGAGGCTAAAAAAGAAGATATTTTATATGGGGGCTCTGTATAGGGGCATTTTATACTGGGACACATTATGGTGGGTACTATGGGGAAGGGGGGGCACTATGGGGGTCATCTACGGGGGCACTGAGAAGGGGTATTTTATATTGGCACATTATGGGAACATTAGCTCAACTGGGGGCATTACAAATGTTTTGCATATTATAAGGAGAATTATTACTACTGGGGGGGCATTATGGTGGGCTTTATTACTCCCCCATGGTATGACCCCCTAGTAGCAGCACCAGCCTCTCCCTGCTCTGCTATCCCTCTGCCCCTTCTCCAAATCCTTATTATGAAATCTTTCTCATTAGGTTAAAGCACAACATCAGCTCCGCCGAGCCCCCGGCCAAAGTGTGGAAGTGGCGTCCGAGATCCCCAAGGGCCAAGTCAAGTAACTGTAAGTTTTTATGGGGGTTCTACAAAAGAGCTATCGTGGGGCAAAGTTCATATTCGTGTTTACACACGTGTTTTAAAATGAATGCTTTCTCCTATTATAAACAAGTAAATAATGACGCAATGCTGTGGGGCTGGTGTGCAACTTTTTCCAGGGCTGGTTTTTATCCCCAGTCCGGCCCTGGCCGAGCGAGCCGCCGGGACTTTTTTTTTTTTGACTTTTTTTTTTTTTTAAGCCGAGCAGCCGAGCCGCCGATTCGCCGGGGAATCTGCGAGCCGAGCGGGATGTCAGTGACGACGTGACGTTAGAGCCCGCGGCGCGCCGCCTCTGCGGCTGGAGATATAGCTCCGCTCGGCTCCACCCACCCACCTCTGCCATCTTCAGACAGCGTGGTAGCTAGGAGGCAGAGGAGGGACTGGAGCGAGCGGACAGCGGAGCATTTTAAAGCTGCTGCTGCCTGATTCAGCTGAGCTGATTGAGCCTGCCCAGTGCCTTGAATGCCTTCTGCCTGGTCTGGCTAGACAGACTGAGTGGCGTGCCATCGATCTGATCATCTGCCTGCTGGCTGCTGCAGTGCCTTGCGAAGTGGGTGCTGACTGCACCTGACCTGGCTGGCTTCCCTGGCTGCACCCTGTGTGTAAGTAATACTGTTACTGTGTGCCATTAAATGCAACCATTGTGCCCATCAAACTGCAGCCACTGTGCCCATCAACATGCAGCCACTGTGCCCATCAAAATGCAGCTACTGTGCCCATCAAAATGCAGCTATTGTGCCCATCAAAACACATACTGTGGCCATAAAAACACAGCCACTGTGCCCGTCAAACGCAGCCACTGTGCCCGTCCAAACGCAGCCACTGTGCCCGTCCAAACGCAGCCACTGTGCCCGTCCAAACGCAGCCACTGTGCCCATCAAAATTCAGGTCACAAAGAGGGCCTCTGTTAGAGAGCCCCCCCTCCAGGATCCATTAGACCCCATTGTAGTTGCCTAATATATCCCACCCCTTGACATGTGTCATTGTAATAATATAATCAATGCTATTCACTTCACCTGTCAGTGGTTTTAATGTTGTGGCTGATCAGTGTAGTATACATTTGCTTTTCCCCTTAGATGTCTAGCAAAAAAACAAAGTTATCAGGATATCAATACAAGCAACGCCGAAAAAGAAAGGAAGAAGCTTTGAAAAAAATTACTTCTTCTATTACAAGCTTCTTACAGCCACAGTCTTCATTAAGCAGTGGTCAAGATTCCCTTTGCACTGATGCATCAACATCAAGCAAAGAGTTAAGGTCCAGTGTCATAGACATTTCACATAGGGGAGAAGGAGAAAAAAACAAACAATTGGAAGAATCAGAATGTGATGATGATCTGGTACCCGTGGATCCCGAGTGTTGTACTGAGCCAATAACAACTGGAGATGTAACTTCAGGTTACATTGTTTCAGCAGCAGAGATGCATTTTGACATTGAAGAGGAAGATATATCTGATGTTTCCTCTGAGTCAGACACTGAGTCTATTGTACTTATGGATGATGAAACTGAAATGGAACTTGAAGAGCCATCAACAGCATCACATGGAATCTCAAGTGATCCTGCTTTCTGGCCCGAAAATATAGATGACCAACACAGAATAACTTTGATAAAAATTGGTCCTGTTCAAGAAAAGGCTTTTACTTTTCCAAAAGATGATACCAACAGGAGCTTTTCTATCTCTTACTACCAAAGAGTACTGGATAATGGAGAGAAGATACCAAGAAATTGGTTGATCTATTCTACAGCTAATAATTCGGTCCAGTGTTTTGCTTGCCGGATATTCAACAGTGACAATATGGCTTTGGCCTCAAAACAAGGCTTTAATGATTGGCAGCATCTGACAAGACATTTAAGCCGACATGAAAAAACCACAATCCATATCACAAATTATAAGAAATGGATGGATCTTTCAAGAGCTCTGGAAAAGGGAACAACCATTGATCATATCAATCAAAAGATCATTAAACAAGAAGAGAAACGCTGGTATTCTGTCATACAGCGAATAATCTACATTATCCAATATTTAGCAGGACAAAATCTGGCGCTTCGTGGCTGTGATGCCCGTTTGTTTCAAAACAATAATGGTAACTTCCTGAAATTGGTTGAAATGATAGGGAAATTTGATCCCATCATATCTGAACATATTCAGAGAATTCAGTGCTCCATTTCACAGCATTCACAAATGCCACATTATCTCGGTTACAAGATTCAGAATGAGATAATTGCCATAGTTGGCACAAAAATAAGAGAAAAAATTATACGAAGCCTAAATGAGTCCAAATATTTCTCCATTATCCTGGATTGTACTCCTGATATGAGCCACACTGAGCAGATTAGTATTGTTGTCCGATTTGTTGTTCTAGATCAAAGTGCAAAAAAAATTGAAGTTCGAGAACACTTCCTTGATTTTTGTCCAGTAAACAATACAACATCTGAAGGACTGACATCCTTTTTACTGGCCTACCTAAAGAACAATCACATTGCAATTGAGAATATGCGTGGCCAAGGCTATGACAATGGCGCAAACATGAAAGGAAAACATAATGGTTTGCAGCAAAGAATACTCAATATCAATCCAAGAGCCTTTTTTGTGCCATGCAGTGCACATACTCTCAACTTGGTGGTGAATGACGCTGCAAAGATTTCATTCCATAGATTTCTTTGGCATCGTTCAAGAACTTTATGTGTTCTTTGCCTCATCCACCCAACGGTGGCAAGTACTCAAGGAGCACGTTACAAATCTAACTTTAAAACCACTCTCCGAAACCAGTTGGGAAAGCAGAGTTGCAGCAATTAAACCCTTGCGATATTTCCTACCTGAGGTATTTGATGCACTGTATGACATCTCAGATGATGACAACAGGGACATTAACACTAAACATCAAGCTCAATCCTTGGCAACGAAAATAAAATCATTTAAATTCATCTGTTCCATTGTCATTTGGTATGAATTATTATCAAAGGTGAATGTGATCAGCAAAATAATGCAGCAAACAACATCAAACCTATCAGGCTGTGTACAGGAACTGGAGAAGTTGATCAAGCACTTGGTGGAATACAGGTCTGATGAAGGCTTTGAGAATGCGCTAGCTGATGCCAAAGGAATAGCTGAAAAGCTTGATTGTGAAGCAAAATTTCCTGATGCATTTACAATTAGACCTCGACGGAAAAAGAAGATTTTTGACTATGAACATGAAGATGAGTCTCTTGCAGACCCTACACAATATTTTAAAGTGAATTTTTTCTTTGCCGTTTTGGACACATCCATCCAGTCCATAAATGAGAGATTCACATTACTTCAGAGCCACTGTGACACATTTGCATTTTTATATGAAATCCCAAAACTTGGGATGGACAAAAAGGATATATTGAAGTGTTCCATGGATCTGCAAAACAAATTAACTGACAGCCAGTTATCCCACTCTGACATTAATGGAATAGATCTTTGTGATGAACTGGACACCATTCGACCTTTTCTAACCCAGGAGATGACAGTCACCAACATCTTGCAGTATCTAGTGGAGAATAACTTGACCAACACATTCCCAAACCTTTCTGTTTCACTGAGAATATTGATGACACTTCCTGTAAGTGTAGCTGCTGGGGAACGTTCATTTTCCAAACTAAAGCTGATAAAAAATTATCTCCGTTCCACGATGTCCCAGGCAAGACTTACCAACTTATCCATTATATCCATTGAAAAATCCTTCTGCGAAGACTTGGATATAGATGATGTGATTAGAAATTTTGCTGTTGCCAAGGCTCGAAGAGTTCGTTTTGTTTGATTAAATAATCAATGTGTACACACTGCATGCATCCTTTCCTAGTGTCTCACAACTAGAAGATAATGTACCAACATTTTTTGGGAGACTGCAGATGTGTGTTTTCAATATTTAGTTGGGCTTGGATGTTTTTCTTAAGAAAAGGCGTGCCACTCTACCCCATAGCCCAGGCATTTGAAGAATACTGGAGATTGTTGTCACATGTACCACCTTACAGCCAGCACTTGCCATATATTCCTGCAGCTCCTTTAATGTTGCTGTAGGCCTCTTGGCAGCCTCCCTGACCAGTTTCTTCTCATCTTTTCATAAATTTTGGAGGGATGTCCAGTACTTGGTGATGTCACTGTTGTGACATATTTTCTCCACTTGATGATGACTGTCTTCACTGTGTTCCATGGTGTATCTAATGCCTTGGAAATTCTTTTGTACCCTTCTCCTGACTGATACCTTCTAACAATGAGATCCATCTGATGCTTTGAAAGCTCTCTGCGGACCATGGATTTTGTTCTAGGATGCGACTAAGAAAATGTTAGGAAAGACCTACTAGAAGTGCTGAACTTTATTTGGGGTTAATCAGAGCACTCTAAGACTAGATTTACATCTAGGCTGCTGTGCTGCCTTGATGCGTTTTTCAGGCATGTTTTGCAGTGCTTTTTGTGTTTTTAAACCCTCCTTTTTGCATGCAGTTTTTATGCATTTTGTGGTTTTTTTCCTCTTTAAACACACTGTATATAGCTGGTTGCTAAGAAGGAGGCCGGGAAGCAAGCCACTTTAAGTTTATTTAACTTTATTTAATTGATATTTGCACTTGATTGTATGCATGAATCTGTTATTTGCACTTTAGTTATTGTATTTATTGAAAATGTAAAAAGTACAGAATCAATCTATCTTGCATATTTTGCATCTGTTGTTATAGATTTTCTGCTACCTCATTTTCTGTTCAAAAATGTTATATTGTTCAGTTCATATTTATAGTCCAAGTACACTATTTGTACTATTTGCACTATTTGATTTACATGCACTTGACACAGATTTGTCAATAAATAAAACATTTATTTTGACATGTCAAAGCCGTTGACTAAGTTATTGTCAAAGCAAATTGGTGGGGCTGAAGTTGTTGCCATAGAAACATTGTAAAGGGGAGGAGTTAGTAAGATAACCACACCCATGTGGGGGCGCCAGAAATATTTCTGCACCCAGGCGCCTGTGACCCTAGGATCGGCCCTGGAAATGCCACACTGCTGAGCTTTGCAATGACGGCATTCTGGTGGTGGCAACAGCATGCGTTGATTGGCGTGCTGTCTGGCTGACCCCGGGTGCCGATACATACTGTCTGACTGTGCCACTAGCTCCTTGCGACGACCTCCCCCTGCTTCCAACTTGTCTCCTCCTCCTCTCTGTCTCCCCATCTGAACTTTCCCCCTGTTCTTCTTCTCTTCGAGCGGGCACCCCCGTGACATCCACTGACACATCGTCATCATCAACCGCTTCACTTGTATCTGACAACTCAGCAAAGGAAGCAGCAGCGGGTTCAACATCATCATCATCATCACACCGTACGTCCATGTGTGTAATGCTGCCTGACTGAGACATATCCCTGTTATCTACATCCTCTGGAAATAATGGTTGCGCATCACTCATTTCTTCCAACTGATGTGTAAATAACTCCTCTGAGGGATCAAGTGAATCCGCTGTGGTGGTAGTGTTGGTGGTGGCAGCAGGCGGGCGAGTGGTAACTTGAGAGGTGCCCAAAGCTGAGCTGGAGGAGGATGGTGCGTCAAGGTTCCGAGCAGAAGCTGTAGAAGATTAGGTGTCTGTCACGGAACCATGAACCAGACGTACAACAAGGGATAAGTGAAAATAAGAAGGCTTTATTGAAAATAAAGCTGTAAAGCAAAAGTCCAAACGGATGGCGAAACCGAAGCAGAGTCTTTGCGAAGCCAGAGGACAGGAACCAGAAGGGTAGTCAGACGAAGCCAGGATCAGGAACCAGCAGGGTAGTCAGACGAAGCCAGGATCAGGAACCAGCAGGGTAGTCGGACGAAACCAGGATCAGGAACCAGCAGGGTAGTCGGACGAAACCAGGATCAGGAACCAGAAGCAGCAGCAGTCTAGAAGCATGTGAACACAGGAGGACCAAGCAAGGAACTGAAGCCACAGACCTCCTATATATATGAGCTGGGCATCCAGCTCCTCCCAGTGGGAAGGAGGAGCCGCAGGGTGGGAGGCTACAAGAAACCCAGAAACCAAGATGGCCGCCAGCACATGTCAAACGAAGGAGAACAGCAAGAAGGTAAGACCATGACAGTACCTCCCCCTCAAGGGCCCCTCCTCCGCGGAGTAAAGAATGGTTTCTGAGGGAAGCGTGCGTGGAAGGCTCGGAGCAAGGCAGGAGCATGGACATCTGCGGAGGGAACCCAGGAACGCTCCTCTGGACCATAACCACGCCAATGGACCAAAAACTGCACCCGACCGCGGACCAGGCGTGAGTCCAGGATATTGCTCACCTCATACTCCTCACGATTACCCACTTGGACCGGACGAGGCCGAGGAACCGAGGAAGTGAAACGATTACACACCAGTGGCTTCAACAGGGAGACATGAAACACGTTGGAGATCCGCATGCCAGGAGGAAGCGCAAGGGCATAGGCTACCGGGTTTACCCTGCGAAGCACTCGGAAGGGACCAACAAAGCGAGGCGCCAGCTTGGGAGTGGGCACTCGAAGGTTGAGGTTGCGGGTGGACAACCATACACTGTCTCCGACCTGGTAGGAAGGAGCAGGCGCTCGTCTGCGATCAGCCTGGAGTCTCTGGCGCTGCGCAGAGACCTCAAGGGACTTCTGGATCAGTACCCAAGAAGCACGTAGGACGGAAAGGTGATCCTCCACAGCCGGAATATCCTGGGGAGAGAATACCTCCGGTAACATGGCAGGTTGGAACCCATAATTGGCCATGAAGGGAGACGTCCCAGAGGAAGAGTTCACCGCCGTGTTCCTGGCAAACTCAGCCCAAGGCAGGAGGTCAACCCAATTGTCTTGGTGATCGGAGACATAGCAACGAAGGAATTGCTCCAAGGCCTGATTGGATCGTTCTGCGGCCCCATTGGACTGAGGGTGGTAGGCCGAGGAGAAGGAGAGATGAATCCCCAACTGGGAGCAAAAGGCGCGCCAGAACCTGGACACAAACTGACTCCCCCGATCCGACACAATCTCCTTGGGCAAACCGTGCAACCGGAAGACCTCCCTGGCAAAAATCGTGGCCAACTCTTGTGCAGAGGGTAACTTCTTGAGAGGAACACAGTGGCACATTTTGGAAAACCGATCCACAATCATGAGAATGACCGTATGGCCTCGGGATGCAGGGAGGTCCACAATGAAATCCATCCCCAGGTGTGACCATGGGCGCTCCCCGGTGGCTATGGGTTGCAGAAGGCCCAACGGAAGGTGCCGAGGGGACTTACTCTGGGCACAAACGGAGCATGCCGCTACATATGCGGCGATGTCGGAACGTAGGGAAGGCCACCAGAACAGACGTGAAACAGCCCAGGACAGCTGATTCTTTCCAGGATGCCCCGCGGTCTTGGAGTTATGGTAGGTTCGCAACAACCGAGTGCGCAACTCCTCAGGCACAAAACATCTGCCGTTGGGTCTCCCAGAGGGAGCACCAGATTGAGCCGCCAAAATCTGCTCACCCAGGGGAGAGGTCAGGCTGGTGCGAATGGCGGCCAAGATCTGATTCGGAGGTATCCGCCCTGATGTTCTTGGAACCGGGTAGGTAGGAGACCACGTAATTAAAACGTGACAAGAACAGAGCCCATCTGGCCTGACGTGGTGTCAATCTCTTGGCCTCAGAAAGGTAGGTCAGATTCTTGTGGTCCGTCAGGATGAGGACCGGAACCGCCGAACCCTCGAGCAAGTGCCTCCATTCTTTAAGGGCCTGCACGATGGCCAATAACTCCCTGTCACCAATCTGATAGTTGCACTCCGCGGACGACAGTTTCCGGGAGTAAAACCCACAAGGAAGCAGAGGACCCTCTGGTGTTCTACGCTGAGACAGAAGGGCGCCTACTCCCGTCTCAGACGCGTCCACCTCGAGGACAAAGGGCAACCCAGGGTTGGGATGCGACAGAATCGGAGCCGACACAAAGGCGGACTTTAGAGCCTCAAAAGCTCGGATGGCCTCGAGCGGCCAGACCTGGGAATTACTGCCCTTCCTGGTCAGATCCGTGAGAGGCTTGGCTAGCATGGAAAAGTCCCTGATGAACTTCCGATAATAATTGGCGAAGCCCAAAAAGCGCTGCAGGGAACGAAGACCACTGGGCTGGGGCCACTGTAAGACAGCCGAAACCTTCTCAGGATCCATGGAGAACCCCTCAGCGGAAATGATGTAACCTAAGAAGGTTACCTGGGATCGGTGAAATTCGCATTTCTCAAGCTTACCGAACAGCTTGTTCTCTCGTAACCGTTGCAACACTCGTCTGACATCCAGAATGTGGGCCTCCATGGATTCAGAATATACCAAGATGTCATCCAAATAGACCACCACACACTGCTGCAACAGGTCACGGAAAACATCGTTGATGAATTCCTGAAAGACTGTGGGCGCATTGCACAACCCAAAGGGCATAACCAAGGATTCATAATGACCGGTCCTGGTGTTAAACGCGGTCTTCCACTCATCGCCCGCCTTGATCCTTACCAGGTTATATGCCGCCCTCAGGTCGAGTTTGGTAAAGACCGTGGCCCCTTTAAGGCGATCGAACAGCTCGGAAATCAAGGGTATCGGGTAAGCGTTCTTGATCGTGATGCGATTGAGACCCCTGTAATCGATGCAAGGCCTCAACTCACCGCCCTTCTTTTTCACAAAGAAAAATCCAGCCCCTGCCGGGGACGAGGATTTGCGAATGTGTCCGCGTGAAAGCGCCTCCCTCACGTACTCCTCTATGGCCTCATTCTCCGCTACCGACAGTGGATAGACTTTGCCACGAGGAGGAACGGCACCAGATTGTAACTCTATGGCACAATCGTATGGGCGGTGCGGAGGTAGGGCAACCGCGCGCACCTTATCGAATACATCCCGGTACTCCTCGTATTCAGGAGGCAACAGAGAGTCCGAGGAAGTACACAGCAACTTGACAGACCCATGGATGCAACTAGCCCCACACTGCGGTGACCACGAGAGGATCTCGGCCGATCTCCAATCGAAAGTCGGATTATGCTTCCGGAGCCAGGGGTACCCCAAGACCACCGAGTAGTGTGGAGACGAAATAACCTGGAGGCAGACCGACTCTCTGTGAACGGCACCAATGGCTATCCCCACTGGAAGGGTCTCATGAGTCACGTGTGGCGGCAGAAGGGGTCTGCCGTCTATCGCCTCAAGAGCCAGTGGGGAACCTCGAGCCTGCAGAGGAATGGAATTGGCGGCAGCGAACACATTATCAATGAACAAACCACCAGCACCAGAGTCCACCAACGCCTGGGTCGTCACAGAGCCCCCGACCCAGGAGAGGACAACAGTGATCAGTGGTTTGTCAACACGGGAAACCGGGGACGAGGAGACTCCACCCAAGATCTGCCCCCGACAGGATCTCAGGTGCGAGCGTTTCCCGGACGGTTCGGACATGCCAACCGAAAATGCCCACCGAGACCACAGTACATGCATCGGCCCTCGCGTCTCCGGAGTACCCTCTCTCCCTCGGACAGGCGAGCAAACCCCAGCTGCATGGGTTCACCCCCAGACAAGTCATCCCCAGGAGGCGTGGGAGGAGAGGGTGGCACGGGTGGGACAGCAAACGTAGGCGCCAATCTGTTAGAAAACCTCCGCAGGCTCTCCTTAAAGGAAGGTCTCTCCCTGAGTCTGGTGTCAATCAAAATCAGGAAAGAAATAAGAGACTCGAGCTCCACTGGTAGGTCCTTAGCTGCAACCTCATCCTTCAAGGCATCCGAGAGACCATGAGAGAAAGCAGCGACCAGAGCCTCATTATTCCAGCCCACCTCTGCTGCCAGGGTACGAAACTCAATGGCGTATTCAGCTACGGATCGTGAACCCTGTCTGATGGACATAAGGAGCTTCGCAGCAGAGGCAGCACGAGCCGGCACATCGAATACCTTCCGAAGAGAAGCAACAAAACCGGAAAACTCGGCAACCACCGGATTGTTGTTCTCCCATAAAGGGCTGGCCCAGGCCAAGGCCTTGTCCGAGAGCAGCGAGATCAAGAAGCCCACCTTTGATCTCTCAGTGGGAAAGGCATGTGGCAGCAACTCAAAATAAATGCCCACCTGGTTAAGGAAACCTCGGCACTGAGTTGGCTCTCCCCCAAAGCGCTGTGGAAGAGGGGCAGAACCGGTCATACCCCGAAACACCGCAGGTGCAACAACAGGTGTCGGGGTAGACTCTGGCGCAACAACCGGAGCGGCAGTAGGAGCGGGCCCAGGAGCGACAACCGACCCATCGGCAACGGGAGCGAAATGAGCCGTGCGTTCAAGCAGGGTTTGCAACGCCACAGCGAACCGACCCAACAGGTGATCCTGCTGATCAAGTCTGGCAACCAGCGTGGGTAGCGAGGATGGCCCTGTACCGTCAGAATTCATGGCTTGGTCCTAATGTCACGGAACCATGAACCAGACGTACAACAAGGGATAAGTGAAAATAAGAAGGCTTTATTGAAAATAAAGCTGTAAAGCAAAAGTCCAAACGGATGGCGAAACCGAAGCAGAGTCTTTGCGAAGCCAGAGGTCAGGAACCAGAAGGGTAGTCAGACGAAGCCAGGATCAGGAACCAGCAGGGTAGTCAGACGAAGCCAGGATCAGGAACCAGCAGGGTAGTCAGACGAAGCCAGGATCAGGAACCAGAAGGGTAGTCAGACGAAGCCAGGATCAGGAACCAGCAGGGTAGTCGGACGAAACCAGGATCAGGAACCAGCAGGGTAGTCGGACGAAACCAGGATCAGGAACCAGAAGCAGCAGCAGTCTAGAAGCATGTGAACACAGGAGGACCAAGCAAGGAACTGAAGCCACAGACCTCCTATATATATGAGCTAGGCATCCAGCTCCTCCCAGTGGGAAGGAGGAGCCGCAGGGTGGGAGGCTACAAGAAACCCAGAAACCAAGATGGCCGCCAGCACATGTCAAACGAAGGAGAACAGCAAGAAGGTAAGACCATGACAGTGTCCTGTGTTAGCCAGTCAACTATGTCCTCAGAACTTTTCGAGTTCAGGGTACGTGGCCTCTGAACACTGGGCATTATTCTAGGGCCAAAGGGAATCACAGCACCACGACCATGACAGCCCCTGCGGGGTGGCCTGCCTCTGCCTGTCATTTTTTTTTAGATTAGTGGTACTATGCGTGCAAGGCACTGTGCCACCCGATATGAGTGGTGGGCAGTGGGCACAGTACAATCTGTGGGCCTGACACACACTGGCAGGCAACTGCAATTATATTACAGAGATTTTTTTTTTTACTGTTTTAAATGCAAGCTACTGTGCCACCAGATATGAGTGGTGGGCACTGGCAGTGGGCACAGTACACTCTGTGGGCCTGACACACACGCTGGCAGGCAACTTCAATTATATTACAGAGAAAAAATTGTTTTACTGTTTTAAATGCAAGCTACTGTGACACCAGATATGAGTGGTGGGCACTGGCAGTAGTGGGCACAGTACACTCTGTGGGCCTGACACACGCTTGCAGGCAACTGCAATTATATTACAGAGAAAAAAAATAGTTTTACTGTTTTAAATGCAAGCTACTGTGACACCAGATATGAGTGGTGGGCACTGGCAGTGGGCACATTACAGGGAGTGCAGAATTATTAGGCAAATGAGTATTTTGACCACATCATCCTCTTTATGCATGTTGTCTTACTCCAAGCTGTATAGGCTCGAAAGCCTACTACCAATTAAGCATATTAGGTGATGTGCATCTCTGTAATGAGAAGGGGTGTGGTCTAATGACATCAACACCCTATATCAGGTGTGCATAATTATTAGGCAACTTCCTTTCCTTTGGCAAAATTGGTCAAAAGAAGGACTTGACAGGCTCAGAAAAGTCAAAAATAGTGAGATATCTTGCAGAGGGATGCAGCACTCTTAAAATTGCAAAGCTTCTGAAGCGTGATCATCGAACAATCAAGCGTTTCATTCAAAATAGTCAACAGGGTCGCAAGAAGCGTGTGGAAAAACCAAGGCGCAAAATAACTGCCCATGAACTGAGAAAAGTCAAGCGTGCAGCTGCCAAGATGCCACTTGCCACCAGTTTGGCCATATTTCAGAGCTGCAACATCACTGGAGTGCCCAAAAGCACAAGGTGTGCAATACTCAGAGACATGGCCAAGGTAAGAAAGGCTGAAAGACGACCACCACTGAACAAGACACACAAGCTGAAACGTCAAGACTGGGCCAAGAAATATCTCAAGACTGATTTTTCTAAGGTTTTATGGACTGATGAAATGAGAGTGAGTCTTGATGGGCCAGATGGATAGGCCCGTGGCTGGATTGGTAAAGGGCAGAGAGCTCCAGTCCGACTCAGACGCCAGCAAGGTGGAGGTGGAGTACTGGTTTGGGCTGGTATCATCAAAGATGAGCTTGTGGGGCCTGTTCGGGTTGAGGATGGAGTCAAGCTCAACTCGCAGTCCTACTGCCAGTTTCTGGAAGACACCTTCTTCAAGCAGTGGTACAGGAAGAAGTCTGCATCCTTCAAGAAAAACATGATTTTCATGCAGGACAATGCTCCATCACACGCGTCCAAGTACTCCACAGCGTGGCTGGCAAGAAAGGGTATAAAAGAAGAAAATCTAATGACATGGCCTCCTTGTTCACCTGATCTGAACCCCATTGAGAACCTGTGGTCCATCATCAAATGTGAGATTTACAAGGAGGGAAAACAGTACACCTCTCTGAACAGTGTCTGGGAGGCTGTGGTTGCTGCTGCACGTAATGTTGATGGTGAACAGCTCAAAACACTGACAGAATCCATGGATGGCAGGCTTTTGAGTGTCCTTGCAAAGAAAGGTGGCTATATTGGTCACTGATTTGTTTTTGTTTTGTTTTTGAATGTCAGAAATGTATATTTGTGAATGTTGAGATGTTATATTGGTTTCACTGGTAAAAATAAATAATTGAAATGGGTATATATTTGTTTTTTGTTAAGTTGCCTAATAATTATGCACAGTAATAGTCACCTGCACACACAGATATCCCCCTAAAATAGCTAAAACTAAAAACAAACTAAAAACTACTTCCAAAAATATTCAGCTTTGATATTAATGAGTTTTTTGGGTTCATTGAGAACATGGTTGTTGTTCAATAATAAAATTAATCCTTAAAAATACAACTTGCCTAATAATTCTGCACTCCCTGTACACTCTGTGGGCCTGAAACACACTGGCAGGCAACTGCAATTATATTACAGGACGCTGTCCTTGCAGAAGATCAGACGAGTCTTTTGAGGACTGGAGTGGACACAGAACACTGACCTAGCTAAAGATTTCCCTATTAAATCAGCAGCAGCTGCACTGTCCCTGCTCTCACTAACACTGCAACTTCAGAATGAATCTAAGATGGATGCTGTCCTTGCTTTTTGATAGGAGGAGGGAGGGTCTGGGAGGGAGGGTCTGCTGCTGATTGGCTGGAATGTGTCTGCTGACTGTGAGGTACAGGGTCAAAGTTTTCTCAATGATGACGTATAGGGGGCGGACCGAACATCGCATATGTTCGCCCGCCGCGGCGAACACAAACAAGCAATGTTCGCCGGCGAATAGTTTGGGACATCTCTATTCCTGTGCTTATTGGATTGCTCGTTCCTCTGACACCAGCTTGTCTTCTGACCACTCTCTGTCTCTCATTTGGTACTGCATAACCTGTAAGGTTTTAAGCCATGTACCAGGGTGGACCCCCAGGATGCAGCAAAGTCACGAACATGGAAAGCAACTCCAACACCAGTTTTTGCCAAAACAGTATTTTACTTAAACGTGGTAATGAGCACAACCACAAATGCTGGTTACACACAATTAAATGTAGATACATCCAGTCAGAAGGCTGAGACCCACAGTGCGGCACCCTTCGGTGAATGCTGAAGGTAAGAGCGGTAATTTACCTACTGACGGGTAGAGATGTCGCGAACATAACATTTTTTGTTTGCGAACGTGAATTTCTGCAAATGTTCGCGAACGGGCGAACCGCCATAGACTTTAATATGCAGGCGAATTTTAAAACCCACAGGGACTCTTTCTAGCCACAGTAGTGATGGAAAAGTTGTTTCAAGGGGACTAACACCTGGACTGTGGCATGCCGGAGGGGGATCCATGGCAAAACGCCCATGGAAAATTACATAGTTGACGCAGAGTTGGGTTTTAATCCATAAAGGGCATAAATCACCTAACAATACTACATTTTTTTGAACAACGTGGTTTAAAACATGAAGTGTGTGTATACGATCAGGTATGATGCTCTATCGATCAGGTAGTGTAAGGGTTACGCCCGCTTCACAGACATTGACAGACAAGACTCCCCTTTTAATGCACCGCAAACAACCGCAAACAGTCCATTTGCCCAACCGCAAACTCCCCATTTGCACAAGGTTGGATACCAAGCTAGCCATGTCCCGTTCCTTGTCCTCACTGACGTCATTGAAGGTCTCTTCCTCCACCCAGCCACGTACAACACCAAGGGTCCCCGAAAGGTGAATTGAATTGATTTTTCGAACGGGGAGATGGTTAAAAAAACGCTGGCTCTCTCCCCTTTGTTTGAATCCACAGTCACTGCGTCTGCTCCGTGCAATTTACTCTCACACAACCGATATGAGTGGTATTTTTTGTAGTTCTCTCTTCTCATCAGTTTAATCCCTGTTACGTCCCCAATCTGGGGTCCATTTATTAAATAGATTTTTCGAACGGGGAGATGGTTAAAAAACCGCTGGCTCCCTCGCCTTTGTTTGAATCCACGCCAGGGTCACTGCGTCTGCGCCATGCAATTTACTCTCACACCCGATATGAGTGCTATTTTCTGTAGTTCTCTCTTCTCATCAGTTTAATCCCTGTTACGTCCCCAATCTGGGGTCCATTTATTAAATTTATTTTTCAAACGGGGAGATGGTTAAAAAAACGCTGGCTCCCTCACCTTTGTTTGAATCCACGCCACGGTCACTGCGTCTGCACCGTGCAATTTACTCTCACACACGATATGAGTGGTATTTTCTGTAGTTCTCTCTTCCCATCAGTTTGATCCCTGTTACGTCCCCAATCTGGGGTCCATTTATTAACCACTTCAGCCCCCCTAGCTTAAACCCCCATAATGACCAGGCCACTTTTTACACTTCTGCACTAGACTACTTTTACCGTTTATTGCTCGGTCATGCAACTTACCACCCAAATGAATTTTACCTCCTTTTCTTCTCACTAATAGAGCTTTCATTTGGTGGTATTTCATTGCTGCTGACATTTTTACTTTTTTTGTTATTAATCGAAATTTAACGATTTTTTTTTGCAAAAAAATGACATTTTTCACGTTCAGTTGTAAAATTTTGCAAAAAAAACGACATCCATATATAAATTTTTCTCAAAATGGATTGTTCTACATGACTTTGATAAAAAAAAAATGTTTGGGTAAAAAAAAAAAATGGTTTGGGTAAAAGTTATAGCGTTTACAAACTATGGTACAAAAATGTGAAATTCCGCTTTTTGAAGCAGCTCTGACTTTGAGCACCTGTCATGTTTCCTGAGGTTCTACAATGGCCAGACAGTACAAACACCCCACAAATGACCCCATTTCGGAAAGTAGACACCCTAAGGTATTCGCTGATGGGCATAGTGAGTTCATAGAACTTTTTATTTTTTGTCACAAGTTAGCGGAAAATTATGATTTTTTTTTTTTTTTTCTTACAAAGTCTCATATTCCACTAACTTGTGACAAAAAATAAAAACTTCCATGAACTCACTATGCCCATCACGAAATACCTTGGGGTGGCTTCTTTCCAAAATGGGGTCACTTGTGGGGTAGTTATACTGCCCTGGCATTTTAGGGGCCCAAATGCGTTCAAAGTAGTTTGAAATCAAAATCTGTAAAAAATGGCCGGTGAAATCCGAAAGGTGCTCTTTGGAATATGGGCCCCTTTGCCCACCTAGGCTGCAAAAAAGTGTCACACATCTGGTATCGCCGTACTCAGGAGAAGTTGGGCAATGTGTTTTGGGGTGTCATTTTACATATACCCATGCTGGGTGAGAGGAATATCTTGGCAAAAGACAACTTTTCCCATTTTTTTATACAAAGTTGGCATTTGACCAAGATGTTTATCTCACCCACCATGGGTATATGTAAAATGACACCCCAAAACACATTGCCCAACTTCTCCTGAGTACGGCAATACCACATGTGTGACACTTCTTTGCAGCCTAGGTGGGCAAAGGGGCCCACACTCCAAAGAGCACCATTCGGATTTCACAGGTCAAGCCACAGGTCATGCCAGGGCAGTATAACTACCCCACAAGTGACCCCATTTTTGAAGTCCATCATATGGACGTCTGAATGGAGCCTTACAAGGGGGTGATACATGGATCGGATCCGCAAAACACGTACGGACATCTGAATGCAGCCTTACAGGGGATTGATCAATGACAGGAGGGTGATCAGGGAGTCTATATGGGGTGATCACCCCCCTGTAAGGCTCCATTCAGATGTCCGTATGTGTTTTGCGGATCCGATCCATGTATCCGTGGATCCGTAAAAATCATAAGGACGTCTGAATGGAGCCTTACAGGGGGGTGATCAATGACAGGGGGGTGATCAATGACAGGGGGGTGATCAGGGAGTCTATATGGGGTGATCACCCCCCTGTAAGGCTCCATTCAGATGTCCGTATGTGTTTTGCGGATCCGATCCATGTATCCGTGGATCCGTAAAAATCATACGGACGTCTGAATGGAGCCTTACAGGGGGGTGATCAATGACAGGGGGGTGATCAATGACAGGGGGGTGATCAGGGAGTCTATATGGGGTGATCACCCCCCTGTCATTGATCACCCCCCTGTAAGGCTCCATTCAGATGTCCGTATGTGTTTTGCGGATCGATCCATGTATCCGTGGATCCGTAAAAATCATATGGACGTCTGAATGGAGCCTTACAGGGGGGTGATCAATGACAGGGGGGTGATCAATGACAGGGGGGTGATCAGGGAGTCTATATGGGGTGATCACCCCCCTGTCATTGATCACCCCCCTGTAAGGCTCCATTCAGATGTCCGTACGTGTTTTGCGGATCCGATCCTTGTATCTGTGGATCCGTAAAAATCATATGGACGTCTGAATAGAGCCTTACAGGGGGGTGATCAATGACAGGGGGGTGATTAGGGAGTCTATATGGGGTGATCAGGGAGTCTATTTGGGGTGATCACACCCGTCATTGATCACCCCCCTGTAAGGCTCCATTCAGATGTCCGTATGTGATTTGCGGATCCGATCCATGTATCCGTGGATCCGTAAAAATCATATGGACGTCTGAATGGAGCCTTACAGGGGTTAATAAGTGACGGGGGGGTGATCAGGGAGTCTATATGGGGTGATCAGGGGTGATCAGGGAGTCTATTTGGGGTGATCACACCCGTCATTGATCACCCCCCTGTAAGGCTCCATTCAGATGTCCGTATGTGATTTGCGGATCCGATCCATGTATCCGTGGATCCGTAAAAATCATATGGACGTCTGAATGGAGCCTTACAGGGGTTAATAAGTGACGGGGGGGGGTGTAGTGTAGTGGTGTTTTGTGCTACTTATTACTGAGCTGCCTGTGTCCTCTGGTGGTCGATCCAAGCAAAGGGGACCACCAGAGGACCAGGTAGCAGGTATATTAGACGCTGTTATCAAAACAGCGTCTAATATACCGGTTAGGGGTTAAAAAAAATCGCATCTCCAGCCTGCCAGCGAACGATCGCCGCTGGCAGGCTGGAGATCCACTCGCTTACCTTCCGATCCGAGAGGACGCGTATATGCGTCCAGGAGGAATGAATCGACCGCTTCCAGGGCGCGTCGCTGCGTTCGGCGGTCCGGAGGCGGTTAAATTGATTTTTCAAACGGGGAGATGGTAAAAAAAACGCTGGCTCCCTCCCCTTTGTTTGAATCCACGCCACGGTCAATGCGTCTGCACCGTGCAATTTACTCTCACATCCAAAATGAGTGGTATTTTCTGTAGTTCTCTCTTCTCATCAGTTTAATCCCTGTTACATCCACAATCTGGGGTCCATTTATTAAATAGATTTTTCGAACGGGGAGATGGTTAAAAAAATGCTGGCTCCCTCCCCTTTGTTTGAATCTACGCCACGGTCACTGCGTCTGTGCCGTGCAATTTACTGTCACACCCGATATGAGTGCTATTTTCTTTAGTACTATTCTCATCAGTTTAATCCCTGTTACGTCCCATATCAGGGATTGCCTTTTGTTAAAAAAATTTTAGGCCGGGTACCTTCGACTGCCTTAACAGTGACAGACCAAACTCTGATACACCAAAATAAATTGATTTTAGAAACCGGGAGAGGGAAAAAGCAGCTTGGTCGGTCCTCTTACTCCCAAGTTGGGGCACTGCGCGTGCACGGAGCAATGTGCTGTGACACCCTATATGAGTGGTGTCTTAACTAGTACTATTCCTATCAGTTTAATCCCTGTTACGTCCCCTATCCGGGGACGTGTGTCGAATTGATTAACCATTGTCGAATTAACGAACCATTACGACATCCTGGAATAATTTAGTTCTGAGCTTTGTACTTGCTTTGTATTGGAATTGATGGGGATTTTTTAAATTGTCTGCATTATTTCTAATAAACTATTAAGAGACTTTACTATGATTTTTTTATTTTATGTATTAAAAACCCACCCATACAACTTTAAAAAAAAAATATTAAAAAAATTATGTTTTTTTCTATGAAAAATTATCCAGCCGATCGCTTTTGGTCTGATCATAATGAAGCAACGGCCTTATCATCTGGGGTGTGGCAACATTGCCAACACACTCATAGAGGTGATGATCGCTTCATTGTGATACGCAAGCCCCTTCACCACAACAAGGTAACGATCACGAAGGGGAATTGACACTTGTATGTGCCTTTTTTTTGTTTTGTTTTTTCAGCCACAGTGCAGCATCAGAGGCCAGAAAAATTAGGCATGTACACATGCCTGAAAAATATAGTTATTGTTGCAGCCGCTGTTGTAGCAGCGGCCGGAAAAAATTGATGTTTTCAAGGCAGAAAGGTGACTAAAACATTGCGGCTTGAACCCTAGTTGGTGGCGGAGAATTCACGAAAGTCATCCGGTATGCAGACATTAAATACAGCAGCGTGGGGACCATTTTGAGGCCAAGGCATGTCATCAGGCCCTTTGTTAGTCAAACGTATCCCCCACTGTCAGTACCTTCAGGATCCATGCCTCATTCATCTTAATGAAGGTGAGGTAATCAACACTTTTTTGACCGAGGCGACTTCTTTTGTCAGTGACAATGCCTCCTGCTGCACTAAAGGTCCTTTCTGAAGGACACTTGAAGCGGGGCAGGCCAGAAGTTCTATCGCAAACTGGGATAGCTCAGGCCACAGGTCAAGCCTGCACACCCAGTAGTCAAGGGGTTCATCGCTCCTCAGAGTGTCGATATCTGCAGTTAAGGCGAGGTAGTCTGCTACCTGTCGGTCGAGACGTTCTCTAAGGCTGGATCCCAAAGGGCTGTGGCGATGTGTAGGACTGAAAAAGCTCTGCATGTCCTCCATCAACAACACATCTGTGAAGCGTCCTGTCCTTGCCGGCGTGGTCGTGGTAGGAGGATTACTTTCACTTCTTCCCCTGTTAGATTCCCGTTGTGCTGTGACATCCCCCTTATAAGCTGTGTAAAGCATATTTTTTAGTTTTGTTTTGAACTGCTGCATCCTTACTGACTTTCGGTAAGTTGGTAACATTTCCACCACTTTCTGCTTATACCGGGGGTCTAGTAGCGTGGCCACCCAGTACAGGTCGTTCTCCTTCATCCTTTTTATACGAGGGTCCCTCAACAGACATGACAGCATGAAAGACCCCATTTGCACAAGGTTGGATGCCGAGCTACTCATTTCCCGTTCCTCGTCCTCACTGATGTCATTGACAGTCTGTTCTTCACCCCAGCCACGTACAGCACCACGGGTCCCAGATAGGTGACAACAACGAGCACCCTGGGATGCCTGCTGGGGTTGGTCTTCCTACTCCTCAAAGCCACATTCCTCCTCTGACTCCTCTTCCTCACACTCCTCTTCCAGCGTTGCCGCAGGTCCAGCAAGCGATGATGACAAGGCTGTTTCTGGTGGTGATGGTGACCACAACTCTTCCTCTTCACGCTCATCTACAGCTTGATCCAGCACTCTTCGCAGGGCACGCTCCAGCAAGAAAACAAATGGGATGAGGTCGCTGATGGTGCCTTCAGTGCGACTGACTAGGTTTGTCACCTCCTCAAACGGACGCATGAGCCTACAGGCATTGCGCATGAGTGTCCAGTAATGTGGCAAAAAAAATCCCAGCTCCGCAGAGGCTGTCCTAGCACCCCGGTCATACAAATACTCGTTGACGGCTTTTTCTTGTTGAAGCAGGCGGTCGAACATTAGGAGTGTTGAATTCCAACGTGTCGGGCTGTCGCAAATCAAGCGCCTCACTGGCATGTTGTTTCGGCGCTGAATGTCTGAAAAGTGCGCCATGGCCGTGTAGGAACGCCTGAAATGGCCACACACCTTCCTGGCCTGCTTGAGCACGTCCTGTAAGCCTGGGTACTTAGACACAAAGCGTTGTATGATGAGATTCAACACATGTGCAGCACGCCAGACCTGCAGGGTATAGCGACAGTGAGGTCACGGTATGGGCAATCGAGGGTTACTCACTTTTCTGAGGAGAACCCTGGGCAGGCATGCAACAGTGAAAGGAGAGGCAGACACTAGTTCCTCTGGGGCACACTCCGTAGATAGGGACCAGGCCTGATGTTGTGTGAGGTGCCCTGGATGTTGTAGGTGTTTTGAGTGCCTTAGGTAAGGTCCCTTTAAGATTCGTGACGCCAGTGCCTGTAACGGTGGCACACCGATTTGTAGGAGGATTAATAGAGTACGCAGTTGGTAAACCAAACGTTGCTTTACTTGGTGAAACAGTCCAACTTTATACATACAGTTGCAGTAGATGATGCAGTCATTTACAATACAAAATGCATAGTAGGTTCACTTCACAGCAGGTTTCAATCTTGCAAGATACTTGGAGGGCAAACAGTTAATGCTTTGCAGTGCAATGCTGCTCTATCCCCACAGCTATTCTAGCTGGCTGGATCCCAAGGCCCGGGTGCCTAAGTGCTGGCTTAAATCCTTGGTTATAAAATCCTTCCTCCAGTATTGCCACTTGCTTACGGTTACAATACCTTCTTTTCCTAGCTGTCTTCACTGCTGGCTTTGCAAGGTGGCTGCAGGTTTCTCCCAGGAGGTGCTGTCCTACTACTGGGGTATCTCATCTGTGTTGGCTGGATGACTGGTCTCCAGGCAGGCTGTACTCTTCCTAGCCTCCTAGTGCAACTAGAAACCAGGACTGTCTAGCTGCATGTCAGGAGGAGGCTCTCAGCATATCTCGGGCTGGTGCCTTCTCACTTCTGTCTCCACAGACTCCTGACTATGATCTAACTCCTCCCTGTCTGGGCCTGAACATATATACTAGGGGCTCCCTATCTCCCTCTAGTGTCTAGGATGCCTAACTACACCCTAATAGGCCTGCTATGCATAACACAGGGGAAACATTGCATGTAAAAACACATAGAAAAATACATTAAAGTGCACAGTTAAATGTAATATTACTGTCCCTTGTGAGCAGGAGTAACACGTCACCCAATTGACCCTTGTGTAATGCCCACGCCTACCTAGTGGGACACTACATACCCCCACACTATGACGTTGCCCGTCCTCGTGAAGGGGCCCTGCCCAGCTGGATACTGCACCTGAAAGACAAAAATAATGCAAAGCAGGAAAATACATCTACATTTGCAAATACATATATATATTTATCAGGGAGTTCTGCTGGCTTAGGAGCAAGTACGGTGAAAAGGGGCGTCGTTCTCTTCTCTCAGGATAATGTAAGGGAACAGGGGCGCTGACCTGGTGCAGCGTATCAGTGTTACCAGGATAGTCGAAAAATGCAAAACAATTAAAAGTTCTTGGAGGCTCAAAGGATATAAATGAGTCCGTACCAGGTTTGCAAAGGGTTAAACAGGGGTTTCCCGTGAGGGGCTACTTGGGCCCATAATGTAGTCTCCAAACCTCAAAGGTGGGTGTCCCCTGGTAGAACGGGTGGACCTCCTTACTGGCAGGGGTTCTTCCTGCCTGGACTCAGGAAGGTCAGAGGAGCCCACCGCCTCTGGAACTACTTCAGGAGCTCTCTGGGGTAAGGTATCCTGAGGCTGAGGGCTAATAGGAACGGGAGCCGGAACAATTAAGCTCAACCAGGGTGTGAGAAACCAGTGGAGCGGCTCTTTGTCATGGATTAAGTTCTCCACAGCCTGCATAGGGTCCATAGGTGGAGCTGACAATTCCGTTTCAGAAGACTCAGGCTCCATATCCTCTGCCGCTGGTTCTCCTTCCATACAAAGCTTGAGACGATTCCTATGAAGAATTTGAGAACCTTTACCTTCTCTGGAGACTTGGTAAATATGTGCTTCAGCATTGGGGATGGCAGAAATAATATAGGGAATCCTTTCCCATTTACTGTCCAACTTGCTGGTCCGGTGGTTGTTTTTCAACCATACCTTGTCTCCAAGAGCCAGGGGTTCCGCATGGGCAGCCTGGTCATAGTCTTTTTGTTGCCGTTCCCGAACAGTCTCCATGCGTTCCTGAATGATCTCCTTAGCATTGAGGAGACGTCTTTGGTGCTCCACTACCCAATCAGTCCTTGGCAGTGGGTTAATCACATCCGGCACTTGCACACCCAGGGAGTGATCTGCATGCAATCTCCCTTGTCGGCCAAACATCAAATAAAACGGGGTGTAACCGGTGGAACAATGAATGGTGTTGTTGTAAGTATACATGAGCTGCAGCAACAGAGTAGGCCAATCACCCCTCGTCTCAGGGGGTACTGCTCTCAGCATTTCAATGAGAGTTTTATTCATTTTTTCACAGAGTCTGTTACCTTGCGGATGATAGGCGGTGGTCCGGACTTTCTGGCAGTTATGCAGCAGGCACATCTCATGAAACAGCTGTGACTCAAACGCAGACCCTTGGTCGGTAAGGATCCTTTCTGGGCAGCCGTAGGGCAGCAGGAAATGCTTCCAGAATGCCTCCGCTGTAGTCTTGGCTGTCAGGTCTTTCACAGGCACTGCTACGACAAACTTGGTGAAGTGATCAATAATGGTCATGGCATAAGTATACCCTGAGCGACTCGGCTCCAACTTCACATGGTCAATAGCAACAAGTTCTAAAGGAGTTTTACTTACAATAGGATGGAGAGGCGCCCTCTGGTCATGGCGTTCAGTTCGCCCCACAGCACAGGCAGTGCATTCTCGGCACCATTTCTCAATATCTTCTCGCATCCCAATCCAATAGAATCTTCTGCAAATGGTGGCCTCAGTCTTCTGCACAGCGAAGTGTCCGGACTGGTTGTGATACATATCCAGCACCAGGCTGGCATCCCGACGTGGCAGGAAAATTTGGTACACTCTATCACAGGACACTGGATCCAGACTCCTTCTGAGCAACAGGCCTCTTTGAAGGAATAGTTTGTGGCGATGCCGAGGACTCTACTTTCGGACTGGAGCTTAATCCACCTTTCTTGATCGCCTCTGAGGGAGGATCAACAGCAGGGAGATCTTCAGTACGGATATTATCCTGCCGGGCAAATTTATCAACCAAAGAGAATCGGTACTATATAGTATCCATTAAAATAGATTTTTATTAAATGACATAAAAAGACATATACAAATACATAAATGTAGAGACCATACAGGGTGCCAGGGAAGGCAGTCCACATTAGCGTCACTATTCAACAATGGATAATCGCTATAAAGTCAGCTATCTTAGTGTAGGAAAGCTGTGTACAAACGCCCAGGTCAGCATATAATATCAAAGCTGACTCTGGCTACGATCACAGCTACCTAGACATAAGATGCATCTAGCATAAATATAGACAGGGTATGAATGACATTCCTATGTTTAGGCCGACACCATATAACCTATAAGGCGCATCATATGATGCTACAATGTATATAGTCAAGCCAATCAAAGTCTCTTTTTCTTACCCTATATCCAGTGCTGTATTAGTGTGGGCTGGCTCTGTTTGGCGTGCTCCTCGACGCACGTTTCGCTTAATGCTTCATCAGGAGGGGCCATAACAGGCTGTGTCGATCCAGTTGAACTGGGCAAATTTATTGTAGAACGCTGGCATTTCCACTTCTTCCCAGGCATCTTTTGGTTCATCTGGGGCCTCTGTAGTGGGAAGCCGCGACAGAGCATCAGCGTTATCGTTGGAGCGGCCTGCCCGGTATTTCACAGTAAAGTCATAGTTGGCAAGGCGGGAGGCCCATCTTTGCTCCAGTGCCCCTAATTTGGCTGTATTCAGATGCGCCAGGGGATTATTGTCCGTGAAGGCAATGAATGGCGTGGCAGCGAGATAGTCTTTAAACTTTTCGGTCACAGCCCACACTAAGGCAAGAAACTCCAGCTGGAAAGAACTGTAGTTCTGGTCGTTCTTCTCAGCTCCCTTCAGGGATCTGCTGGCGTAGGCAATTACCCTTTCTTTGTTGTCTTGCACCTGAGCCAACACGGCCCCCAGGCCTCTTTTACTGGCATCGGTGTAGAGGTGGAATGGCTTCTGATAATCTGGGTAACCCAGAACAGGGGGTTCAGTCAGCTTCTTCTTTAGTAGTTGAAAGGCAATTTCCCGTTCTTCGTTCCACTCCACAGGAATAGGAGTTTTTGGGCTCCTCTTTGGATGCCCCCTCAGGAGTTCCTGGATGGGATCCGCAATTTGCGCGAAATGTGGGATGAAACGCCTGTAATACCCTGCAAAACTGAGAAAGCTTCTCACCTCTTTCACGGTGGTAGGATAGGCCAGTTGCGGACAGCAGCAAGTTTATCAGGATAAGGCTGTACTCCTTCGGCACTGACAACGTGCCCGAGGTATTTGACCGCTGGTTTCAGCAGGTGGCACTTGGATGGCTTGATTTTGAGGCCATATTTAGTAAGAACTTGAAACACCTCACCCAGGTGCTCTAAATGGTCTTCATATGTCTTGGAGTATATGAAGACGTCATCCAGGTATAATAGCACAGTCTCAAAATTCCTATGGCCTAAACAACGTTCCATCAGCCTCTGGAACGTTCCCGGAGCGTTACATAGTCCAAACGGCATATAATTGAATTCAAACAGGCCCATAGGTGTAGTGAAAGCAGTCTTTTCTCGATCTTCTGGAGCCATGGGCACTTGCCAGTACCCACTGGTTAAGTCCAAGGTGGAGAAATAGGCTGATGACCCCAGGGCAGTCAAGGACTCTTCAATGCGTGGCAATGGATATGCATCTTTGTGGGTGATTTGATAAATTTTTCTGTAATCCACGCAGAACCTTATGCTGCCATCTTTTTTCCGGACAAGTACTAGGGGCGCAGCCCAGGGACTATGACTGTCCCGGATTATGTTAGAGTCTTTCATCTCTTGTATAATTTCTTTCACAGACTGATAGGTAGTAGGTGGTATGGGTCTGTATCTCTCCTTAATAGGAGGATGAGAGCCGGTGGGCATGGTGTGTTTGATTACACTGACCTCTCCGTAGTCCGTGGAGTGCTTGCTGAAAGCCTGGTGGTGCTCCTTCACCAGCCTCAGGACTCCCTCTATTTGCTCTCTTGGGGTGGATTCGTTCCCCACATGTAGTTCTTCCCACCAGGATGTCGTAGGGGTGCTGCTGCTCTGTGTGGTCTGGAACGCCTCCATGGCAGGCAGACGGATCACATCCTGGAAAGACACCTGAAAAAGCTGAGCAACGGGGCAGTGTTTAAGAAGAGTAACGGGATGATCACCAAAGTTAATTAAACAGACAGGCACTTTACCTTGAGACACGGTTACCAGGCTCTTGGCTGTTCGTATGAAGGGATGATTTTCAAAGGGAATAGGTTCCACTAGGGCTTGATAGTCCTGGCCCTGGATCCCTAACACCGCACGGCACCACAGGATGATCTGGGAATTTGGAGGCAGAATTACAGGCCGGTTATCCCGGATCCAGACAGTGCAAATTTCTCCTTTCTTGTTGGCGAACCTTTGTTGAGCACTCAGCACACTAATAGTCTTTTGAATAACTCTTCTGGAAGCAGGTGAGGCTGAAGATATAGTTTGATTTAATGCGTCAAGCACTTCGGAGTAACAATTTTTTAGAACGTTAGTCCCTAAGATCAGAGGGTGTCCTCCTTTATCTCCTGCTTGTACCACAATCACGCCTTGCTGTGGCAGGGTGGCTTCTCCCACCTGAAGGGTAGGTTCCCGAAACCCATGCACTTTCACTGGCTTACCGTTGCTGGCAATGATATCTAGCCAGGACTCTGGTGGCTGGGTGAGGAGACTTGGATCCCAGAACTTGTCAAAGGCAGGCCGTTGAATGGTGGTGACCTGCGACCCAGTGTCCAACAGGGCTTCAAAGGGTATTCCGTTGATACATATATTAATTTTTGGACGGGATCCTACATACTTAGGCATCCAGCTTGGATCCTTTGGACCTACTGTTCTACCTCCCGAGGGTCGGTCCTCTGCCTCAGGGGTTGCCCGTTTAACTGCCAGCACATTGATTCGGTATGTCCATATTTCTTACAATGGTGGCAGACAGGCTGTTTTTTACTTCTGGGCCGGTAACTAGGTCGCCCATCAGGCTCTTTTGGATATACATCCTTATAGGCAGGTGGGAGCCTTGGAGGAAAAGGGCCTTCATCTTCCAGTAACAATGGTCTCTCCCACTCCTCTATCTTCTTACACACCTTTTCTAAGCTTAAAGTAAGATGGTTCACTTGCTCTATTAGTGCTGCCACTACATCTGTGACTGGAGCCTGGATGGCCTGACTGACTCCTGCAGGCCCCACATTAACAGTCTTTGGCTGGCAAGCCTGAGGTTCAGGGAAGGCTGCTGGCCCTGGAGCAGGGTTCTGGCCTAGTATACTGATGGCCAATTCCTTAAAATCCAAAAATGTACAGTGGAGGTGTTGAGCTGACAACATCCGTAGCTGGCCCTTTAAATGCTCAGTACTTATGCCCGCAATGAACTGCTCTCTAAGAGTCCTGTCCTGATCCTCAGCTTATTTGGGATCCACTTGGACTACAGCTCTCAGTGTCTCTTGTAAGGACAGGGCAAAATCGCGGAGCGACTCTCCAGGCTGCTGCTTTCTGCTGAAGAAACGCAATTTAACTTCTGACACCGTTCTGGCCTCAAATGTGGTGCCCAAGCGATCAAAATTATGTTCCAGGCTACTTTTCTCATAGCGGGGCCATGACATGACTTCCCTGCGGGCGGCCCCTTCCAACTGAGCTAGGAGGATCTCCATTTGTTGTTCAGCAGTTATGGGATAAAGCCGGAACAAGGCCAGTATCTGCTCCCTAAAGTCCTTTAACTTGTGGGCTTCCCCTGAATAACGTGGGAACCAGGGGGCCCCAAAATAATAAGGCATGGTTAACGGCATCAGGCTTGGCGGTGCCGCAGCGGCAGGGGCCCTAGAGTCGGCTGTAAGTACTTCGGAAGGCACGACTGGGGCTGCCTGCCCGATTTCCTCAGGTGCGGACATGACGTTAATAGGCGGGTATGGCCCTTTAAATGTAGCGGAGCGGACCGGAGCGGCAATGGTAATAACTTTTTCCAGGTAAAGTCTTTGAGCACTAAAAGGATCCTCGCCGGTGCCCTGGCAGGGGTCGGGAATGTTCCGGTAAGGTATTCGGAAGGGCCGGCAAAAGTTTAAAGTCTGTACTTACTCCGTCGATGCTCGCTCCAGATCTCGCGAGATGCGTGGCTACGTGCGTTGAGCGTCCTGCGTACAGCGTCAGCAGGTGGGCGCGGCCTCTCGCAGCTCCGGGACTCAGGTAGGCGGCACCTTTTCTTCCAGACAGGGCGGCGTTCCTCCTCGTTGGCTGGGCGGCGACTTCACTTTGTCCTTTTTCGCGCTAAACGGGTCTCACAAGGCGCACTTGTAATCCAATTCAGGTGAAGCGGCCATCTTTGAGCAAAATCGCTGTCGATTCACTGACAGCAAGCGGTGGCTTTACAACAGTAAAACAGTCCATAAAAAGCACAGTTTCACACCGCAAATTATTACAGTTGTTTGGCCCAGCAATTTTTCAATAAAGCAATTAAGGCTTGGTCACTTTAAGGCAAATAACGGCACACAGTTTTTGTATCCGCAATGGCGCAGGAATGATCGTATCCTGTTCGTGATGCCAATTTATGCAGCACGCCAGACCTGCAGGGTATAGCGACAGTGAGGTCACGGTATGGGCAATCGAGGGTTACTCACTTTTCTGAGGAGAACCCTGGGCAGGCATGCAGCAGTGAATGAGAGGCAGACACTAGTTCCTCTGGGGCACACTCTGTAGATAGGGACCAGGCCTGATGGTATGTGAGGTGCCCTGGTGTCACGGAACCATGAACCAGACGTACAACAAGAGATACATGAAAATAAGAAGGCTTTATTGAAAATAAAGCTGTAAAGCAAAAGTCCAAACGGATGGTGAAACCGAGCAGAGTCTTTGCGAAGCCAGAGGTCAGGAACCAGAAGGGTAGTCAGACGAAGCCAGGATCAGGAACCAGCAGGGTAGTCAGACGAAGCCAGGATCAGGAACCAGCAGGGTAGTCAGACGAAGCCAGGATCAGGAACCAGCAGGGTAGTCAGACGAAGCCAGGATCAGGAACCAGAAGCAGCAGCAGTCTTAGAAGCATGTGAACACAAGAGGACCAAGCAAGGAACTGAAGCCACAGACCTCCTATATATATGAGCTAGGCATCCAGCTCCTCCCAGGGGAAGGAGGAGCCGCAGGGTGGAAGGCTACAAGAAACCCAGGACCCAAGATGGCCGCCAGCACATGTCAAACGAAGGAGAGCAGCAAGCAGGTAAGACCATGACAGTACCTCCCCCTCAAGGGCCCCTCCTCCGCGGAGCACAAAACGGTTTCTGAGGGAAGCGTGCGTGGAAGGCTCGGAGCAAGGCAGGAGCATGGACATCTGCGGAGGGAACCCAGGAACGCTCCTCTGGACCATAACCACGCCAATGGACCAAAAACTGCAACCGACCGCGGACCAGGCGTGAGTCCAGGATATTGCTCACCTCATATTCCTCACGATTGCCCACTTGGACCGGACGAGGCCGAGGAACCGAGGAAGTGAAACGATTACACACCAGTGGCTTCAACAGGGAGACATGAAACACGTTGGAGATCCGCATGCCAGGAGGAAGCGCAAGGGCATAGGCTACCGGGTTTACCCTGCGAAGCACTCGGAAGGGACCAACAAAGCGAGGCGCCAGCTTGGGAGTGGGCACTCGAAGGTTGAGGTTGCGGGTGGACAACCATACACGGTCTCCGACCTGGTAGGAAGGAGCAGGCGCTCGTCTGCGATCAGCCTGGAATCTCTGGCGCTGCGCAGAGACCTCAAGGGACTTCTGGATCTGTACCCAAGAAGCACGTAGGACGGAAAGGTGATCCTCCACAGCCGGAATATCTTGGGGAGAGAATACCTCCGGTAACACGGCAGGTTGGAACCCATAATTGGCCATGAAGGGAGACGTCCCAGAGGAAGAGTTCACCGCCGTGTTCCTGGCAAACTCAGCCCAAGGCAGGAGGTCAACCCAATTGTCTTGGTGATCGGAGACATAGCAACGAAGGAATTGCTCCAAGGCCTGATTGGATCGTTCTGCGGCCCCATTGGACTGAGGGTGGTAGGCCGAGGAGAAGGAGAGATGAATCCCCAACTGGGAGCAAAAGGCGCGCCAGAACCTGGACACAAACTGACTCCCCCGATCCGACACAATCTCCTTAGGCAAACCGTGCAACCGGAAGACCTCCCTGGCAAAAATCGTGGCCAACTCTTGTGCAGAGGGTAACTTCTTGAGAGGAACACAGTGGCACATTTTGGAAAACCGATCCACAATCATGAGAATGACCGTATGGCCTCGGGATGCAGGGAGGTCCACAATGAAATCCATCCCCAGGTGTGACCATGGGCGCTCCCCGGTGGCTATGGGTTGCAGAAGGCCCAACGGAAGGTGCCGAGGGGACTTACTCTGGGCACAAACGGAGCATGCCGCTACATATGCGGCGATGTCGGAACGTAGGGAAGGCCACCAGAACAGACGTGAAACAGCCCAGGACAGCTGATTCTTTCCAGGATGCCCCGCGGTCTTGGAGTTATGGTAGGTTCGCAACAACCGAGTGCGCAACTCCTCAGGCACAAAACATCTGCCGTTGGGTCTCCCAGAGGGAGCACCAGATTGAGCCGCCAAAATCTGCTCACCCAGGGGAGAGGTCAGGCTGGTGCGAATGGCGGCCAGGATCTGATTCGGAGGTATGACCGAAGTCGGAATCGACTCCTCCCTGGACAGCTCGGAGTACTGCCGTGATAAGGCATCCGCCCTGATGTTCTTGGAACCGGGTAGGTAGGAGACCACGTAATTAAAACGTGACAAGAACAGAGCCCATCTGGCCTGACGTGGTGTCAATCTCTTGGCCTCAGAAAGGTAGGTCAGATTCTTGTGGTCCGTCAGGATGAGAACCGGAACCACCGAACCCTCGAGCAAGTGCCTCCATTCTTTAAGGGCCTGCACGATGGCCAATAACTCCCTGTCACCAATCTGATAGTTGCACTCCGCGGAAGACAGTTTCCGGGAGTAAAACCCACAAGGAAGCAGAGGACCCTCTGGTGTTCTACGCTGAGACAGAAGGGCGCCTACTCCCGTCTCAGACGCGTCCACCTCGAGGACAAAGGGCAACCCAGGGTTGGGATGCGACAGAATCGGAGCCGACACAAAGGCGGACTTTAGGGCCTCAAAAGCTCGGATGGCCTCGAGCGGCCAGACCTGGGAATTACTGCCCTTCCTGGTCAGATCCGTGAGAGGCTTGGCCAGCATGGAAAAGTCCCTGATGAACTTCCGATAATAATTGGCGAAGCCCAAAAAGCGCTGCAGGGAACGAAGACCACTGGGCTGGGGCCACTGTAAGACAGCCGAAACCTTCTCAGGATCCATGGAGAACCCCTCAGCGGAAATGATGTAACCTAAGAAGGTTACCTGGGATCGGTGAAATTCGCATTTCTCAAGCTTACCGAACAGCTTGTTCTCTCGTAACCGTTGCAACACTCGTCTGACATCCAGAATGTGGGCCTCCATGGATTCAGAATATACCAAGATGTCATCCAAATAGACTACCACACACTGCTGCAACAGGTCACGGAAAACATCGTTGATGAATTCCTGAAAGACTGCGGGCGCATTGCACAACCCAAAGGGCATAACCAAGGATTCGTAATGACCGGTCCTGGTGTTAAACGCGGTCTTCCACTCATCGCCCGCCTTGATCCTTACCAGGTTATATGCCGCCCTCAGGTCGAGTTTGGTAAAGACCGTGGCCCCTTTAAGGCGATCGAACAGCTCGGAAATCAAGGGTATCGGGTAAGCGTTCTTGATCGTGATGCGATTGAGACCCCTGTAATCGATGCAAGGCCTCAACTCACCGCCCCTCTTTTTCACAAAGAAAAATCCAGCCCCTGCCGGGGACGAAGATTTGCGAATGTGTCCGCGTGAAAGCGCCTCCCTCACGTACTCCTCCATGGCCTCATTCTCCGCTACCGACAGTGGATAGACTTTGCCACGAGGAGGAACGGCACCAGATTGTAACTCTATGGCACAATCGTATGGGCGGTGCGGAGGTAGGGCAACCGCGCGCACCTTATCGAATACATCCCGGTACTCCTCGTATTCAGGAGGCAACAGAGAGTCCGAGGAAGTACACAGCAACTTGACAGACCCATGGATGCAACTAGCCCCACACTGCGGTGACCACGAGAGGATCTCGACCGATCTCCAATCGAAAGTCGGATTATGCTTCTGGAGCCAGGGGTACCCCAAGACCACCGAGTAGTGTGGAGACGAAATAACCTGGAGGCAGACCGACTCTCTGTGAACGGCACCAATGGCTATCCCCACTGGAAGGGTCTCATGAGTCACGTGTGGCGGCAGAAGGGGTCTGCCGTCTATCGCCTCAAGAGCCAGTGGGGAACCTCGAGCCTGCAGAGGAATGGAATTGGCGGCAGCGAACACACTATCAATGAACAAACCACCAGCACCAGAGTCCACCAACGCCTGGGTCGTCACCGAGCCCCCGACCCAGGAGAGGACAACAGTGATCAGTGGTTTGTCAACACGGGAAACCGGGGACGAGGAGACTCCACCCAAGATCTGCCCCCGACAGGATCTCAGGGTACGAGCGTTTCCCGGACGGTTCGGGCATGCCAACCGAAAATGCCCACCGAGACCACAGTACATGCATCGTCCCTCGCGTCTCCGGAGTGCCCTCTCCCCCTCGGACAGGCGAGCAAACCCCAGCTGCATGGGTTCACCCCCAGACAAGTCATCCCCAGGAGGCGTGGGAGGAGAGGGAGGCACGGGTGGGACAGCAAACGTAGGCACCAATCTGTTAGAAGACCTCCGCAGGTTCTCCTTAAAGGAAGGTCTCTCCCTGAGTCTGGTGTCAATCAAAATCAGGAAAGAAATAAGAGACTCGAGCTCAACTGGTAGGTCCTTAGCTGCAACCTCATCCTTCAAGGCATCCGAGAGACCATGAGAGAAAGCAGCGACCAGAGCCTCATTATTCCAGCCCACCTCTGCTGCCAGGGTACGAAACTCAATGGCGTATTCAGCTACGGATCGTGAACCCTGTCTGATGGACATAAGGAGCTTCGCAGCAGAGGCAGCACGAGCCGGCACATCGAATACCTTCCGAAGAGAAGCAACAAAACCGGAAAACTCGGCAACCACCGGATTGTTGTTCTCCCATAAAGGGCTGGCCCAGGCCAAGGCCTTGTCCGAGAGCAGCGAGATCAAGAAGCCCACCTTTGATCTCTCAGTAGGAAAGGCATGTGGCAGCAACTCGAAATAAATGCCCACCTGGTTAAGGAAACCTCGGCACTGAGTTGGCTCTCCCCCAAAGCGCTGTGGAAGAGGGGCAGAACCGGTCATACCCCGAAACACCGCAGGCGCAACAACAGGTGTCGGGGTAGACTTTGGCGCAACAACCGGAGCGGCAGTAGGAGCGAGCCCAGGAGCGACAACCGACCCATCGGCAACGGGAGCGAAATGAGCCGTGCGTTCAAGCAGGGTTTGCAACGCCACAGCGAACCGACCCAACAGGTGATCCTGCTGATCAAGTCTGGCAACCAGCGTGGGTAGCGAGGATGGCCCTGTACCGTCAGAATTCATGGCTTGGTCCTAATGTCACGGAACCATGAACCAGACGTACAACAAGAGATACATGAAAATAAGAAGGCTTTATTGAAAATAAAGCTGTAAAGCAAAAGTCCAAACGGATGGTGAAACCGAGCAGAGTCTTTGCGAAGCCAGAGGTCAGGAACCAGAAGGGTAGTCAGACGAAGCCAGGATCAGGAACCAGCAGGGTAGTCAGACGAAGCCAGGATCAGGAACCAGCAGGGTAGTCAGACGAAGCCAGGATCAGGAACCAGCAGGGTAGTCAGACGAAGCCAGGATCAGGAACCAGAAGCAGCAGCAGTCTTAGAAGCATGTGAACACAAGAGGACCAAGCAAGGAACTGAAGCCACAGACCTCCTATATATATGAGCTAGGCATCCAGCTCCTCCCAGGGGAAGGAGGAGCCGCAGGGTGGAAGGCTACAAGAAACCCAGGACCCAAGATGGCCGCCAGCACATGTCAAACGAAGGAGAGCAGCAAGCAGGTAAGACCATGACACCTGGATGTTGTAGGTGTTTTGAGTGCCTTAGGTAAGGTCCCTTTAAGATTCGTGACGCCAGTGCCTGTAACGGTGGCACACCGATTTGTAGGAGGATTAATAGAGTACGCAGTTGGTAAACCAAACGTTGCTTTACTTGGTGAAACAGTCCAACTTTATACATACAGTTGCAGTAGATGATGCAGTCCTTTACAATACAAAATGCACAGCAGGTTTACTTCACAGCAGGTTTCAATCTTGCAAGATACTTGGAGGGCAAACAGTTAATGCTTTGCAGTGCAATGCTGCTCTATCCCCACAGCTATTCTAGCTGGCTGGATCCCAAGGCCCGGATGCCTAAGTGCTGGTTTAAATCCTTGGTTATAAAATCCTTCCTCCAGTATTGGCACTTGCTTAAGGTTACAATAACTTCTTTTCCTAGCTGTCTTCACTGCTGGATTTGCAAGGTGGCTGCAGGTTTCTCCCAGGAGGTGCTGTCCTACTACTGGGGTATCTCATCTGTGTTGGCTGGATGACTGGTCTCCAGGCAGGCTGTACTCTTCCTAGCCTCCTAGTGCAGCTAGAAACCAGGACTATCCAGCTGCATGTCAGGAGGAGGCTCTCAGCATATCCCTGGCTGGTGCCTTCTCACTTCTGTCTCCACAGACTCCTGACTATGACCTAACTCCTCCCTGTCTGGGCCTGAACATTTATACTAGGGGCTCCCTATCTCCCTCTAGTGTCTAGGATGCCTAACTACACCCTAATAGGCCTGCTATGCATAACACAGGGGAAACATTGCATGCAAAAACACATAGAAAAATACATTAAAGTGCACAGTTAAATGTAATATTACTGTCCCAAGTGAGCAGGAGTAACGCGTCACCCAATTGACCCTTGTGTAGTGCCCACACCTACCTAGTGGGACACTACACATGTGCCATGCACGGCACATGTGACAACTTGCCCAAATTCAATGCCGCCAACAAATTGCTTCCATTGTCACACACCACTTTGCCGATCTCCAGTTGGTGCGGGGTCAGCCACTGATCCACCTGTGCGTTCAGGGCGGACAGGAGTGCTGGTCCGGTGTGGCTCTCTGCTTTCAGGCAAGTCAACCCCAAGACAGCGTGACACTGTCGTATCCGGGATGTGGAATAGCCCCTGGGGAGCTGGGGGGATTTAGTTGATGTGCAGCCAGACGCCGCAGCAGAAGAGACTCAGCCGAGGAGGTTATGGAAAAGGATGGAGTAGGAGGAGTAGAGGAGGTGGCAGTAGGCCTACCTGCAAGTCGTGGTGGTGTCACCAACTCCGCTGCAGAGACACGCATTCCATGCTTGTCAGCCATCAGCAGGTTGACCCAATGCGCAGTGTAGGTGATATACCTGCCCTGACCGTGCTTTTCAGACCTGGTATCAGTGGTCAGATGGACCCTTGCCCCAACACTGTGTGCCAGACATGCCATGACTTCCTTTTTAATCACTGAGTAGAGGTTTGGGATTGCCTTTTTTGAAAAAAAAATTCATCCGGGTACCTTCCACTGTGGTGTCCCAATAGCGACAAATTTTTTGAAGGCCTCAGACTCCACCAGCTTGTATGGTAAAAGCTGGCGGGCTAAGAGCTCCGTCAAGCCAGCTGTCAGACGCCGGGCAAGGGGGTGACTCTGGGACATTAGCTTCCAACGCTCAAACATTTCCTTTACAGACACCTGACTGTGGGCAGATGAGATGGAACTGCTGAAGGTGAGAGGCGGAGTGGCGGGTGGTTGAGAGGGGGCAAGGAGGACAGCAGTGGTTGACGTGGCTGAAGATGCTGGACCAGGAGGAGGATGGTGGCTTTGAGCTTGTGTGCTGCTTCTACTTGTCATCATGTGTTGATCCCATAGGCGTTTGTGATGTGAGATCATGTGCCTTCGCAAAGCAGTTGTACCTGGGTGGGTGTTGGACTTCCCACGACTCAGTTTCTTTTGGCACAGGTTGCAAATGGCATCGCTGTTGTCAGAGGCAGACACACAAAAAAAATGCCACACTGCTGAGCTCTGCAATGACGGCATTCTGGTGGTGGCAGCAGCATGCGTTGATTGGCGTGCTGTCCGGCTGACCCCGGGTGCCGATGCATGCTGTCTGACTGTGCCACTAGCTCCTTGCGACGACCTCCCCCTGCTTCCAACTCGTCTCCTCCTCCTCTCTGTCTCTCTGTCTCCCCTTCTGAACTTTCCCCCTCTTCTTCTTCTCTTCGAGCAGGCACCCACGTGACATCCACGGACACATCGTCATCATCAACCACTTCACTTGTATTTGACACCTCAGCAAAGGAAGCAGCAGCGGGTACATCATCATCATCATCATCACACCGTACGTCCATGTGTGTAATGCTGCCTGACTGAGACATATCCCTGTTATCTCCATCCTCTGGCAATAATGGTTGCGCATCACTAATTTCATCCAACTGATGTGTAAATAACTCCTCTGAAGGGATCAAGTGAAGCGGCTAAAGTGGCTGTGGTGGTAGTGGTGGTGGTGGCGGCGGGTGGGAGAGCAGGTGACCAAAGCTGAGCTGGAGGAGGATGGTGCGTCAAGGTTCTTAGCGGAAGCTGTTGAAGATTGGGTGTCCTGTGTAAGCCAGTCAACTATTTTCTCAGAATTTTTTGGGTTCAGGGTACGTGGCCTCTGAACACTGGACATTATTCAAGGGCCAGTGGAAATCACAGCACCACGACCACGACGGCCCCTGCGGGGTGGCCTGCCTCTGCCTGTCATTTTTTATTAGATAAGTGTTACTATGCGTGAAAGGTACTGTGCCACCCTATATAAGTGGTGGGCAGTGGGCACAGTACAGTCTGTGTGGGCCTGACACACACGGGCTTGCAAATGTGATTAGATCACAGTTAAATTTAAAATAGAATTTTTTTTATCTGCGAGGTATTTTCTGTCACCCCCTGTATGAATGGTGCACACAGTGCTGTCTGTGACTGAGCCTGCAGCCTCTCACACACGGGCAGGCAACTGCAATATATATATGAAAAAAAAAAAGCAGACTGATGTACCAGCCCTGAAAAGGACTTTTTGGGGTGCTGTCAGGACGCTGTCCTTACAGCAGATGAGTCTGTGGACACAGAACACTGCCCTAGCTAACGCTTTCCCTATTAAATCAGCAGCAGCAGCTGCACTGTCCCTCCTCTCACTGAGAATGCAGATTCCGAATGAATCTAAAATGGATGCTGTCCTGGAGGTGGGAGGGTCTGGGAGGGAGGGTCTGCTGCTGATTGGCTGGAATGTGTCTGCTGACTGTGAGGTACAGGGTCAAAGTTTGCTCAATGATGATGTATAGGGGGCGGACCGAACATCGCATATGTTAACCCGCCGTGGCGAACGCGAACAAGCTATGTTCCCGGGAACTATTCGCCGGCGAATAGTTCGGGACATCACTAGACACAAACAACCAAACTAGAAATTACACTTATCTTCCAGAGCAGGAACAGACAGCCAACCTTCCCTCCAAGCTTCCCAGACCACAATGATTAGTATAATCCGCTCAGAGCACTTGGCTGGAGGCCATTTAAACTAATGACTCCACCCAGTGCACCTGATGCGAGGCGGATCCAGCACGGCACCAAAACAAACACTAAACTCGTGCTGCTATCCTGGCCGACCTCCGCACATCGTCAGAGTGGGGCATGACAGCAAGTTGATCCAGAGGAAGGCGAAAACCCTGTGAGTTAGAAGCCAATTTTCCCCACTTAAGGGGAAAAAAATTCCTTCTCCTTTCAGACAAATAACTCCCTGGATCAACGACCCCCCTCTAGTAGCTATAGCCTGTAATATTATTACACTCCAGAAATACATCCAGGCCCCTCTTGAATTCCTTTATTGTACTCCCCATCACCACCTCCTCAGGCAGAGAGTTCCATAGTCTCACTGCTCTTACAGTAAAGAATCCTCTTCTATGTTTGTGTACAAACCTTCTTTCCTCCAGACGCAGAGGATGTCCCCTCGTCACAGTCACAGTCCTGGGGATAAATAGATGATGGGAGTGATCTCTGTACTGACCCCTGATATATTTATACATAGTTATTGGATTAGATCTCCCCTCAGTCATATTTTTTCTAAAGTGAATAACCCTAATTACATAGTTACATAGCTAATACGGTTGAAAAAAGACATACGTCCATCAAGTTCAACCAAGGGATAGGTGGGGGTGCGAATCCCAGAAGGAAGTAAGACTCAGATTTCTACACGTTTTCATAAGCATTTATGTTTTTTTACTTTTAAGAATTTGTCTAAACCCTTTTTGAAACTGTCCACTGTTCCTGCTGTGACCACGTCCTGAGGAAGTCTATTCCACAGATTTACAGTTCTTACAGTAAAGAAGCTTTGACGCTTCTGGAAACTGAACTTTTTCTTTTTCAGTCGGAGGCAGCGCCCCCTTGTCTTTCCAGACTAAATAAATTAAATTATTTTAATATTTCTTCATAACTAAGACCCTCCATGCCCCTTATCAGCTCAGTCGCTCTCTTTTGTATTCTCTCCAGCTCCAGTGCATCCTTTCTATGTACTGGTGCCCAGAACTGGACTTCATATTCCAGATGAGGCCGCACCAGCGTTTTGTAAAGTGGTAATATTACATCCCTGCCCCGCGAGTCCATGCCTCGTTTAATGCATGACAATATCCTGGTGGCCTTAGAAACAGCTGATTTACATTGTGCCGGTATTTAATCTACCATCTACAAGGACACCCAAATCCTTCTCCATAAGTGACTCCCCCAGTGTTACATCATCTAGGACATATGAAGCACAGAGATTATTACTACCAAGATGCAGAACTTTACATTTAGCCACATTGAACCTCGTTTGCCAAGTTGATGCCCAATCACTCAGAGTGTTCAAGTCAGCTTGTAGTTTGTGGACATCTTCCATAGACTGTACAGTTCTACACAGCTTAGTGTGATCTGCAAAAATAGATATGGTGCTATTAATCCCATCCTCAATATCATTAATAGATAAATGAAATAATAAAGGGCCCAGCACTGAACCTCGGGGTCACCACTTATAACCTGGGACCATTCTGAATAGGAATCATTGACCACAACTCTGGAGACGGTCCTTCAGCCAGTTTTCAATCCAATTACAAACTAAACTTTCCAAGTCTATAGACCATACTTTACATATTAAGCATCTATGAGGGATATATTTATACTTTTTACCAATTATATAATCGAAGAATATTTTGGGGGTTAGTTTTGCTCTCTTTGGCAATTAATCTCTGTCTCTAGTTTGGCTGATTTTATTAGTTTTTTGCATATTATTTTTATAGTTTGTCAGTGTTTCCTCCTGTTTTAGTGATTTAAAAGTTTTCTTTTTGTCATTTATTGCCTTTACAGTTCTATTTATCCACATTGGTTTCTTCTTGTTCCTTAACCCTTTATTCCTATAAGGTATGTACCTCTCACAATTAGATTTATGGATACTTTAAAAAATATCCAAATTTGTGGCTGTATTTTTTATTTTTGAGGACATTGTCCCAGTTAGTTAGGCCTATGGCCTCTCTTAGTTGGCTAAATTTAGCTTTTTTGAAGTTTGGTATTTTTGTTCCTCCCTGAAGAAACACTCTTTTGAATGATAATTGGTAGGTTATTACTTTATGGTCACTATTAGAGATGTTGCAAACATAAAATTTTCCGTTCGTGAACGGTGAACGCGAATCTCCGCAAATCTTCTTCACAAATCTTTCTGGCCACAATAGTGAATGAAAAGTTGTTTCAAGGGGACTAACACCTGGACTGTGGCATGCCGGAGGGGGATCCATGGCAAAACTCCCATGGAAAATTACATAGTTGACGCAGAGTCTGGTTTTAATCCATAAAGGGCATAAATCACCTAACATTCCTAAATTGTTTGTAATATCGTGCTTTAAAATATCAGGTATGATGTTGCATCGATCAGGTAGTGTAAGGTTTACGCCCGCTTCACAGTGACAGACCAAACTCCCCGTTTAACGCAACGCAAACAACCGCAAACAGTCCATTTGCACAACCGCAAACTCCCCATTTGCACAAGGTTGGATCCCAAGCTAGCCATGTCCCGTTCCTTGTCCTCACTGACATCATTGAAGGTCTCTTCCTCCACCCAGCCACGTACAACACCAATGTTCCCCGAAAGGTGACAACAAGCCCCCTGGGACGCCTGCTGTGGTTGGTCTTCCACCTCCTCAAAGCCACCTTCCTCCTCTGACTCCTCTTCTTCAGACTCCTCTCTCTGCGTTGCTGCAGGTCCAGCAATCGACGGCGACAAGGCTGCTTCTGGTGGTGATGGTGACCACAACTCTTCCTCTTCATGCTCATCTGCGGCCTGATCCAGCACTCTTCGCAGGGCACGCTGAAGGGGCACGCCGCTATTAAGTAGTACTATTCCTATCAGTTTAATCCCTGTTACGTCCCCTATCAGGTGCCGGTCTATAGAATAGATTTTAGGAAGCGGGAGATGGAAAAAGATGCTTGGTCGGTCCTCTTACTTCCAATTTGGGGCACTGCACGTGTGCCGTGCAATCCCAATATGAGTGGTATGTTAAGTAGTACTATTCCTATCAGTTTAATCCCTGTTACGTCCCCTATCAGGTGCCGGTATATGGAATAGATTTTAGGAACTGGGAGATGGAAAAAGATGCTTGGTTGGTCCTCCTACTTCCAATTTGGGGCACTGCGCGTACAATGTACTGTGCCACCAGATATGAGTGGTGTGTTCCTATCAGTTTAATCCCTGTTACGTCCCCTATCAGGGGACGTGTATGGAATAGATTTTAGACAACCGCAAAGATTTGTCAATAGTTGACACACTCATGACATAAATTTTATTCCTCTATGCGTCAATCTTGATGTAGTGATGACTGTGCTCGTGCGCACGTTTGGGAGATTGCAGGCGATGCGGTTTTTCAAAGCCTATGGTCGTGCTGAGGTAGTTCAGTGACAGGTAAGTGACCCAGAAAACACTGATTCTGCAGTGTGGGCCCATTGTTGGCCTAGTAGGCTTTAATGATCACCTTAGATGATCACAAAGAAAATTAATGTTTTTTCTATGCAAAATTATCCAGCCGATCACTTTTGGTCTGTTCACAATGAAGCAACGACCTTATCATCTGGGGTGTGCCAACATTGCCAACACACTCATAGAGGTGGTCGTTTCATTGTGATACGCAAGCCCCTTCACCACAACAAGGTAACGATCACAAAGGGGAATTGACACATGTATGTGACTTTTTTTTTTGTTTAGTTTTTGCAGCCACAGTGCAGCACCAGAGGCCAGAAAAATTAGGCTTGTGGTCAGGACCTAAACGAGTGGAAGATGCCCAGCCACCACCCCCCTACCTAATTGGCCTGAGGTGTGCCTTGGCCTCACTAGGTCGGTATGCCTGAAAAAGGGGGCATACCCTGAATGTGATGGTTGAATGACTGAATGAAGAATGGGAATGGGTGGGCAGGGGACGTCCGAATGCCGACGTGCTGCCTGGGAGAGCCGGACTGCTTAAGACAGGTACCGGCCCCTCCCACAAATCCAGGCTAGCCTGCGGCCAGCCTTAACACTTGTGGTCAGGACCTAAACGAGTGGAAGATGCCCAGCCACCACCCCCCTACCTAATTGGCCTGAGGTGTGCCTTGGCCTCACTAGGTCGGTATGCCTGAAAAAGGGGGCAAAACCCACCAGTGAGGGAAGGATTGGCCTGAGGTGCTACTCTGCCAATGTACTGAATGCTTGGACCAGCTCCGCTTGTGGCTCCGGGATATACCGTACAAAGCACCCCGAGCGCCAGCGCCCCAAGTGTTTAATGATATGCACAGGGACTCCATGCTTGGACGCTGCGGATGCCGCACCGATGCGGAAAGAATGCCCCGAGAATTGAGCCGGATTCAATCCTACACTGGTCAACAGGATGCGAATATGTTTGATGAACTGGCTGGACGTCAGTGGACCAACAGGGAATGGAAGTAATGGGTCGGTGGGGCTGTGAAGACTAAGGGCCAGCAAGAGGTTGTCCAAGACTGTCACTGGACACCATGCGTTTGTGGTCTGGAAGAACTTAACTACATGGCCGGGACCTACCTGCCTTGTTTTGTTGTGAGGCAACTGCAAATGAAAGTTACTGCCCATCCTGACTAAATCTCCCTTGCGGAGAGCCACCGCCCCTTGTCTGGCCTGTGTCACTTCACCTGGTCTTAAAAACCCGTAAAACGCCAAGTACATCGCCGCCTTGATCACCAGGCTGGGAAGGATTCAGAATGGTGACAATGTGAGAACTTCCGACAGGCTACGAAACGTGTCCCCCGTAATAGGTCGACGGACCGACTTGACCGAGACCTGGCTTTTTTGAATGCCTCTGAGGATGGCCTTGATCGGGTGAGCTGAAAATATAGAGGGTCTGTCTGGCTCTTGAAGTGCCAAAAAATGCTGCACCCCAGCCAAATATAGCCTAATGGTGTTGTAGAATAAAGCCAATACCGAATGACAATAAGACACGAAAGCCACCATATACTTGACCTGACCTGTGTCACCTCTAGGATATGCCAACTGAAAGTTCAAAAAAACCACCCACGCTCGGCGGTACGACCGCAACGTACTGGCCGACAAAGACTTGGTAATGAGTGAACTGGCGACCACCATCAGAGAGTCTAATCCAAGACCAGCAGCCGCCAGTCCGGTACCGGGGTGCCCACTGAGTCTGCTTCTGGGTTCTGTAAGAAAAAGCGAGAAAAATCAAAACGAGATAAAGCATCAGCTGCAACGTTGCTGACCCCGTCCAAAAACAGGGCATGAAAATGAAACCCCCATTCCAGAGCTATCCAGGTCAATCTACGCATGAAAGACATGATGAGTAACGATTTAGATCTGCCCTTGTTAATGATCTCTGCGGTCGCCATGTTGTCAGTGTGGAAAACCACCGTGTGACCCGACCACCTATGCCCCCAGACTATAGCAGCTGCTACGATAGGATAGATCTCAAACAATGCCGACGTCTGAGAAAACCCCGGCAACTGTAGCACGTGTGTGGGCCATGAGCCGGCGAACCAATGTGAGCCAAATATGGCCGCGAAACCTACCGAGGCAGCCGCGTCTGAAAATACGTGTGGAGAATCGGAAGTGGCCCTCGGAATAAACATGGAAATGCCGTTCCACCCGCTGAGAAATCTGTCCCACATGAACAGATCTGCTCGCGCGTTCGCATTAAGATGCACTGATGCGTCCAAATCACTGGTCTGTTGTAATAAGACTAGCAATCTTGAAATGAATGATCTACCCTGAGGAATGATCCTCATGGCAAAGTATAACATGCCCAACAGAGACTGCAATTCTCTCTTGGTGCAAACCTGAGACATGAGCAAGGAACGGACAACTGATTTGATTCTGTCGAGTCTGTCTTGTGGCAGACTGGCTGACATGGCGCGTGAATCCAGAGAGATCCCCAAGAACGTGACAACCTGCGCAGGCCCTTCTGTTTTGTGTTCGGCCACTGGAATGTTTAACTCCTTGAAGACCTGCAAGAGAACCTGCAAGTCAACAGGCACCTGTGAGGGTTCTTCGATCAACAGAAAATCATCCAGGTAGTGAATGACACTCTGGCAACCCTGTTCCAACAAAATCCATTCCAGTGCCTGCGCTAACCTGTCAAACAGACTGGGGCTGCTCTAGGAACCAAACGTCAACTTGGTGGCGAAATAGTACGCATCTCTCCATTTGATGCCATGCCACTGCCAGAGAGATGGGCTAATGGGCAGCAGTTTGAACGCATTAGAGACATCTGCTTTGGACAGCCAAGCCCCCATGCCTGTCTGAAGAATGACCTGGATAGCCTGGTCTACGGAAGTATACTTCAAGGAAAATTCCTCGGACGGAATCAACGAGTTGAGACTTGGAACGTGGGAAGAATGTGGAGTAGACAAATCATAAATCAAACGAAATGTATTGGAATATTTTCCCTGCACCACCCCCACCGGGCTCACCCTCCAAGTGCAGAAAGGAGGGGACTGGAAAGGACCAATGATGAAACCCTTGTCCAGCTCAACTGCCAAGAGTGAATCCACCAGACCAGCATGTTTAGAAGCAGACTGCAAGTTGGGGCATTCATGAGTCTGCTGGGGCAAGGTGATGAGCCCAGTGTGAAACCCCCGTGAAAACCCTTCCACCAGGAATGTACGGAACGGCTGAACCGGATGAAGCCGCAGCAGCTGGTCTAGTGCCTCCACATTCATCCGGCTCAGTCACGCCGGCTTCAATGTGCAGACCGTGACCGGATGTGCCCTAAAACATGTGGCACAGACATGCAGGAGCCTGCACTGGCTGAAGTTGCAGATGGCGTAGACCACTGCAAACAACACAACAAACACCACAAAACAACAACAACAACAACAACAAAAAAAAACGAAGAAAGAAAAAGAGAAAAAAAAAAAACAACCTGTTAACCCTACGACCTGCTGCCCGTAAGCTGACAGACAAGATGACGGAATCTAAGCCCTTCCCCTTCCCCCCCCACCAGCGTGAAACGATTGAACGAAAAGCCTTCGAGGCTGACAGGGAGTATGATAGTCGTTTCCACTGACGTATGAAGCGAGCCCGAGTTTGTGTGAATCTGTGACGTGGCAGATTAATTAAAAACGAATACTGCGGGCTAACGAACCTACAGACGTGGTAGGTGATGTATGCAAGTATAGGATTTGTGGAAAACAGACCGTATGACGTATGACACTAGTCTACGAGATGAAACGGGGTGTGTATGTCGTGCGAGCGTGTAGCTGTATTTGCGGATGTACCTATGCTAGAGGTGTATGGATGAAGCTTGGTGGATAAAGGTTCCCAAAAAAATTTTTTTTTTTTTAAAATCCCAAAAAAATCTTTTTTTTTTTTCTTTATTTAACAATCCACTTGTACCCTTTTTTTTTTTTTTTTTTTCGTCAAACTGCCTGATGTGCGAACTATGTGTCTAAGGTATGTATGTAGTGTATGTGATGAGTGTCAAACATGTGCACAAGCAGCAACCTTGTAAGTAATCAACTCAGTAATGGCACCAGGACCCAGCTGCCAGAGTTTAACCTGCTGAGCCCAGATGACTCGCAGCCCCTGTATGAACTTAGATACAGGTTATGCTGAGACTACGTGACAATGCTGCCCATTGGTGCCAAAACTTGAATTGCATGTGCCTGAACGCAGTGAGGAGAAGCGATCCTCCGGCACACTTCCCCCTCTCTACACACCCTCCTACCCTCCCCCACGTTGCCACGCTCCCCAAACAAACCAGTTATCTTGGAAAACGATCTGAACAGCTTGAAGGGAAAGGTACACCCGGCTTCTCTGAGATCCGACTTGTGCAGGACGCTTGCTGATGACGTCACACCCGGAAGTAGCAGACGTCCGAATGCCAACGTGCTGCCTGGGAGAGCCGGACTGCTTAAGACAGGTACAGGCCCCTCCCACAAATCCAGGCTAGCCTGCGGCCAGCCTTAACACATGTACACATGCCTGAAAAATTAGGTATTGTTGCAGCGGTATTGTTTTCCAGGCAGAAAGTGCACTAAAACATTGCGGCTTGAACCCTAGTTGGTGGCGGAGACAGGGCCGTCTTTAATATTGATTGGACCCTGGGCAAGAATTTACCTGGGCCCCCTGGATCCCGCCTTCCCACACCCTAGCAGGCAATCACACCCTCCACCACAATACACATACAACCTCATCAATACAATGCACAGGAATGTGCAGTGTGTGAGTATATCATAGCCAACCCACTGCTTTCCCATAGAGAAGCATTGGGAGGCTATTGCGCATGCGCGTCTTCATAGAGATGCTTTGAAGCAATGCATTTCTATGAGGAGTGTTTAGCGTGAATGCCAGGGTTGCAAATTGTACAACACTGGACTAGGAAGCACCTCTAGTGGTCGTCTGATGAGTGACCACTAGACGTGTTCCTTGGCAGTAAATGTAAATACTGCCTTTTTTTCTGAAGTGTTTACATTAAAAAGCTCGCAGAGACGCGCTATAGACACCGGAACTACTACGTTTAGCTGTTGTGGTTCTGGTGACTGTAGTGTCCCTTAATATAGAGGGGGAAAAAGAATCAGCACAAAAGTATCAACTAATATGGCTGTATCATTATTCTAAAAATTAAAAAAGCACAACTTCTGACACAAATATATAGTATTTTTTTTTTACAATATTCAGATAATACTGTACTACTAACCCCTCCATCCACTCCTCCCCCCCCCCTCACCCACCTTCTCCAACCACCCAGTACCCTTACTCACATAAAACAAGTAATATATATAATATAGCTTACAGTCAATGACTCTGGCGGCTCAGGATCAGTGCTCTGGGCAGCTGGGCTCAGGCTGGAAGTGGGCACCGCTCTGCAGGAAGGAGACCGGGGCTGGAAGTGGGCACCGCTCTGCAGGAAGGAGACCAGGGCTGGAAGTGGGCACAGCTCTGCAGGAAGGAGACCGGGGCTGGAAGTGGGCACAGCTCTGCAGGAAGGAGACCGGGGCTGGAAGTGGGCACCGCTCTGCAGGAAGGAGACCAGGGCTGGAAGTGGGCACAGCTCTGCAGGAAGGAGACCGGGGCTGGAAGTGGGCACCGCTCTGCAGGAAGGAGACCGGGGCTGGAAGTGGGCACCGCTCTGCAGGAATGAGACCAGGGCTGGAAGTGGGCACAGCTCTGCAGGAAGTAGACCGGGGCTGGAAGTGGGCACAGCTCTGCAGGAAGGAGACCGGGGCTGGAAGTGGGCACCGCTCTGCAGGAAGGAGACCAGGGCTGGAAGTGGGCACAGCTCTGCAGGAAGGAGACCGGGGCTCGGCTCACCCTAGCGTTGCAGTGCCTCTGTGCAGTGTGGGACTGGGGTACTTAGGGTCCACCAGTGTAACTGATTCTGGGTGCCAGCTTAGGGCTCCTGAACACTAACTTATTTTTTTTTTCCCCATGTCTGTACCGTTCAATTCACTTCAATAGGGCTGAAAAAAAAATAAAAGACTCCGTGTGCGTTCTGTGTCTGTATGTCTTTTCCATCACATTATACACAGCACGTATCCGTGGTTATTACCACCGTGTAATCCAGCAGCAGTGGCCGTGCTCGCACACTGTAGGTAAAGGTGTTCGCCTATGAGCACTTCCAGCCTTTCCCTATAGTGTGCAGGCACGGCCACCGCTGATGGATTACATGATGGTAATAACCACGGAGGCAATATGGAGAATCACAATACATTAGTAAGTGCCTTGTATTACCTGCATGATAAATGCCATTTACTGAAGTGAGACAAACCCTTTAACCCATTTAAAGAGGACCTTTTATGGGTCCAGACATTATAAAATAAGTGGCACGTTAGGTAGGCATCAAACAGAGCCTACTATTATTCCTGGGCGCGGCTCCGCTCGCCCGCTGTGCCCCTGTTTAATTATCGCACCTGTTATGCAAATTACTAGCATCGGAACAGGGAGCAGACGCCAGGGTTTCTCAATTTGCGTCTCCTTCTCCCTGCGATGTCCAATCACAGCCAGAGCGTCACAGCCATGGAGAAAATACCGCCAGAGACATTACATCATATGTGACTGATATCAGCCGCTCCTCTTATAACGCTCCAGTACTGATATAACCTCCAGAGACATTACATCACATGTGACTGATATCAGCCGCTCCTCTTATAACGCTCCAGCACTGATATAACCTCCAGAGACATTACATCATATGTGACTGATATCAGCCGCTCCTCTTATAACGCTCCAGCACTGATATAACCTCCAGACACATTACATCATATGTGACTGATATCAGCCGCTCCTCTTATAACGCTCCAGCACTGATATAACCTCCAGAGACATTACATCATATGTGACTGATATCAGCCGCTCCTCTTATAACGCTCCAGTACTGATATAACCTCCAGAGACATTACATCATATGTGACTGATATCAGCCGCTCCTCTTATAACGCTCCAGCACTGATATAACCTCCAGACACATTACATCATATGTGACTGATATCAGCCGCTCCTCTTATAACGCTCCAGTACTGATATAACCTCCAGAGACATTACATCATATGTGACTGTTATCAGCCGCTCCTCTTATAACGCTCCAGTACTGATATAACCTCCAGACATTACATCATATGTGACTGATATCAGCCGCTCCTCTTATAACGCTCCAGCACTGATATAAACTCCAGAGACATTACATCACATGTGACTGATATCAGCCGCTCCTCTTATAACGCTCCAGCACTGATATAACCTCCAGAGACATTACATCATATGTGACTGATATCAGCCGCTCCTCTTATAACGCTCCAGTACTGATATAACCTCCAGACATTACATCATATGTGACTGATATCAGCCGCTCCTCTTATAACGCTCCAGCACTGATATAAACTCCAGAGACATTACATCACATGTGACTGATATCAGCCGCTCCTCTTATAACGCTCCAGCGCTGATATAACCTCCAGAGACATTACATCATATGTGACTGTTATCAGCCGCTCCTCTTATAACGCTCCAGCACTGATATAACCTCCAGACACATTACATCCTATGTGACTAATATCAGCCGCTCCTCTTATAACGCTCCAGTACTGATATAACCTCCAGAGACATTACATCATATGTGACTGTTATCAGCCGCTCCTCTTATAACGCTCCAGCAATGATATAACCTCCAGAGACATTACATCACATGTGACTGATATCAGCCGCTCCTCTTATAACGCTCCAGCACTGATATAACCTCCAGAGACATTACATCATATGTGACTGATATCAGCCGCTCCTCTTATAACGCTCCAGTGCTGATATAACCTCCAGAGACATTACATCATATGTGACTGTTATCAGCCGCTCCTCTTATAACGCTCCAGTCCTGATATAACCTCCAGAGACATTACATCACATGTGACTGATATCAGCCGCTCCTCTTATAACGCTCCAGCACTGATATAACCTCCAGAGACATTACATCACATGTGACTGATATCAGCCGCTCCTCTTATAACGCTCCAGTACTGATATAACCTCCAGAGACATTACATCACATGTGACTGATATCAGCCGCTCCTCCTATAACGCTCCAGCACTGATATAACCTCCAGACATTACATCACATGTGACTGATATCAGCCGCTCCTCTTATAACGCTCCAGCACTGATATAACCTCCAGAGACATTACATCATATGTGACTGATACCAGCCACTCCTCTTATAACGCTCCAGCGCTGATATAACCTCCAGAGACATTACATCATATGTGACTGATATCAGCCGCTCCTCTTATAACGCTCCAGCGCTGATATAACCTCCAGACATTACATCACATGTGACTGATATCAGCCGCTCCTCTTATAACGCTCCAGTACTGATATAACCTCCGGAGACATTACATCCTATGTGACTGATATCAGCCGCTCCTCTTATAACGCTCCAGCGCTGATATAACCTCCAGAGACATTACATCATATGTGACTGGTATCAGCCGCTCCTCTTATAACGCTCCAGTGCTGATATAACCTCCAGAGACATTACATCATATGTGACTGTTATCAGCCGCTCCTCTTATAACGCTCCAGTCCTGATATAACCTCCAGAGACATTACATCACATGTGACTGATATCAGCCGCTCCTCTTATAACGCTCCAGCACTGATATAACCTCCAGAGACATTACATCACATGTGACTGATATCAGCCGCTCCTCTTATAACGCTCCAGTACTGATATAACCTCCAGAGACATTACATCACATGTGACTGATATCAGCCGCTCCTCCTATAACGCTCCAGCACTGATATAACCTCCAGACATTACATCACATGTGACTGATATCAGCCGCTCCTCTTATAACGCTCCAGCACTGATATAACCTCCAGAGACATTACATCATATGTGACTGATACCAGCCACTCCTCTTATAACGCTCCAGCGCTGATATAACCTCCAGAGACATTACATCATATGTGACTGATATCAGCCGCTCCTCTTATAACGCTCCAGCGCTGATATAACCTCCAGACATTACATCACATGTGACTGATATCAGCCGCTCCTCTTATAACGCTCCAGTACTGATATAACCTCCGGAGACATTACATCCTATGTGACTGATATCAGCCGCTCCTCTTATAACGCTCCAGCACTGATATAACCTCCAGAGACATTACATCACATGTGACTGATATCAGCCGCTCCTCTTATAACGCTCCAGCACTGATATAACCTCCAGAGACATTACATCACATGTGACTGATATCAGCCGCTCCTCTTATAACGCTCCAGCGCTGATATAAACTCCAGAGGGCAGGGGCAGATGTCAGAAGGTGAGATGGTTGGTGGGCAGGGATCTGTGATGGGGCAGAGACACAGGGGAACACTAGAGTTGCAGGGGGGGCTCTGTAAGGTCAGGGGGGCACAGAATTGGACTTGAACACAGGTGATAGGCAGCACCTTCAGGACTGACCGCCACCTACAGTAACTTACCCCCCTGCTGCTGTATGTAAGAAGGAAGCAGGGGCCAGTGAGGGGACTTCATACACAGTGACATGAGGCGCACTAACGTTACCTGAGGTGAAGTCTCTGCAGGCCCCGCCCCCTCCTCACACGGACTATCACACTGCAGAGAGGAGGGGGAGCTGCCTTCTCTTCGGGTCAGTAAACTTTAATATGGGCTGCCCGATGGGGCGGCTGTGAGTGGCCCCTATTTTGCCTCTTTGCAGCAGCCAGCAGGGTCCCTGACAGGCAGGGCCGGTGCAAGGATTTTTGCCGCCCTAGGCAAGATAAAAATTGCCCCCCCCCCACGCCTTCACTGAGATCTGTGGATGACACACTGTGATGGGGGAGGATATTTGGATGACGCACTGTTATGGAGGGATCTGTGGATGACGCACTGTTAGTTATCCCCCCCATAACAGTGCGTCATCCACAGATCCTACCATAACAGTGCGTCACCCACAGATCCCCCCCATAACAGTGCGTCAGCCACAGATCCTCCCATAACAGTGCGTCATCCACAGATCCCCCCATAACAGTGCGTCATCCACAGATCCCCCCATAACAGTGCATCATCCACAGATCCCCCCATAACAGTGCGTCAGCCACAGATCCTCCCATAACAGTGTGTCACCCACAGATCCCCCCCATAACAGTGCGTCATCCACAGATCCCCCATAACAGTGCGTCACCCACAGATCCTCCCATAACAGTGCGTCATCCACAGATCCCCCCCATAACAGTGCGTCATCCACAGATCCCCCCCATAACAGTGCATCATCCACAGATCCCCCCCATAACAGTGCGTCACCCACAGATCCCCCCCATAACAGTGCGTCATCCACAGATCCCGCCATAACAGTGCGTCATCCACAGATCCCCCCCATAACAGTGCATCATCCACAGATCTCCCCCATAACAGTGCGTCACCCACAGATCCTTCCATAACAGTGCGTCATCCACAGATCGCCCCCCATAACAGTGCGTCATCCACAGATCCCCCCATAACAGTGCGTCATCCACAGATCCCCCATCAGATGCATCAGTGTGGAGGGAGGAGGCGGAGACACTCATGGTGGGGCCCGATGCAGTGATTCTACTCTAATACACCGGGCCCCACCACAGGTTTTAAGTACATTCAATCCGAATGGGTCCGCAATTACTGTACTGTACTTACTGTAGTAACTTATGTATAGCATTAAGACGGCGCAGACCGGCAGCATCCTCCTCAGCTGCGGGGCCCGGTGTATTAGAGTAGAGTCACTGCACTGGGCCCCGCCATGAGTGTCCCCGCCTCCTCCCTCCACACTGATACTTCGCTGATCGCGCTGTGCAGCATAGCGGCCAGCGAAGTATCCGCAATCCGCTTTATAAGACGCACGGCCATTTTCCCCCCACTTTTGGGGGAGGGCGGAGTTCATCTTATAAGGCAAAAAATACAGTAAATAATAAACATATTGCATTGTCTACTGACTACTTACCAGCCCAGGACAATACGATGAGCTGGTCTCGCCTGCAGTCTGGCTCTGGGGACTGGTCCTCCTGGAGACAAACACACGGTAGGTAGTAATTCACCAATGTCGCCCTGGGGTCCATCCGTCCGTCCTGGGGAAGAAGAAAGCAGCTGCACCTGTCCTGCTGCACTCTAATCCAGGGAGGATGGTCTGGACTGGAGCCCACTTCTGTTCTGTTCTGTCCCAGAAGAACTGTCTAGGACTTTAGGCACTGCCGCCGCACTGAGGGTCGGGGAAGGCAAATTGCTGGTGGCTGCTGGGCTGCTGCTCAGTGTGCAGCCTTCTCTCCCTCCTTCGCTCCGCCTCCACCCCTCTCATTCTCTGTGTCACGTGACGTGCTCAAGGGTGGGAGGGCTCAGGGTTGTTCAGACAGTTCAGATTGATTCAAGATCATTCAGGGAGCCTGGGAGGGCGGCAGAGCTCCGCCTCCGTTCCAACCTCAGCAGCCAGCCAGAGCCAGGTAAGGTAAGCTAGCACTGTGCACAGCAGGCGCAGCCTCGCAGACAGTCACTGACTCACTAGTCAGACTCAGGCGACAGCAGTGACTGTGAGCCGCCCGGCCGGAGATTCTTTAGAGCTGCAAAGCGCTCACCCTCAGGCGGCGCAGCATGAGGGGCGCCGCCGACCAGCCACCCGAACTTAAATTATAACCAACGTTTTTGGGTTTTTTTTAAGCCGCAACGGGCGCCCCCTGCTAAATGGCGCCTGCCTAGTTCGCCTTACTGGTAGCGCCGGCCCTGGCTATACCGTCCATATACTGTACACAGAGCTATACTGTCCATATGCAGAGAGCTATACTGTCCATATGCAGAGAGCTATACCGTCCATATACACAGAGCTATACCGTCCATATACACAGAGCTATACCGTCCATATACACAGAGATATATCATACATATACACAGAGCTATACCGTCCATATACACAGAGCTATACCATCCATATACACAGAGCTATACCGACCATATACACAGAGCTATACCATCCATATACACAGAGCTATACCGTCCATATACACAGAGCTATACCGTCCATATACACAGAGCTATACCGTCCATATACACAGAGCTATACCGTCCATATACACAGAGCTATACCGTCCATATACACAGAGCTATACCGTCCATATACACAGAGCTATACCGTCCATATACACAGAGCTATACTGTCCATATGCAGAGAGCTATACCATCCATACAGACAGAGCTATACCGTCCATATACACAGAGCTATACCGTCCATATACACAGAGCTATACCGTCCATATACACAGAGCTATACTGTCCATATGCAGAGAGCTATACCATCCATACAGACAGAGCTATACCGTCCATATACACAGAGCTATACCGTCCATATACACAGAGCTATACCATCCATATACACAGAGCTATACCGTCCATATACACAGAGCTATACCGTCCATATACACAGAGCTATACCGTCCATATACACAGAGCTATACTGTCCATATGCAGAGAGCTATACCATCCATACAGACAGAGCTATACCGTCCATATACACAGAGCTATACCGTCCATATACACAGAGCTATACCGTCCATATACACAGAGCTATATCATCTATATACACAGAGCTATACTGTCCATATGCAGAGAGCTATAGCATCCATACAGACAGAGCTATACCGTCCATATACACAGAGCTATACCGTCCATATACACAGAGCTATACCGTCCATATACACAGAGCTATACCGTCCATATACACAGAGCTATACCGTCCATATACACAGAGCTATTCCGTCCATATACACAGAGCTATACTGTCCATATGCAGAGAGCTATACCATCCATACAGACAGAGCTATACCGTCCATATACACAGAGCTATACCGTCCATATACACAGAGCTATACTGTCCATATGCAGAGAGCTATACCATCCATACAGACAGAGCTATACCGTCCATATACACAGAGCTATACCGTCCATATACACAGAGCTATACCGTCCATATACACAGAGCTATACCGTCCATATACACAGAGCTATACCGTCCATATGCAGAGAGCTATACCATCCATACAGACAGAGCTATACCGTCCATATACACAGAGCTATACCGTCCATATACACAGAGCTATACCGTCCATATGCAGAGAGCTATACCATCCATACAGACAGAGCTATACCGTCCATATACACAGAGCTATACCGTCCATATACACAGAGCTATACCATCCATACAGACAGAGCTATACCGTCCATATACACAGAGCTATACCGTCCATATACACAGAGCTATACCGTCCATATACACAGAGCTATACCATCCATACAGACAGAGCTATACCGTCCATATACACAGAGCTATACCATCCATATACACAGAGCTATACCGACCATATACACAGAGCTATACCATCCATATACACAGAGCTATACCGTCCATATACACAGAGCTATACCATCCATATACACAGAGCTATACCGACCATATACACAGAGCTATACCATCCATATACACAGAGCTATACCGTCCATATACACAGAGATATACCGTCCATATACACAGAGCTATACCGTCCATATACACAGAGCTATACCGTCCATATACACAGAGCTATACTGTCCATATGCAGAGAGCTATACCATCCATACAGACAGAGCTATACCGTCCATATACACAGAGCTATACCGTCCATATACACAGAGCTATACCGTCCATATACACAGAGCTATACCGTCCATATACACAGAGCTATACCGTCCATATACACAGAGCTATACCGTCCATATACACAGAGCTATACCGTCCATATACACAGAGCTATACCGTCCATATACACAGAGCTATACTGTCCATATACACAGAGCTATACTGTCCATATACACAGAGCTATTCCGTCCATATACACAGAGCTATACTGTCCATATGCAGAGAGCTATACCATCCATACAGACAGAGCTATACCGTCCATATACACAGAGCTATACCGTCCATATACACAGAGCTATACTGTCCATATGCAGAGAGCTATACCATCCATACAGACAGAGCTATACCGTCCATATACACAGAGCTATACCGTCCATATACACAGAGCTATACCGTCCATATACACAGAGCTATACCGTCCATATACACAGAGCTATACCGTCCATATGCAGAGAGCTATACCATCCATACAGACAGAGCTATACCGTCCATATACACAGGATCAATACGTCCATATACACAGCGGCAATAACGTCCATATACACAGAGCTATACCGTCCATATACACAGAGCTATACCGTCCATATACCGTACACAAAGCTATACCGTCCATATACACAGAGTTATACCGTCCATATACACAGAGCTATACCGTCCATATACACAGAGTTATACCGTCCATATACACAGAGCTATACCGTCCATATACACAGAGCTATACCGTCCATATACACAGAGCTATACCGTCCATATGCAGAGAGCTATACCATCCATACAGACAGAGCTATACCGTCCATATACACAGGATCAATACGTCCATATACACAGCGGCAATAACGTCCATATACACAGCGGCAATAACGTCCATATACACAGAGCTATACCGTCCATATACACAGAGCTATACCATCCATATACACAGAGCTATACCGTCCATATACACAGAGCTATACCGTCCATACAGGGCCGTCTTTAACGCAGGGCAAAAGGGCAGTTGCTCCTGGGGGGCCCAAGGCAGCTCCCTGTCCTGTCCCGATCCTAATCCTATCCTTCACTATGCGAGCAGGAGCAGAGCGGCATGGCTCGCATAGTGAAGGACTTCTTGCTTATGTGACACTGACTGCTGCGCTAGATTCACCAACCAATGTCACTAGAATAATGAGAAAGTGCGGGGGAGGGGGGGCAGGCGGCTCGCGATGTCTGTGTAGTCAGTGCAGACAGGTCCACATTATCATCAAGTAGATGTCAGCAGACAGCAGCGCAGCAGGGTCACCATCAGAGCAGTAACTGAGCCCTGTCAGCAGGGCCGGCGCTACCAGTAAGGCGAACTAGGCAGTCGCCTAGGGCGCCATTTAGCAGGGGGCGCCCGTTGCGGCTTAAAAAAAAACCAAAAACGTTGGTTATAATTTAAGTTCGGGCGGCTGGTCGGCGGCGCCCCTCATGCTGCGCTGAGCCGCCTGAGGGTGAGCGCTTTGCAGCTCTAAAGAATCTCCGGCCGGGCGGCTCACAGTCACTGCTGTCGCCTGAGTCTGACTAGTGAGTCAGTGACTGTCTGCGAGGCTGCGCCTGCTGTGCACAGTGCTAGCTTACCTTACCTGGCTCTGGCTGGCTGCTGAGGGTGGAACGGAGGCGGAGCTCTGCCGCCCTCCCAGGCTCCCTGAATGATCTTGAATCAATCTGAACTGTCTGAACAACCCTGACCCCTCCCACCCTTGAGCACGTCACGTGACACAGAGAATGAGAGGGGTGGAGGCGGAGCGAAGGAGGGAGAGAAGGCTGCACACTGAGCAGCAGCCCAGCAGCCACCAGCAATTTGCCTTCCCCGACCCCCAGTGCGGCGGCAGTGCCTAAAGTCCTAGACAGTTCTTCTGGGACAGAACAGAACAGAAGTGGGCTCCAGTCCAGACCATCCTCCCTGGATTAGAGTGCAGCAGGACAGGTGCAGCTGCTTTCTTCTTCCCCAGGACGGACGGATGGACCCCAGGGCGACATTGGTGAATTACTACCTACCGTGTGTTTGTCTCCAGGAGGACCAGTCCCCAGAGCCAGACTGCAGGCGAGACCAGCTCATCTTATTGTCCTGGGCTGGTAAGTAGTCAGTAGACAATGCAATATGTTTATTATTTACTGTATTTTTTGCCTTATAAGATGAACTCCGCCCTCCCCCAAAAGTGGGGGGAAAATGGCCGTGCGTCTTATAAAGCGGATTGCGGATACTTCGCTGGCCGCTATGCTGCACAGCGCGATCAGCGAAGTATCAGTGTGGAGGGAGGAGGCGGGGACACTCATGGCGGGGCCCAGTGCAGTGACTCTACTCTAATACACCGGGCCCCGCAGCTGAGGAGGATGCTGCCGGTCTGCGCCGTCTTAATGCTATACATAAGTTACTACAGTAAGTACAGTACAGTAATTGCGGACCCATTCGGATTGAATGTACTTAAAACCTGTGGTGGGGCCCGGTGTATTAGAGTAGAATCACTGCATCGGGCCCCACCATGAGTGTCTGCGCCTCCTCCCTCCACACTGATGCATCTGATGGGGGATCTGTGGATGACGCACTGTTATGGGGGGATCTGTGGATGACGCACTGTTATGGGGGGATCTGTGGATGACGCACTGTTATGGGGGACGATCTGTGGGTGACGCACTGTTATGGAAGGATCTGTGGATGACGCACTGTTATGGGGGGGATCTGTGGATGATGCACTGTTATAGGGGGGGATCTGTGGATGACGCACTGTTATGGGAGGATCTGTGTATGACGCACTGTTATAGGGGGGATCTGTGGATGACGCACTGTTATGGGGGGATCTGTGGATGACGCACTGTTATGGGGGGATCTGTGGATGACGCACTGTTATGGGGGGGATCTGTGGATGACGCACTGTTATGGGGGGGATCTGTGGATGACGCACTGTTATGGGGGGGATCTGTGGATGACGCACTGTTATGGGGGGGATCTGTGGATGACGCACTGTTATGGGCGGGATCTGTGGATGACGCACTGTTATGGGCGGTATCTGTGGATGACGCACTGTTATGGGGGGGATCTGTGGATGACGCACTGTTATGGGGGGGATCTGTGGATGACGCACTGTTATGGGGGGGATCTGTGGATGACGCACTGTTATGGGGGGATCTGTGGATGACGCACTGTTATGGGGGGATCTGTGGATGACGCACTGTTATGGGGGGATCTGTGGATGACGCACTGTTATGGGGGGATCTGTGGATGACGCACTGTTATGGGGGGGATCTGTGGATGACGCACTGTTATGGGGGGGATCTGTGGATGACGCACTGTTATGGGGGGGATCTGTGGATGACGCACTGTTATGGTAGGATCTGTGGATGACGCACTGTTATGGGGGGGATAACTAACAGTGCGTCATCCACAGATCCCTCCATAACAGTGCGTCATCCACAGATCCTCCCCCATCACAGTGCGTCATCCACAGATCTCAGTGAAGCCGTGGGGGGGGGGCAATTTTTATCTTGCCTAGGGCGGCAAAAATCCTTGCACCGGCCCTGGGTATAGCTCTGTCTGTATGGATGGTATAGCTCTCTGCATATGGACAGTATAGCTCTGTGTATATGGACGGTATAGCTCTGTGTATATGGATGGTATAGCTCTGTGTATATGGTCGGTATAGCTCTGTGTATATGGATGGTATAGCTCTGTGTATATGGATGGTATAGCTCTGTGTATATGGACGGTATAGCTCTGTGTATATGGTTGGTATAGCTCTGTGTATATGGATGGTATAGCTCTGTGTATATGGACGGTATAGCTCTGTGTATATAGACGGTATAGCTCTGTGTATATGGACGGTATATCTCTGTGTATATGGACGGTATAGCTCTGTGTATATGGATGGTATAGCTCTGTGTATATGGACAGTATAGCTCTGTGTATATGGACGGTAAAGCTCTGTGTATATGGACGGTATAGCTCTGTGTATATGGACGGTATAGCTATATGTATATGGACAGTATAGCTCTGTGTATATGGATGGTATAGCTCTATGTATATGGATGGTATAGATCTGTGTATATGGACGGTATAGCTCTGTGTATATGGATGGTATAGCTCTGTGTATATGGTCGGTATAGCTCTGTGTATATGGATGGTATAGCTCTGTGTATATGGACGGTATAGCTCTGTGTATATGGACGGTATAGCTCTGTGTATATGGTCGGTATAGCTCTGTGTATATGGACGGTATAGCTCTGTGTATATGGATGGTATAGCTCTTTGTATATGGACGTTATAGCTCTATGTATATGGACGGTATAGCTCTGTGTATATGGACGGTATAGCTCTGTGTATATGGACGTTATAGCTCTGTGTATATGGACGGTATAGCTCTATGTATATGGACGGTATAGATCTGTGTATATGGACGGTATATCTCTGTGTATATGGACGGTATAGCTGTGTGTATATGGACGGTATAGCTCTGTGTATATGTACGGTATAGCTCTGTGTATATGGACGGTATAGCTCTGTGTATATGGACGGTATAGCTGTGTGTATATGGACGGTATAGCTCTGTGTATATAGATATATAGCTGCTGTTTATATGGACATTATTTCTGCTGTGTATATGGACGGAATAGCTCTGTGTATATGGATGATATAGCTCTGTGTATATGGACGGTATAGCTCTGTGTATATGGACGGTATAGCTCTGTGTATATGGACAATATAGCTCTGTGTATATACACTCACCTAAAGAATTATTAGTGCCCCCATACTAATACGGTGTTGGACCCCCTTTTGCCTTCAGAACTGCCTTAATTCTACGTGGCATTGATTCCACAAGGTGCTGATAGCATTCTTTAGAAATGTTGGCCCATATTGATAGGATCGCATCTTGCAGTTGATGGAGATTTGAGGGATGCACATCCAGGGCACGAAGCTCCCGTTCCACCACATCCCAAAGATGCTCTATTGGGTTGAGATCTGGTGACTATGGGGGCCATTTTAGTGCAGTGAACTCATTGTCATGTTCAAGAAACCAATTTGAAATGATTGGAGCTTTGTGACATGATGCATTATCCTGCTGGAAGTAGCCATCAGAGGATGGATACATGTTCTCATTCTGTTTACCCCAAATTCAGACTCTACCATTTGAATGTCTCAACAGAAATCGAGACTCATCAGACCAGGCAACATTTTTCCAGTCTTCAACAGTCCTATTTTGGTGAGCTCGTGCAAATTGTAGCCTCTTTTTCCTATTTGTAGTGGAGATGAGTGGTACCCGGCGGGGTCTTCTGCTGTTGTAGCCCATCCGCCCACAAGGTTGTGCGTGTTGTGGCTTCACAAATGCTTTGCTGCAGACCTCGGTTGTAACGAGTGGTTATTTCAGCCAACGTTGCTCTTCTATCAGCTTGAATCAGTCGGCCCATTCTCCTCTGACCTCTAGCATCCACAAGGCATTTTCGCCCACAGGACGGCCGCATACTGGATGTTTTTCCCTTTTCACACCATTCTTTGTAAACCCTAAAAATGGTTGTGCGTGAAAATCCCAGTAACTGAGCAGATTGTGAAATACTCAGACCGGCCCGTCTGGCACCAACAACCATGCCACGCTCAAAATTGCTTAAATCACCTTTCTTTCCCATTCTGACATTCAGTTTGGAGTTCAGGAGATTGTCTTGACCAGGAGCACCCCCCTAAATGCATCGAAGCAACTGCCATGTGATTGGTTGACTAGAGAATTGCATTAATGAGAAATAGAACAGGTGTTCCTAATAATTCTTTAGGTGAGTGTAGATGTTATAGCTCTGTGTATATGGACGGTATAGCTCTGTGTATATGGACGGTATAACTCTGTGTATATGGACGGTATAGCTCTGTGTATAAGGACGGTATAGCTCTGTGTATATGGACGGTATAGCTCTGTGTATATGGACGGTATAACTCTGTGTATATGGACGGTATAGCTCTATGTATATGGATGGTATAGCTCTGCGTATATGGACGGTATAGCTCTGTGTATATGGACGGTATAGCTCTGTGTATATGGATGGTATAGCTCTGTGTATATGGATGGTATAGCTCTGTGTATATGGACAGTATAGCTCTGTGTATATGGACGGTATAGCTCTGTGTATATGGACGGTATAGCTCGGTGTATATGGACGGTATAGCTCTGTGTACATGGACGGTATAGCTCTGTGTATATGGACGGTATAGCTCTATGTATATGGACGTTATAGCTCTTTGTATATGGACGGTATAGCTCTATGTATATGGACGGTATAGCTCTGTGTATATGGACGGTATAGCTCTGTGTATATGGACGTTATAGCTCTTTGTATATGGACGGTATAGCTCTATGTATATGGACGGGATAGCTCTGTGTATATGGACGTATAGCTGTGTGTATATGGACGGTATAGCTGTGTGTATATGGACGGTATAGCTCTGTGTATATGGATGATATACCTCTGTGTATATGGACATTATAGCTCTGTGTATATGGACGGTATAGCTCTGTGTATATGGATGATATAGCTCTGTGTATATGGACGGTATAGCTCTGTGTATATGGATGATATAGCTCTGTGAATATGGACATTATAGCTCTGTGTATATGGACGGTATATCTCTGTGTATATGGACGGTATAGCTCTGTGTATATGGATGATATAGCTCTATGTATATGATTGGTATAGCTCTGTGTATATGGACGGTATAGCTCTGTGTATATGGATGATATAGCTCTGTGAATATGGACATTATAGCTCTGTGTATATGGACGGTATATCTCTGTGTATATGGACGGTATAGCTCTGTGTATATGGATGGTATAGCTCTGTGTATATGGACAGAATTGCTGCTGTGTATATGGACGGTATAGCACTGTGTATGTGGGCAGTATAGCTCTGTGTATATGGACGTTATTGCTGCTGTGTATATGGACGTATTGATCCTGTGTATATGGACAGTATAGCTCTCTGCATATGGACGGTATAGCTTAGTGTATATGGACAGTATAGCTCTGTGTATATGGACAGAAATGCTGCTGTGTATATGGACGGTATAGCTTTGTGTATATGGACGGTATTGCTGCTGTGTATATGGACGGTATTGCTGCTGTGTATATGGACGGTATAGCTCTGTGTATGGACGGTATAGCTCTTTGTATATGGACGGTATAGCTCTGTGTGTATGGACGGTATAGCTGTGTGTATATAGATGTTATAGCTCTGTGTATATGGACGGTATAGCTCTGTGTATATGGACGGTATAGCTCTATGTATATGGACGGTATAGCACTGTCTATATGGACGGTATAGCACTGTGTATATGGACAGTATAGCTCTGTGTATATGGACGGAATAGCTCTGTGTATATGGATGGTATAGCTCTCTGTATATGGACGTTATAGCTCTTTGTATATGGACGGTTTAGCTCTGTGTATATGGACGGTATATATCTGTGTATATGGACGGTATTGCTGCTATGTAAATGGATGGTATAGATCTGTGTGTATGGACGGTATAGCTCTGTGTATATGGACGGTATAGCTCTTTGTATATGGACGGTATAGCTCTTTGTATATGGACGGTTTAGCTCTGTGTATATGGACGGTATAGCTCTGTTTATATGGACGGTATTGCTCTGTGTATATGGATGGTATAACTCTGTGTATATGGGCAGTATAGCTTGGTGTATGTGGACGGTAAAGCTCTGTGTATATGTATGATATAGCTCTGTGTATATGGACGGTATAGCTTAGTGTATATGAACGGTATATTTGTGTGTATGGACAGTATAGCTCTGTTTATATGGACGGTATAGCTCTGTGTATATGGACTGTATAGCTCTGTGTATTTCGACGGTATATTTCTGTGTATATGGACGTTATAGCTGAGTATATGGACGGTACAGCTCTGGGAATATGGATGGTATAGCTCTGTGTATATGGACGGTATAGCTTTGTGTATATGGACGGTATAGCTCTTTGTATTTGGACGGTCTATTTCTGTGTGTATGGACGGTATTGCTGTGTATATGGACGGTATAGCTCTGTGTATATGGATGGTATAGCTCTGTGTATATGGACGGTATAGCTGTGTATATGGACGGTATAGCTCTGTGTATATGGACGGGATAGCTCTGCGTATATGGACGGTATAGCTCTGTGTATATGGACGGTATAGCTCGGTGTATATGGACGGTATAGTTCTGTGTATTTGGACGGTATAGCTCTTTGTATTTGAACGGTCTATTTCTGTGTATATGGACGGTATAGCTGTGTATATGGACGGTATAGCTCTGCGTATATGGATGGTATAGCTCTGTGTATATGGACGGTATAGCTTTGTGTATATGGACGGTATAGCTCTTTGTATTTGGACGGTCTATTTCTGTGTATATGGACGGTATAGCTGTTTATATGGACGGTATAGTTCTTTGTATTTGTACGGTCTATTTCTGTGTATATGGACGGTATATCTCTGTGTATATGGACGGTATAGCTCTGTGTATATGGACAGTATAGCTGCTGTTTATATGGACATTATTGCTGCTGTGTATATGGAAGGTATAGTTCTGTGTATATGGACAGTGTGGCGAAACCAACCTCGCCACTGGGTTTTGGAGGGGCCTGGCTACCAGCCTCTTGCCCCAGGATTATGGGCCCTCTCATCAGCCCATGCAAAACTTAAACCCCATGGCGATTTGACTGTGTTTGTGGCATCTGAGCGCTCAGATCCAAGCCATATGGGGACATGTGGGGTTTTGAGATGTGTGACAGAACCATCTGTCTGTGTAATTGTATTGTATGTTATGTGAGGGTACCCAGTTAGCTCATTGTATTGTATTCATGTTGTCTGAGTGCCATTCACCTAATAATATGCACTCAGACTTGAGCTGTCTGGGAATATGTTAAATGTCTGTGTTTGCTGTGGGGGTGTGACATTGTGTTTGGGTGGTGATTTCTGTCCTGTTGTATCCACATGTGTATTGGTGATTTCCCTTTGTCCTGAAAGATAATTGGATTACTCCTCGGGTGTCTCCAGGGCAGAGAGGAGGAAACCATGATGCATTGTGGGGATGTGTTGTGTCTGTGTATCCTGAGTTGCTGCATATCTGTCCTGTGTCACAGTCTTCCTTCTGGTCCCCTAGGGGCGTGTCCACCAGATGGAGACCTGCATAAATACGGGCAGGTAGCCCTCAATAAAGTGTTCCTGTTTTACCCTTTATCATGTTGAGGCTGATATTTGGGTAACTGATCGACGCGGGGGATTGCTATACGCTGGGAGATTTGCTATACTCCCCTGGCTATAACTACTAGCTCTTGAAAGAGCTTGTTCCTGGTTCCTGCTCTCTGGATGTAGGAGAGGTTCACCCACTGGAGCCTGGAGCCTTGTCGTAGGTCCAGGGTGGGTAGGAGACGGTGAGACCTCAACCAAGCTTCGGTGGTTCGTGGGGTCTGCAGTGCGTACGATGTCAAGTGGAGTGCTTGGAGTCCTCGGAAAGCACTAGGAGCATCCATTCAACGGAGGTACCTGGTCGGGGTGCTAGGCGTTCCGTTACATTTGGTGGCAAGCAGTGGGATGGCGTCCTAGTGTGAGGAGAAGCACACTGGCTACAGCAGGATGGAATCAGCTAGTCTTCGGACAGCGTTCAATGACGAGGAGGAGGAGGCAGCCGCAGACTACAGGGATGCAGACAGAAAGGAAGTCTGGTATGATGCCCTGGAAAATGCCCAGCGGCGGCGAGGTGAGAGTCTCCCCAGTTATGAGCAGCGGCTACAGAAGCGTGTGGCGATGCGGATGGGTCTCTTGGGAGAGCAGCCCCTGGATGACTGGGTAAAAGAGCTCCAGAACCTGGTATGTAAGGAGCTTTGGCTAGAGAACGCTTACCAGGCCCTAAGGTGGCATGTCATTCAACATTCCCCCTGGATGGCTGAGCACGACAGACCCGAGGGTGAGGAGTTTGATGGACCGGGGTTACTATGGGATGCCTTGGAGGAGGACATTGATCTTGGCAGCACGGAGGAGTCTAGGTTTTGGGATATCTACGACTACCCGATGGGCATGCATGTTTATGCTGACGGAAGGGAGGTGAGCAAAGACATGACCCACCTGGTAACAAGGGAGTGGGAGCTGGAGCAGACCTACCAACACCTGCTCAGCTCCATTCATCCCCAACCTACTCGACAAGCAGAGCCAGATCTGCCCTCCTGCAACTGGGAAGACTTGCCGGCGATACCCGCTGCTTTTCTACCAACTCCCAAAGTAGGGAACTTCATCGACTGGTTCTGGGAAGACCTCCCTATGGCAGGTGGAGATGGGACCGAGGTCTCTCCACCGGCTCTACAGAGATGCTGGACGGCCGGATCAGATCCCCCACCAACCCTGCAGGAATGCCAGGAGGAGGAGGTAAGCGATTCCTCCTCTCCACAGCCGATCTGCAACAAGGTCCTGGGGATAGGATTCCCTGACCACATCCCAGTAGAAGAGTTGGCATCTGGGCAGAGCGCAGTCATCCTCTGCCCTCCCCTATCCTCTTCTCCAGAGCCGGACATCCCACAGGCTATCCCAGCGGAAGAGCTGGCATCTGGGCAGAGCGCAGTTGGCCTCTGCCCTCCTCTATCCTCTTATCCAGAGCCTGACTCCCCACAGGCTACCCCAGCAGAAGAGCTGGCATCTGGGCAGAGCGCAGTCAGCCTCTGCCCTCCTCTATCCTCTTATCCAGAGCCTGACTCCCCACAGGCTACCCCAGCAGAAGAGCTGGAATCTGGGCAGAGCGCAGTCAGCCTCTGCTCTCCCCTATCCTCTTCTACAGAGCCGGACATCCCACAGGGTACCCCAGCGGAAGAGCTGGCATCTGGGCAGAGCGCAGTTGGCCTCTGCCCTCCTCTATCCTCTTCTCCAGAGGCAGACTTTCCACAGGCTACCCCAGCGGAAGCGCTGGCATCTGGGCAGAGCGCAGTCGGCCTCTGCGCTCCCCTATCCTCTTCTCCAGAGCCGGACTTCCCACAGGCTATCCCAGCGGAAGAGCTGGCATCTGGGCAGAGCGCAGTTGGCCTCTGCCCTCCTCTATCCTCTTATCCAGAGCCTGACTCCCCACAGGCTACCCCAGCAGAAGAGCTAGCATCTGGACAGAGCGCAGTCAGCCTCTGCCCTCCCCTATCCTCTTCTCCAGAGCCGGACATCCCACAGGCTATCCCAGCGGAAGAGCTGGCATCTGGGCAGAGTCCAGTTGGCCTCTGCCCTCCTCTATCCTCTTATCCAGAGCCTGACTCCCCACAGGCTACCCCAGCAGAAGAGCTGGCATCTGGGCAGAGCGCAGTCAGCCTCTGCCCTCCTCTATCCTCTTATCCAGAGCCTGACTCCCCACAGGCTACCCCAGCAGAAGAGCTGGAATCTGGGCAGAGCGCAGTCAGCCTCTGCCCTCCCCTATCCTCTTCTACAGAGCCGGACATCCCACAGGGTACCCCAGCGGAAGAGCTGGCATCTGGGCAGAGCGCAGTTGGCCTCTGCCCTCCTCTATCCTCTTCTCCAGAGGCAGACTTTCCACAGGCTACCCCAGCGGAAGCGCTGGCATCTGGGCAGAGCGCAGTCGGCCTCTGCGCTCCCCTATCCTCTTCTCCAGAGCCGGACTTCCCACAGGCTATCCCAGCGGAAGAGCTGGCATCTGGGCAGAGCGCAGTTGGCCTCTGCCCTCCTCTATCCTCTTATCCAGAGCCTGACTCCCCACAGGCTACCCCAGCAGAAGAGCTGGCATCTGGGCAGAGCGCAGTCAGCCTCTGCCCTCCTCTATCCTCTTATCCAGAGCCTGACTCCCCACAGGCTACCCCAGCAGAAGAGCTGGAATCTGGGCAGAGCGCAGTTGGCCTCTGCCCTCCCCTATCCTCTTCTACAGAGCCGGACATCCCACAGGGTACCCCAGCGGAAGAGCTGGCATCTGGGCAGAGCGCAGTTGGCCTCTGCCCTCCTCTATCCTCTTCTCCAGAGCCTGACTCCCCACAGGCTACCCCAGCAGAAGAGCTGGAATCTGGGCAGAGCGCAGTCAGCCTCTGCCCTCCTCTATCCTCTTATCCAGAGCCGGACATCCCACAGGGTACCCCAGCGGAAGAGATGGCATCTGGGCAGAGCGCAGTTGGCCTCTGCCCTGCTCTATCCTCTTCTCCAGAGGCTGACTTTCCACAGGCTACCCCAGCGGAAGAGCTGGCATCGGGGCAGAGCGCAGTCGGCCTCTGCCCACCAAGTACCTACAGCTCCAAGCTAGAGAGCAACAAGGAAGCAAGGAGTAGCAGATGCCCCTCAACAGCTGGGGACATACAGAACAGAGCCAGGCCCCAAAAATCAACAGGTCCAGTATTGGGTTGTGGGTGGACTGCCAGACTAACTCAGGTACTGACTGTGAGGTCAGGTATCTGGTTAGTCTTCCCTGGGAGGGGGAGATATGTGGCGAAACCAACCTCGCCACTGGGTTTTGGAGGGGCCTGGCTACCAGCCTCTTGCCCCAGGATTATGGGCCCTCTCATCAGCCCATGCAAAACTTAAACCCCATGGCGATAATATGCACTCAGACTTGAGCTGTCTGGGAATATGTTAAATGAAATCACCACCCAATCACACAATGTCACACCCTCACAGCAAACACAGACATTTAACACATTCCCAGACAGCTCAAGTCTGAGTGCATATTATTAGGTGAATGGCACTCAGACAACATGAATACAATACAATGAGCTAACTGGGTTCCCTCACATAACATACAATACAATTACACAGACAGATGGTTCTGTCACACATCTCAAAACCCCACATGTCCCCATATGGCTTGGATCTGAGCGCTCAGATGCCACAAACACAGTCAAATCGCCATGGGGTTTAAGTTTTGCATGGGCTGATGAGAGGGCCCATAATCCTGGGGCAAGAGGCTGGTAGCCAGGCCCCTCCAAAACCCAGTGGCGAGGTTGGTTTCGCCACAGACAGTATAGCTATGTGTGTATGGACGGTATAGCTCTGTGTATATGGACGGTATAGCTCTGTGTATATGGACTGTATAGCTCTGTGTATATGGACGGTATAGCTCTGTGTATATGGACGGTATAGCTCTGTGTATATGGACGGTATAGCTCTGTGTATATGGACGGTATAGCTCTGTGTATATGGACGGTATAGCTCTGTGTATATGGACTGTATAGCTCTGTGTATATGGACGGTATAGCTCTGTGTATATGGACGGTATAGCTCTGTGTATATGGACTGTATAGCTCTGTGTATATGGACGGTATATCTCTGTGTATATGGATGGTATAGCTCTGTGTATATGGACTGTATAGCTCTGTGTATATGGACGGTATAGCTCTGTGTATATGGACGGTATAGCTCTGTGTATATGGACGGTATAGCTCTGTGTATATGGACAGTATAGCTCTGTGTATATGGACGTTATTGCTGCTGTGTATATGGACGGTATAGCTCTCTGCATATGGACGGTATAGCTCTGTGTATATGTATGATATATCTCTGTGTATATGGATAATATAGCTCTGTGTATATGGACGGTATAGCTCTGTGTATATGGACAGTATAGCTCTGTGTATATGGACGTATTGATCCTGTGTATATGGACGGTATAGCTCTCTGCATATGGACGGTATAGTTCTGTGTATATGGACAGTATAGCTCTTTGTATATGGACGGTATAGCTTTTTGTATATGGGCGGTATAGCTCTGTGTATATGGACAGTATAGCTCTGTGTATATGGACGGTATAGCTCTGTGTATATAGATGATATAGCTCTGTGTATATGGACGGTGTAGCTCTGTGTATATGGACGGTATAGCTCTGTGTATATGGACGGTGTAGCTCTGTGTATACGGACGGTATTGCTCTGTGTATATGGACGGTATTGCTCTGTGTATATGGACATTATAGCTCTGTGTATATGGACGGTATAGCTCTGTGTATATGGACGGTATAGCTCTGTGTATATGGACATTATAGCTCTGTGTATATGGACGGTATAGCTCTGTGTATATGGACAGTATAGCTCTGTGTATATGGATGGTATAACTCTGTGTATATGGACGATATACCTCTGTGTATATGGACGGTATAGTTGCTGTGTATATGGACAGTATAGCTCTGTGTATATGGACGGTATTGCTGCTATGTAAATGGACGGTATAGTTGCTGTGTGTATGGACAGTATCGCTCTATGTATATGGACATTATTGCTGCTGTGTGTATGGACGGTATAGCTCTGTGTATATGGACGGTATAGCTTGGTGTATGTGGACGGTATAGCTCTGTGTATATGGATGGTATAGCTCTGTGTATATGGATGGTATAGCTCTGTGTATATGGACGGTATGTTTCTGTGTGTATGGACGGTATAGCTCTGTGTATATGGATGGTATAGCTCTGTGTATATGGACGGTATAGCTCTGTGTATATGGATTGTATAGCTCTGTGTATATGGATGGTATTGCTGCTATGTAAATGGGGGTATAGATCTGTGTGTATGAACAGTATCGCTCTGTGTATATGGACGGTATAGTTGCTGTGTATATGGACAGTATAGCTCTGTGTATATGGATGGTATAAATCTGTGTATATGGACGGTATAGCTCTGTGTATATGGACGGTATAACTCTGTGTATATGGACGGTATAGCTCTGTGTATATGGACGGTATAGCTCTGTGTATATGGACGGTATAGCTCTGTGTATATGGACGGTATATCTCTGTGTATATGGACGGTATAGCTCTGTGTATATGGACGGTATAGCTGCTGTGTATATGGACGGTATAGCTCTGTATATATGGACGGTATAGCTCTGTATATATGGACTGTATAGCTCTGTGTATATGGACTGTATAGCTCTGTGTATATGGACGTTATAGCTGAGTATATGGACGGTATAGCTCTGTGTATATGGATGGTATAGCTCTTTGTATTTGTACAGTCTATTTCAGTGTATATGGATGGTATAGCTCTGTGTATATGGATGGTATAGCTCTGTGTATATGGATGGTATAGCTCTGTGTATATGGACAGTATAGCTCTGTGTATATGGACGGTATAGCTGCTGTGTATATGGACGGTATAGCTCTGTGTATATGGACGGTATAGCTCTGTGTATATGGACTGTATAGCTCTGTGTATACAGGGAGTGCAGAATTATTAGGCAAGTTGTATTTTTGAGGATTAATTTTATTATTGAACAACAACCATGTTCTCAATGAACTCAAAAAACTCATTAATATCAAAGCTGAATATTTTTGGAAGTAGTTTTTAGTTTGTTTTTAGTTTTAGCTATTTTAGGGGGATATCTGTGTGTGCAGGTGACTATTACTGTGCATAATTATTAGGCAACTTAACAAAAAACAAATATTTACCCATTTCAATTATTTATTTTTACCAGTGAAACCAATATAACATCTCAACATTCACAAATATACATTTCTGACATTCAAAAACAAAACAAAAACAAATCAGTGACCAATATAGCCACCTTTCTTTGCAAGGACACTCAAAAGCCTGCCATCCATGGATTCTGTCAGTGTTTTGATCTGTTCACCATCAACATTGCGTGCAGCAGCAACCACAGCCTCCCAGACACTGTTCAGAGAGGTGTACTGTTTTCCCTCCTTGTAAATCTCACATTTGATGATGGACCACAGGTTCTCAATGGGGTTCAGATCAGGTGAACAAGGAGGCCACGTCATTAGATTTTCTTCTTTTATACCCTTTCTTGCCAGCCACGCTGTGGAGTACTTGGACGCGTGTGATGGAGCATTGTCCTGCATGAAAATCATGTTTTTCTTGAAGGATGCAGACTTCTTCCTGTACCACTGCTTGAAGAAGGTGTCTTCCAGAAACTGGCAGTAGGACTGGGAGTTGAGCTTGACTCCATCCTCAACCCGAAAAGGCCCCACAAGCTCATCTTTGATGATACCAGCCCAAACCAGTACTCCACCTCCACCTTGCTGGCGTCTGAGTCGGACTGGAGCTCTCTGCCCTTTACCAATCCAGCCACGGGCCCATCCATCTGGCCCATCAAGACTCACTCTCATTTCATCAGTCCATAAAACCTTAGAAAAATCAGTCTTGAGATATTTCTTGGCCCAGTCTTGACGTTTCAGCTTGTGTGTGTTGTTCAGTGGTGGTCGTCTTTCAGCCTTTCTTACCTTGGCCATGTCTCTGAGTATTGCACACCTTGTGCTTTTGGGCACTCCAGTGATGTTGCAGCTCTGAAATATGGCCAAACTGGTGGCAAGTGGCATCTTGGCAGCTGCACGCTTGACTTTTCTCAGTTCATGGGCAGTTATTTTGCGCCTTGGTTTTTCCACACGCTTCTTGCGACCCTGTTGACTATTTTGAATGAAACGCTTGATTGTTCGATGATCACGCTTCAGAAACTTTGCAATTTTAAGAGTGCTGCATCCCTCTGCAAGATATCGCACTATTTTTGACTCTTCTGAGCCTGTCAAGTCCTTCTTTTGACTCATTTTGCCAAAGGAAAGGAAGTCGCCTAATAATTATGCACACCTAATATAGGGTGTTGATGTCATTAGACCACACCCCTTCTCATTACAGAGATGCACATCACCTAATATGCTTAATTGGTAGTAGGCTTTCGAGCCTATACAGCTTGGATTAAGACAACATGCATAAAGAGGATGATGTGGTCAAAATACTCATTTGCCTAATAATTCTGCACGCAGTGTATGGACGTTATAGCTGAGTATATGGACGGTATAGCTCTTTGTATTTGTACAGTCTATTTCAGTGTATTTGGACGGTATATCTGTGTATATGGACGGTATAGCTCTGTATATATGGATGGTATAGCTCTGTATATATGGACGGTATAGCTCTGAGTATATGGATGGTATAGCTCTTTGTATTTGTACAGTCTATTTCAGTGTATTTGGACGGTATATCTGTGTATATGGACGGTATAGCTCTGTATATATGGATGGTATAGCTCTGTATATATGGACGGTATAGCTCTGTGTATATGGATGGTATAGCTCTTTGTATTTGTACAGTCTATTTCAGTGTATTTGGACGGTATATCTGTGTATATGGACGGTATAGCTCTGTATATATGGATGGTATAGCTCTGTGTATATGGACGTTATAGCTGAGTATATGGACGGTATAGCTCTGTGTATATGGACTGTATAGCTCTGCGTATATGGACGGTATATTTCTGTGTGTATGGATGGTATAGCTCTGTGTATATGGACGGTATAGCTCTGTGTATATGGACGGTATAGCTCTGTGTATATGGACGGTATAGCTCTGTGTATATGGACAGTATAGCTCTGTGTATATGGACGGTATTGCTGCTATGTAAATGGATGGTATAGATCTGTGTGTATGAACAGTATCGCTCTGTGTATATGGATGGTATAGCTCTGTGTATATGGATGGTATAGCTCTGTGTATATGGACGGTATAGCTCTGTGTATATGGACGGTATAGCTCTGTGTATATGGACGGTATAGCTCTGTGTATATGGACGGTATAGCTCTGTGTATATGGACGGTATATCTCTGTGTATATGGACGGTATAGCTCTGTGTATATGGACGGTATAGCTCTGTGTATATGGACGGTATATCTCTGTGTATATGGACGTATAGATCTGTGTATATAGATTGTAAACCTGCTGTGTATATGGACTGTATAGCTCTGTGTATATGGACGTTATAGCTGAGTATATGGACGGTATAGCTCTGCGTATATGGATGGTATAGCTCTTTGTATTTGTACGGTCTATTTCAGTGTATTTGGACGGTATATCTCTGTGTATATGGACGGTATAGCTCTGTGTATTTGGACGGTATAGCTCTGTGTATATGGACGGTATAGCTCTTTGTATTTGTACGGTCTATTTCTGTGTATATGGACGGTATATCTCTGTTTATATGGACGGTATAGCTCTGTGTATATGGACAGTATAGCTCTGTGTATATGGACGGTATATCTCTGTGTATATGGACGGTATAGCTCTGTGTATATGGATGGTATAGCTCTGTGTATATGGATGGTATAGCTCTGTCTATATGGACGGTATAGCTCTGTGTATATGGACGGTATAGCTCTGTGTATATGGACGGTATAGCTCTGTGTATATGGACGGTATAGCTCTGTGTATATGGACGGTATAGCTCGGTGTATATGGGCGGTATAGCTCTGTGTACGGTATATATGGACGGTATAGCTCTGTGTACGGTATATATGGACGGTATAGCTCTGTGTATATGGACGGTATAGCTCTGTGTATATGGACGGTATAGCTCTGTGTATATGGACGGTATAGCTCTGTGTATATGGACGGTATAGCTCTGTGTATATGGACGGTATAGCTCTGTGTATATGGACGGTATATCTCTGTGTATATGGACGGTATAGCTCTGTGTATATGGACGGTATAGCTCTGTGTATATGGACGGTATAGCTCTGTGTATATGGACGGTATAGCTCTGTGTATATGGACGGTATAGCTCTGTGTATATGGACGGTATAGCTCTGTGTATATGGACGGTATAGCTCTGTGTATATGTACGGTATAGCTCTGTGTATATGTACGGTATAGCTCTGTGTATATGGACGGTATAGCTCTGTGTATATGGACGGTATAGCTCTGTGTATATGGATGGTATAGCTCTGTGTATATGGACGGTATAGCTCTGTGTATATGGACGGTATAGCTCTGTGTATATGGATGGTATAGCTCTGTGTATATGGATGGTATAGCTCTGTGTAATAAACACTTTATTCTTTACATTTCATTTCATCAGTAACAAGTTGTTTACTTAGAAATACAAATAGATCTTCTCTGGACAGAGGCTTTCATGTATTTAATATATTAGGAAATCCCTTTAAACGGCAGGAAAACCTCTTATTCCACAGATTCATCACCGGTCACGTTTCACATTCAGCCCGAGGGTCAATGGACTTCTCACTGATTTCATCCATTGGACTCAGGAAGTGAAAAGTCTTTCTTCATGAATTTCTCTCATGTTACAGACGGGTTAAGAGACAATTCAGGGACCGATTCCCAGCAGAAAGAAAGTTCACAAGATGTAAATAACTAAAAGTTTCTCCTTGTTCTCTGGAGTCTGCATTTCAGCGACAATCCGGTTCTTCCCTGTAATTATGATTCTGAATGAGCGCATATGGCGAGGTGTGAGGAGGGGCCACTCCGCTCCTCTGCTTCATTTTTACTATGAGCTTTGGTTCACTTTCCGTCCTGTGTAATTATGTCTCCAGGTAACTGACTCCTGGATGTATTACAGATTTATCCATGTAGTGAGGGCGGGGGGCGAGAGCGGCGAGCGCAGCTCCGACCTGTCATCTGTGATACCGAGTGACATCTAATACAATGTGTAGTATAAGAAATCATATATCAAAATACAGTGCATAACACCTCATAGACCTGGACCTTATAGATTATAATAAAATGTATAATATAATCAATCATAGATCTGAACCCTATAGATTGTAATACAATGTATAAAATAATAACTGATAGTTCTGGACTAATGTTGAGCGAATTAAAGCATCTGAAGTGAATTTGATCTGAAGTTTAGGCAAAATGAATTTGCAACAAAGCAAAATTCCTTCTCCCTTCGTGGTAATGAACTGGATTTTTTCCAAAATGGCGGCTGCACGTGTTTCAAAGTGAAAGTAAGAAGCCCTGGAACACAATGTGACCCATGATGCAGTGCAGCTGTCACGGTGCGGTTCACTGTGACAGCTGTGTCCTTGTCGGCTGGCTGCAGGCTCTCTCGTGTACTGGCTGCAGGCTGACACCTATGTATGCTGGTGGCTTTGGGCTGCATGCTGGCTGCAGTGGTGTGTGTGAACTATGGCCTGTGTTTATGGCTTCTGTGTCGGCATCTCTGTGGTTCCTGTCACCGGTGCCGTGCAGGTTGGCTGCATACTCTTTGTGTACTAGCGGCGACCAGGAAGGATGTTTGCACGCACTACTTGGGGGTTTCTAAATGTACATATTTGTCGTGACGTCAGTTGCAGTGAAGCAACAAGGGCACAGGGCCCCTTTTTAGTGATGTAATAGATGGTGGTACCCAGATGTAGCAATGCCAGAGTGGTGTAAGGTAGCCTAAATAGTTGTGCACATGTCACGGTGCTCCTACCTGGATACGCTGAAATCCCCAGGCGTGGCCTCCAGAAGCGCAGAAAAAGGGAGTCACATAAGAACCATTAGTACTTACTGTCCTCAGAGGCAGTCCACAATGAGCAATAGCGATGTTAGAGTTGCTTGTGACGTAAATTAACGTCCACAGAGTCAGTCCATGTAAGCGAAGAAGTAAGGTCGCTCACTATCTGGCTAACAATGTAAAGTGCAGAGTCCATACAAAAATGCATATAATCACATTGAGGTACCTGTAATAGAACACACACAATGGCACAATATACTAGAACTTTCCTGAACCTGCAAAAGATTAGTGCAAACATAGTGCAAATAGATGAGGCAAATCTATACTGCAATTAAATAGTGCAATAGAATAGTGCAATAAATTCACATTAAAGTCTCTTCTTCTTTGTTGGCGGATGAAATGCACCAAACTGGAATCAAATAGTGCAAACAGTACCTTTGTAATCCATTGGAAACAAGGTAATGTCATCAATTGTAATCCGAATTAGGGAATGAAGTCATTTTTAATCCACATAAGGCGATAGTTGTAATCCACATGAGATAGCAAAGTCATTTGTAATCCACACGGGTATAGGAATAGCAGCACAGGTCATGAGAATCTTTTTGCAAAGGGGCTCCCAAATAACCTGAAAAGGGGGAAAAAAGGGAATGGGCGCTGCTAAGCGCAACTTGGAGGTAGAGGTTGATAGTTGGGGAGAGTCCTAACTAGCATGGCCATACGGGTGAGGGCTAAAAATAAGGGGGCCACCTGAAACATAAAACAATGCCAACAGGTCCTTACCCTTCAGGTGCAGTCCACGGTGTGGCTCCCAGAAGTCACTTTCCTTTTTCTATAAAGGGAAGTGTTGAAAATGAGCTCTTCAGAGGAAGGACTTCAGATCCTCCTCGCTGCTTGAGATGGAGAAGCTCATCGCTGTCCGTTCCTGCCTTTTGTAATCCATCCTGGCTTGGGTGGTGAAGTGCCACTGCCCTCATGTGGCTGAACACAGTACTGACCGGGTGGTCACACTCCTCATGGCAGCCACAACCTTCTGCTTGAGGGGTCCAGAATCTCCTGCCAGGCCTAATGGGTACAGAAGCGGCTCTGGCTCTGGCTGGGGTAGCTCTTGGAAACGGAGCATGCCATCTTCTGACTCCTGTAAACAGCGCACTCGGGGTGTAGCAGTTGGGTCATCCGGCCATACCTGAGTGTATATGTGTGTGTATGTCCTCTAAAGGAATCCGCACCGTCACATTTACAATCACACAGGTACATCAGGTGTCCGGGAAGGTTTTAGACCGGGTCTCAGCTCTCTAGGACGTACCGTTCCTGAGATATTCCCAAAAAATTACCTGCATTAGCCAATAAAAGCTAGCAAGCCTTTCACTTATATCCCAACTGCCATACCCACGGTCACATGTCCCTTATCAGCCAATAAAAGCTTGCAGGCCCTAAGTCTCCACATACACAGAGTTTTACACCAGGTTTCCATAACAACCCAGCCAATTTCCCTCACTGCGGTAGGTCAGCTTTAACCACTTCACATCCGGGCCATTTCCCCCTTCCTGACAGAGGCATTTTTTGCAAATCTGACATGTGTCACTTTTTGTGGTAATAACTTTAAAATGCTTTTACTTATCCAGGCCATTCTGAGATTGTTTTTACATATTGTACTTTATGACAGTGGTAAAATTGAGTCAAAAATGTCATTTTTAATTATAAAAAACGCCAAATTTACCAAAAATTTTGCGAAATTTGCACATTTTCTAATTTCAATTTCTCTACTTTTATAATCGATAGAAATACCTCCAAAACGAGTTATTACTTTACATTCCCCATATGTCTACTTCATGTTTGGATTATTTTGTGAATGTCATTTTATTTTTTGGGGACGTTAGAGGGCTTAGAAGTTTAGAAGCAAATCTTGAAATTTTTCAGAAAACTTCCAAAACCCACCTTTTAAGGACCAGTTCAGGTCTGAAGTCAATTTGTAAGGCTTACATAATAGAAACCACCCAAAAATGCCACCATTTTGGAAACTACACCCCTCAAGGTATTCAAAACGGATTTTACAAACGTTGTTAACCCTTTAGGTGTTCCACAAGAATTAATGGAAAATGGGGATGAAATTTCAGAATTTCACTTTTGTGGCAGATTTTCCATTTTAATCATTTTTTTCTGCTAACAAAGCAAGGGTTAACAGCCAAGCAAAACTCAATATTTATTGCACTGATCCTGTAGTTGTCACGGAACCATGAACCAGACGTACAACAAGGGATAAGTGAAAATAAGAAGGCTTTATTGAAAATAAAGCTGTAAAGCAAAAGTCCAAACGGATGGCGAAACCGAAGCAGAGTCTTTGCGAAGCCAGAGGTCAGGAACCAGAAGGGTAGTCAGACGAAGCCAGGATCAGGAACCAGCAGGGTAGTCAGACGAAGCCAGGATCAGGAACCAGCAGGGTAGTCGGACGAAACCAGGATCAGGAACCAGAAGCAGCAGCAGTCTAGAAGCATGTGAACACAGGAGGACCAAGCAAGGAACTGAAGCCACAGACCTCCTATATATATGAGCTGGGCATCCAGCTCCTCCCAGTGGGAAGGAGTAGCCGCAGGGTGGGAGGCTACAAGAAACCCAGAAACCAAGATGGCCGCCAGCACATGTCAAACGAAGGAGAACAGCAAGAAGGTAAGACCATGACAGTAGTTTACAGAAACACCCCATGTGTGGTCGTAAACTGCTGTATGGCCACATGGCAGGCAGCAGAAGGAAAGGAACGCCATATAGTTTTTGGAAGGCAGATTTTGCAGGACAGTTTTTTTTATTTTTATATTTTTATTCGTTTTCCAAAAAAAGAACAAGAGGTAACAATAAGACTTATCAATAAACGGACACATGCTGGAGTCATTGAGCTGCAGTCATTGAGCATGGACTCCCATATTGTTGAGTGGATTAGGCAGTGGCTGAGGAACAGACAACAGAGGGTGGTAGTCAATGGAGAACATTCAAAACAAGGTCATGTTACCAGTGGGGTTCCACAGGGATCTGTACTGGGACCAATTTTGTTTAATATCTTCATAAGTGATATTGCAAAAGGCCTCGCTGGTAAGGTTTGTCTTTTTGCTGATGACACAAAGATAGGTAACAGGGTTGATGTTCCTAGAGGGAAACGCCGAATGGAAAAGGATTTAGGAAAACTAGAAGAATGGTCAGAACTCTGGCAACTGAAATTGAATGTGGATAAGTGCAAGATAATGCACCTGGGGCGTAAAAACCCAAGGGCAGAATATAGAATATTTGACACAGTCCTGACCTCAGTATCTGAGGAAAGGGATTTAGGAGTAATTATTTCAGAAGACTTAAAGGTGGGAAGACAATGTAATAGAGCAGCACGAAATGCCAGCAGAATGCTTGGATGTATAGGGAGAGGTATAAGCAGTAGAAAGAGTGAAGTGCTTATGCCGCTGTACAGAACACTGGTGAGACCTCACTTGGAGTATTGTGCGCAGTACTGGAGGCCATATCTCCAGAAGGATATAGATACTCTAGAGAGAGTTCAGAGAAGAGCTACTAAACTAGTACATGGATTGCAGGATAAAACTTACCAGGAAAGGTTAAAGGACCTTAATATGTATAGCTTGGAAGAAAGAAGAGACAGAGGGGATATGATAGAAACTGCTAAATACATGAAGGGAATCAACTCGGTAAAGGAGGAGAGCATATTTAAAAGAAGAAAAACTACCACAAGAGGACACAGTTTTAAATTAGAGGGGCAAAGGTTTAAAAGTAATATAAGGAAGTATTACTTTACTGAGAGAGTAGTGGATGCATGGAATAGCCTTCCTGCAGAAGTGGTAGCTGCAAATACAGTGAAGGAGTTTAAGCATGCATGGGATAGGCACAAGGCCATCCTTCATATAAAATAGGGCCGGGGGCTATCCATAGTATTCAGATATATTGGGCAGACTAGATGGGCCAAATGGTTCTTATCTGCCGACACATTCTATGTAGGGTACCAAGGTACTGGCCCGCAGGCCATGACAATGAGCAAAAAGGTATATTGCAAGTACAAATCAAGTGCATGACATTATCAAACATGGTGAGATTGATTAGACGGATGGGTAGAGTGGTGGGTGAAGCATCCAGAGATGATGGTTATGATTGTATAGGGAGTAGGAGCAGTAAGTAGTTTCATTACGAATGGATCGGCTGCAAATTAACCTGTGAATTGCCAACAAATGGGCAAATAAGGTGAGGACCTTTGATCTATAACTGGGGGATGACCAGTGGGGGACCGGTATGTCCAGGGTTGGTGCTGGAGCAGGGCTGGTCTGTTGTCGTCCTAGAACTAACACATGGAACCTGTGGACCGAGGACATTTTTGTCTTTGGGGGCTCTAAAGGATGACCAGGGGAGCAATTTTTTATTTATTTTTTTAAATTATATTTTTATTGATTTTTCAATAAGGAACAGAGGGTAACAGGGTGCTAAGGTATGGCACGCAGGCCAAGTCAGTATGCAGATAATGAACATTGTGAATACATTATGGATACACATGCGTAAAAGTGAAGTCCAAAAGGCAAAGCAGTACAGATAATCAGAGAGTAGTTATGGATATACAGAGAATTCCAAACTACTGGTGTTTGCGGAATATGTTGTATAGTCCCAAGGTGTAAGTTACGTTACTGGTCTGAATGAAAATTGGGAAGGAATGTGTTTTTGGCTAGGTGAGAAGCATGCACTTATTCTAAACACAATAGTAGGTTCATGAATATCTAAATGTCAAACTAGTAGGTGAGACAATTAAGGGATGGGGGGGGGGTACTTTATTCCGAGGAGACCTGTAAGTCGACCAAGAATGCCATTTTTTGACAAAGGTAGTATGTGTACGATTTTCCCATGAGGAGAGTTCCTCGAATCTATGTATCTGATCAACTTTCTGTAACCATTGATCTATGGATGGTGTCTGGCTTTGCCTCCAGAGTCTGGGAAGTACAAGACGGGCTGCGATCAATAATTGCAAAAAGATGAAGGGTGTATGTGGAAAGTCTATATCTTGGTTAAGGGAAAGTAAAGCCAGCTGAGGGGACGTCTTAAAAGAGGTGTGACATATTTTGTTTGCCAAGGAAAAAATTTCCGACCACCAATTAATTATTAGGGGGCATGTCCACTATATGTGGAGGAAAGTCCCTCTCTCCCGGAGGCACCTCCAGCATGTGTCCGAATTGGTTTGAGAAAATATTGCATATTTGTCTAGCGTATTGTACCACCTTGTTAGGATTTTATAGCCATTCTCCTGAATTCGGACACAGCGGGAGGCCCTGTGTGGGGACTCAAGAATTTTGTGGAAAGAGGCGAAAGGAATGGTGATATTCAGATCTATTTCCCAGTGTTTTATAAAGGCAGGTTTGGCTAGTATAGGCGGCGAGCGAAGTTTGCCATAAATTTGTGAGATAAGCCTCCTTGGAATTGTGGAAAGGGATATCACAAATTCAAGCCAAACTAGGGGACGCATTAGGTCACTCTTGTGTATGTGTTGGTTCACATAAGCTCTTAGGTATGAAACTGTAAAGCAGTCGCATGGGCGAGGGCACAGTAACTTGTTCATAGAGTCTATATCTAGCATGTTACCAGAGTGGTCAAATAATGATATTATTCCTGAAGCTGATGTAAGGAGGTTTTGTGATGTATCCGTTCTCAGGGCCATGGGGGCCGTATCTATAACATCTTTTAATGAAAGGAGTGGGGAAGGAAAGGGAATGGCACAGTGAGAGGAGGACAACCCCTTCCAAGCTCCTAAGGTTGCTTTGACAATCGGGTAATGAGATAAGGGACCAGCTAGGACATTTTGGCGGCCTAAAAGGAGGGCTCTGATTGGCGTATTCAGTATGTCAATTTCCATTTCCACTACAGCCGAGTGTGGAGAGGGGCGTAACCAAGCTATGGCCCGGGATAGTAGGATAGCTCTGCCATAGAGTTCTGGATTTGGGAGTCCTATACCCCCGTCTTGCCTAGGTTTCCCAAGAAAGGAAGATGCAAGTCTGGATTTCCTCCCGTTCCAGATGAAGGCCCTAATTTTTTTTTTGTATTGAGGTGTAATATTGTTTAGGTATGGGAATCGGCAAGACCTGTTGCAGATAGGTGAGACGTGGGATGATTAGGGAGGAAAGCTAATTTTTCCGGCCGAACCAAGATAAAGTAGGGTTAGAGAGAGTAAGATTGTCTATGGTGTTAAAAATAGAAGATTTGAGTGGAATATAGTTGAGAGAAAAAAGCTCTTTTAGAGTGGGACTAATTATAACACCTAAGTTAGCTGATGGGTAAGTTGTCATTACATGCAAAAAATTACAAGTACATCCGCAAATGCTGCAATTTTTTGTTCATTGCCTCCCAAATATAGACCCTCAATCATCCTATCTAGCCTAATAGTAGATAAGAGTGGTTCCAAAGCCAAAATGAATAAAAGTGGGGACAAGGGGCAACCCTGTCTGGTCCCATTTCATATAGCGAAAGGGGAGGATAGGGTCCCATTAACCATAACCAGAGCTGTCGCCTGGTCATACATAGTGAATATGGCTTGCACAAAGGGAGCAGGGAGGCCAAACCGAAGTAGGGTGTCCTTCAAATACATCCAATTAACTCTATCAAACGCTTTCTCAGCGTCCGTGCTGAGTAGGAGCAGCGGAGTAGAGGTGTGGTTAGCATGACACAACGCATTGATCACTTTGGTAATGTTGTCTTTGCCTTCCCTATTCCGTATGAAACCCACCTGGTCCCTGTGTACAAGCTTGGGGATGAGTGTAATGTGGGCTGCAGTCATGTCTCTAGATAAGGGTATCCCTTTAAGTGCTAGGTTACAAACCTCTAGAAGGTGGGGTAAGAGGATATTGTGAAAAGTTTTATAATATGAGGCAGGAAGGCCGTCTGGACCTGGGCTTTTCCCTTTCGGCATTTGGCTTAAGGCTCGACTAAGTTCAGATAGGGTGAAGAGTGATTCCAATTTTTGCTTTTGATCTAAGGAGACGGTAGGAATATTAGCCGAGTCAAGGAAGGACGAGATAGTGGATGCCCTAGTATCTGGGGGGGTGTTGGAAGGGAGGTTATAAAGATTTTCGTAGAAGGAGCGAAATTGGGTTGCAATCTGTGGGGCAGAAAAAAATCGCTTTGAGTTGGTGAATATGGTTTGCTGCTCTTCTACCTTTAATCCTACTCATAAGGAATTTGGTGGCTTTGTCACCATGAGCGAAGTATTTGTGTTGGGAATTCATGTAGTATTTGGCCGCTTTATTCTGTAGTAGGGTTTTGAGTTTTGCTCTGTGTTTTGAGAGCTCCAGGAGATGGAGATCTGAGGGATTTTTTTTGTGAGAGGTTTCCAGCCTCTGAATATTTTTGAGAGCTTGATCAATCTCTTTTTCTCTAAGTTTTTTCTGATGTGAGCCAATGCTAATAAATTGACCTCTAATGTAGGGTTTATGGGCATCCCATAGGGTATTTGCAGATATGTCAGGGCATTCATTGATTGAAAAATATTCTGTGATATATTTGGAAACTAAGTCAATCGTGGGCTGATAACCTAGTAGGGATTCATTTAAACGCCAATTGAAGCGTGTGGGAGTACTATGTGGGGCATTAACCGTGAGGAAGATTGGAGAGTGATCTGAGAGGTGTAAAGAGCCTATAGAAGCTTCTTTGCAGAGATGTAAATGTTCTTTGGAAATAAATAATCGAGACGGTGATAGCTATTATGCAAGGGGGAGGAGAAGGTGAAATCAGATGTGTCTGGATGAAGGGACCGCCATGCATCTATCAGATGAAGATTCCAGAGGTTGTCTCTAAAAATTTTAAGGGATCTGCCGGAGTGTGATGATTTCCGGGAGGAAGTGTCTAAGTGTGGACATAAGGCAATATTCAAATCCCCTCCTAATACTACTATCCCTTCTTTAAAGGAGTGAATATGCTGGAGAATACTGGAAAACCAGCGGGATTGATTAGTATTGGGGGCATACAAGTTAATAAAGTTATAGGTTTGTGAGCCTATTGTGCCTTTCACTAGTAGGAACCTTCCGTCGGGATCAAGTAAGTGACTTGCAAACTTAAAGGGGATTTTCCTTTGAAGCCCTATGCTGACTCTGCTTGATGCCGCAGAGCTTCCACCACAGTGGAACCAGTTTAAATAGTGAGAGAACTGCATGTTTGGATAATGGTTAAATCTGAAGTGGGTCTCCTGGAGGAACACAACATCAGCCCCAGCCTTCCTTAGGATAGAGAATATTTGGCTTCGCTTTGAAGGAGAATGAAAGCCTTTGACGTTGTAAGAGGCTATGTGTAGGTCAGCCATTGTGGGTTATGTATAGAGAAGTACCTTGAAGCTAATGCTGTGTCCCCCAGGAGAACGCGCTGCAGAGTACGGGTGCCGTAGGTGATTTTCGGATGCTTGCCCATGTAAAGCAGGATCTCACAATGCATAGGAGAAATTGACGGATACCTTGGGAAAAACATAAACATAACAGAAAAACATGTGAGCGTACAGCCGTACGCTAGGATCATAGAGGGGAAAACGGTCAAGTGACCAAATAGTGGACCGAGTAGCACAGAAATAAGGGTAATGTTACTAGTAAGCAAAATAAGTCAGGCGGTTGGCTGTTATAAGAAAGGGAAAAGAAAAAGCATATTAACACTCCAGTAGAACAAGACCAGGCGCACCAGAGGGTATCTGGTGCCATACCGCTTTCAGAAAAGGGTAGACGGTGCTGGAGGGCTGGAGTTCATTCTTTGTTTAGGTATCTTGCGAGAGGCTCCTGGGGGTAAGTAGATGGCCTCTTTTCTTTGATCTTGAATATTTTGGGGTGCGCTGGACTTCAAATGGTAGTACTTTAGGAAGCTCCGATAAGTCCCCTAGATCGTGATATTGCTCCCAATTCTCAATTTGTATTGCAGGAATGTCCAGCTCTGAGATGATGGATGCGACATCAGAATAGGCCGAGATGCTGAACCTCTTGCCTGCGGTGGAGAAGGTAAGCCCAAAAGGAAAAGACCAGCGATACATTACATTGTTGGACCGAAGCCAGTCGGTCAGGGGCTTTAGGGTTCTCCTCTTCTTAAGGGTGGAAGGAGCCAGTTTTGACTCTTCATAGGTGAGATCTGTATGATTGCGGGCTGCATCCAAAATGGCTGCCTTAACTGGAAAGTTCAAAAACTTGCAGATGACGTCTCTGGGTGGCTCATTCTGCTTGGGTTTAGGACGTAGTGCTCTGTGAGCGCGTTCAATAGCGATTTCATGGGGATAGTCAGGACCTAGCAAAGAATCGCATATAGACATTATAGTAGGAGCGATCTCGCCTGACCCTATTGATTCAGGAATCCCTCTGAATCTTAAATTGTTTCTACGCCCCCTATTCTCCTGGTCTTCTAATGCTTTATGCAGCTCATTAAGATGATCTGTACAGCGGCGGAGTGAAGCCGTTACCGCAGATTGGTGGGTCAGAGACGCGGCCTGCTGCGATTCAAGTGATTCCACTCGTTCTCCCACATGTCTCACCTCTTGACGAAACGCTGATATCTCAGAGAGAATAGGCTCCATCACTCTGCTCAGCGCCCGATCCAGGTAGCGTCTGGTGAGCGGCAGATCTGACCTGGGCTGACGCTCCTCGGAGTCGCTGTCCCCATCGGAGCGAGCGGGAGTGCGTTTTAAGGCCTTGGCTTGCTGAGCCGGCGCCATCTTAGGTTCGCGTGCCACGATAGTGGCGGCTGCCTTTTTGAGAAATTTGTCCATTTCTCCACTTGGGATCTGGCTTTTAGGGGTCACGGATTGTTCTCCCAGCCTTGGGTTCCCGATTTTTACCATCGTTGCTCACAGGGGCTGATTATAGCAGGTGCTAATCTCGGTCACTATAGCAGAGCTGTGAACTAAGCGTCCATCTCAGTCCGGCGCCAGCTCCGCCCCCAGGGGAGCAATTTTTGGAGGAATACTGTGTGTGTGCGGGCTTGTTCCTCAAACCTATGTAGCTGGTCAACCTTCTGTAGCAATTGTTCCATAGAGGGAGTTTGGATTTGCATCCAGTATGTAGGAAGTAAAAGACGAGCGGCTATCAGCATTTGAGAGAAGATGAAGGGTAGTTGTTCATGACCCTTTTCCTGACTGAAGGACGATAGGGCCAGCTGAGGCGAAGGTTGTAAAGAGGTGTGACAGATATTGTTTGCCAGTGAAAATATCTCAGACCACCATTTGGTTAAGAGAGGGCAAGACCACCATATGTGAAGGAAGGTCCCTTTCCCCTGGAGGCACCTCCAGCATGTGTCCGAAGCTGTTTGAGAGAAGAGAGCAGTCTTATCTGGCATATTGTACCACCTAGTGAGAATTTTATATCCATTCTCTTGGATTCGGACACAGCGGGAGGCTCGGTAGGGAGATTCCAGGAGCTTATGGAGGGATGAAAATGGGATGATGATGTTTGTTCCCATTGTTTTATGAAAGCTGGTCTAGCCAGCATGGTTGGGGAGCGTAGCCTGTTGTAGATTTGAGAGATCAGTCTTCTAGGGGTTAAAGGAAGAGAAATCACTGATTCAAACCAAACAAGGGGACGTTGGAGATCACCCATTTGGATGTGTTGACTTATGTAAGCTCTGAGATATAGGATTGAGAAGAGGTCACATGGGAGGGGGTTAAGAAAAGCTTTCATGGCTTCCAGGTTTAGTAATTTACCAGTATGGTTCATCAGTGATGAAAGCGTTTTTGTTGAGGAGATTAACCCTTGCGAGGTAGCCGTTCTCAGGGTCAGGGGGGTCGTATCTATTACATTTTTTTATCGTTAGAAGTCGGGAGGGAAAAGGGATGGAACAGTGGGATGTAGACAGCCACTTCCAAGCCTCAAGAGTTGCTTTGACAATCGGGTAGTGAGGTAACGATTCAGTCAGAACGTTTTGACGCCCTAATAAAAATGGCTTTTTTTACAGCGTTTTTTTTTTACGGTATTCACCTGAGGGGTTAGGTCATGTTACATTTTTATAGAGCAGGTTATTACAGACGTGGCGATACGTATACGTAATATGTATACTTTTTTTTTATTTAGGTAAGTTTTACACAATGATGTCATTTTTGAAGAAAAAATATCATGTTTTAGGCCCCTTTCACACGAGCGAGTTTTCCGCGCAGGTGCAATGCATGACGTGAACGCATTGCACCCGCACTGAATCCCGACCCATTCATTTCTATGGGGCTGTGCACACGAGCGGTGATTTTCACGCATCACTTGTGCGTTGCGTGAAAATCGCAGCATGTTCTATATTCTGCGTTTTTCACGCAACGCAGGCCCCATAGAAGTGAATGTGGCTGCGTGAAAATCACAAGCATCCGCAAGCAAGTGCGGATGCGGTGCAATTTTCACGCACGGTTGCTAGGAGACGATCGGGATGTGGACCCGATCATTATTATTTTCCCTTATAACATGGTTATAAGGGAAAAAATTAGCATTCTTAAAACAGAATGCATAGTACAAAAGGGCTGGAGGGGTTAAAAAAAAATAAAAAATAATATAACTCACCTTAATCCACTTCATGGCGCAGACCGGCTTCTCTTCTGTCTTCTTCTTTGCTGTGCACAGAAAAAGGTCCTTTGATAACGTCACTGGGCTCATCACATGGTCCATCACATGATCCATCACCATGGTAAAAGATCATGTGATGGACCATGTGATGAGCACAGTGACATCATCAAATGTCCTATTCCTAAAAGAAGAAGACAAAAGAGAAGCCGGGCTGTGCAATCAAGTGGATTAACCACTTGCCGCCACTGTAACGCCCATAGGCGTACGGGCGGGAGTGCTCTCAGGTCTCAGCGACGCCTATTGGCGTCATCTCGTGAGACCTGAGATTTCCTGTGACCGCGCGCACATCGGAGTGCACGTTCACAGGATTGCACAGTTCACAAGTTGAACTACAGCCTGCCGGCAGCGATCATTGGCTGACAGGCTGTAGATTTTTAAAATAACCAATGAAATAGGTATGTCAGACGCTATTTTGTAAATAGCATCTGATATACCTTCCACCTGCTCCTCTGGTGGTCCCTTTTGCTTGGATCGACCACCAGAGGACACAGGCAGCTCTGTAAGTAGCACCAAACACCACACACACACATTACACCCCCCTCTGTCACTTATTAACTAGGGATGAGCGAACCCAAACTGTATAGTTTGTATAACATTTTCGTAAAAGTCCGGGTTCGGGTTCGGTGTTCGGCGCTTTCTTGGCGCTTTTTGAAAGGCTGCAAAGCAGCCAATCAACAAGCGTCATACTACTTGCCCCAAGAGGCCATCACAGCCATGCCTACTATTGGCATGGCTGTGATTGGCCAGTGCAGCATGTGACCCAGCCTCTATATAAGCTTGGGTCACGTAGCGCTGCACGTCACTCTGCTGTTACAAGTGTAGGGAGAGGTTGCAGCTGCGACGTTAGGGCGAGATTAGACAGTGATTAACTCCTCCAAAACACTTAAGACAGTGATCGATCTACAGATGTGGATCATTGAACTGCTGCTATTCAATTGCTCACTGTTTTTAGGCTGCCCAGAGCGTTTTTCAGTCACTTTTTTCTGGGGTGATCGGTGGCCATTTTGTGTCTTGTGGTGCGCCTACATCAGGGGCAAGCTGCCACAAAGTCCATTTAACCATCAATAGTGTGTTTTTTTTGTTGCTATATCCTACATCAGGGGCAAGCTGCCACCAAGTCCATTTAACCATCAATAGCGTGGTTATTTTTTGGCTATATCCTACATCAGGGGCAAGCTGCCACCAAATCCATTTAACCATCAATAGTGCGGTTATTTTTTTGCTATATCCTACATCAGGGGCAAGCTGCCACCAAGTCCATTTAACCATCAATAGTGTGGTTATTTTTTTGCTAAATCCTACATCAGGGGCTTGGCTGTGCTTGTGTAACGGTCGCGTACACACACACACAGGGGGGGAGGGAAGTGACCACTGCGCTCCACCCTTACCCCTGGCCCTGCCTACTTGCCTCGCGAGTCCTAATGACAGGGGACAACTGGACGGCAATCCCTAACTTGGAATAAGTGCAGGGATGACAGACAGACAAACAACAGGACGTGAACGGACCGAGTCAATACCAGAAAAGCTACAAAGTACAAAGGATTAAGCAAAGAATGGTCAGGAGAAGCCGGGGTCAAATACCAGGAGAGCAGAGAAGTACAAGAGGAGTCCTAAGAGAGTAGTCAGGTGTGAGCCGAGGTCACAATACCAGGACGGATGCGCAGTACAGGAGGATCAGGCAAAAGGATGGTCAAGGAACAGGATCAGGTAAGTATTCAGCAGTCCAACAAATAGCCAGGAACCTAGAAATTAACAGGCAACCTGTAGCCAGCAGGCTGCCTGTATTTATAGTGGGGAGTGAGGGTCATGTGACGTGGTCAGCGTCACATGACCGACAGACCAACCAGTCGAGCACCGAGTGATCAGCTCGGCGCTCAAGGCAGACTTAGGAGCAGGGAGCCACCCAGCTAGTAATGCCGCCCTGGGAATGAGGTCAAACACAGATCCTCATTCCCAAAGCTAAGCAACAGGTCTGCGGGCGATGGGGGACCGAGTGCACCTTCGGAACCCCGTGACAGTACCCCCCCTTTTACGAGGGGCCACCGGACCCAAGACTTCAGGCGATGGCTTTTCAGGGTGTTCTAAATGAAATTTACGAACAAGTCTAGGAGCATGAACCTCCCTGGCAGGTACCCAAGATCTCTCTTCAGGTCCATACCCCTTCCAGTGAATCGGGTACTGCAAGGAATTACGCACCTTCCGGACATCCACTGTTTTAGACACCACATACTCGACAGCATCATTAACAAGAACCGGCGGAGGCGAGGCTTTTGATGGTACTACCGGTTCAAAATATTTTTTAAGCAGAGATTTATGGAAGACATTATGAATGTGGAATGACTCGGGCAGCTCCAACCTAAAAGATACCGGGTTAATCACTTCCGTGATCTTATATGGTCCAATAAAACGAGGAGCAAATTTTTTAGAAGTTACCTTGAGAGATAGATTCTTGGAGGACAACCATACTTTATCCCCAACCTGAAAGTTTACCCCCCTTGAACGTCTCCTATCGGCCTTGAGTTTCTGAGAACATTGAGCCTTTTCTAGGTTCGATTGAACCCGGGCCCAAACTGTGCACAGTTCGGAGGAGAGTTTATCCGCTTCAGGGTTAGAAGAGGAGACGGACGACCCAGAATGAAAACGGGGATGAAAACCATGGTTACAAAAGAAAGGGGAGACCCCAGCAGAAGAATTGACATGGTTATTCAAAGCAAATTCAGCCAATGGAAGAAATTTTACCCATAATTGCTGGTCATCAGCAACATACGACCTCAAGAATTGTTCGACAGACTGATTAAGGCGTTCAGTCTGCCCATTACTCTCAGGGTGGTAGGCAGAGGAAAAAGACAATGAAATTTTACATTTTTGACAGAAGGCCCTCCAGAATTTGGACACAAACTGCACACCCCTGTCAGAAACAATATTTTCCGGGATACCATGCAATCGAACAATTTCTTTCACAAAAATAGACGCCAGGCTTTTGGCATTCGGGAGTTTAGACAGGGGAATGAAATGGACCATCTTGCTAAACTTATCCACCACTACCCACACTACAGTCTTACCCTCCGCCGGCGGTAGGTCAGTTATAAAGTCCATCGAGATATGGGACCAGGGTCTACTGGGAATGGGTAGGGGTCGTAGGTTACCAGCAGGGCGAGTCCTAGGTGTCTTGGACCTGGCACAAACCTCACAGGCTGACACATAGGACTTGACATCCCTAGTTAGAGTGGGCCACCAATAAGATCTAGAAACCAGATCCTTAGTGCCCTCAACACCCGGATGTCCACAAAAGGCAGAATCGTGACACTCACCCAACAGCTGGAGACGAAATTGTACGGGAACAAACAACTTATCTGTTGGGGTGGATACCGGTGCCAGATGTTGTTCCGACCTAATGCGAGCCGAGATATCCTGAGTAAGAGCTGCTAAGAAGATTTTTGCTGGTAGGATGGGTTCATGTGGTACCTCAGTAGGTTGAAAAGCCTGGAAGCTCCGAGATAATGCGTCCGCCTTCACATTTTTACTTCCCGGCCTGAACGTGATGGAAAAATCAAAACGAGTAAAAAACAGAGCCCATCTGGCTTCACGGGGATTCAACCTCTTAGCAGACTCGAGAAACATAAGGTTTTTATGGTTAGTGATAACAGTTACACAATGCCTTGCCCCCTCCAGAAAATGCCTCCACTCCTCAAATGCCCATTTAATGGCCAGCAGCTCCCTATTCCCTATGTCGTAGTTTCTCTCCGTGGGAGAGAATTTCCTGGAGAAGAAGGCACATGGTCTCAGATTAGTGAGGCTAGCAGGACCTTGTGAAAGAACTGCTCCTGCGCCGTCCTCGGACGCATCCACCTCCACAATAAAAGCTTTCTCCTGATCAGGCTGGATCAGAATGGGAGCGCTACTGAATGCCTTTTTTAATTTTTCAAATAATGAAATGGCCTCAGTAGACCAATTCTCCAAATCCGCCCCTTTCTTAGTAAGGTCGGTCAACGGTTTAGCAATTACGGAAAAATTCATAATAAATTTACGATAGTAATTGGCGAAACCTAAGAACCGTTGTAAGGCCTTTAAGGATGAAGGTCTTACCCATTCCTTAATTGCTAGTACCTTACCAGGATCCATCTTGAAGGCGTGAGGAGTCAGAACATGCCCTAGAAACAGAATCTCCTGCACACCAAAGACACATTTCTCTTGTTTAGCGGATAGCTGATTCTCCCTCAACACCTCTAATACTTGTCTAACATGAGACACATGGGATTCGAAGTCAGGAGAGAATATCAAAATGTCGTCAAGATAGACAATAACAAATTTACCTAAGAACTCCCTAAGAATGTCATTCATGAAGTTTTGGAACACAGCTGGGGCATTGCTGAGTCCAAAAGGCATCACCTGATATTCAAAGTGTCCTACCGGAGTATTGAACGCCGTCTTCCATTCGTCTCCCATCTTGATTCGGATTAGATTGTATGCCCCTTTCAGGTCAATTTTGGAAAACCAGGTTGCCCCCAGGACCTGGTTAAATAAATCCGGAATCAATGGGAGGGAGTATCTATTCTGGACAGTGATTTTATTTAATCTCCGGTAATCGATACATGGCCTAAGACCACCATCTTTTTTCTTAACGAAGAAAAACCCTGCCCCCATAGGAGAGACAGAAGGTCTAATATGCCCTTTACCAAGGCTCTCCTTAATATAATCTTCCATGGCCTTGCGTTCGGGCATAGAAAGATTATAAATTTGTCCTTTAGGAAACTTGGCCCCCTCTACTAGCTCTATGGTACAATCATAAGGTCTATGGGGGATTAGAACCTCCGGGGTTGGTGATGAGAATACATCAGAATATTCTCTAACAACAGAGGGTAAAGTATCAGACTTTACTGAGACCCCAGCCTGTACCACGGACAGGCACGAGTCACACTTAGGCCCCCATCTCACCAACTCCCCATTGGACCAATCTATAGTGGGGTTATGTAGTCGGAGCCAAGGCAACCCTAGTACCACCTCAGCAGGTAGGTTCTCCAGGACTAGAAGCGAACATCTCTCTGAGTGGCACACACCCACGGTTAGAGAAATCTCTGAGGTACATAAGCTCACCGTACCACCAATAAGAGGAGTAGCATCAATAGCCATGACATGGATAGGAGTTGGTAAGGTAAACATAGGAATACCCAATCTTACAGCATACTCAGAGTCAATAAAGCTAGCCGCTGAGCCAGAATCAATAAAGGCCTTACCCGGCCATTTATCTACTCCCAGAGAAATCGTAATGGGTACCGAAAGCTTACATTTAGAAAATTCAGGGTGTACCTGGTCTTTAGGTTGCCTTGCCTTAGGAGACTTGACAGAGAGGACCTTCTAAGGACACTGGTTGATCCAATGGTCAGAATCTCCACAGTAAAAGCATTCTCCACGTCTGCGGCGAAGATTTCCTCGGGTCATGCCAACCTGCATGGGTTCCTCGGTGGAGACCTCAGCATTGTCTCTGGGATAGGCCTCTGGCTGGACCACCATCTGGGAAGAGAACTGTTGTTCCTGTCGTCTCTCTCTAACCCGTCGGTCAAGTCAGACAACAAGGGTCATCATCTCCTCTAAGGTCTCTGAAAGTTGATAACTGACCAGAAGATCCTTTAATTTATCAGACAGACCTGACCTGAACTGACTCTTCAGGGCTGGTTTGTTCCATCCTGAGGGGACACACCACCTTCTGAATTGGGTGCAATAATCCTCCGCTGGTAAATTGCCCTGAACCAGTGCCTTTAGAGCCGTCTCGGCTACTAGAGCCCTGTCTGGTTCATCATAGAGGGTACCTAGGGCCTGAAAGAACCCCTCCACAGAATATAAACAACTGGCGCCAGCAGGTAAAGAGAACGCCCAGTCCTGGTGATCACCCTCTAATCGGGAAATGATAATGCCCACGCGTTGACTCTCGGGCCCAGAGGACACTGGGCGCAAACGGAAGTAAAGTTTGCAACTCTCCTTAAAAGAGAGAAACTTCTTCCGGTCTCCAGAAAAGGGTTCTGGGAGCTTAATCTGGGGCTCAAAATGCGGACTGGAGGCCTGAGGAGTGGAAGAGCCTTGCCCTAACTCAAAAGAGCTGAGTTTTTCCCCTAACTCCTGCACCATCTGCGTCAGATTAGAGACATAGTCAGTCAGGGTCACCAGAGGATTCATAATACAGTGGTTATTGGGCCTGTTAATCTGTAACGGTCGCGTACACACACACACACACAGGGGGGGAGGGAAGTGACCACTGCGCTCCACCCTTACCCCTGGCCCTGCCTACTTGCCTCGCGAGTCCTAATGACAGGGGACAACTGGACGGCAATCCCTAACTTGGAATAAGTGCAGGGATGACAGACAGACAAACAACAGGACGTGAACGGACCGAGTCAATACCAGGAAAGCTACAAAGTACAAAGGATTAAGCAAAGAATGGTCAGGAGAAGCCGGGGTCAAATACCAGGAGAGCAGAGAAGTACAAGAGGAGTCCTAAGAGAGTAGTCAGGTGGGAGCCGAGGTCACAATACCAGGACGGATGCGCAGTACAGGAGGATCAGGCAAAAGGATGGTCAAGGAACAGGATCAGGTAAGTATTCAGCAGTCCAACAAATAGCCAGGAACCTAGAAATTAACAGGCAACCTGTGGCCAGCAGGCTGCCTGTATTTATAGTGGGGAGTGAGGGTCATGTGACGTGGCCAGCATCACATGACCGACAGACCAACCAGTCGAGCACCGAGTGATCAGCTCGGCGCTCAAGGCAGACTTAGGAGCAGGGAGCCACCCAGCTAGTAAAGCTGCCCTGGGAATGAGGTCAAACACAGATCCTCATTCCCAAAGCTAAGCAACAGGTCTGCGGGCGATGGGGGACCGAGTGCACCTTCGGAACCCCGTGACAGCTTGCTATTTTATTGAGGGGTGAAATACAATTGCCAAAATAGCATTACCCTAAATCTGGTGTTTCAGCTGTGGCCAGCCAATTGTAATACTGTCTGCTGTCTGGCAAAGGATATATTTTTGTTCTGGGTTGAAATACAATTCCCAACTTAGCAATTTCCTAAATTAGTGGTTTCTGCTGTATCAGGCCTACTTTAAATCTATCCCTAAAAGGGTATATTAGATTCAAGGTGCTGATAGGGTCATTCTCAATAACTTCACACACACACGCTACTGTGCATATCCAAGTCAAATTCTGTCCGTAAACGTATACCTGTCACCCAGCGCCTAAATAATAGGCCTCAAATTTATATTCAGCTAAATCTGTCATTACTGCTGTGCCTGTATTAGTATAATACGGTACCTAAATAGATAGCCAGATAGTGTTAGGTGTCTGTAAAAAAAAAAGGCCTGAATTTGAATTCAATACATTGGGCCAAATAATTTTTTTCTTATTGCGGTGAACGGTAACAATGAGGAAAACATCTAGTAAGGGACGCGGACGCGGACATGGTCGTGGTGGTGTTAGTGGACCCTCTGGTGCTGGGAGAGGACGTGGCCGTTCTGCCACAGCCACACGTCCTAGTGAACCAACTACCTCAGGTCCCAGTAGCCAGCAGAATTTACAGCGATATTTGGTGGGGCCCAATGCCGTTCTAAGGATGGTAAGGCCTGAGCAGGTACAGGCATTAGTCAATTGGGTGGCCGACAGTTGATCCAGCACGTTCACATTATCTCCCACCCAGTCTTCTGCAGAAAGCGCACAGATGGCGCATGAAAACCAAGCCCATCAGTCTGTCACATCACCCCCATGCATATCAGGGAAACTGTCTGAGCCTCAAGTTATGCAGCAGTCTCTTATGCTGTTTGAAGACTCTGCTGGCAGGGTTTCCCAAGGGCATCCACCTAGCCCTTCCCCAGCGGTGGAAGAGATAGAATGCACTAACGCACAACCACTTATATTTCCTGATGATGAGGACATGGGAATACCACCTCAGCACGTCTCTGATGATGACGAAACACAGGTGCCAACTGCTGCGTCTTTCTGAAGTGTGCAGACTGAACAGGAGGTCAGGGAGGAAGACTGGGTGGAAGACGATGCAGGGGACGATGAGGTCCTAGACCCCACATGGAATGAAGGTCGTGCCACTGACTTTCACAGTTCGGAGGAAGAGGCAGTGGTGAGACCGAGCCAACAGCGTAGCAAAAGAGGGAGCAGTGGGCAAAAGCAGAACACCCGCCGCCAAGAGACTCCTCCTGCTACTGACCGCTGCCATCTGGGACCGAGCAGCCCAAAGGCAGCTTCAAGGAGTTCCCTGGCATGGCACTTCTACAAACAATGTGCTGACGACAAGACCCGAGTGGTTTGCACGCTGTGCCATCAGAGCCTGAAGCGAGGCATTAATGTTCTGAACCTTAGCACAACCTGCATGACCAGGCAACTGCATGCAAAGCATGAACTGCAGTGGAGTAAACACCTTAAAAACAAGGAAGTCACTCAGGCTCCCCCTGCTACCTCTTCTGCTGCTGCCGCCTCGGCCTCTTCTGCTGCTGCCGCCTCGGCCTCTTCCTCCGCCTCTGGAGGAACGTTGGCACCTGCCGCCCAGCAAACATGGGATGTACCACCAACACCACCACCTGCGTCACCAAGCATCTCAACCATGTCACACGGCAGCGTTCAGCTCTCCATCTCACAAACATTTGAGAGAACGCGTAAATTCCCACCTAGCCACCCTCGATCCCTGGCCCTGAATGCCAGCATTTATAAACTACTGGCCTATGAAATGCTGTCATTTAGGCTGGTGGACACAGACAGCTTCAAACAGCTCATGTCGCTTGCTGTCCCACAGTATGTTGTTCCCAGCCGCCACTACTTCTCCAAGAGAGCCGTGTCTTCCCTGCACAACCAAGGATCCGATAAAATCAAGTGTGCACTGCGCAACGCCATCTGTGGCAAGGTCCACCTAACCACATATACGTGGACCAGTAAGCACGGCCAGGGACGCTATATCTCCCTATCTGCACACTGGGTAAATGTAGTGGCGGCTGGGCCCCAGGCGAAGAGCTATTTGGCGCACGTCCTTCCGCTGCCAAGGATCGCAGGGCAACATTCTTTGCCTCCTGTCTCCTCCTCCTCCTACTCAGCTTCCTCCTCCTCTTCTTCCACCTGCTCATCCAGTCAGCCACACACCTTCACCACCAACTTCAGCACAGCCCGGGGTAAACGTCAGCAGGCCATTCTGAAACTCATATGTTTGGGGGACAGGCCCCACACCGCACAGGAGTTGTGGCGGGGTATAGAACAACAGACCGACGAGTGGTTGCTGCCGGTGAGCCTCAAGCCCGGCCTGGGGGTGTGCGATAATTTGCGAAATCTCGTTGCAGCTCTGGGACTAGCCGGTTTGACGCACATCCCTTGCCTGGCGCATGTGCTGAATTTGGTGGTGCAGAAGATCATTCACAACTACCCCGACATGTCAGAGCTGCTGCATAAAGTGCGGGCCGTCTGTGCGCGCTTCCGGCGTTCTCATCCTGCTGCTGCTCGCCTGTCTGCGCTACAGCGTAACTTCGGCCTTCCCGCTCACCGCTTCATATGCGACGTGCCCACCAGGTGGAACTCCACCTTGCACATGCTGGACAGACTGTGCGAGCAGCAGCAGGCCATAGTGGAGTTTCAGCTGCAGCACGCACGGGTCAGTCGCACTGCGGAACAGCACCACTTAGCCACCAATGACTGGGCCTCCATGCGAGACCTGTGTGCCCTGTTGCGCTGTTTCGAGTACTCCACCAACATGGCCAGTGGCGATGACGCCGTTATCAGCGTTACAATACCACTTCTATGTCTCCTTGAGAAAAAACTTAAGGCGATGATGGAAGAGGAGGTGGCCCAGGAGGAGGAGGAGGGGGAGGAAGAGGGGTCATTTTTAGCACTTTCAGGCCAGTCTCTTCGAAGTGACTCAGAGGGAGGTTCTTTGCAACAGCAGAAGCCAGGTACAAATATGGCCAGACAGGACCCACTACTGGAGGACGAGGAGGACGAGGATGAGGAGGAGGTGGAGGAGGATCAGGATGAAGCATGTTCACAGCGGGGTGGCACCCAACGCAGCTCGGGCCCATCACTGGTGCGTGGCTGGGGGGAAACGCAGGACGATGACGATACGCCTCCCACAGAGGACAGCTTGTCCTTACCTCTGGGCAGCCTGGCACACATGAGCGACTACATGCTGCAGTGCCTGCGCAACGACAGCAGAGTTGCCCACATTTTAATGTGTGCGGACTACTGGGTTGCCACCCTGCTGGATCCCCGGTACAAAGACAATGTGCCCACCTTACTTCCTGCACTGGAGCGTGATAGGAAGATGCGCGAGTACAAGCGCACGTTGGTAGACACGCTACTGAGAGCATTCCCAAATGTCACAGGGGAACCAGTGGAAGCCCAAGGCGAAGGCAGAGGAGGAGCAAGAGGTCGCCAACGCAGCTGTGTCACGGCCAGCTCCTCTGAGGGCAGGGTTAGCATGGTAGAGATGTGGAAAAGTTTTGTCACCACGCCACAGCTAACTGCACCACCACCTGATACGGAACGTGTTAGCAGGAGGCAACATTTCACTAACATGGTGGAACAGTACCTGTGCACACCCCTCCACGTACTGACTGATGGTTCGGCCCCATTCAACTTCTGGGTCTCCAAATTGTCCACGTGGCCAGAGCTTGCCTTTTATGCCTTGGAGGTGCTGGCCTGCCCGGCGGCCAGCGTTTTGTCTGAACGTGTATTCAGCACGGCAGGGGGCGTCATTACAGACAAACGCAGCCGCCTGTCTACAGCCAATGTGGACAAGCTGACGTTCATAAAAATGAACCAGGCATGGATCCCACAGGACCTGTCCATCCCTTGTGCAGATTAGACATTAACTACCTCCCCTTAACAATATATTATTCTACTCCAGGGCACTTCCTCATTCAATACTATTTTTATTTTCATTTTACCATTATATTGCAGGGCAACCCAAAGTTGAATGAACCTCTCCTCTGTCTGGGTCCCGGGGCCTAAAAATATCTGACAGTGGCCTGTTCCAGTGGTGGGTGACGTGAAGCCTGAATCTCTGCTATGACATGAAGCCTGAATCTCTGTTATGTGACCTCTCTCCTCTGTCTGGGTGCCTGGGCCTAAATATGTGACAGTGGACTGTTCCAGTGGTGGGTGACGTGAAGCCTGATTCTCTGCTATGACATGAAGACTGATTCTCTGCTGACATGAAGCCAGATTCTCTGCTACGGGACCTCTCTCCTCTGTCTGGGTGCCTGGGCCTAAATATGTGACAATGGACTGTTCCAGTGGTGGGTGACGTGAAGCCTAATTCTCTGCTATGATGTCACAGTCGTTACCTCTGACTGTGACCTTCCGTCCTTGCTCGTTCGGCGCTCCTCGCTGAAGTTTTGTTTCTGTGTGCTATTTGTGGTTCTGTATGGGTTAACTCCCCTGTGTTCCTATTAGGAGTTAATCCTCTGTCTGCTCCATGGGTGTGGCCTCTCTGCTGCACCCATGGAACCTGTATATAAGGCTGAGGTTTCCTCAGTTCTGTGTCAACTCTCCTGGTGTGTGTTGTCTTGTCCTGCTCCTGCTCCTGGTTTGTACTCTCTCTCCCATGCTGCTGACCCATGGGATCCGTGTCTGTCTGTGCTCTGTGGGTTTCCCTACTTGTTCATTGATGTCCTCTTTCCTGTCTTTCTTTTATCTGTTCTGCCAGTTATGTTTTAGTTACTTTGTGTTTATTCTGATGTCTGTGTTCAGCAAGCCTTTGCAGCAGAGTGGCATGCGCAAGGCCACGCAGTATACCACTGGTGGAGCAAGTCCTTCTCTGCTCATTGCCACTCCTGCTCCCTTGCGTGAACTCCTGCTTGTATTATTAGTTGCCCTGTTTTGTATTTGCCTGTATGTTATGTATGCCTATGTGCCGTCGGTACCTTCTGGTACCTGTTGTCCATTCGTTCCTGCTGTCACTGTCTAGTTCACGCTCCAGAGTGGACCCTGGCAACTTCCTGCGGCAAAGCCTAACCCTACCTTCTGGGGCCCTAGTGAAAACCAGGAGTTGCTTAGTCATGCCCCTCTGGAGTATTACTAGACAGTGGCGCAGTGGGGGTTTTCTCCCACTGTGCTGACAGTACATAGAGCTCATGTTTTGTCTGTGCTGCCTTCCATGTTTTTGTTTGTGCAATAAACTCTTATGTGTCTGTACCTGATTTCCGTTTGTTTATTGCTTGACGACACGGAGGTCTCTCCTGGGACCTCCAACTCGTGACATATGACATGAAGACTGATTCTCTGCTGACATGATGCCAGATTCTATGTTATGGGACCTCTCTCCTCTGCCTGGGTGCCGGGGCCTAAATATCTGACAATGGACTGTTACAGTGGTGGGTGACGTGAAGCCTGATTCTCTGCTATGATATGAAGACTGATTCTCTGCTGACATGAAGCCTGATTCTCTGCTATGGGACCTCTCTTCAATTGATATTGGTTAATTTTTATTTATTTTATTTTTATTTTTGTTCGGGTCCCCATTGACTTCAATGGGGTTCCGGTTCGGGACGAAGTTCGGGTTGGGTTCGGATCCCGAACATTTACGGAAAGTTCGTCCGAACTTCTCGAACCCGAACATCCAGGTGTTCGCTCAACTCTATTATTAACCCCTGATCACCCCATATATACTCTCTGATAACCCCCCTGTCATTGATCACACCCCTGTAAGGGTCCCTTATAACCGCCAGTTACTTAGCTACTTGTTAGGTAGTTAGCGCCCAGCCCACTGCACCGCAGTCACTGATTAGTCGCTGATTAGCGTCATCGCTGTCGCTAATCAGCACTAGTACTATATAGTATCTGTAAGTGATCAAGACTGATCGCAATCAGATCTATATCAGTACATTAGGGTCACCTTCGGCTCTACAAAAAACACAGTGTTTGCCCGATCAGGCCTGATCTAGTGTGCACACTTGCGTTCAGTCTGCCTTACCGCAGTGACAGAATTTTTTTTTTTCACTGCAAAAACACAGTAAAATCGCTGCGGCCCTATAAAGATCACTTTTGAGCTTTCTGGATATTTATTAGCGATCGCAGCTTTACTTCGCAAGCACTCCTTTTTACTAGGCAGGTGTGCTCTTTTTCCTGGGTAGTCTCAGAGGAATACCCCCTAAATTTAGTTAGCCCAAAATGTCAAAGGGGTATTCCGCTGAAGAGGCCTACAGGATTCTGGCCGTGATGGATGAAAGCGATGGGGACGCCTCACCCACTGAATCCAGTAGTTCAGAATATGAACCTGTAGACAGCAGTGGCACTCTAACCGCTAGTGAAGATGACGAGGTTGAGGTCCCTGCTTCGGTCAGACGTACCCGATCCCATGTCAGGGTTCTGCATACCCCGCGTGATGATCCTCATTTGCAGCAGAGTGGTGCTAGCGCTGATCTTGTTTATGGTGCGGCATACACCAGCAGCGCAGCCCACCCTGGACCTTCTACCAGCACTGCCGTATTCCCTGGTGAAGTGGCGAGCACCAGAAGGGCAGTTCAAGCTGGTACGGTGGCACGTGCATTAACTCCCCCGTCGCAGCCACCATGTTCACAGGCCCGTAGAGCCCTTAGACTCCCAGAGGTGCTGGCAAACCAAAATTGGCAATCCCCTGCTTCCGCCGCACCCGTATTGCCCCCTTTCACCGCCCAGTCTGGAGTTCGCGTGGAGACGGCTCATTTAGGATCGGCCCTTCAGTTTTTTGAGCTGTTCTTCACCGCGGATCTCTATGACTTAGTTGTGGCATAAACCAACCGCTACGCCACACAGTTTATTACCGCCAATCCGGAAAGCTTCTATGCCCAGCCTTTCCGGTGGAAACCAGTCACAGTTTCCGAATGTAAAATATTTTTGGGCCTTATCCTCAGCATGGGTCTAACAAAAAAAAATTGCGGTCCTATTGGTCTAAAGACCCAATACATTACATGCCCATGTTCTCTGCTGCTATGTCCAGGGCAAGTTTTGAGGTCATCATGCGCTTTATGCATTTTACTGACAATAAAACCTGTCATCCAAGAGGCCACCCTGCTTATGACCAGCTCCACAAAATTCAGCCCCTCATAGACCGTTTGTCAGCCAGGTTTGCAGATGTGTATACCCCCAATCAGAACATCTGCATAAACGAGTCCCTAGTACATTTTACCGGGCGCCTTGGCATCAAACAGTACATCCCCAGCAAGCGCGCCCGGTATGGGGTCAAACTGTATAAGCTCTGTGAAAGGGCCACAGGCTATACATATCGTTTTAGGGTCTATGAGGGAAAAGACTCAAAACTGGAGCCGGTCGGATGCCCTGACTACCTGGTGAGCAGTGGCAAGATTGTCTGGGACTTGGTGTCACCCTTACTCCACAAGGGGTACCACTTTTACGTGGACAATTTTTACACAAGCGTGGCCCTCTTTCGGCACTTACATATAGTCGGAATTCAATGCTATGGCACCGCGCGACCTAGTCGCCGGGGCTTCCCCCAACGGCTCGTTAATACCCGACTTGCACGGGGGGAGAGGGCTGCCTTGTGTGACCAAGAACTGCTCGCGGTGAAGTGGAGGGACAAGAGGGACGTTTACCTTCTGTCCACCATTCACGCAGACACGACTGTACAAATTGAAAGGGCAACTAGACTCATTGAGAAACCCCTCTCTGTCCACGACTATAACCTTCACATGGGAGGGGTGGACTTCAATGACCAGATGTTGGCTCCCTATTTAGTGTCCCGCCGCACCAGACGCTGGTATAAAAAGGTGTCTGTTTATTTAATTCAATTGGCTGCATATAATAGTTTTGTTCTCTACAGTAAGGCTGGGAGAACGGGATCCTTCCTAAAATTCCAGGAAGAGATCATTTCGGAATTCCTGTATCCAGGAGGGTCTGTGCCCCAAGTCCCTGATGTAGTGAGCCGGCTACATGGCAGACACTTCCCCAGTGTCTATCCTGGTACCCCAACTCAGCGTTCCCCAAGAAAAAGATGTCGTGTCTGCAGCAGGGCTGGAATAAGGCGTGACACCACAGTTTTTTGTCCTGACTGTCCTGACCAGCCTGCCCTATGCATAGGGGAGTGTTTCCGCAAGTACCACACACAGGTACACTATTAGTGTAGGGATTGCGTGACACAGGACAGGCACACAGGGGTCTTAGGGCCCGTTCACACAGAGCTGCCACAAACCTCTCCTTTCTCCTGGGACAAAGTGCATAATGTACTTCGCCACATCTCTGGGCGATTTGCGCTTTGCACATTGTCCTATGGGGAAGGAGAGGTTTGTCCTCTAAAGGTAAAAAAACAAACAAACAAAAAAATAATCACAGGTAAGCAAAAAAGTTAATGTTCTGTTTCAAATGTTATATAAAGTTTATAAAAGTTGATGTTAATAAATTTATTGCGTTGCTGCGCTGCTGTCAGATTACACAAAGTCGGTGTATGCGGCGCTGCAAGACGAGATTTCTCCTCTGCAGTAAAAAAGATACGTTTGCCGAGGCTTATGAGCTGAGGGGTGGTGTTCATATGCTTTGGCAAACATTTTTTATAAAAAAATAAAAAATTCTGGCAATGATTTATTCATCCACATTGATTGATGTGAATGGAGAAATCGGGTTTGCCAGGGCATACGAGCTGAGTGGGTTTGGATGTTGGGCGGAGCTCCTATGTCCTGGCAGACGCCTTTCCCCTCTTATTTATTTTTTTTGCACATTTTTTGGCAGAGATTTTTTCATCCACATTGATCGATGCGAATGAAGAAATCTGTGCCGTTCATTTTTTCTTTCAGCCGAGAGGCTGAATGAAAAAAAAAATCTCATTACCCATATGCTCAATATAAGGAGAATAGCAGAAACTCCTAATGCTGGCCATACATGTAATGATTGTGGAGACCCTCAAATGCCAGGCCAGTACAAACACGCCACAAATTACCCCAATTTTGGAAAGAAGACACCCCAAGGTATTCGCCGAGGGGCATATTGAGTCCATGAAAGATTGAACTTTTTGTCACAAGTTAGAGAAAAGGGAGACTTTGTGAGAAAAAAAACAAAAAAAAAAATTTCCGCTAACTTGTGCCAACAAAAATTTTTTTCTATGAACTCACCATACCCCTCATGGAATACCTTGGGGTGTCTTCTTTCCAAAATGGGGTCACTTGTGGGGTATTTATACTGCCCTGGCATTTTAGGGGCCCTAAAGCGTGAGAAGTAGTTTGGAATCCAAATGCATAAAAATGCCCTGTGAAATCCTAAAGGTACTCATTGGAATTTGGGCCCCTTTGTGCACCTAGACTGCATGTGGTATCGCCGTACTCAGAAGAAGTAGGGCAATGTGTTTTGGGGTGTATTTTTACATACACTGCGTGCAGAATTATTAGGCAAATGAGTATTTTGACCACATCATCCTCTTTATGCATGTTGTCTTACTCCAAGCTGTATAGGCTCGAAAGCCTACCACCAATTAAGCATATTAGGTGATGTGCATCTCTGTAATGAGAAGGGTTGTGGTCTAATGACATCAACACCCTATATTAGGTGTGCATAATTATTAGGCAACTTCCTTTCCTTTGGCAAAATGGGTCAAAGGAAGGACTTGACAGGCTCAGAAAAGTCAAAAATAGTGAGATATCTTGCAGAGGGATGCAGCACTCTTAAAATTGCAAAGCTTCTGAAGCGTGATCATCGAACAATCAAGCGTTTCATTCAAAATAGTCAACAGGGTCGCAAGAAGCGTGTGGAAAAACCAAGGCGCAAAATAACTGCCCATGAACTGAGAAAAGTCAAGCGTGCAGCTGCCAAGATGCCACTTGCCACCAGTTTGGCCATATTTCAGAGCTGCAACATCACTGGAGTGCCCAAAAGCAGAAGGTGTGCAATACTCAGAGACATGGCCAAGGTAAGAAAGGCTAAAAGACGACCACCACTGAACAAGACACACAAGCTGAAACGTCAAGACTGGGCCAAGAAATATCTCAAGACTAATTTTTCTAAGGTTTTATGGACTGATGAAATGAGAGTGAGTCTTGATGGGCCAGATGGATGGGCCCGTGGCTGGATTGGTAAAGGGCAGAGAGCTCCAGTCCGACTCAGACGCCAGCAAGGTGGAGGTAGAGTACTGGTTTGGGCTGGTATCATCAAAGATGAGCTTGTGGGGCCTTTTCGGGTTGAGGATGGAGTCAAGCTCAACTCCCAGTCCTACTGCCAGTTTCTGGAAGACACCTTCTTCAAGCAGTGGTACAGGAAGAAGTCTGCATCCTTCAAGAAAAACATGATTTTCATGCAGGACAATGCTCCATCACACGCGTCCAAGTACTCCACAGCGTGGCTGGCAAGAAAGGGTATAAAAGAAGAAAATCTAATGACATGGCCTCCTTGTTCACCTGATCTGAACCCCATTGAGAACCTGTGGTCCATCATCAAATGTGAGATTTACAAGGAGGGAAAACAGTACACCTCTCTGAACAGTGTCTGGGAGGCTGTGGTTGCTGCTGCACGCAATGTTGATGGTGAACAGATCAAAACACTGACAGAATCCATGGATGGCAGGCTTTTGAGTGTCCTTGCAAAGAAAGGTGGCTATATTGGTCACTGATTTGTTTTTGTTTTGTTTTTGAATGTCAGAAATGTATATTTGTGAATGTTGAGATGTTATATTGGTTTCACTGGTAAAAATAAATAATTGAAATGGGTATATATTAGTTTTTTGTTAAGTTGCCTAATAATTATGCACAGTAATAGTCACCTGCACACACAGATATCCCCCTAAAATAGCTAAAACTAAAAACAAACTAAAAACTACTTCCAAAAATATTCAGCTTTGATATTAATGAGTTTTTTGGGTTCATTGAGAACATGGTTGTTGTTCAATAATAAAATGAATCCTCAAAAATACAACTTGCCTAATAATTCTGCACTCCCTGTATACCCATACTGGGTGTGAGAAATATCTCTGTAAATGACAACTTTTAAAAAAAATTTTATACAAAGTTGTCAATTTACAGAGATATTTCTCTCACCCAGCATGGGTATATGTAAAAATACACCCCAAAAGACATTGCCCTACTTCTTCTGAGTACGGCGATACCACATGTGTGAAACTTTTTTGCAGCCTAGGTGGGCAAAGGGGCCGAAAGTCCAACAAGTACCTTTAGGCTTTACAGGGTTGCTCAGAATTTAGCACCACCCAAAATGCCAGAACAGTAAACACACCCCACAAATGACCCCATTTCGGAAAGTAGACACCCCAAGATTATTCACTGAGGGGCATATTGAGTCCATGGGAGATTTTATTTATTTTTTTGTCAGAAGTTAGCAGAAATGGAAACTTTATTATTATTTTTTTTTCCTCAGAAAGTGTCATATTCCGCTAACTTGTGAAAAAAAATTAAATCATACATGAACTCACCATGCCCCATCTTTCTAAAATGGGGTCATTTGGTTTTTTTTTATACTATCCTGGCATTCTAGCACCCCAAGAAACATGACAGGTGCTCAGAAAGTCAGAGCTGCTTCAAAATGCGGAAATTAACATTTTTGTACCATAGTTTGTAAACGCTATAACTTTTGCGCAAACCAATAAAAATACACTTATTGGATTTTTTTTTTATCAAAGACATGTAGCACAATATATTCTGACACAAACTTGTATAGAAATGTAATCATATTTGAACAATTTTACCAGAAATAGTTAAAAATACACATTTTTGAGAAAATTGCGGTCTATTTTGATTAATATCAGAAAAACTAAAAATCTCAGCAGCAATGAAATACCACCAAAAGAAAGCTGTATTTGTGAGAAGAAAAGGAGGTCAAATTCATTTGGGTGCCAAGTTGCATGACTGAGCAATAAACCGTTAAAGTTGTGAAGTGCCGATGTCACGAGGGTATCAAGAGCCACGTCTGACTCCGTTATACCCGGGGTCAGGAGGTCGCAGCGGGTGGCTGCGCGCTCTATATCTAAAGATCACGTTGTTTCTTAGTGATTGTTTTCTGTGTTTGCCTTGCTATCCTTTTTGTCTCAATCAGGGATCCGTAGCTTCTCCTCCTCAGCTGTTTCTTGTCTGCCACTCCCAACCTCCTTATATTCTCCCCTCACACTTCTCTAGTTGCCAGTTATAGAGCTTCCTGCCTGGACATCTATACTGACCCACTGGAGTTGTGAATCCTGGTTGTCGTTCCAGAGTGCTACCCTCCGGATCCCTGTTGGGCTTCTTGTTGTCTCCTGTTGTCGCCCACCTGGGATTATATGTTGAGTTTGTATTGTCTGTCCTCCCCTTGGTGTTTTCCTTTAGAGCTAGTGGTGCGGACTAGTGTTCCCACCGCCCTGTTCACTATCTAGGGCTCAGCTCAGGGAAAGCCAGGGCTTTAGGCACGTGATCGGCGTACGGGTGAGGAACCCGTCTAGGGACGTCAGGGCAGCCAGGTGCCAGCCGCTAGGTGAGTCAGGGGTCACCATCTTCTCTCTCACTTGGGCAGGGCCTTCCTCGTTCCCTCCCTCTGTGTCACGTATGTGATAGTCACGCCGACCGTGATATTATAACTGGCCTTTACTTTTTGAGAGAAAAAAAAAATAAAATAAAAATTTTGGGTTGTTTTTTTTTTCTCTACTTAGAATCCAATATGGATCCTATTGATGCCTTGGCAAAACAGCTTCAAGGCCTGTCTTTGGAGGTGGCAGGATTGAAGGCGTCTGTCCTCCAACAACAGCAGCAAATGCAGCAGACCGCACCCCCAGCGGTTGCTATGGGTAACCAGGTTGTCACTGAACCCAAGGTTGTTCTTCCTGACAGATTTTCTGGGGGAAGTGACAAATTTGCGACGTTCCGTGAGGCCTGCAAATTATACTTTAAGTTGCGCCCTTACTCCTCAGGTAATGAAGAACAGCGGGTAGGGATTGTCATTTCCCTGCTTCAGGGGGACCCACAATCCTGGGCGTTCTCGTTACCCCCTGGTTCCCAGGCTCTCCGGTCAGTGGAGGGATTTTTTGGGGCTTTGGGTCTCATATATGATGACCCTGACCGAGTCGCCCTGGCTGAGTCGAAGTTACGGAGACTCCTACAGGGAGATCGATCAGCAGAGGAATATTGCTCAGAGTTCCGTAGGTGGGCTACGGATACTCAGTGGAACGACCCGGCTCTCAGGAGTCAGTTCTGCTCTGGGTTATCTGAAAGGGTTAAGGATGCACTGGCGCTGTATGAGACCCCCCTTTCCCTTGATGCTGTTATGTCCCTCTCTATCAGAATAGATAGACGTCTTAGGGAGAGATCGAAAATTCCAGAGCAATTGGTTACCTCTCCCAAACAACAATTAGTCTGTACTGACTTAGGGCTCTTTCACACCTGCGTTCTTTTCTTCCGGCATAGAGTTCCGTCGTCGGGGCTCTATGCCGGAAGAATCCTGATCAGGATTATCCTAATGCATTCTGAATGGAGAGTAATCCGTTCAGGATGCATCAGGATGTCTTCAGTTCCGGTACGGAACGTTTGTTGGCCGGAGAAAATACCGCAGCATGCTGCGCTTTTTGCTCCGGCCAAAAATCCGGAACACTTGCCGCAAGGCCGGATCCGGAATTAATGCCCATTGGAAGGCATTGATCCGGATCCGGCCTTAAGCTAAACGTCGTTTCGGCGCATTGCCGGAGCCGACATTTAGCTTTTTCAGAGTGGTTACCATGGCTGCCGGGACGCTAAAGTCCTGACAGCCATGGTAAGTGTAGTGGGGAGCGGGGGAGCAGTGTACTTACCGTCCGTGCGGCTCCCCGAGCGCTCCAGAGTGACGTCAGGGCGCCCCAAACGCATGGATCACGTGATCACATGGATCACGTCATCCATGCGCATGGGGTGCTCTGACGTCACTCTGGAGCGCCCCGGGAGCCGCACGGACTGTAAGTATACCTCTCCCCCGCTCCCCGCTCCTACTATGGCAACCAGGACTTTAATAGCGTCCTGGGTGCCATAGTAACACTGAAAGCATTTGGAAGACGGTTCCGTCTTCAAATGCTTTCAGTACACTTGCGTTTTTCCGGATCCGGCAGGCACCTCCGGCAACGGAAGTGCATGCCGGATCCCAACAACGCAAGTGTGAAAGAGGCCTTAGATGAGCCTATGCAGCTAGGCGGAACTTCTCGTCAGGTCCGTCCTCCTGAGGTTCGCCGCAGGGGGGGGGCTTGTTTTTTCTGTGGGGGGAAGGGTCATTTCATTAATGTCTGTCCCTCCTTTCTCAAAGACAAAAGACCGTCGGAAAACTACTAACCCCAGGCTGTGCGGAGGATGTCAGCCGGGGGGTATACGTTTCCTCCATAAGAACATCTCAATTTGTGTTACCAGCGGTCATTGTTTTTGGTGTTAAGACGGAGTCTATTTCTGTTTTTCTAGACAGTGGAGCAGGGGTAAACTTGATTGATGCCCATTTTGCCCGCACTATGGGTTTGTCTCTCTGTACTCTGCAGAGACCTATTCCCGTATTCGCTATAGATTCGGCTCCTCTGTCTCAGAGAAACCTCACCCACATTGTTCATAATTTACACCTTCGAGTAGGGGACCACCATAATGAGTGTCTTTCATGTTACGTTCTGGAGGGCCTTCCCTCTCCGGTGGTATTGGGTCTTCCCTGGTTGGTAGCGCACAATCCAGTGGTGGATTGGCAGGCCAGGGAGATATTGGAGTGGAGTGAGCATTGCAGAGAGAATTGCTTAAATAACAATTGCTTAATCGCCTCCATAGCTTCCCTACCTACATTTATTTCGGACTTTGAGGACGTTTTTTCTGAAAAGGGTTGTCAGAAGCTACCACCTCATCGTCCTTATGATTGCCCGGTTAACCTGATTCCCGGTGCAAAATTACCCAAGTCCAGGTTGTATAATCTTTCGGGTCCCGAGAGACAAGCCATGAAAGATTATATCTCCGAGAGTCTGGCTAAGGGACACATCAGACCCTCTTCTTCACCCGTTGCTGCAGGGTTTTTCTTTGTTAAAAAGAAAGATGGGGGCCTGCGTCCTTGCCTAGATTTCCGTGAGCTAAACCAGATAACCATCCGAGACCCATACCCTCTTCCTCTCATTCCTGACCTTTTTAATCAGATTGCGGGTGCTAGGTGGTTCTCCAAACTTGATCTTAGGGGGGCCTACAATCTGATTCGTATCAGGGAAGGGGATGAGTGGAAGACAGCTTTTAACACCCCTGAGGGGCATTATGAAAATCTAGTTATGCCTTTCGGTCTGACCAATGCCCCCGCTGTCTTCCAACATTTCGTTAATGATATTTTTAGTCATCTCATCGGCAGGTTTGTAGTCATATACCTAGATGATATCTTAATTTATTCGGCTGATCTGAAAACACATGAGGTGCATGTCAGGCAAGTACTGCAGGTCCTACGGACGAATAAATTATATGCGAAAATTAAAAAATGTGTCTTCGCCGTTCAGGAAATACAATTCCTGGGATATCTATTATCTGCTTCAGGTTTCCGTATGGATCCTGGGAAGGTCCAGGCAATTTTAGATTGGGATCTTCCTGAGAACCTTAAAGCCCTACAACGGTTTTTGGGTTTCGCAAATTTCTATAGAAAGTTCATTAAAAATTATTCAGTGATCATTAAACCCCTTACCGACATGACTAGGAAGGGGACTGATTTTTCCAAATGGTCTGACGCCGCTAAAAATGCATTTTCCTCTCTAAAAGAGAGGTTTACCTCGGCACCTGTTCTAATTCAACCTGATGTCTCCCAGCCTTTTATTGTTGAGGTAGATGCGTCAGAGGTGGGAGTGGGGGCTGTATTGTCTCAGGGTCCGTCTCCTGGCAAATGGCGTCCTTGCGCTTTCTTTTCCAAAAAATTATCTTCTGCAGAGAAGAACTATGATATTGGAAATAGGGAACTGTTGGCGATTAAACTGGCGCTTGAAGAGTGGCGTCACTTCTTAGAGGGAGCAATCCACCCCGTCACGGTGATTACGGATCACAAAAACCTTCTGTACCTAGAATCGGCTAAGCGTCTCACCCCTAGACAAGCTAGGTGGTCGCTATTCTTTACCAGATTTAACTTTGTAATCACCTATCGTCCTGGGGCAAAAAATACCAAGGCAGACGCGTTATCTCGTAGTTTCCCTGGAGGGGGTAATGTTAGTGATCCGGTGCCTATTTTACAAAGAGGAGTGGTTGTCTCTGCTGTACACTCTGTTCTAGAGGGAAAGGTGTTAGAGGCCCAGGGGGACGTTTGTACCGTTAAACCTGCGTCTTGAATTATTAAAAGAACATCATAATTCGGCACTTGCTGGGCACCCGGGTAGTAAAGCAACCTTGGAGCTATTATCTCGTCGTTTTTGGTGGCCAAGGTTGCGTCAGGATGTAATGGATTTCGTGTCTACTTGCTCTACTTGTGCACGCGCGAAAGTCTCTCATAAACGTCCAGCAGGGTCTTTATTGCCACTTTTTATCCCCAATAGGCCATGGACACATCTGTCAATGGATTTCATCACTGACTTACCGTTGTCTGCGGGTAAAACAGTTATCTTGGTAGTAGTAGACAGGTTTAGCAAAATGGTACACTTTATTGCGCTACCCGCACTTCCTAATGCTAAAACTCTTACTCAGGTGTTTATCAGTGAAATCGTGAAACTTCACGGGGTCCCTTCCGATGTGGTTTCGGATCGGGGAACCCAGTTTATTTCTAAGTTTTGGAAAGCTTTTTGTTCCCGTTTGGGGGTACACTTGTCCTTTTCCTCAGCTTTCCATCCTCAGTCGAATGGACAGACTGAGCGTACCAACCAAAACCTAGAAACATATTTAAGGTGTTTTGTGTCTGAAAACCAAGAGTTGTGGTCATCATATTTACCGTTAGCTGAGTTTGCCATAAATAATCATTATCAGGAGTCCACTGGCAAGTCACCATTCCTTGGTGCATACGGTTTTCATCCCCAATTTTGTACTTTCAAAGAGGGGGGGTCTTCTGGGGTTCCCGAAGAGGAAAGGTTTTCTTCATTTCTTTCATCGGTATGGCAGAAGGTGCAAGTTAACTTGAAAAAGATGAGTGGTAAATATAAATGCATGGCCGATAAGAAACGGTCGCCAGGTCCGGACCTAGGAGTGAATGACTATGTGTGGTTGTCTACTAGGAATATTAAGTTGAAGGTTCCCTCTTGGAAACTGGGCCCTAGGTTCATTGGTCCTTATAAAATAGTAGCCGTCATTAACCCTGTGGCTTTTCGCCTGGAGCTACCTCAGACTTTTAAGATCCATAACGTCTTCCATAAATCGTTACTCAAGAAGTATGTTCCACCTCTAGAACCATCACCACTGCCACCTCCTCCTGTTATTGTGGATGGTAATCTGGAGTTTCAAATAGCCAGAATTGTTGATTCTCGTCGGGTCCGCCGCTCTCTTCAGTATCTGGTGCATTGGAGGGGTTACGGTCCCGAGGAAAGAATGTGGGTTCCAGCGTCAGAGGTAAACGCCAACAGGTTAATTCAGGCTTTCCATACCTCTCATCCGGAGAGACCTGGTCCTGAGTGTCCGGAGGCCCCTCGTGAAAGGGGGGGTACTGTCACGAGGGTATCAAGAGCCACGTCTGACTCCGTTATACCCGGGGTCAGGAGGTCGCAGCGGGTGGCTGCGCACTCTATATCTAAAGATCACGTTGTTTCTTAGTGATTGTTTTCTGTGTTTGCCTTGCTATCCTTTTTGTCTCAATCAGGGATCCGTAGCTTCTCCTCCTCAGCTGTTTCTTGTCTGCCACTCCCAACCTCCTTATATTCTCCCCTCACACTTCTCTAGTTGCCAGTTATAGAGCTTCCTGCCTGGACATCTATACTGACCCACTGGAGTTGTGAATCCTGGTTGTCGTTCCAGAGTGCTACCCTCCGGATCCCTGTTGGGCTTCTTGTTGTCTCCTGTTGTCGCCCACCTGGGATTATATGTTGAGTTTGTATTGTCTGTCCTTCCCTTGGTGTTTTCCTTTAGAGCTAGTGGTGCGGACTAGTGTTCCCACCGCCCTGTTCACTATCTAGGGCTCAGCTTAGGGAAAGCCAGGGCTTTAGGCACGTGATCGGCGTACGGGTGAGGAACCCGTCTAGGGACGTCAGGGCAGCCAGGTGCCAGCCGCTAGGTGAGTCAGGGGTCACCACCTTCCCTCTCACTTGGGCAGGGCCTTCCTTGTTCCCTCCCTCTGCGTCACGTATGTGATAGTCACGCCGACCGTGATAGCCGATTTGTAAAAAAGGGCCTGGTCACTAGGGGGGTATAAACCTGTGGTCCTTAAGTGGTTAATTCTTTGTGTGTTATTAGTTTAAGCCGACTGTGATTGTCTACTGTTGTGATGAAGATCAGATCACATTTTATGACCAATTTGTGCAGAAATCCATATCATTCCAAAGGGTTCACATACTTTTTCTTGCAACTGTATATGGACGGCAAAGTTCTGTGTATATGGACAGTATAGCCCTGTGTATATGGATGATATAGCTGTGTATATGGACGGTATAGCCCTGTGTATATGGATGGTATTGCTACTGTGTATATGGACGGTATATCACTGTGTATATACTGTAGATTGTAAAGCTGCTGTGTATATGGACGGTATAGCTCTGTGTATATGGACAGTATAGCTCTGTGTAAATGGACGGTATAGCTCTGTGTAAATGGACGGTATATCTGTGTATGCGGATGGTATAGCTCTGTGTATATGGATGGTATAGCTCTTTGTATATGGACGGTATAGCTCTGTGTATAAGGACGGTATAGCTCTTTGTATATGGACGGTATACCTCTGTGTATATGGGCGGTATAGCTCTGTGTATTTGGACGGTATAACTGCAGAGTATATGGATGGTATAGCTCTATGTACAGTACAGACCAATAGTTTGGACACACCTTCTCATTCAAAGAGTTTTCTTTATTTTTATGACTATGAAGGGATCAAAACTATGAATTAACACATGTGGAATTATATACATAACAAACAAGTGTGAAACAACTGAAAATATGTCATATTCTAGGTTCTTCAAAGTAGCCACCTTTTGCTTTGATGACTGCTTTGCACACTCTTGGCATTCTCTTGATGAGCTTCAAGAGGTAGTCCCCTGAAATGGTTTTCCAACAGTCTTGAAGGAGTTCCCAGATATGCTTAGCACTTGTTGGCCCTTTTGCCTTCACTCTGCGGTCCAGCTCACCCCAAACCATCTCGATTGGGTTCAGGTCCGGTGACTGTGGAGGCCAGGTCATCTGGTGCAGCACCCCATCACTCTCCTTCATGGTCAAATAGCCCTTACTTTCAAAGTTTTCCCAATTTTTCAGCTGACTGACTGACCTTCATTTCTTAAAGTAATGATGGCCACTCGTTTTCCTTTACTTACCTGCTTTTTTCTTGCCATAATACAAATTCTAACAGTCTATTCAGTAGGACTATCAGCTGTGTATCCACCTGACTTCTCCGCAACGCCATTGATGGTCCCAACCCCATTTATAAGGCAAGAAATCCCACTTATTAAACCTGACAGGGCACACCTGTGAAGTGAAGACCATTTCAGGGGACTACCACTTGAAGTTCATCAAGAGAATGCCAAGAGTGTGCAAAGCAGTAATCAAAGCAAAAGGTGGCTACTTTGAAGAACCTAGAATATGACATATTTTCAGTTGTTTCACACTTGTTTGTTATGTGTATAATTCCACATGTGTTATTTCATAGTTTTGATGCCTTCAGTATGAATCTACAATTTTTATAGTCATGAAAATAAAGAAAACTCTTTGAATGAGAAGGTGTGTCCAAACTTTTGGTCTGTACTGTATATAGACGGTATAACAGTGTTTATGGACGGTATAGTTCTGTGTATATGGACAGTATAGCTTTGTGTATATGGCCGGTATAGCACTGTGTATATGGATGGTATAGCTCTGTGTATGTGGATGGTATAGCTCTGTGTATGTGGATGGTATAGCTCTGTGTATATGGACGGTATAGCTCTGTGTATGTGGACGGTATAGCTCTGTGTATACGTACGGTATAGCTCTGTGTATACGGACGCTATAGCTCTGTGTATTTGGACGGTATAGCTGCTGTGTACATTGACGGTATAGATCTGTGTATATGGACGGTATAGCTCTGTGTATGCAGACGGTATAGCTCTGTGTATGCGGATGGTATAGCTCTGTGTATATGTACGGTATAGATCTGTGTATACGGACGCTATAGATCTGTGTATATGGACGGTATAGCTCTGTGTATATGGACGGTATAGCTCTGTGTATACGGACGGTATAGATCTGTGTATATGGACGGTATAGCTCTGTGTATTTGGACGGTATAGCTCTGTGTATTTGGACGGTATAGCTCTGTGTATATGGACAGTATAGATCTGTGTATATGGACGGTATAGCTCTGTGTATATGGACGGTATAGCTCTGTGTATATGGACGGTATAGCTCTGTGTATATGGACGGTATAGCTCTGTGTATGCGGATGGTATAGCTCTGTGTATATGGACGGTATAGCTCTGTGTATGCAGACGGTATAGCTCTGTGTATACGGACGCTATAGATCTGTGTATATGGACGGTATAGCTCTGTGTATTTGGACGGTATAGCTCTGTGTATTTGGACGGTATAGCTCTGTGTATATGGACAGTATAGATCTGTGTATATGGACGGTATAGCTCTGTGTATGCGGATGGTATAGCTCTGTGTATATGGACGGTATAGCTCTGTGTATACGGACACTATAGATCTGTGTATACGGACTCTATAGATCTGTGTATATGGACGGTATAGCTCTGTGTATATGGACAGTATAGCTCTGTGTATTTGGACGGTTCAGCACTTTGTATATGGACGGTATAGCTCTGTGTATACGGACACTATAGATCTGTGTATACGGACTCTATAGATCTGTGTATATGGACGGTATAGATCTGTGTATATGGACGGTATAGCTCTGTGTATATGGACGGTATAGCTCTGTGTATATGGACGGTATAGCTCTGTGTATATGGACGGTATAGCTCTGTGTAATTCACTCTTTATTCTTTACATTTTCTTTAATGGACCTTCTCTGGACAGAGGGCTTTCATGTATTTAATATATTAGGAAATATTAAACTTATAAAAATCCCCTTAAACGGCAGGAAAACCTCTTATTCCACAGATTCATCACCGGTCACGTTTCACATTCAGCCCGAGGGTCAATGGACTTCTCACTGATTTCCTCCATTGGACTCAGGAAGGGAAAAGTCTTTCTTCATGGATTTCTCTCATGTTACAGACGGGTTAAGAGACAATTCAGGGACCGATTCCCAGCAGAAAGAAAGTTCACAAGATGTAAATAACTAAAAGTTTCTCCTTGTTCTCTGGAGTCGGCATTTCAGCGACAATCCGGTTCTTCCCTGTAATTATGATTCTGAATGAGCGCATATGGCGAGGTGTGAGGAGGGGCCGCTCCGCTCCTCTGCTTCATTTTTACTATGAGCTTTGGTTCACTTTGCGTCCTGTGTAATTATGTCTCCAGGTAACTGACTCCTGGATGTATTACACATTTATCCATGTAGTGAGGGCGGGGGGCGAGAGTGGCGAGCGCAGCTCCGACCTGTCATCTGTGATACCGAGTGACATCTAATACATTGTGTAGTATAAGAAATCATATATCAAAATACAGTGCATAACACCTCATAGACCTGGACCTTATAGATTATAATAAAATGTATAATATAATCAATCATCATGATCTGAACCCTATAGATTATAATACAATGTATAATATAATACATAATATATATGAACCCTATACATTATAATTAGAGTTGAGTGAACACCTGGATGTTCGGGTTCGAGAAGTTCGGCCGAACTTCCCGGAAATGTTCGGGTTCGGGATCCGAACCCGATCCGAACTTCGTCCCGAACCCGAACCCCATTGAAGTCAATGGGGACCCGATTTTTTGGGCACTAAAAAGGCTGTAAAACAGCCCAGGAAAGAGCTAGAGGGCTGCAAAAGGCAGCAACATGTAGGTAAATCCCCTGCAAACAAATGTGGATAGGGAAATGAATAAAAAAAAAAAAAAAATGAACCAATATCAATTGGACAGAGGTCCCATAGCAGAGAATCAGGCTTCACGTCAGCAGAGAATCAGTCTCTTCATGCCATAGCAAAGAATCTGGCTTCATGTCAGCAGAGAATCAGTCTCTTCATGCCATAGCAGAGAATCTGGCTTCATGTCAGCGCAGAATCAGTCTTCATGTCATAGCAGAGAATCAGGCTTCACGTCACCCACCACTGGAACAGGCCACTGTCACACATTTAGGCCCCGGCACCCAGGCAGAGGAGAGAGGTCCCCTAGCAGAGAATCTGGCTTCATGTCAGCACAGAATCAGTCTCTTCATGCCATAGCAGAGAATCTGGCTTCATGTCAGTGCAGAATCAGTCTTCATGTCATAGCAGAGAATCAGGCTTCACGTCACCCACCACTGGAACAGGCCACTGTCACACATTTAGGCCCCGGCACCCAGACAGAGGAGAGCGGTCCCGTAACAGAGAATCTGGCCTTATGTCAGCACAGAATCAGTCTTCATGTCATAGCAGAGAATCAGGCTTCACGTCACCCACCACTGGAACAAGCCACTGTCACACATTTAGGCCCAGGCACCCAGACAGAGAAGAGAGGTCCTGTAACAGAGAATCTGGCCTTATGTCAGCGCAGAATCTGTCTTCATGTCATAGCAGAGAATCAGGCTTCACGTCACCCACCACTGGAACAGGCCACTGTCACACATTTAGGCCCAGGCACCCAGACAGAGGAGAGCGGTCCTGTAACAGAGAATCTGGCCTTATGTCAGCGCAGAATCTGTATTTATGTCATAGCAGAGAATCAGGCTTCATGTCACCCACCACTGGAACAGGCCACTGTCGCACATTTAGGCCCAGGCACCCAGGCAGAGGAGAGAGGTCCCGTAACAGAGAATCTGGCCTTATGTCAGCGCAGAATCTGTCTTCATGTCATAGCAGAGAATCAGGCTTCACGTCACCCACCACTGGAACAGGCCACTGTCAAACATTTAGGCCCAGGCACCCAGGCAGAGGAGAGAGGTCCCGTAACAGAGAATCTGGCCTTATGTCAGCGCAGAATCTGTATTCAGGTCATAGCAGAGAATCAGGCTTCACGTCACCCACCACTGGAACAGGCCACTGTCACATATTTAGGCCCAGGCACCCAGACAGAGGAGAGCGGTCCCGTAACAGAGAATCTGGCCTTATGTCAGCACAGAATCTGTCTTCATGTCATAGCAGAGAATCAGGCTTCACGTCACCCACCACTGGAACAGGCCACTGTCACACATTTAGGCCCAGACACCCAGTCAGAGGAGAGAGGTCCCGTAACAGAGAATCTGGCCTTATGTCAGCGCAGAATCTGTCTTCATGTCATAGCAGAGAATCAGGCTTCACGTCACCCACCACTGGAACAGGCCACTGTCACACATTTAGGCCCAGGCACCCAGGCAGAGGAGAGAGGTCCCGTAACAGAGAATCTGGCCTTATGTCAGCGCAGAATCTGTATTCATGTCATAGCAGAGAATCAGGCTTCACGTCACCCACCACTGGAACAGGCCACTGTCAAACATTTAGGCCCAGGCACCCAGGCAGCGGAGAGAGGTCCCGTAACAGAGAATCTGGCCTTATGTCAGCGCAGAATCTGTCTTCATGTCATAGCAGAGAATCAGGCTTCACGTCACCCACCACTGGAACAGGCCACTGTCACACATTTAGGCCCAGGCACCCAGGCAGAGGAGAGAGGTCCCATAACAGAGAATCTGGCCTTATGTCAGCGCAGAATCTGTATTCATGTCATAGCAGAGAATCAGGCTTCACGTCACCCACCACTGGAACAGGCCACTGTCACACATTTAGGCCCCGGCACCCAGACAGAGGAGAGCGGTCCCGTAACAGAGAATCTGGCCTTATGTCAGCGCAGAATCTGTCTTCATGTCATAGCAGAGAATCAGGCTTTACGTCACCCACCACTGGAACAGGCCACTGTCACACATTTAGGCCCCGGCACCCAGGCAGAGGAGAGAGGTCGCGTAACAGAGAATCTGGCTTCATGTCAGCACAGAATAAGTCTTCATCTCATAGCAGAGAATCAGGCTTCACGTCACCCACCACTGGAACAGGCCACTGTCACACATTTAGGCCCAGGCACCCAGGCAGAGGAGAGAGGTCGCGTAACAGAGAATCTGGCTTCATGTCAGCGCAGAATCTGTCTTCATGTCATAGCAGAGAATCAGGCTTCACGTCACCCACCACTGGATCAGGCCACTGTCACACATTTAGGCCCCGGCACCCAGACAGAGGAGAGGTTCATTCAACTTTGGGTTGCCCCGCAATATAATGGTAAAATGAAATTAAAAATAGTATTGAATGAGGAAGTGCCCTGGAGTAGAATAATATATTGTTAAGGGGAGGTAGTTAATATTTAATCTGCACAAGGGATGGACAGGTCCTGTGGGATCCATGCCTGGTTCATTTTTATGAACGTCAGCTTGTCCACATTGGCTGTAGACAGGCGGCTGCGTTTGTCTGTAATGACGCCCCCTGCCGTGCTGAATACACGTTCAGACAAAACGCTGGCCGCCGGGCAGGCCAGCACCTCCAAGGCATAAAAGGCTAGCTCTGGCCACGTGGACAATTTGGAGACCCAGAAGTTGAATGGGGCCGAACCATCAGTCAGTACGTGGAGGGGTGTGCACAAGTACTGTTCCACCATGTTAGTGAAATGTTGCCTCCTGCTAACACGTTCCGTATCAGGTGGTGGTGCAGTTAGCTGTGGCGTGGTGACAAAACTTTTCCACATCTCTGCCATGCTAACCCTGCCCTCAGAGGAGCTGGCCGTGACACAGCTGCGTTGGCGACCTCTTGCTCCTCCTCTGCCTTCGCCTTGTGCTTCCACTGGTTCCCCTGTGACATTTGGGAATGCTCTCAGTAGCGCGTCTACCAACGTGCGCTTGTAGTCGTGCATCTTGCTATCACGCTCCAGTGTAGGAAGTAAGGTGGGCACATTGTCTTTGTACCGGGGATCCAGCAGGGTGGCAACCCAGTAGTCCGCACATGTTAAAATGTGGGCAACTCTGCTGTCGTTGCGCAGGCACTGCAGCATGTAGTCGCTCATGTGTGTCAGGCTGCCCAGAGGTAAGGACAAGCTGTCCTCTGTGGGAGGCGTATCGTCATCGTCCTGTGTTTCCCCCCAGCCACGCACCAGTGATGGGCCCGAGCTGCTTTAGGTGCCACCCCGCTGTGAACATGCTTCATCCTCATCCTCCTCCACCTCCTCCTCATCCTTGTCCTCCTCGTCCTCCAGTAGTGGGCCCTGTCTGGCCACATTTGTACCTGGCCTCTGGTGTTGCAAAAAACCTCCCTCTGAGTCACTTCGAAGAGACTGGCCTTAAAGTGCTAAAAATGACCCCTCTTCCTCCTCTTCCTCCTGGGCCACCTCCTCTTCCATCATCGCCCTAAGTGTTTTCTCAAGGAGACATAGAAGTGGTATTGTAATGCTGATAACGGCGTCATCGCCACTGGCCATGTTGGTGGAGTACTCGAAACAACGCAACAGGGCACACAGGTCTCGCATGGAGGCCCAGTCATTGGTGGTGAAGTGGGTCTGATCCGCAGTGCGACTGACCCGTGCGTGCTGCAGCTGAAACTCCACTATGGCCTGCTGCTGCTCGCACAGTCTGTCCAGCATGTGCAAGGTGGAGTTCCACCGGGTGGGCACGTCGCATATGAGGCGGTGAGCAGGAAGGCCGAAGTTACGCTGTAGCGCAGACAGGCGAGCAGCGGCAGGGTGTGAACGCCGGAAGCGTGAACAGACAGCCCGCACTTTATGCAGCAGCTCTGACATGTCGGGGTAGTTGCGAATGAACTTCTGCACCACCAAATTCAGCACATGCGCCAGGCAAGGGATGTGCGTCAAACCGGCTAGTCCCAGAGCTGCAACGAGATTTCGCCCATTATCGCACACCACCAGGCCGGGCTTGAGGCTCACCGGCAGCAACCACTCGTCGGTCTGTTGTTCTATACCCCGCCACAACTCCTGTGCGGTGTGGGGCCTGTCCCCCAAACATATGAGTTTCAGAATGGCCTGCTGACGTTTACCCCGGGCTGTGCTGAAGTTGGTGGTGAAGGTGTGTGGCTGACTGGATGAGCAGGTGGAAGAAGAGGAGGAGGAAGCTGAGTAGGAGGAGGAGGAGACAGGAGGCAAAGAATGTTGCCCTGCGATCCTTGGCGGCGGAAGGACGTGCGCCAAACAGCTCTCCGCCTGGGGCCCAGCCGCCACTACATTTACCCAGTTTGCAGTTAGGGAGATATAGCGTCCCTGGCCGTGCTTACTGGTCCACATATCTGTGGTTAGGTGGACCTTGCCACAGATGGCGTTGCGCAGTGCACACTTTATTTTATCGGACACTTGTTTGTGCAGGGAAGGCACGGCTCTCTTGGAGAAGTAGTGGCGGCTGGGAACAACATACTGTGGGACAGCAAGTGACATGAGCTGTTTGAAGCTGTGTGTGTCCACCAGCCTAAATGACAGCATTTCATAGGCTAGTAGTTTAGAAATGCTGGCATTTAGGGCCAGGGATCGAGGGTGGCTAGGTGGGAATTTACGCTTTCTCTCAAATGTTTGTGAGATGGAGAGCTGAACGCTGCCGTGTGACATGGTTGAGATGCTTGGTGACGCAGGTGGTGGTGTTGGTGGTACATCCCATGTTTGCTGGGCGGCAGGTGCCAACGTTCCTCCAGAGGCGGAGGAAGAGGCCGAGGCGGCGGCAGCAGCAGAAGAGGTAGCTGGGGGAGCCTGAGTGACTTCCTTGTTTTTAAGGTGTTTACTCCAGTGCAGTTCATGCTTTGCATGCAGGTGCCTGGTCATGCAGGTTGTGCTAAGGTTCAGAACGTTAATGCCTCGCTTCAGGCTCTGATGGCACAGCGTGCAAACCACTCGGGTCTTGTCGTCAGCACATTGTTTGAAGAAGTGCCATGCCAGGGAACTCCTTGAAGCTGCCTTTGGAGTGCTCGGTCCCAGATGGCGGCGGTCAGTAGCAGGCGGAGTCTCTTGGCGGCGGGTGTTCTGATTTTGCCCACTGCTCCCTCTTTTGCTACGCTGTTGGCTCGGTCTCACCACTGCCTCTTCCTCCGAACTCTGAAAGTCAGTGGCACGACCTTCATTCCATGTGGGGTCTAGGACCTCATCGTCCCCTGCATCGTCTTCCACCCAGTCTTGATCCCTGACCTCCTGTTCAGTCTGCACACTGCAGAAAGACGCAGCAGTTGGCACCTGTGTTTCGTCATCATCAGAGACGTGCTGAGGTGGTATTCCCATGTCCTCATCATCAGGAAAAATAAGTGGTTGTGCGTTAGTGCATTCTATCTCTTCCACCCCTGGGGAAGGGCTAGGTGGATGCCCTTGGGAAACCCTGGCAGCAGAGTCTTCAAACAGCATAAGAGACTGCTGCATAACTTGAGGCTCAGACAGTTTCCCTGATATGCATGGGGGTGATGTGACAGACCGATGGGCTTGGTTTTCATGCGCCATCTCTGCGCTTTCTGCAGAAGACTGGGTGGGAGATAATGTGAACGTGCTGGATCCACTGTCGGCCACCCAATTGACTATAGCCTGTACCTGCTCACGTCTTACCATCCTTAGAACGGCATTGGGCCCCACCAAATATCGCTGTAAATTCTGCTGGCTACTGGGACCTGAGGTAGTTGGTTCACTAGGACGTGTGGCTGTGGCAGAACGGCCACGTCCTCTCCCAGCACCAGAGGGTCCACTAACACCACCACGACCATGTCCACGTCCGCGTCCGCGTCCCTTATTAGATGTTTTCCTCATTGTTCCCGTTCACCACAATTTTGAGAATGGCAAATTTGGGAATAGTTTTTCAACCCAGAAAAAAAAGTGTGCTTTTACGGTCACTACAAATAACTTGACCAGCTAAAACAGTACAGATTTGGTTGAATAGAGATGTCAGTTCTATTTTTTAGGCGCTGGGTGACACAGGCTCAACTTGCCCCTGATGTAGTATATGGCCAAAAAATAATCAGACTGTTGATGGTTAAATGCACTTCGGTGACACAGGCTCAGCCTGCAGCTGATGTAGGATATAGCACCAAATAACCACACTATCGATGGTTAAATACACTTGGTGATAGCTTGTGCTGGCGCACCACAAGTCACAAAATGGCCGCCGATCACCCCAGAAAAAAAGTGATCTAAAAACGCTCTGGGCAGCCTCAAAAAAGTGAGCAAGTAAATAATAGCACTTCAATGATCCACAGCTGGAGATCGATCACAGAATGAATTCTTTTGGAGGAGTTAATCTGCCTAATCTCGCCCTAACGTCGCAGCTGCAACCTCTCCCTATGCTTCAATCAGCAGAATGACGTGCGGCGCTACGTGACCCAAGCTTATATAGAGGCTGGGTCACATGGTGCACTGGCCAATCACAGCCATGCCAATAGTAGGCATGGCTGTGATGGCCTCTTGGGGCAAGTAGTATGATTCTTGTTGATTGGCTGCTTTGCAGCCTTTCAAAAAGCGCCAAGAAAGCGCCGAACACCGAACCCGAACACAGACTTTTACGAAAATGTTCGGGTTCGGGTCCGTGTCACGGACACCCCAAAATTCGGGACGAACCCGAACTATACAGTTCGGGTTCGCTCATCCTTAATTATAATACAATGTATAATATAATCAATCATAGATCTGAACCCTATAGATTATAATACAGTGTATAATATAATAAATCATAGATCTAAACACTATAGATTATAATACAATGTATAATATAACACATAATAGATCTGAACCCTATAAATTATAATAAAATATAGAATATAATAAATCATAGAACTGAACCCTATAGATTATAATACAGTGTATAATATAATAAATTATAGATCTGAACCCTATAGAATATAATAAAATATAGAATATAATATATCATAGATCTGAACCTATAGATTATAATACAATGTATAAAATAATAAACTGATAGTTCTTGATGGAGTTATTGGTTACCTTCTGCTCGACCCCTATAATACTTACCAGACCTTTTGGATGCCTTTCTCACTAAAAAACCCATAACCCATAAATAAATAATACCCCAATAAAACATAGACACCAGGGTTGGATTTTTATCGGCCACAGCAGCCATTTTATTACTATGAAATATTAACCTTTTAACCGCTTCCGGACCGCCTAACGCAGAATCGCGTTCCGGAGGCGGCAGCTCTACGCACAGTCACGCATATACGCGTCATCTCGCGAGCGTTCACAGGATCGCAAGGTAAGCGAGTGGATCTCCAGCCTGCCAGCGGCGATCGTTTGCTGGCAGGCTGGAGATGCGATTTTTTTAACCCCTAACAGATATATTAGACGCTGTTTTGATAACAGCGTCTAATATACCTGCTACCTGGTCCTCTGGTGGTCCCTTTTGCTTGGATCGACCACCAGAGGACACAGACAGCTCAGTAATATGTAGCACCAAACACCACTACACTACACCCCCCCCTGTCACTTATTAACCCCTTATTAACCCCTGATCACACCATATAGACTCCCTGATCACCCCCCTGTCATTGATCACCCCCCTGTCATTGATCACCCCCTTGTAAAGCTCCATTCAGACGTCCGTATGTTTTTTACGGATCCACGGATACATGGATCAGATCCGCAAAACACATACGGACATCTGAATGGAGCCTTACAGGGGGGTGATCAATGACAGGAGGGTGATCACCCCATATAGACTCCCTGATCACCCCCCTGTAAGGCTCCATTCAGACGTTTGTATGTTTTTTACGGATCCACGGATACATGGATCGGATCCGCAAAACACATACGGACGCCTGAATGGAGCCTTACAGGGGGTGATCAATGACAGGGGGGTGATCACCCCATATAGACTCCCTGATCACCCCCCTGTCATTGATCACCCCCCTGTCATTGATCACACCCCTGTAAGGCTCCATTCAGACGTCCGTATGTTTTTTACAGATCCGCGGATACATGGATCGGATCCGCAAAACACTTACGGACGTCTGAGTGGAGCCTTACAGGAGGGTGATCAATGACAGGAGGGTGATCACCCCATATAGACTCCCTGATCACCCCCCTGTCATTGATCACCCCCCTGTAAGGCTCCATTCAGAAGTCTGTATGTTTTTTACGGATCCACGGATACATGGATTAGATCCGCAAAACACATACGGACGTCTGAATGGAGCCTTACAGGGGGGGTGATAACCCCATATAGACTCCCTGATCACCCCCCTGTCATTGATCACCCCCCTGTCATAGATCACCCCCCTGTAAGGCTCCATTCAGACTTCCGTATGTGTTTTGCGGATCCGATCCATGTATCCGTGGATCTGTAAAAAACATATGGACATCTGAATGGAGCCTTACAGGGGGGTGATCAATGACAGGGGGGGGATCAATGACAGGGGGGTGATCAGGGAGTCTATGAGGGATGATCACCCCCCTGTCATTGATCACCCCCCGGTAAGGCTCTATTCAGACGTCCGTATGTTTTTTACAGATCCACGGATACATGGATCGGATCCACAAAACACATACAGACGTCTGAATGGAGCCTTACAGGGGGGTGATCAATGACAGGGGGGTGATCACCCCATATAGACTCCCTGATCACCCCCCTGTCATTGATCCCCCCCTGTCATTGATCACCCCCCTGTAAGGCTCCATTCAGATGTCCATATGTTTTTTACAGATCCACGGATACATGGATCGGATCCGCAAAACACATACGGAAGTCTGAATGGAGCCTTACAGGGGGGTGATCTATGACAGGGGGGTGATCAATGACAGGGGGGTGATCAATGACAGGGGGGTGATCAGGGAGTCTATATGGGGTGATCACCCCCCTGTCATTGATCATCCCCCTGTAAGGCTCCATTCAGACTTTTTTTTGGCCCAAGTTAGCGGAAATTATATATATATATTTTTTTCTTACAAAGTCTCATATTCCACTAACTTGTGTCAAAAAATAAAATCTCACATGAACTCACCATACCCCTCACGGAATCAAAATGCGTAAAATTTTTTAGACATTTATATTCCAGACTTAATTCCAGACTTCAATGCCCCTCATTGAATACCTTGGGGTGTCTTCTTTCCAAAATGGGGACACATGTGGGGTATTTATTCTGCCCTGGGATTTTAGGGGCCCTAAAGGGTGAGAAGAAGTCTGGGATCCAAATGTCTAAAAATGCCCTCATAAAAGGAATTTGGGCCCCTTTGCGCATCTAGGCTGCAAAAAAGTGTCACACATCTGGTATCGCCGTACTCAGGAGAAGCAATGTGTTTTGGGGTGTCATTTTACATATACCCATGCTGGGTGAGATAAATATCTTGGTCAAATGCCAACTTTTTATTAAAAAAATGGGAAAAGTTGTCTTTGCCGAGATATTTCTCTCACCCAGCATGGGTATATGTAAAATGACACCCCAAAACACATTGCCCAACTTCTCCTGAGTACGTCGATAACACATGTGTGACACTTTTTTGCAGCCTAGGTGGGCAAAGGGGCCCACATTCCAAAGAGCACCTTTCGGATTTCACAGGTCATTTTTTACACACTTTGATTTCAAACTACTTCCCACTAGGGATGAGCGAACCCGAACTGTATAACATTTTCGTAAAAGTCCGTGTTCGGGTTCGGTGTTCGGCGCTTTCTTGGCGCTTTTTGAAAGGCTGCAAAGCAGCCAATCAACAAGCTTCATACTACTTGGCCCAAGAGGCCATCACAGCCTTGCCTACTATTGGCATGGCTGTGATTGGCCAGTGCAGCATGTGACCCAGCCTCTATATAAGCTTGGGTCACGTTGCGCTGCACGTCACTCTGCTGATACAAGTGTAGGGAGAGGTTGCAGCTGCGACGTTAGGGCGAGATTAGGCAGATTAACTCCTCCAAAAGACTTCATTCTGTGATCGATCTGCAGCTGTGGATCATTGAAGTGCTAATATCGACTTGCTCACTTTTTTGAGGCTGCCCAGAGCGTTTTTAGATCACTTTTTTTCTGGGGTGATCGGCGGCCATTTTGTGACTTGTGGTGCGCCAGCACAAGCTATCACCAAGTGTATTTAACCATCGATAGTATGGTTATTTTTTGGCCATATACTACATCAGCTGCAGGCTGAGCCTGTGTCACCCAAGTGCATTTAACCATCAACAGTCTGATTATTTTTTGGCCATATACTACATCAGCTGCAGGCTGAGCCTGTGTCACCGAAGTGCATTTAACCATCAACAGTCTGATTATTTTTTTGCCGTATACTACATCAGCTGCAGGCTGAGCCTGTGTCACCGAAGTGCATTTAACCATCAACAGTCTGATTATTTTTTGGCCTTATACTACATTAGCTGCAGGCTGAGCCTGTGTCACCGAAGTGCATTTAACCATCAACAGTCTGATTATTTTTTGGCCATATACTACATCTGGTGCAGGCTGAGCTGTGTCACCCAAGTGCATTTAACCATCAACAGTGTGGTTATCTTTTGGCCATATACTACATCAGGGGCAAGTTGAGCCTGTCACCCAGCGCCTAAAAAACAGGCCTCTTATTTGTATTCAACCAAATCTGTACTGTTTTAGCTGGTCAAGTTATTTGTAGTGACCGTAAAAGCACATTTTTTGTTCTGGGTTGAAAAACTATTCCCAAATTTGCCATTCTCAAAATAACTAGTTTCTGGTATATGAGGCCTACTTGAAATCTAGCCCAAAAAGGATATCTTACATTGAAGGTGCTGATAGTGTCATTCAGAAAAACCTAAGACACACGCTAGCGTGCTGATAGAAGTCTGATTCTGTGATTAAACCTATACCTGTCACACAGCGCAAAAAAAAACAGGCCTCACACTTCTATTCAACCAAATCTGCACAGTTTTAGCTGGTCAAGTTATTTGTAGTGACCGTAAAAGCACTTTTTTTTTTCTGGGTTGAAAAACTATTCCCAAATTTGCCATTCTCAAAATTGTGGTGAACGGGAACAATGAGGAAAACATCTAATAAGGGACGCGGACGTGGACATGGTCGTGGTGGTGTTAGTGGACCCTCTGGTGCTGGGAGAGGACGTGGCCGTTCTGCCACAGCCACACGTCCTAGTGTACCAACTACCTCAGGTCCCAGTAGCCGCCAGAATTTACAGGGATATTTGGTGGGGCCCAATGCCGTTCTAAGGATGGTAAGGCCTGAGCAGGTACAGGCATTAGTCAATTGGGTGGCCGACAGTGCATCCAGCACGTTCACATTATCTCCCACCCAGTCTTCTGCAGAAAGCGCACAGATGGCGCATGAAAACCAAGCCCATCAGTCTGTCACATCACCCCCATGCATATCAGGGAAACTGTCTGAGCCTCAAGTTATGCAGCAGTCTCTTATGCTGTTTGAAGACTCTGCTGCCAGGGTTTCCCAAGGGCATCCACCTAGCCCTTCCCCAGGGGTGGAAGAGATAGAATGCACTAACGCACAACCACTTATGTTTCCTGATGATGAGGACATGGGAATACCACCTCAGCACGTCTCTGATGATGACGAAACACAGGTGCCAACTGCTGCGTCTTTCTGCAGTGTGCAGACTGAACAGGAGGTCAGGGATCAAGACTGGGTGGAAGACGATGCAGGGGACGATGAGGTCCTAGACCCCACATGGAATAAAGGTCGTCCCACTGACTTTCAGAGTTCGGAGGAAGAGGCAGTGGTGAGACCGAGCCAACAGCGTAGCAAAAGAGGGAGCAGTGGGCAAAATCAGAACACCCGCCGCCAAGAGACTCCGCCTGCTACTGACCGCCGCCATCTGGGACCGAGCACCCCAAAGGCAGCTTCAAGGAGTTCCCTGGCATGGCACTTCTACAAACAATGTGCTGACGACAAGACCCGAGTGGTTTGCACGCTGTGCCATCAGAGCCTGAAGCGAGGCATTAACGTTCTGAACCTTAGCACAACCTGCATGACCAGGCACCTGCATGCAAAGCATGAACTGCAGTGGAGTAAACACCTTAAAAACAAGGAAGTCACTCAGGCTCCCCCTGCTACCTCTTCTGCTGCTGCCGCCTCGGCCTCTTCTGCTGCTGCCGCCGCCTCGGCCTCTTCTGCTGCTGCTGACGCCGCCTCGGCCTCTTCCTCTGCCTCTGGAGGAACGTTGGCACCTGCCGCCCAGCAAACATGGGATGTACCACCAACACCACCACCTGCGTCACCAAGCATCTCAACCATGTCACACGGCAGCGTTCAGCTCTCCATCTCACAAACATTTGAGAGAAAGCGTAAATTCCCACCTAGCCACCCTCGATCCCGGGCCCTGAATGCCAGCATTTCTAAACTACTGGCCTATGAAATGCTGTCATTTAGGCTGGTGGACACACACAGCTTCAAACAGCTCATGTCACTTGCTGTCCCACAGTATGTTGTTCCCAGCCGCCACTACTTCTCCAAGAGAGCCGTGCCTTCCCTGCACAAACAAGTGTCCGATAAAATCAAGTGTGCACTGCGCAACGCCATCTGTGGCAAGGTCCACCTAACCACAGATACCTGGACCAGTAAGCACGGCCAGGGACGCTATATCTCCCTAACTGCACACTGGGTAAATGTAGTGGCGGCTGGGCCCCAGGCGGAGAGCTGTTTGGCGCACGTCCTTCCGCCGCCAAGGATCGCAGGGCAACATTCTTTACCTCCTGTCTCCTCCTCCTCCTACTCAGCTTCCTCCTCCTCTTCTTCCACCTGCTCATCCAGTCAGCCACACACCTTCACCACCAACTTCAGCACAGCCCGGGGTAAACGTCAGCAGGCCGTTCTGAAACTCATATGTTTGGGGGACAGGCCCCACACCGCACAGGAGTTGTGGGGGGGTATAGAACAACAGACCGACGAGTGGTTGCTGCCGGTGAGCCTCAAGCCCGGCCTGGTGGTGTGCGATAATGGGCGAAATCTCGTTGCAGCTCTGGGACTAGCCGGTTTGACGCACATCCCTTGCCTGGCGCATGTGCTGAATTTGGTGGTGCAGAAGTTCATTCGCAACTACCCCGACATGTCAGAGCTGCTGCATAAAGTGCGGGCCGTCTGTTCGCGCTTCCGGCGTTCACACCCTGCCGCTGCTCGCCTGTCTGCGTTACAGCGTAACTTCGGCCTTCCTGCTCACCGCCTCATATGCGACGTACCCACCAGGTGGAACTCCACCTTGCACATGCTGGCCAGACTGTGCGAGCAGCAGCAGGCCATAGTGGATTTTCAGCTGCAGCACGCACGGGTCAGTCGCACTGCGGATCAGACCCACTTCACCACCAATGACTGGGCCTCCATGCGAGACCTGTGTGCCCTGTTGCGTTGTTTCGAGTACTCCACCAACATGGCCAGTGGCGATGACGCCGTTATCAGCGTTACAATACCACTTCTATGTCTCCTTGAGAAAACACTTAGGGCGATGATGGAAGAGGAGGTGGCCCAGGAGGAAGAGGAGGAAGAGGGGTCATTTTTAGCACTTTCAGGCCAGTCTCTTCGAAGTGACTCAGAGGGAGGTTTTTTGCAACACCAGAGGCCAGGTACAAATGTGGCCAGACAGGGCCCACTACTGGAGGACGAGGAGGACGAGGATGAGGAGGAGGTGGAGGAGGATGAGGATGAAGCATGTTTACAGCGGGGTGGCACCCAAAGCAGCTCGGGCCCATTACTGGTGCGTGGCTGGGGGGAAACGCAGGACGATGACGATACGCCTCCCACAGAGGACAGCTTGTCCTTACCTCTGGGCAGCCTGGCACACATGAGCGACTACATGCTGCAGTGCCAGCGGAACGACAGCAGAGTTGCCCACATTTTAACGTGTGCGGACTACTGGGTTGCCACCCTGCTGGATCCCCGGTACAAAGACAATGTGCCCACCTTACTTCCTACACTGGAGCGTAAAAGGAAGATGCGCGAGTACAAGCGCACGTTGGTAGACGCGCTACTGAGAGCATTCCCAAATGTCACAGGGGAACCAGTGGAAGCCCAAGGCGAAGGCAGAGGAGGAGCAAGAGTTCGCCAACGCAGCTGTGTCACGCCCAGCTCCTCTGAGGGCAGGGTTAGCATGGCAGAGATGTGGAAAAGTTTTGTCACCACGCCACAGCTAACTGCACCACCACCTGATACGGAACGTGTTAGCAGGAGGCAACGTTTCACTAACATGGTGGAACAATACCTGTGCACACCCCTCCACGTACTGACTGATGGTTCGGCCCCATTCAACTTCTGGGTCTCCAAATTGTCTACGTGGCCAGAGCTAGCCTTTTATGCCTTGGAGGTGCTGGCCTGCCCGGCGGCCAGCGTTTTGTCTGAACGTGTATTCAGCACGGCAGGGGGCGTCATTACAGACAAACGCAGCCGCCTGTCTACAGCCAATGTGGACAAGCTGACGTTCATAAAAATGAACCAGGCCATGGATCCCACAGGACCTGTCCATCCCTTGTGCAAATTAGATATTAACTACCTCCCCTTACCATATATTATTCTACTCCAGGGCACTTCCTCATTCAATACTATTTTTAATTTCATTTTACCATTATATTGCGGGGCAACCCAAAGTTGAATGAACCTCTCCTCTGTCTGGGTGCCGGGGCCTAAATGTGTGACAGTGGCCTGTTCCAGTGGTGGGTGACGTGAAGCCTGATTCTCTGCTATGACATGAAGACTTATTCTGTGCTGACATGAAGCCAGATTCTCTGTTACGGGACCTCTCTCCTCTGCCTGGGTGCCTGGGCCTAAATATGTGACATTGGCCTGTTCCAGTGGTGGGTGACGTGGAGCCTGATTCTCTGCTATGACATGAAGACTGATTCTGCGCTGACATAAGGCCAGATTCTCTGTTACGGGACCTCTCTCCTCTGCCTGGGTGCCTGGGCCTAAATGTGTGACAGTGGCCTGTTCCAGTGGTGGGTGACGTGAAGCCTGATTCTCTGCTATGACATGAAGACTGATTCTGCGCTGACATAAGGCCAGATTCTCTGTTACGGGACCTCTCTCCTCTGCCTGGGTGCCTGGGCCTAAATGTGTGACAGTGGCCTGTTCCAGTGGTGGGTGACGTGAAGCCTGATTCTCTGCTATGACATGAAGACTAATTCTGTGCTGACATGAAGCCAGATTCTCTGCTATGGCATGAAGAGACTGATTCTGTGCTGATATGAAGCCAGATTCTCTGCTATGGCATGAAGAGACTGATTCTGTCCTGACATGAAGCCAGATTCTTTGCTATGGCATGAAGAGACTGATTCTCTGCTGACGTGAAGCCAGATTCTCTGCTATGGGACCTCTGTCCAATTGATATTGGGTCATTTTTAATTTTTTTATTTTTATTTTAATTCATTTCCCTATCCACATTTGTTTGCAGGGGATTTACCTACATGTTGCTGCCTTTTGCAGCCCTCTAGCTCTTTCCTGGGCTGTTTTACAGCCTTTTTAGTGCCCAAAAGTTCGGTTCCCCATTGACTTCAATGGGGTTCGGGTTCGGGACGAAGTTCGGGTCGGGTTCGGATCCCGAACCCGAACATTTCCGGGAAGTTCGGCCGAACTTCTCGAACCCGAACATCCAGGTGTTCGCTCAACTCTACTTCCCACACATTAGGGCCCCTAAATTGCCAGGGCAGTATAACTACCCCACAAGTGACCCCATTTTGGAAAGAAGACACCCCAAGGTATTCCGTGAGGGGCATGGCGAGTTCCTAGAATTTTTTATTTTTTGTCACAAGTTAGCGGAAAATGATGATTTTTTTTTTTTCTTACAAAGTCTCATTCCACTAACTTGTGACAAAAAATAAAAACTTCCATGAACTCACTATGCCCATCACGAAATACCTTGGGGTGTCTTCTTTCCAAAATGTGGTCACTTGTGGGGTAGTTATACTGCCCTGGCATTCTAGGGGCCCTAATGTGTGGTAAGTAGTTTGAAATCAAAATGTGTAAAAAATTACCTGTGAAATCCTAAAGGTGCTCTTTGGAATGTGGGCCCCTTTGCCCACCTAGGCTGCAAAAAAGTGTCACACATGTGGTATTGCGGTACTCAGGAGAAGTTGGGCAATGTGTTTTGGGGTGTCATTTTACATATACCCATGCTGGGTGAGAGAAATGTGACAGTGCAAAAAATACCCCCTCTTAATGCACCCAGTTGAGCTAATCTCCCCATAGTGCCCCCATAATGTCCCAGTATAAAATACCCCAATATAGTGCCCCAGTAAATTCCCCCATAGTGCTCCTCTCCCCCCTTCCTGCTAGTGCCCACCATAATGTACCAGTATAAAATGCCCCATATATTGTGCCCCAGTAGATGCCCTCAGTGTCCGGCCTCTGATAGGCTGCTGGCCTAGTGTCCCCCATAATGCCCCCCAATAATGTACCAGTAAGTGTCCCCCATAGATGCCCCCATCATGTGCCAGTATCAAGTGCCTCTCTCCTCCCCCCACATGTCCCAGTATTATAGTGCCACCCCCCCCCCCAATGTGCCAGTATCAAGTGCCTCTCTCCTTCCCACCCCCCATGTGCCAGTATCATAGTGCCAACTCCCCCCCCATGTGCTAGTATCAGGTGCCAACCCCCTCCCCTCCCCCATGTGCCAGTATCAGGTGCCTCTCTCCTTCCCCCCCATGTGCCAGTATCATAGTGCCAACCCCCCATGTGCCAGTATCAGGTGCCAACTCCCCTCCCCTCCCCATGTGCCAGTATCAGGTGCCTCTCTCCTTCCCCCCCATGTGCCAGTATCATAGTGCCTCTCTCCCCCCCCATTTCCCAGTATCATAGTGCTATCTCCCCCCAAAAAATGCCAGTATCAAGCTGGATGTATTTTAGGCCAAAGGCGGACGGAGTATAAAGAGACGGTACGTTTAGAGGAGCCACGCTGAAAAGACTGTTCTCAGTGACACTGACATGGTGGCTGTGTATATTGCCCCCAAAGCTAGAGAGTCGCAGTGCTGTTGAGTACCGGACAGTAACTGCCGAACCCCGTCTTCCATCACCCCTCAGTGTACGGATTCTGCCGGACGGTCAGTGGTTGAGTGATGCCTGCTAGGGATGAGCGAACCCGAACTGTATAGTTCGGGTTCGTACCGAATTTTGGGGTGTCCGTGATACGGACCCGAACCCGAACATTTTCGTAAAAGTCCGGGTTCGGGTTCGGTGTTCGGTGCTTTCTTGGCGCTTTTTGAAAGGCTGCAAAGCAGCCAATCAACAAGCGTCATACTACTTGCCCCAAGAGGCCATCACAGCCATGCCTACTATTGGCATGGCTGTGATTGGCCAGTGCAGCATGTGACCCAGCCTCTATTTAATCTGGAGTCACGTAGCGCCGCATGTCACTCTGCAATGATCAGTGTAGGGAGAGGTTGCAGCTGCTGCTGTTATTGAGAGATTAGGCAGGGATTTACTCTGCAAAAACACTTAATTCAGTGATCGATCTACAGCTGTGGATCATTGAACTGCTGCTATTTAATTGCTCACTGTTTTTAGGCTGCCCAGAGCGTTTTTATGTCACTTTTTTCTTGGGTGATCGGCGGCCATTTTGTGTCTTGTGGTGCGCCAGCACAAGCTGCCACCAAGTCCATTTAACCATCAATAGTGTGGTTATTTTTTTGCTATATCCTACATCAGGGGCTTGGCTGTGCTTGCTATTTTATTGAGGGGTAAAATACAATTGGCCAAAAGTTTCAGCTGTGGCTAGCCATTTGTAATACTGTCTGCCGAAGCACAGTTTTTGTTCTGGGTTGAATACAATTCCCAACTTAGCAATCCCCTAAATATTTTTTTTCTGCTGTATCAGGCCAAGTTTAAAAAGATCCTTAAAAGGGTATATTAGATTTAAGGTGCGGATAGTGTCATCCTCAATAACTTCACACGCTACCGTGCATTTCCAAGTTTAAATAATTCTGTCCGTAAACGTATACCTGTCACCCAGCGCCTAAATAATAGGCCTAAAATTTATATTCAGCTAAATCTGTGTTTATTGCTGAGGCTGGTCAATTCATTTAGTGTCCGCCAAAGCACAGTTTTTGTTCTGGGTTGAAAACAATTCCTAACTTAGCAATTCCCTAAATCAGTGGTTTCTGCTGTATCAGGCCAACTTTAAATCTATCCATAAAAGGGTATATTAGATTGAAGGTGCGGATAGGGTCATCCTCACCAATGTCGTTCTAAGGATGGTAAGGCCTGAGCAGGTACAGGCATTAGTCAATTGGGTGGCCGACAGTTGATCCAGCACGTTCACATTATTTCCCACCCAGTCTTCTGCAGAAAGCGCACAGATGGCGCATGAAAACCAAGCCCATCAGTCTGTCACATCACCCCCATGCATATCAGGGAAACTGTCTGAGCCTCAAGTTATGCAGCAGTCTCTTATGCTGTTTGAAGACTCTGCTGGCAGGGTTTCCCAAGGGCATCCACCTAGCCCTTCCCCAGGGGTGGAAGAGATAGAATGCACTAACGCACAACCACTTATGTTTCCTAATGATGAGGACATGGGAATACCACCTCAGCACGTCTCTGATGATGACGAAACACAGGTGCAACTGCTGCGTCTTTCTGCAGTGTGCAGACTGAAACAGGAGGTCAGGGAGGAAGACTGGGTGGAAGACGATGCAGGGGACGATGAGGTCCTAGACCCCACATGGAATGAAGGTCGTGCCACTGACTTTCAGAATTCGGAGGAAGAGGCAGTGGTGAGACCGAGCCAACAGCGTAGCAAAACAGGGAGCAGTGGGCAAAAGCAGAACACCCGCCGCCAAGAGACTCCGCCTGCTACTGACCCGCCGCCATCTGGGACCGAGCACCCCAAAGGCAGCTTCAAGGAGTTCCCTGGCGTGGCAGTTCTTCAAACAATGTGCTGACGACAAGACCCGAGTGGTTTGCACGCTGTGCCATCAGAGCCTGAATCGAGGCATTAACGTTCTGAACCTTAGCACAACCTGCATGACCAGGCACCTGCATGCAAAGCATGAACTGCAGTGGAGTAAACACCTTAAAAACAAGGAAGTCACTCAGGCTCCCCCTGCTACCTCTTCTGCTGCTGCCACCTCGGCCTCTTCTGCTGCTTCCTCGGCCTCTTCCTCCGCCTCTGGAGGAACGTTGGCACCTGCCGCCCAGCAAACAGAGGATGTACCACCAACACCACCACCACCTCCGTCACCAAGCATCTCAACCATGTCACACGGCAGCGTTCAGCTCTCCATCTCACAAACATTTGAGAGAAAGCGTAAATTCCCACCTAGCCACCCTCGATCCCTGGCCCTGAATGCCAGCATTTCTAAACTACTGGCCTATGAAATGCTGTCATCAGGCTGGTGGACACAGACAGCTTCAAACAGCTCATGTCGCTTGCTGTCCCACAGTATGTTGTTCCCAGCCGGCACTACTTCTCCAAGAGAGCCGTGCCTTCCCTGCACAACCAAGTATCCGATAAAATCAAGTGTGCACTGCGCAACGCCATCTGTGGCAAGGTCCACCTAACCACAGATACGTGGACCAGTAAGCACGGCCAGGGACGCTATATCTCCCTAACTGCACATTGTGTAAATGTAGTGGCGGCTGGGCCCCAGGCGGAGAGCTGTTTGGCGCACGTCCTTCCGCCGCCAAGGATCGCAGGGCAACATTCTTTGCCTCCTGTCTCCTCCTCCTCCTACTCAGCTTCCTCCTCCTCTTCTCCCGCCTGCTCATCCAGTCAGCCACACACCTTCACCACCAACTTCAGCACAGCCCGGGGTAAACGTCAGCAGGGCCGTTCTGAAACTCATATGTTTGGGGGACAGGCCCCCACACCGCACAGGAGTTGTGGCAGGGTATAGAACAACAGACCGATGAGTGGTTTGTGCCAGTCAGCCTCAAGCCCGGCCTGGTGGTGTGCGATAATGAGCAAAATCTCGTAGCAGCTCTGGGACTAGCCGGTTTGACGCACATCCCTTGCCTGGCGCATGTGCTGAAATTGGTGGGGCAGAGATTCCTTAAAAATTACCCCGACATGTCAGAGCTGCTGCATAAAGTGCGGGCTGTCTGTTCGCGCTTTCGGCGTTCTCACCCTGCCGCTGCTCGCCTGTCAGCACTGCAGCGTAACTTCGGCCTTCCCGCTCACCGCCTCATATGCGACGTGCCCACCAGGTGGAAACTCCACCTTGCACATGCTGGACAGACTGTGCGAGCAGCAGCAGGCCATAGTGGAGTTTCAGCTGCAGCACGCACGGGTGAGTCGCTCGGCGGAACAGCACCACTTGACCACCAATGACTGGGCCTCCATGCGAGACCTGTGTTCCTTGTTGCGCTGTTTCGACTACTCCACCAAAATGGCCAGTGCGATGACGCGTACTCAGCGTTACTATCCCACTTCTATGCCTCTTTGAAAAAAAGCTCCTGGCGATGATGGAAGAGGATGTGGCAACCAGGAGAAGGAGGAGGAAGAGGGATCATTTCGTAGTGTTTCCGGATAGTCATTCACAATTGGCTCCAAGGGTGGTTTCCTGCACCCACAAACCCAAGGTACACAATTGTCCAGCCAGGGCTCAGTTCTGGAGGATGACAAGGTGGAGGATGAGGAGGAGGAGCTGGAGGAGGAGAACCTTGTTCTCAGCAGGGTGGCACCCAGACACAGCTCATGGTCATTACTGGTACGTGGATGGGGGGATACAGAGGACACAGACGATACACCTCCCACAGAGGACAGCTTTTCGTTGCCTCTGGGCAGCCTGGCACACATGAGCGATTACAGGCGGCAGTGTCTCCGCAACGACCGTCAAGTTGCCCACATTCTAACTTGTGCTGATTACTGGGTGGCCACGCTGCTGGATCCCCGATACAAGGACAACCGTACCGTCCTTAATTCTGTCACTGGAGCGTGATCGTAAGATGCGTGATGCACCTGACAGCGGGGGGCACAGTGGAAGCACTAGGCGAAGGCAGAGGACGAGGAACAGGTCGACAACGCAGTCTGGGGCACAGCCATCACCACAGAAGGCAGGGTTAGCATGGCCGAAATGTGGAAAAGCTTTGGTCAGCACACCACAACAACCAGCCACCACCAGCTGATATGGAACGTCTTAGCAGGAGCAGCATTTCACCAACATGGTGAGCAGTATGTGGTGCACACCGCCTACACGTACTGAATGACGGGTCTGCCCCCTTCAACTTCTGGGTCTGGCACATGGCCTAGCTTCCCGTTTACGCCTTGGAGGTGCTGGCCTGCCCTGCAGCCAGTGTATTATCTGAACGTGTGTTTAGGGGGGCGTCATCACAGAGAAGCGCAGCCCGCCTGTCCACAGCCAATGTGGACAATCTCACATTTATTAAAATGAATCAGGCATGGATCCCTCAGGACTTGTCTGTACCTTGTCCAGAATAGACATGTATACCGGCACCAACCAGCCATTGGTTATACGGCAGCACAATTACTCATTCTTGTATTTTGGATATTTCACCTCTTTTGGAGGGACACTAATTAAAAAAAAAAAATAATTTAAAACCAAAAACCTGTGTTGGCTACGTCGTCCTCCCTCCACCGCCACTTTCACCTACTCGCTACGTCCACCGCCTCCTCAAACTCCTACTCCATATGGAACTCCACCTAATAAATATTTTTTTATTTTTTATTTTGTATGTATTTTATTTTATGTAATTTCACTACTATTTTTGGGTGTATAGTAACCACTGCTATACCTAGTAGACGTTTAAAAAAAAAAAAAATTGTCATATACATTTTCTGTTGAAATTCACAAATTTTTGGGGTGTGAAAGTACCACTGCTATACCTAGTAGACCGTAAAAAAAACAAAAAAAAATAAATAAAAAATTGCCAGTTACCGTATTTATCGGCGTATAACAGCACTTTTCCCCCCTGAAATAGGGGGCAAATGATGTATGCGTGTTATACGCCGATATAATGTTAAGAAGCCCGGCAAAGATGCAGCATCGCAGACTGCGCTGTATGAGCCGGGAGAGAGGAGGGGCTGGAGTCCCGTAACTATGGGCGGGGCCCCGGTGCAGTCACTGTCCTCTTACACCGGGCCCGCCGCCTCACCAAAGTATTTATAAAAGTGAATCCGTATCCTGTTATTAAGTAGAAACTAACGCTGCGTCTCCAATGTTCCCCTGTATCCCCCTGTATCCCCTTAGCACTTACTTAAGCTTCAATAGCAGGCAGAGCGGACGGCAGCAGTAACGTCACTCACTGACGTCGAGCGCCTGCTCCGCCCACTTTATGAATGAAGCAGGCGGAGCAGACGCGCGACGTCAGTGAGTGACGATACTGCTGCCGTCCGCTCTGCCTCTATTGAAGCTTAAGTAAGTGCTATGGGGATACAGGGGATACAGGGGAACATGGGAGGAGGGCAAGCGTTAGTTCAACTTAATAACAGGATAAGGATTCACGTTTATAAATACTTCGGTGAGCAGAGGGCCGGTGTATTGGGGGACACTGTTATGAGGGGGATCTGTGGATGACATATAGCAGTGTCATCCACAGATCCCCCCCAATAACAGTGTCATCCACAGATCCCCCCAATAACAGTTCCATCCACGATCCCCCCACCTCATAACAATGCCATCCACAGATATCCCACCCCTAGCGTACCATCCACAGATATCCCACCCCATAACAGTTCCATCCACAGATATCCCACCCCCATAACAGTTCCATCCACAGATATCCCACCCCATAGCAGTACCATCCACAGATATCCCACCCCATAACAGTTCCATCCACAGATATCCCACCCCATAACAGTTCCATCCACAGATATCCCACCCCATAACACTGCCATCCACAGATCCCCCATAACAGTGCCATCCACAGATCCCCCATAACAGCGCCATCCACAGATCCCCCATAACAGTACCATCCACAGATCCCCCATAACAGCGCCATCCACAGATCCCCCATAACAGTGCCATCCACAGATCCCCCATAACAGTGCCATCCACAGATCCCCCATAACAGTGCCATCCACAGATCCCCCATAACAGTGCCATCCACAGATCCCCCATAACAGTGCCATCCACAGATCCCCCATAACAGTGCGTCATCCACAGATCCCCATAACAGTGCGTCATCCACAGATCCCCCATAACAGCACCATCCACAGATCAACAGTTGCTTTTACTGTCCTTTTACATTATTTACCTTATAAGTGGTAATAATATTAATAAAAAAAAGTTCTGAGCTACCCTTATTTTGCTTCAAAGTTCTTATTTGAAATTTAATTTTTGTCCTGAATTTTCCCTCTTAAAATGAAGGTGCGGGTTTATACGGCCTGTGCGTGTTATACGCCGATAAAGTACGGTACATTTTCTGGTGAAATTCACAAATTTTTTTTGGTGTGAAGTACCACTGCTATACCTATTAGACCAGTAATAAAAAAAAAAAACATTTGTCAGTTACATTGTAGGGTAACATCACAAATTTTGGTGTAATATACCCTCCTCTACCTAGTTGACAGCCTAATACATTTCAAATATTTTTATTTTACATTTTCGGGGGACATATAAACAATTGTTTTCTGTCATAGACCCTGCTCTACTACCAAGTAGACAGGGTTAATCATTTCTGTAATTTTTCTGTTACATTCTTGGGTTGACATTATACAATTTTAAGACGTGAATAAACCCCTGCTCTGCATAGGTGACAGGAATAACATTTCTGAAATGCCTCTTTAATTGATGCGCGCCACCTCCTTTCAGTCAATGATTAAACTTAAACAAGTTCAACCACATTTAAGCTTCAATAATTTGTCCCACTTTCCACTATACCTCTTTTGGCCAACATGTGGGCTTCTTGTAATTTGTCCCACATTTGCGCCTCAATAGCTTTTCTCCCACATTTCTGCTCGATCCCCAAAATTCTTATAAATTTATCTCCCTTAAATTTGTTCTCTTTTTCTCACGCTCCCTCTCTGGCCTGGAACCCTGATTCGCCGATAACCGTGATCTACATGGTAGGGCGCAGAAAAGAACATCGAAAGTTGATGGAGCAGACATCCAATTGGATCGTGAACACACGGGGACGTGCGACATGGTGGGGCAGTAAGTGTGCACACGCCTACACAAACTAACTGACGGGTCCAGCCCCTTCAACTTCTGGGTCTCCAAATTGGCACATGCCTGAGCTTGCCCTTAACGCCTTGGAGGTGCTGTCCTGCCCTGCAGCCGGTGTATTGTCTGAACGTGTGTTTAGCACGACTGGAGGGTTATATTTCCCAATGTTTTGGGGTGTACCCTAATTTAAAAAAATAAAAATAAATTGTAATCCCAAAAGCAGTGTAGGCTACCTCCTCCTCCTCCTCCACCGCCACTTCCACCTACACCGCCACATCCACCGCCTCCTCAACCTCCTACTCCATATGGACCTCGTCCTCCTAGATCAAGATTATTATTTATTATTTTTATGTATTTTATGTTATTTAAAGTCATTTCCCTATCCACATTTGTTTGCAGAGCACTTGCCATGCTCTTAACCACATTTTGATGCCATTTGCAGCCCTCTAGCCCTTTCCATGACATTTTTACAGCCATTTTAGAGCTCAAAAGTTCGGATCCCCATTGACTTCAATGGGGTTCGGGTTCAGGGTCAAGTTCGGGTCTCGAACTCGAACTTTTTTCTGAAGTTCGGCCGAACCCGTCAAACCCGAACATCCAGGTGTCCGCTCAACTCTACTGACAACCTGAACTGACGGTGACAGGTTTTCCAGCCTTGTAGTCACCGTGTTGTGCAGCGGACTGACTATTTAGGCTTTAGAATAAAATGTCTGGTAAAAACAGGGTAGTAATGGGGAAGGTAATGGAAGATGAAAGACCCATGCCACACCATCCGCAAGTGAGAATGTGGGTGGTTGTTTTGCAAGGAGCAGCAGCACAGTCGACACCGGCTTTTCGGCCAGTAGTAGCAGGCCACAGTTTTCCCTCTCTTCCCATAGGCAACATATTATTGAAAGGAAGCAGAGGAAATTGTGAACTAAATTATTTTACTGCTCAGTTCAGTCTAATATTTCACAGGCCAGTTCGGATTATCTTCACCCCCAGCATCACACCGTAGGAAGAGTCCACTTCCACATTCTGATCCTGGGACTTGCAGTTACACGCCTCCCAGTAGTATAATGCCACAAGTGCTTCCCTGCACCTGCTCTTGATGGATAAGCTTAGGATAGAGGAATAACTAGGTGAGGCACTGTCACTGTTGACAGAAAGTCTTCAGACCCTTTCACTTTTCTCACATTTAGTTATGCTGCTCCTTGTCCCTAAAATAAAAATAAAAATGCACTCAAAAGCCCATAATGACAAGTAAAAACAGCACTTTACAATTTTTGGCTAATTTATTAAACAGTAAAAATTTAAAATTTGGGCCTGATATAAGTATTCACACCATTGGTCCTTAAATTTAGCAGTGGGGCTTTTCTTTCTCTAGATATCTTTGAGAAGTTTCTTAAACATGATTGGAGACCACCTGGTGAAAACAATTTGAAAGACAGTCTTGTCTACACTATATAAGGTCTCACAGCTGACTGCTATCAAGAAAAAAGACTGCCTGTAGAGCTCAAACATTGGATTTTTTGGAGGCACAGATCTGGAGAAGAGGACCAAAAAATTTATGTTGTACCAAAAGTTTCAAAGAGTATGGTAATAGAGATGAGATCAATTACCTAATAATCACTCTGGCTTAGCTTCAAAGATCCTGTGTGCAGATGGGAGAAAGTTCCAGTAGGTCAACAATCACTGTAGCACTCCAGCATTTGTAACCTGAAAGAAGCCTCTCCTCAGTAAAAGACACATGAAGGTCATCTGGAGTTTGCAACAAAAAAAAAAGAAGCACCTAAAGGACTCTTTAAAAAAACAAGTTTTTCTGGTCTAATGAAACTAGGATTGATCTTTTTGGCCTCAATTCTAAGCATCCCATCTAGAGGAAACAAGGCACTGCCCATCCCCTGCCCAATACCATCCTTACAGTGAAGCATGGTGGTATTAGCAACATGTTGGGGGGGGTTGTTTTTTAGTGGCTGGACAGGGAGACTGCTCAGGGTTGAGAAAAAGCTGAATGAGCAAACCTGATCCAGAGTGTTCTGCATCAGATTGGGCCAAAGGTTCACCTTCCAACGAGACAATGATCCTAAGCACACAGCTAAGACATCATAGGAGCGACTTAGAGACAACTCTGTGAATATACTTGAGTGGCTCAGCAAGAGCCCTGAACCCAACCAAACATCTCAGGAGAGACCTGAAAATGTCCATCTAACCTTACAGAACTTGAGAAGAATTGCAGAGAATCAGGGGTACAAACCTTGTGGCATGATCCGCAAGAAGACTGGAGCCTGGAATCACGGTCAAAGGGGCTTCAACTAAGCTTTGAGTTACGGGTCTGAATAATTATGTTTATGTCTTTTCAACAAATTTGTGAAAATTGTGAACATTCTACATTTACTTTCTCATTATGGAGTATTGTGTGCAGAACGATAGGGAAAACTGGATTTTACTGTACGGCCACAACATAAAATGTGAAAATGTGAAAGGGTCTGACGGCTTTCTCAATGCATTGTATGGTATATCCTTCATTGTGACTACATTTAATTTACTTTTTTACTAATTGTTTTCGGGAGTTTAGCTCAGGTTTTATTATTAGGATATAACATTTAGGAAAGAATAACAGGCTAATATTCAGCAGATGAGGACAATATGGCGAAAAATCTCCACAGCCACCATGTTCTTTTTCCCCTGGTGCTCAGATAAGCCGGGATCATGAGATCCAGGACGCTGCAGAACACCAGCATGCTGAAGGTGATGTACTTGGCCTCATTAAAACTGTCCGGTAATGTCCTCACCATAAAGAGCCAGAACAAGGCTCACAGCTGCCAGGAGTGCCAGATAACCTCAACATGGAGTAGAACCAGATATCACTGAGCCTTCATTACACGAATGATGATCTCCCAGGATAAGAGTGGTGGTCAAACTCCTGATATGGAGGAGAGACTGACAACCAAAAAGCACAGATCTTCACTTGTATGAAGGAACATATCACCACCACATAATATGGACACTCTGATCTCCAACAACTTCCTCCAGGAACTGCCTGGTTTGGTGGCTTTGAAAGCAATGCAGCCCATGATAGTCTTGGCCAAAACTGAAGAGAGTGCAACTGAGAAGAAAATCCCAAAGGATGTTTGTCTCATCTTACAGGTTATGTCTACTGGACAACCAAGGAAGAAAGAGACACAGCAGGAAGCTCAACATGATGAGACCAGGAGGATGAAGCTCACTGTCCGGTTAATTGCCTTTACTAGAGGAAGTGTCCCAATGTAAGATGAACTTTCTTATGATGTAGCAGGTTATAGCACAGCAGAGAATCACAATTATAGAGAAGACTGAAGGCCACGGTATCTTCTTTAATGAGAGAAAATCATAGACTTTAGGAGACATCTTGTTTTTCCTGATCTGGCCACTGATCTTCAGGACATTTCTGGCAGATGTCACTGTCTGTAGAAGAAAGAGATATTTAGTTTTATGAACTGAAAACGGAGTTTATAAACGGATTATACAGAATTCTTGGACTGGAATGCAAAATGGAAGCCTTTAAGAGGCATTCTGATTTGATCCCTCATAATAGATTTCTATGTGTAAGCATAACAGGACTTTGTTTTCCATCCTGCATAACGGAAACCAGACCTATAACGGAATACCGTAACGCAACTACAAACTCGCCCTTATTCTGATAATGTCTGTAAAATGGAGAAGAATACAGTGACATGCAAAAGTTTGGGCGCCCTGGTCAAAACTGCTGTGAACAGATTAAGCAAGTTGAAGATGAAATGATCTCCAAAAGGCATAAAGTTAAAAACGACACATTTCCTTCGTATCTTAAGTAGAGTTGAGCGAACACCTGGATGTTCGGGTTCAGGATCCGAACCCGACCCGAACTTCGTCCCGAACCCGAACCCCATTGAAGTCAATGGGGACCCAAACTTTTCGGCACTAAAAAGGCTGTAAAACAGCCCAGGAAAGTCAGGCCGGACTGGAGCGCAGCGGTGGGGGAGGACGCGCATGAAGAGGCCGGGCGGTGAAGGACTGGTGAGGAAAGGGTGAGTTGTTTGTGGGGGCGGGTTAGGAGGAAAGGCGGGAGTTGCTAGGGCGGCGGGGGGCGTGGCCGGAGCGGAGACGGAGGAAGGAGGCGGAAGTGAGGTCAGTGCGGCCAGGGGATTCAAACGAGCAGGATGGACCTCAAGATGTCGGCGCCAGGGATGTCTGTGGAGGAGATGTTGGAGAGGCTGCGGCGAGAAGCGGAGGTGAGGGGGCCTGGCTGGCTGCAGGAGCAGGTGGGCGCCTGCATTGTATCGCCTGCTCCGGTGGCTACCCCCATTGCTAGGGCTGCCAGGCTGCGGCGGAGTATACCGCCGGCACGCCTAAGCCCTGAAATCACCCCCCGGGCCCGGCGCCGAATAGGGAGCCCCCCTGTGGACCCTCGGCGGCGGAGAGCGGCCGCTCAGCCTCCTGCGAGCCGCTCTCGCCGTGGGAGGAATCCCGATTCTCGGCGGGGCCCTGGTAGGAGCGGGACGCCCCTTCCCCCGTTCCCTGCAGCAGACTACACGGATGCGGGACCAGGGACGGTGGACCGGCCCAGTCCTTCCTTAAGCGGGCGGTCCACTCGGCAGTCAGAAAGCATCAGGGTTCCTCGGGCTGCTCTGAGGGGAGAGGAGTTCCAGGGCAGGCCCAGAGAAGATTCCAGCAGTGTGGAGGAAGATCCCCTTGCGGGGGTGGTTGCTGCGGTCTCGTCCAGGCGTCCAGCCAGCGTGGTGCAGAGGGTCGTGCAGATGGTCCAGGAGGAGCAGCCGTCGACATCCAGGAGCTTTGATGGTGAAGTGGCGTTACGGCGGGAGTCAGGATCTACGGCAGCGGGAGTCACAGCGCCCGTGGTGCCTGGTGAGATTGGTTGGGGATCTGTTTTAGCTCAGGGTTTCCCGGGTGGGGGGGGTGGGAACATGGGTGAATTTGGTAAAGGTTTGGGGCAGTTTTTGGGGGGATTGGCGGGTTGGTTGTCAGGTATGGGTGCTGGTGCTGGATCTCCATTGCCGGGGTGGGGAGTGGTGCCGGGGCTAGGGTCAGGGACGCAGGTTGTTACGGCGGGGGCAGGGTCGGTGTCGGTGGAGACGCAAGCGGGGGGCAAGGAGGAGGTGCAGAGGTTGGATGATAGGGCTCGGGGTGAGGTGTACGTGTGCTTTGAGGGGCCGCTGGGGGCTCATTTAAAGCAGGAAGTGAGAGAAAAGATCTGGAAGGGGGAGTATGTGGAGATATTCTCGCTGCTTCCGTTGGAAAGGTTTAACCTGGATAGGGCTAAGAAGGATGAAGGCAAAAAGGAGGATGAGGATAAGCGTAGGCATCGATTGATTCCACGTACCTTTGCTAATTGGCTACAGGCGTTTGCCATATTAGCAAGTGTCATTGGGGAACGGGCTCCGGAATGCTGTTCGGCGCTGTTTTGCTACCAGGATGCTATAGGGGAGGCTTATAGGGTGTATGGTGGTGTGGGCTGGCTCCGTTATGACGAGCAGTTCCGGCAGCGTAAGGCGGTGAGGCCTGATATCTGGTGGGATCATAAGGATATTGGGTTGTGGTTGAGGGTGACGGCGCCTCCTAGGGCTGGGCAGTCCTTTCGTGGGGAGTCCGGGGGGTCATCCCCTGGGGCGTTGGCAGCGGCATCTGCGAAAGGGTTGTGCTTCCTTTTTAATGAAGGAAGTTGCAGATTTGGGGCCAAGTGCAAATTTAAGCACGAGTGCACGGGGTGTGGGGGAGCCCATGGAGCTAACCGTTGCTTCAAAGGGGGTAAGAATAGGGGGGGTGATGGTGCTGGAAAAGGGACGGACGCCGGTGCGGGTGGAAGAGATGCAGGTGTTCCTAGATAGATATCCGGATCGGGTTGCGGCCGGGTTGTTGGGGGATGGTTTTAGGTTTGGCTTTCGTATTCCAGCAGTGGTTACGGCGGGGCCTACGGTTCTTAAGAATCTTAGGTCCGCGCTTGTTCACGCGGGTGTTGTGGCGGAAAAGTTAAGGAAGGAGGTGGAGTTGGGGCGGATGGCGGGTCCATTCAAGGAGCCGCCGATTCTGGGTTTGAAGGTGTCCCCGTTAGGTGTGGTGCCTAAGAAGGAGCCGAATAAGTTTCGGCTCATTCATCATTTGTCTTATCCAAAAGGTGCGTCAGGTCAATGATGGTATAGATCCTGAACTTTGTTCGGTGGTATATACCTCCTTTGATGCGGCTGTAAGATGGGTGAGGCGGTTGGGGCAGGGGACGTTGATGGCGAAGGTGGATGTGGAGGCGGCCTTTCGTTTGCTTCCGGTACACGTGGAGAGCATGGGTTTGTTGGGTTGTTTTTGGGATGGCGAATATTTTGTGGATAGGTGTTTGCCAATGGGGTGCTCTCTGTCATGTGCATATTTTGAGACCTTCAGCTCGTTTTTGGAATGGGTAGTGGTGGAAGTTTCAGGTTGTTCATCCGTTATCCATTATTTAGACGATTTTTTGTGTTTAGGGCCGGCGAATTCGCGGGTGTGTTCTTTGTTGCTGCACACGGTGCAGTCGGTTTTTGCGCGTTTTGGGGTACCATTGGCGCGGGAGAAAACGTTGGGGCCGGTGACAGAGTTGTGTTTTTTGGGGATTGTTATAGATACGGAGCGGATGGAGTGCAGGCTTCCGCAGGATAAGTTGGTGGATTTGCGTTTGGAGATTGATAGGGCCTTGGTCAGGGAGAAGATTAGGCTGAGGGATTTGCAGTCATTGTTGGGTAAATTAAATTTTGCTTGTCAAATTATGCCAATGGGTAGAATTTTTTGTAGACGACTGGCTGCGGCTACGGCGGGGGTGGTAGCGCCGTATCATTTTATCAGGTTACGCAAGGAGTTGAAAGGGGACTTAAGGGTGTGGGCGGAGTTTTTGGGTCAGTACAATGGCAGGTCTTTAGTGATGGCGGAGTTGTGTGATAGTGTGGAGTTCGAGTTGTACACTGATGCGTCGGGGGGAGTGGGTTTTGGGGCTTATTGCCAAGGACAATGGTGTGCGGGAGTATGGCCGGATTCGTAGGTAAGTCGGGGTTGGGTGAGGAACATGGCGTTGTTGGAACTTTTTCCCATTGTGATGGCGGTGGTATTGTGGGGTGAGAAATTTAAGAACAGGAAGGTGCGTTTTCATTGTGACAATTTGGGGGTGGTTCAGGCTATCAACAGTTTGTCCGCATCTTCCCCGCCGGTGGTTAGGCTGTTACAGTTTCTGGTATTACGATGTTTGTCGATTAACATGTGGTTGGTGGCAGAACATGTGGCTGGAGTGTCTAATTCAGTGGCGGATTCTCTTTCTCGTTTACAGTGGGAGCGGTTCCGGCTTCTTGCGCCAGAAGCGGAACTGGAAGGTCTGGAGTGTCCGCCGTGGCTGTGGGGGATCCTGGAGGAGAAGTGATGGGGATGTTGAGGGATTCGTTGAGCCCGGGTACTTGGAGGGAGTATGGTAAGGCGTGGGCGACTTGGGAATCTTGGAACGGATCCTGGGGGGCTGGTGTGGGGGATGGTGATGTGAGGTTGTTGATGTTGTTAGGACAGTTGAAGGGCGAAGGGTGGTCGGTGTCAAAGGTGAACCACTTGATTGCGGGGGTAGCGTTTGGCTTTAAGTTGCGGGGGTTGCCGGATTTGACTAAGGGTTTTTTGGTTAGGCAGGTGTTGAAAGGGTGGCGTAGGGGGGCAGGCAGGGTGCCGGATTATCGGAGGCCGGTGTCTTTTGAGTTGCTTGTGCAAATGGGTGGGAAGTTGAGTTGTGTTTGTAGTTCTGGTTGGGAGTTAGTGCTGTTCAGGGCTGCATTTGCTTTGGCGTTTTTCGGTGCTTTTCGCTTGGGGGAGTTGGTGTGTGACAGTGTGAGTAGAGCGGGGGGACTTAGGAGTGAAGATGTTGAGTTAACGGGGGATAGGGTGTATGTCCGGATTCGGAGGTCAAAAACGGATCAGGAGGGCAGGGGTCAGCGTTTTACGTTGTTCCAGGTACCAGGTTGTAGTATGTGTCCGGTGCGGTGTGCAGGGTCTTATGGGGCGGGGCTGCAGCGTAATGAGGTTCCTTTCCTTAGGCATGAGGACGGCTTTTTGTCTAGGTTTCAGTTCCTGGCGGTTTTTAAAAAATGTTTGAAGCTTTTGGGTGTGCCGGTCAAGGAGTATTCTGGTCATTCGTTCAGAATTGGTGTGGCAACTGAGGCAGCCAGGTGGGGCGCCAGTGAGGAGGTGATTAGGAGGATTGGGCGTTGGGAGTCGGTGCGTTTCAAATCATATGTGAGGCCTGCATTATTGTAGTGGTACGGTTGGTGATAGGTGGGTTTTAATTTGTTTCTTTTTGTGTTTACAGGTCGGACGGTGGCGGCTTTGGTATGGATTCTGGGGCACTCCTATGTGTTCTGGGGTGCGATCAGAGCGGATGTGAGGCCGAGTGGGCGACAGTTGCGTTTTAGTCCGGAGTGCGCTACGGTCAGGTGGTTAGGTGTTAGAGGTATGTTGTGGGGTGGAGTTTTGCGGGAGGTGCATCATTTCGTGCGATTGGATCGTCCTCCGGATGTGTTAGTTTTACATGTGGGGGGGAATGATTTAGGTAAGCGTCCTTTTAGGGAATTGGTCCGTGACGTCAAGTTTGACTTGCTCAGGATTTGGGCGTTGTTTCCAGGGATCATAACAGTTTGGTCAGACATTGTGCCGCGGAAGGCGTGGAGGGGGGCGAGGTCAGTGGAGAGCCTTAATAAGGCTCGGATTAAGGTGAACAGAGCAGTTGGCCGGTTTATGGCAAGGAATGGCGGTGTGGTGGTGCGGCATGAGGTGTTGGAGAAAGGTGAGGGTGCATTTTGGAGAGCGGATGGAGTGCACCTGAATGCGGTGGGTACGGATTTGTGGGCTCTGGGGCTCCAGAGTGGTGTTGAAATTGCTTTGCGTGTGTGGAGGGACGCGCAGGGTTGAGGTGGTCAAGCTGCGCGTTCTTGGAGGCGGGGGAGGTCCTTGAAGTGGAGGAATATGGTGGTACCTGAGGATGGGAGGGCCCCGCGGGAGGGGCTGGACTCTCATTGAGGAGCTGGTAGGAACTAATTACGCGTTCCATCAGTTGCTGCCTCCGAGCTGGGTTCAACGGCTGGGGGCAAGATGGAGACGCAGGTGTTCCAGCGTTTATGGAGTTATTGGGGCTTCTAGGACCTCCCTCGTCATGGGTTAACTTATGTTATTTATTTTGTATGTATTCAATAAACGGCTGCTGTGGCCGATTAAATCCAAGCAGTGGTGTGGTGTGTTTATTTCCTGGGTTAGGATGTGGGGTTGGTGGTAGGATGATGGTTGAGCTTGTGGGACTGAACAAATAGCCAGTGCCCTCTTCAAGTCAGGCCGGACTGGAGCGCAGCGGTGGGGGAGGACGCGCATGAAGAGGCCGGGCGGTGAAGGACTGGTGAGGAAAGGGTGAGTTGTTTGTGGGGGCGGGTTAGGAGAAAAGGCGGGAGTTGCTAGTGCGGCGGGGGGCGTGGCCGGAGCGGAGACGGAGGAAGGAGGCGGAAGTGAGGTCAGTGCGGCCAGGGGATTCAAACGCCCACCCACCCGACCCTAGTGGAGGTGGAATGAGGGGAGCGTTGTTGTGTTATATGTCGCGGCAGTCGCGGAGGCGGGGGAGGTCCTTGAAGTGGAGGAATATGGTGGTACCTGAGGATGGGAGGGCCCCGCGGGAGAGGCTGGACTCTCATTGAGGAGCTGGTAGGAACTAATTACGCGTTCCATCAGTTGCTGCCTCCGAGCTGGGTTCAACGGCTGGGGGCAAGATGGAGACGCAGGTGTTCCAGCGTTTATGGAGTTATTGGGGCTTCTAGGACCTCCCTCGTCATGGGTTAACTTATGTTATTTATTTTGTATGTATTCAATAAACGGCTGCTGTGGCCGATTAAATCCAAGCAGTGGTGTGGTGTGTTTATTTCCTGGGTTAGGATGTGGGGTTGGTGGTAGGATGATGGTTGAGCTTGTGGGACTGAACAAATAGCCAGTGCCCTCTTCAAGAGCTAGAGGGTTGCAAAAGGCAGCAACATGTAGGTTAATCCCCTGCAAACAAATGTGGATAGGGAAATGAATTAAAAAAATAAAATAAAAATTAACCAATATCAATTGGAGAGAGGTCCCATAGCAGAGAATCAGGCTTCACATCAGCAGAGAATCAGTCTCTTCATGCCATAGCAGAGAATCTGGCTTCATGTCAGCACAGAATCAGTCTTCATGTCATAGCAGAGAATCAGGCTTCACGTCACCCACCACTGGAACAGGCCACTGTCACATATTTAGGCCCAGGCACTCAGGCAGAGGAGAGAGGTCCCGTAACAGAGAATCTGGCTTCATGTCAGCACAGAATCAGTCTTCATGTCATAGCAGAGAATCAGGCTTCACGTCACCCACCACTGGAACAGGCCACTGTCACATATTTAGGCCCAGGCACCCAGGCAGAGGAGAGAGGTCCCGTAACAGAGAATCTGGCTTCATGTCAGCACAGAATCAGTCTTCATGTCGTAGCAGAGAATCAGGCTTCACGTCACCCACCACTGGAACAGGCCACTGTCACATATTTAGGCCCAGGCACCCAGGCAGAGGAGAGAGGTCCCGTAACAGAGAATCTGGCTTCATGTCAGCACAGAATCAGTCTTCATTTCATAGCAGAGAATCAGGCTTCACGTCACCCACTACTGGAACAGGCCACTGTCACATATTTAGGCCCAGGCAGAGGAGAGAGGTCCCGTAACAGAGAATATGGCTTCATGTCAGCACAGAATCAGTCTTCATGTCATAGCAGAGAATCAGGCTTCACGTCACCCACCACTGGAACAGGCCACTGTCACATATTTAGGCCCAGGCACCCAGGCAGAGGAGAGAGGTCCCGTAACAGAGAATCTGGCTTCATGTCAGCACAGAATCAGTCTTCATGTCATAGCAGAGAATCAGGCTTCACGTCACCCACCACTGGAACAGGCCACTGTCACATAATTAGGCCCAGACACCCAGGCAGAGGAGAGAGATCCCGTAACAGAGAATCTGGCTTCATGTCAGCACAGAATCAGTCTTCATGTCATAGCAGAGAATCAGGCTTCACGTCACCCACCACTGGAACAGGCCACTGTCACATACTTAGGCCCCGGCACCCAGACAGAGGAGAGAGGTCCCGTAACAGAGAATCTGTATTCATGTCAGCACAGAATCAGTCTTCATGTCATAGCAGAGAATCAGGCGTCACGTCACCCACCACTGGAACAGGCCACTGTCACATATTTAGGCCCAGGCACCCAGGCAGAGGAGAGAGGTCCCGTAACAGAGAATCTGGCTTCATGTCAGCACAGAATCAGTCTTCATGTCATAGCAGAGAGTCAGGCTTCACGTCACCCACCACTGGAACAGGCCACTGTCACATATTTAGGCCCCGGCACCCAGACAGAGGAGAGGTTCATTCAACTTTGGGTTGCCCCGCAATATAATGGTAAAATGAAAATAAAAATAGGATTAAATGAGGAAGTGCTCTGGAGTACAATAATATATTGTTAAGGGGAGGTAGTCAATGTCTAATCTGCACAAGGGATGGACAGGTCCTGTGGGATCCATGCCTGGTTCATTTTTATGAACGTCAGCTTGTCCACATTGGCTGTAGACAGACGGCTGCGTTTGTCTGTAATGACGCCCCCTGCCGTGCTGAATACACGTTCAGAAAAACGCTGGCCGCCAAGCAGGCTAGCACCTCCAAGGCATAAAAGGCTAGCTCTGGCCACGTGGACAATTTGGAGACCCAGAAGTTGAATGGGGCCGAACCATCAGTCAGTACGTGGAGGAATGTGCACAGGTACTGTTCCACCATGTTATTGAAATGTTGCCTCCTGCTAACACGTTCCGTATCAGGTGGTGGTGCAGTTAGCTGTGGCGTGGTGACAAAACTTTTCCACATCTCTGCCATGCTAACCCTGCCCTCAGAGGAGCTGGCCGTGACACAGCTGCGTTGGAGACCTCTTGCTCCTCCTCTGCCTTCGCCTTGGGCTTCCACTGGTTCCCCTGTGACATTTGGGAATGCTCTCAGTAGCACGTCTACCAACGTGCGCTTGTACTCGCGCATCTTCCTATCACGCTCCAGTGTAGGAAGTAAGGTGGGCACATTGTCTTTGTACCGGGGATCCAACAGGGTGGCAACCCAGTAGTCCGCACACGTTAAAATGTGGGCAACTCTGCTGTCGTTGCGCAGGCACTGCAGCATGTAGTCACTCATGTGTGCCAGGCTGCCCAGAGGTAAGGACAAGCTGTCCTCTGTGGGAGGCGTATCGTCATCGTCCTGTGTTTCACCCCCAGCCACGCACCAGTGATGGGCCCGAGCTGCTTTGGGTGCCACCCCGCTGTGAACATGCTTCATCCTCATCCTCCTCTACCTCCTCCTCATCCTCGTCCTCCTCGTCCTCCAGTAGTGGGCCCTGTCTGGCCACATTTGTACCTGGCCTCTGCTGTTGCAAAAAACCTCCCTCTGAGTCACTTCGAAGAGACTGGCCTGAAAGTGCTAAAAATGACCCCTCTTCCTCCTCCTCCTCCTGGGCCACCTCCTCTTCCATCATCGCCCTAAGTGTTTTCTCAAGGAGACATAGAAGTGGTATTGTAACGCTGATAACGGCATCATCGCCAATGGCCATGTTGGTGGAGTACTCGAAACAGCGCAACAGGGCACACAGGTCTCGCATGGAGGCCCAGTCATTGGTGGTGAAGTGGTGCTGTTCCGGAAGGCGACTGACCCGTGCGTGCTGCAGCTGAAACTCCACCATGGCCTGCTGCTGCTCGCACAGTCTGTCCAGCATGTGCAAGCTGGAGTTCCACCTGGTGGGCACGTCACATATGAGGCGGTGAGCGGGAAGGCCGAAGTTACGCTGTAGCGCAGACAGGCGAGCAGCGGCAGGACGTGAACGCCGGAAGCGCGAACAGACGGCCCGCACTTTATGCAGCAGCTCTGACATGTCGGGGTAGTTGCGAATGAACTTCTGCACCACCAAATTCAGCACATGCGCCAGGCAAGGGATGTGCGTCAAACCGGCTAGTCCCAGAGCTGCAACGAGATTTCGCCCATTATCGCACACCACCAGGCCGGGCTTGAGGCTCACCGGCAGCAACCACTCGTCGGTCTGTTGTTCTATACCCCCCCACAACTCCTGTGCGGTGTGGGGCCTGTCCCCCAAACATATGAGTTTCAGAACGGCCTGCTGACGTTTACCCCGGGCTGTGCTGAAGTTGGTGGTGAAGGTGTGTGGCTGACTGGATGAGCAGGTGGAAGAAGAGGAGGAGGAAGCTGAGTAGGAGGAGACAGGAGGCAAAGAATGTTGCCCTGCGATCCTTGGCGGCGGAAGGACGTGCGCCAAACAGCTCTCCGCCTGGGGCCCAGCCGCCACTACATTTACCCAGTGTGCAGTTAGGGAGATATAGCGTCCCTGGCCGCGCTTACTGGTCCACGTATCTGTGGTTAGGTGGACCTTGCCACAGATGGCGTTGCGCAGTGCACACTTGATTTTATCGGACACTTGGTTGTGCAGGGAAGGCACGGCTCTCTTGGAGAAGTAGTGCCGGCTGGGAACAGCATACTGTGGGACAGCAAGCGACATGAGCTGTTTGAAGCTGTCTGTGTCCACCAGCCTGAATGACAGCATTTCATAGGCCAGTAGTTTAGAAATGCTGGCATTCAGGGCCAGGGATCGAGGGTGGCTAGGTGGGAATTTACGCTTTCTCTCAAATGTTTGTGAGATGGAGAGTTGAACGCTGCCGTGTGACATGGTTGGGATGCTTGGTGACGCAGGTGGTGGTGTTGGTGGTACATCCCATGTTTGCTGGGCGGCAAGTACCAACGCCCCTCCAGAGGCGGAGGAAGAGGCCGAGGCGGCGGCAGCAGCAGAAGAGTCCGAGGCGGCGGCAGCAGAAGAGGCAGCAGGGGGAGCCTGAGTAACTTCCTTGTTTTTAAGGTGTTTACTCCACTGCAGTTCATGCTTTGCATGCAGGTGCCTGGTCATGCAGGTTGTGCTAAGGTTCAGAACGTTAATGCCTCGCTTCAGGCTCTGATGGCACAGCGTGCAAACCACTCGGGTCTTGTCGTCAGCACATTGTTTGAAGAAGTGCCATGCCAGGGAACTCCTTGAAGCTGCCTTTGGGGTGCTCGGTCCCATATGGCGGCGGTCAGTAGCAGGCGGAGTCTCTTGGCGGCGGGTGTTCTGATTTTGCCCACTGCTCCCTCTTTTGCTACGCTGTTGGCTCGGTCTCACCACTGCCTCTTCCTCCAAACTCTGAAAGTCAGTGGCACGACCTTCATTCCATGTGGGGTCTAGGACCTCATCGTCCCCTGCATCGTCTTCCACCCAGTCTTGATCCCTGACCTCCTGTTCAGTCTGCACACTGCAGAAAGACGCAGCAGTTGGCACCTGTGTTTCGTCATCATCAGAGACTTGCTGAGGTGGTATTCCCATGTCCTCATCATCAGGAAACATAAGTGGTTGTGCGTTAGTGCATTCTATCTCATCCACCCCTGGGGAAGGGCTAGGTGGATGCCCTTGGGAAACCCTGGCAGCAGAGTCTTCAAACAGCATAAGAGACTGCTGCATAACTTGAGGCTCAGACAGTTTCCCTGATATGCATGGGGGTGATGTGACAGACTGATGGGCTTGGTTTTTATGCGCCATCTGTGCGCTTTCTGCAGAAGACTGGGTGGGAGATAATGTGAACGTGCTGGATCCACTGTCGGCCACCCAATTGACTAATGCCTGCACCTGCTCAGGCCTTACCATCCTTAGAACGGCATTGGGCCCCACCAAATATCCCTGTAAATTCTGGCGGCTACTGGGACCTGAGGTAGTTGGTACACTAGGACGTGTGGCTGTGGCAGAACGGCCACGTCCTCTCCCAGCACCAGAGGGTCCACTAACACCACCACGACCATGTCGACGTCCCTTATTAGTTGTTTTCCTCATTGTTACCGTTCACCACAATAAGAAAAATATTATTTGGCCCAATGTATTGAATTAAAATTCAGGCCTTTTTTTACAGACACCTAACACTGTCTGGCTATCTATTTAGGTACCGTATTACACTAATACAGGCACAGCAGTAACGACAGATTTAGCTGAATATAAATGTGAGGCCTATTTTTTAGGCGCTGGGTGACAGGTATACGTTTAATCACAGAATTAGACTTGTATCTGCACTGTAGCGTGTGTGTTACATTTTTCAGAATGACCCTATTAGAACCTTGAATCTAATATACCCTTTTAGGGATAGATTTAAAGTAGGCCTGATACAGCAGAAACAACTAATTTTGAGAATGGCAAATTTGGGAATTGTTTTTCAACCCAGAACAAAAACTGTGCTTTGACGGACACTAAAAATAACTTGACCAGATAAAACAGTACTGATTTGGAGGAATATAAATGTCAGGCCTATTTTTTAGGCGCTGGGTGACAGGCTCAGCTTGCCCCTGATGTAGTATATGGCCAAAAAATAACCACACTATTGATGGTTAAATGCACTTGATGAAAGCTTGACCCTGATGTAGGATATAGCAAAAAATAACCACACTATTGATGGTTAAATGGACTTGGTGGCAGCTTGTGCTGGCGCACTACAAGCCACAAAATGGCCGCCGATCACCCCAGAAAAAAGTGATATAAAAACGTTCTGGGCAGCCTAAAAAAAAGTGATCAAGTCGATATTAGCACTTCAATGATCCACAGCTGTAGATCGATCACTCACTGAATGAAGTCTTTTGGAGGAGTTAATCTGCCTAATCTCGCCCTAACGTCGCAGCTGCAACCTCTCCCTATGCTTGTATCAGCAGAGTGACGTGCAGCGCTACGTGACCCAAGCTTATATAGAGGCTGGGTCACATGCTGCACTGGCCAATCACAGCCATGCCAATAGTAGGCAAGGCTGTGATGGCCTCTTGGAGCAAGTAGTATGACGCTTGTTGATTGGCTGCTTTGCAGCCTTTCAAAAAGCGACAAGAAAGCGCCGAACACCGAACCCGAACCCGGACTTTTACGAAAATGTTCGGGTCCGTGTCACGGACACCCCAAAATTCGGTACGAACCCGAACTTTACAGTTCGGGTTCGCTCATCCCTAATCTTAAGCAAAAAACATATTCCGCAGAGCTTTACAAATTCATAGGGTTCATGTACAAAACAAAAGTAATTGGCTAATATGCAACTGAAACACTAGGAGTCAGGGCCCTGCTCGCAAGAGCTTGCAATCTATGAGGAATTGGGGGTGACACATCAAGTAGTTGATTGTGATAAGTAGGATATGAGCCATTATTGAACTGACAGGTGTGGTGCCGGCCGATCTGCTTTGGGTTTGGGACTACTAGAGGATTGAGTTTAGGCCAGAGGCATTGGTGGGGGAGAGGTTTAGTCGGGGAAAAGTCATTTTAGGGTATTCCAGAGAGTAGGTGCAGCTCGAGAAAAATCTTGAAGACGGGAGTGAGAGGTGCGAATTATGGAGGTGATTAATCTTAGGTCGCTAACAGAACGGAGAGCATGAGTAGGATGGTAGATGGAGATGAGAGAGGAGATGTATGGAGGTGCAGCACAGTGGAGAGCAGGAGTAGGGTGGTAGATGGAGATGAGGGAGGAGATGTATGGAGGTGCAGCACAGTGGAGAGCAGGAGTAGGGTGGTAGATGGAGATGAGGGAGGAGATGTATGGAGGTGCAGCACTGTGGAGAGCAGGAGTAGGGTGGTAGATGGAGATGAGGGAGGAGATGTATGGAGGTGCAGCGCTGTGTACAGCAGGGGTAGGGTGGTAGATGGAAATGAGGGAGGAGATGTATGGGGGTGCAGCACTGTGGAGAGCAGGGGTAGGGTGGTAGATGGAGATGAGGGAGGAGATGTATGGAGGTGCAGCACTGTGTACAGCAGGGGTAGGGTGGTAGATGGAAATGAGGGAGGAGATGTATGGGGGTGCAGCACTGTGGAGAGCAGGGGTAGGGTGGTAGATGGAGATGAGGGAGGAGATGTATGGAGGTGCAGCACTGTGGAGAGCAGGAGTAGGGTGGTAGATGGAGATGAGGGAGGTGATGTATGGAGGTGCAGCACTGTGGAGAGCAGGAGTAGGGTGGTAGATGGAGATGAGGGAGGAGATGTATGGAGGTGCAGCACTGTGGAGAGCAGGAGTAGGGTGGTAGATGGAGATGAGGGAGGAGATGTATGGAGGTGCAGCGCTGTGGAGAGCAGGAGTAGGGTGGTAGATGGAGATGAGGGAGGAGATGTATGGAGGTGCAGCACTGTGGAGAGCAGGAGTAGGGTGGTAGATGGAGAAGAGGAGGAGATGTATGGAGGTGCAGCACTGTGTAGAGCAGGAGTAGGGTGGTAGATGGAGAAGAGGAGGAGATGTATGGAGGTGCAGCACTGTGGAGAGCAGGAGTAGGGTGGTAGATGGAGATGAGGAGGAGATGTATGGAGGTGCAGCACTGTGGAGAGCAGGAGTAGGGTGGTAGATGGAGAAGAGGAGGAGATGTATGGAGGTGCAGCCCTGTGTAGAGCAGGAGTAGGGTGGTAGATGGAGAAGAGGAGGAGATGTATGGAGGTGCAGAACTGTGGAGAGCAGGAGTAGGGTGGTAGATGGAGATGGGGAGGAGATGTATGGAGGTGCAGCACTCTGGAGAGCAGGAGTAGGGTGGTAGATGGAGGTGAGGGAGGAGATGTATGGAGGTGCAGCACTGTGGAGAGCAGGAGAAGGGTGGTAGATGGAGATGAGGGAGGAGATGTATGGAGGTGCAGCACTGTGGAGAGCAGGAGTAGGGTGGTAGATGGAGATGAGGGAGGAGATGTATGGAGGTGCAGCACTGTGGAGAGCAGGAGTAGGGTGGTAGATGGAGATGAGGGAGGAGATGTATGGAGGTGCAGCACTGTGGAGTAGTGATGTCGCGAACATAAAATTTTCAGTTCGCGAACAGCGAACGAGAACTTCCGCAAATGTTCGCGAACTGGCGAACCGGGCGAACCGCCATAGACTTCAATAGACAGGCGAATTTTAAAACCCACAGGGACTCTTTCTGGCCACAATAGTGATGAGAAAGTTGTTTCAAGGGGTCTAACACCTGGACTGTGGCATGCCGGAGGGGGATCTATGGCAAAACTCCCATGGAAAATTACGTAGTGGACGCAGAGTCGGGTTTTAATCCATAAAGGGCATAAATCAACTAACATTCCTAAATTGTTTGGAATAACGTGCTTTAAAACATCCAGTGTGTGTATACGATCAGGTATGATGTTGTATCGATCAGGTAGTGTAAGGGTTACGCCCGCATCACAGACATTGACAGACCAAACTCCCCTTTTAATGCACCGCAAACAGTTCATTTGCACAACCGCAAACTCCCCATTTGCACAAGGTTGGATACCAAGCTAGCCACGTCCCGGTGATGTCATTGAAGGTTTCTTCCTCCACCCAGCCACGTACAACACCAAGGGTCCCCGAAAGGTCAATTGAATTGATTTTTCGAACGGGGAGATGGTTAAAAAAACGCTGGTTCCCTCCCCTTTGTTTTTATCCACGGTGACTGCGTCTGCGCCGTGCAATTTACTGTCACACCCGATATGAGTGGTATTTTCTGTAGTACTATTCTCATCAGTTTAATCCCTCTAACGTCCCCAATCTGGGTGCCATTTATTGAATAGATTTTTCGAACGGGGAGATGGTATCAGTGGTTGGCACTGGCAGTGGGCACACTACAGTCAGTAGAAGCGGGCCTGACACACACTGGCAGCAGGCAAGCAACTGAAATTACACTAAAGTGTAAAAATTAAATGCCTTATTTATCGGCAAGCTACTGTGCCACCCGGTATGAGTGGTTGGCACTGGCAGTGGGCACACTACAGTCAGTGGAAGAGGGCCTGACACACACTGGCAGCAGGCAAGCAACTGAATTTAGACTACTGTCTAAAAATTAAATGCCTTATTTATCGGCAAGCTACTGTGCCACCCGGTATCAGTGGTTGGCACTGGCAGTGGGCACACTACAGTCAGTGGAAGCGGGCCTGACACACACTGGCAGCAGGCAAGCAACTGAATTTAGACTACTGTCTAAAAATTAAATGCCTTATTTATCGGCAAGCTACTGTGCCACCCGGTATCAGTGGTTGGCACTGGCAGTGGGCACACTACAGTCAGTTGAAGTCGGCCTGACACACACTAGCAGCAGGCAAGCAGCTGAAATTACACTAAAGTGTAAAAATTAAATGCCTTTTTTATGCAAAGTCCTGTGCCAGCCGGTATGAGTGGTGGGCACTGGCAGTGGGCACACTACAGTCAGTGGAAGTCAGCCTGACACACACTGGCAGGCAACTAACCTTAGATTAAAGTGTAAAAATTAAGTGCCTATTTTTTAAGCAAAGTCCTGTGCCACTCGGTATGACAGGGGTGGGCACTGGCAGTGGGCACACTACAGTCAGTTGAAGTCGGCCTGACACACACTAGCAGCAGGCAAGCAGCTGAAATTACATTAAAGTGTAAAAATTAAATGCCTTTTTTAAGCAAAGTCCTGTGCCAGCCGGTATGAGTGGTGGGCACTGGCAGTGGGCACACTACAGTCAGTGGAAGTCAGCCTGACACACACTGGCAGGCAACTAACCTTAGATTAAAGTGTAAAAATTAAGTGCCTATTTTTTAAGCAAAGTCCTGTGCCACTCGGTATGACAGGGGTGGGCACTGGCAGTGGGCACACTACAGTCAGTGGAAGTCAGCCTGACACACACTGGCAGGCAACTAACCTTAGATTAAAGTGTAAAAATTAAGTGCCTATTTTTTAAGCAAAGTCCTGTGCCACTCGGTATGACAGGGGTGGGCACTGGCAGTGGGCACACTACAGTCAGTTGAAGTCGGCCTGACACACACTAGCAGCAGGCAAGCAGCTGAAATTACATTAAAGTGTAAAAATTAAATGCCTTTTTTAAGCAAAGTCCTGTGCCAGCCGGTATGAGTGGTGGGCACTGGCAGTGGGCACACTACAGTCAGTGGAAGTCAGCCTGACACACACTGGCAGGCAACTAACCTTAGATTAAAGTGTAAAAATTAAGTGCCTATTTTTTAAGCAAAGTCCTGTGCCACTCGGGATGACAGGGGTGGGCACTGGCAGTGGGCACACTACAGTCAGTTGAAGTCGGCCTGACACACACTGGCAGGCAACTAACCTTAGATTAAAGTGTAAAAATGAAGTGCCTTTTTTTTAAGCAAAGTCCTGTGCCACACGGGATGACAGGGGTGGGCACTGGCAGTGGGCACACTACAGTCAGTTGAAGTCGGCCTGACACACACTAGCAGCAGGCAAGCAGCTGAAATTACACTAAAGTGTAAAAATTAAATGCCTTTTTTATGCAAAGTCCTGTGCCAGCCGGTATGAGTGGTGGGCACTGGCAGTGGGCACACTACAGTCAGTGGAAGTCAGCCTGACACACACTGGCAGGCAACTAACCTTAGATTAAAGTGTAAAAATTAAGTGCCTATTTTTTAAGCAAAGTCCTGTGCCACTCGGTATGACAGGGGTGAGCACTGGCAGTGGGCACACTACAGTCAGTTGAAGTCGGCCTGACACACACTAGCAGCAGGCAAGCAGCTGAAATTACATTAAAGTGTAAAAATTAAATGCCTTTTTTAAGCAAAGTCCTGTGCCAGCCGGTATGAGTGGTGGGCACTGGCAGTGGGCACACTACAGTCAGTGGAAGTCAGCCTGACACACACTGGCAGGCAACTAACCTTAGATTAAAGTGTAAAAATTAAGTGCCTATTTTTTAAGCAAAGTCCTGTGCCACTCGGGATGACAGGGGTGGGCACTGGCAGTGGGCACACTACAGTCAGTTGAAGTCGGCCTGACACACACTGGCAGGCAACTAACCTTAGATTAAAGTGTAAAAATGAAGTGCCTTTTTTTTAAGCAAAGTCCTGTGCCAGCCGGTATGAGTGGTGGGCACTGGCAGTGGGCACACTACAGTCAGTGGAAGTCAGCCTGACACACACTGGCAGGCAACTAACCTTAGATTAAAGTGTAAAAATTAAGTGCCTTTTTTTAAGCAAAGTCCTGTGCCACACGGAATGACAGGGGTGAGCACTGGCAGTGGGCACACTACAGTCTGTGGGCCTGCAGCTCCTCACACACAGGCAGGCCAGGCAACTGCAATATGTATATAAAGGAAAAAAAAAAAGCAGACTAATGTTGCAGCCCTAAAAAGGGCTTTTTGGGGTGCTGTCAGGACGCTGTCCTTACAGCAGAGATCAGATGAGTCTTTCAGGACTGGAGTGGACACTGAATTCACTAGCCTAGCTATCGATTTCCCAATTAAATCAGCAGCAGTTACAGTCTCCCTCCTCTCACTAAGACTGCAGCTTCAGAATGAATCTAAAATGGATGCTGTGCAGGAGGTGGGAGGGTCTGGGAGGGAGGGTCTGCTGCTGATTGGCTGGAATGTGTCTGCTGACTGTGAGGTACAGGGTCAAAGTTTGCTCAATGATGATGTATAGGGGGCGGACCGAACATCGCATGTGTTCGCCCGGCAGAGGCGAACGCGAACAAGCTATGTTCGCCGGGAACTGTTCGCCGTCGGATAGTTCGGGCCATCTCTACTGTTGAGAGCAGGAGTAGGGTGGTAGATGGAGATGAGGGAGGAGATGTATGGAGGTGCAGCGCTGTGGAGAGCAGGAGTAGGGTGGTAGATGGAGATGAGGGAGGAAATGTATGGAGGTGCAGCACTGTGGAGAGCTTTGTGGGTGAGAAGTTTGAACTGTATTCTGTGGTGGATGGGCAACCAGTGAAGTGATTGACACAGGCTAGTAGCATCAGTGTAGCGGTTGGATGGATAGATGAGCCTGGCTGCAGCATTAAGGACAGACTGAAGGGGGAGAGTTTAGTGAGAGGGAGACCGATTAGTAATGCGTTGCAGTATTCAAGATGAGAAAGAATCAAGGCAACAAGAGTTTTTGCCGTTTCCACCGTAAGAAAAGGGTGGATTCTGGCGATGTTCTTGAGGTGCAGACGACAAGAGTAGTGATGGGCGAACATCGGCCGGGACGGTTTGCGAACGCGATCAAATGTTCGCGAACCTGGAATACCTTCAGGTCATATTTGCAGCAACCAAATACTTACTAGAAGTGCACAAATAGTCCCACAACACGGACAGTGACACCAGATTCGAATTTGCGATCTCCATTCATTATTTTTTTCAATGCAAAATATCGGCAATGTAATTTTCGCCTATGATTTTGCCAAAATATGCACGGCCTACTACAGCAACTGGGTTTCCCCCAGAGCGAACGTGGATGCGATCAGATGCGACGTCGAGGAAGAATTTCTGATCGCTGTAAGTAATTTGACATTAAAGCCGTGTATTTTATTACACTTCACATGCATGTTATAACAATCACTGTACATGCAGATCGAGTGTTTAAAAAAAGCACCATTGCGAAAATCCCTAATGATGCGATTTATTTTTTTACGGTACACACAACTTCACATTTTATAAGGTCTCATGAGACATTAGTGATTGGTGCACTAAGTATTGTTGTGAGAACTTGCCAGTACAGGACCCAAAAATTAGCCAATAGGCGTTCACCCGACAGCAAACGACTTTGTAGGATTCTGTGGCTGGAGGGACATTAGGCGGTCACAGGATAAAAATGTAACTGTCGGACTTCCGGTGTCGGCACCAACATGAAAGGAAGCGCGCTCTAGGAGCTCCGTTCCCTAAGGCACCACAAATAAAAAAAACAATAATCACTGGGGTGTCACAGGAGGAACTCCATATCACTGGGGTGTATAACAACTGGCACAAACCCTCACATGCGCCCCCTGTGACCCGGAAATCAGTCCCAGTTGGGATAATAAACTTCCCACAATTGATAACCTTGCGCCATATACACTGCAGCAAACTGAGAAGGGCTTCAGATCACCAGTAAGCCGTAGCACTCTTCAACTGGTGTCTACTCAGTTGCTGGGGCGTAGCTAGAATTGACTGGGCCCCACAGCAAAATTTTGTATGCACCCCCCCCCATGACTACCCTGGCATCGTATGTGTGCATGTGTAAGGGAGGGTTCACATCACATTTTTGCCTTCCGTTTGATGTATACATTGGAAAAAAGGGATACAATCGCGCAGCACACTTTGCTTTTGTATCCTGCAAAGTCTGTTAAAAAAAAAAACGTATAAGGTAACGCATATTTTTTTACAATGGGACTCTATGGTGACGGATGCCACTGTACGGTGTCAGTCTGAGGCATTTGGTAACATATACATTTTATGTATCCATTAGACAAATGGCAAAACGTGATGTGACAGCGGCCTCGGTGTGCCATGATAGTGCCAAGTGCTAGAGGCAGAGAAGGGAGGCTGCAATGTACCGCATGCGCGGGCAGAGCGCACCGCCTGGTCCTGGGGATCAGCGGTTTGGACTGCAGTCTACAAGGATCACTCCACAGCATCATGGGCTGGAATCTGCAGTAAACACTGTAAAGATATTAGCCCTACCCCCGAATAATAACGGATTTACTGACTATATAATCACCAACATATAGAGACTAAATAATACCACCATACTGGATAATAGCTCATACCATGACTGGATAACACCTCCATACAGTGACTGGATAACACCGCCATACAGTGACTGGATAACACCGCCATACAGTGACTGGATAACACCGCCATACAGTGATCGGATAACACCGCCAAACAGTGATCGGATAACACCGCCGTACAGTGACTGGATAACATACCATACAGTGACTGGATAACAGCGCCATACAGTGACCGGATAACACCGCCATATAGTGACTGGATAACATACCATACAGTGACTGGATAACAGCGCCATACAGTGACCGGATAACACCGCCATACAGTGACTGGATAACATACCATACAGTGACTGGATAACAGCGCCATACAGTGACCGGAAAACACCGCCATATAGTGACTGGATAACACCGCCATACAGTGACTGGATAACACTGCCATACAGTGACTGGATAACACTGCCATACAGTGACTGGATAATACCGCCATACAGTGACTGGATAACACCGCCATACAGTGACTGGATAACACCTCCATACAGTGACTGGATAACACCGCCATACAGTGACTGGATAACACCGCCATACAGTGATCGGATAACACCGCCAAACAGTGATCGGATAACACCGCCATACAGTGACTGGATAACGCGCCATACAGTGACTGGATAACACCGCCATACAGTGACTGGATAACACCGCCATACAGTGACTGGATAACACCGCCATACAGTGATCGGATAACACCGCCAAACAGTGATCGGATAACACAGCCATACAGTGACCGGATAACAGCGCCATACAGTGACCGGATAACACCTCAATGCAGTGACTGTATAACACCTTCATACAGTGACAGGATAACACCTCCAAAAAGTGACTGGATAACACCGCCATACAGTGACTGGATAACACCGCCATACAGTGACTGGATAACACCGCCATACAGTGACTGGATAGCACCGCCATACAGTGATTGAATAATGCTGCCATACAATGACTGGATAATGCCGCCATACAGTGACTGGATACCACCTTCATACAGTGACTGGATAACACCGCCATACAGTGACTGAATAATACCAACATACAGTGAATTGATAACACCGTCATAATGTGACTGGATAACACCGCCATACAGTGAATGGATTACACCGCCATAAAGTGACTGGATAACACCTCCATACAGACATACATTGACTGGATAAGACCATTGTAACGGACCGTTCAGCACCCAGCTCCGTTCAGACGATATTCCCCTTTCCAATGCACAGGCAGCTACTGTAAGCACCAGTCTGCCGAACTGCAAACTACACGAACACTGGAAACCACGGAACAGGAAAAGCATACAATCGGCTTACACTCCTGGCAATCAGCATACAATCCAATTCCCCCAATAACGAGACGGCACTTCATTTTGAGGTCAAGCAGAACACTTTAATGGGTTATTTTTCAGCCTTTTATGCAGGTCTCCTAGCAAGGGACACTCCCCCTGGGGCTTTTGTAAAAGACTGTGACAGTTTATATTTTAGCCAATCACATGCATTTACAGTATTGAAACCTTACCAGCAATTATACACAAAATCCCCTTCCCTCTGTCTGTAACACAATCAACAAAATACAATGAGCATTGTCTGTGACGCAATTAACTAACACACTGGCATTGTCTGAGACGCAATCCACAAAATACAATTATCAAACGTAATGGGCTAACTTAGTCACTCACAGACAGAAAACACACATTTTTCCCCTAAACACAGAAAACACCCCAAAACCCCACATATCCCCATAATGTATACTTCCATGGATAGCTCTGATCTGGGTGAACAACATATCCAAAAATTACCCAGATCCGAGCAGGGGTTCCCGAATTCCATGGAAGTCACATGTGGCCGGCCGCAAGCATTGCTTTCCTGCCCAAAACAGTTCCACAGATTTAAGCTGTGCGGCCGGTCTGTCTTCTCCTTCAAAGTTAGAATGGGCCATAATCCTGGGGCAGGAGGCGGGCAAACACCGTGGCGAAGTGGCTTTCGCCACATATCTTCCCATTCGGGGGGAGACTAACCAGGTAGCTGACCTTCTGTCGGTCAGTGCCTGAGTTAGTCGAGTCACCCACCCACAGTAAATTACAATCAACAAGGCAGCCCCCCCACAATAATATAGAATCCGCAGTGCAGACCCCCCTAACACTTGGTTACTGCACCTGGGCAATTTTGTAGCTTGTTTCATTCCCATGGCTTCACCATGGCTGTGTTGGGCACTGGTCTCTTGGCTTTGTGGGTCGCTGAGTGAGCAGAGACCGGCGGTACTCTGCCCTGGTGCCAGCGCTTCAGCTGGGGGGAACTGCAGATAGACAAGCCTGGGACAAGGGGACAAAGGAGGGCAGAGGCCAACTGTGCTCTGCCCAGTTGCCAGCTCTTCCGCTGGGAGGGGGTCAGAGGAAGCCAACGGCTCCTCTACTGACCTCAGTTCCCCGGTAGGGGTTAGCTGTGGAGGGTAGGGATCACTTACTTCCTCCTCCTGGTACTCACACTGCCGCTGGAGATCTGGGCCGACTGCCCAGCATCCCTGTAGGGCCGGTAGAGAGACTTCGGTCCCATCTCCCCCTGCCTGTTGGGAGTCCTCCCAGGACCAGTCTATGAGGTCCGCGACCTCCGGTACTTCTGGTTCCTGTTGGGGGAGAGGACCGACTGTCTCTCCTCCCATGAATACACAGTGGCGCTGGGGAGAAAGGACGTCACCTTCCGCTCCCTGTAACTCACACTGCCGCTGGGGAGCAAGGACGGTACCTTCTTCTCCCTGTAACTCACTTGGCTGCTGGGGAGAGAGACCAACTATCTCTGCTCCCTGCAGGACACACTGCCGCTGGGGAGGAAGGACAGCACCTTCAGCTCCCTGTGGCTCACTTGGCTGCTATGGAGAGGGACCAACTATCTCTGCTCCCTGCAGGACACACCTCCGCTGGGGAGGAAGGACAGCACCTTCAGCTCCCTGGGACTCACTTGGCTGCTGTGGAGAGGGACCAACTGTCTCCTCTCCTAAGGGTACACACTGCCGCTGGAGAGAGAGACCGGTTGTCTCTGCTCCCAATACAATACTCGGCTGTTGGGGAGGAAGGACGGCACCTTCAGCTCCCTGTAACTCACACTGCCTCTGGGGAGCAAGGACGGCACCTTCAGCTCCCGCGAACTTGCTCGGCCGCTGGGGTATCTCCCTCCTGTCTACCACTGCCATGGCCTGCAGGTACTCTCTGATCCTCTACTTCACCATCTGTACGAGGTTTTCCGCGGGGTTGGGTCCCAAGAGAGACAGAACCCCATTAACCTCTCTATCAAACTCCTCCTGAGTGTAGCAGGGCTCCATGCTTGCTCTGCTGATTTTAGTTCCTTTGGTTCCTTAGATAGGGGGCGCTGTACGGGTACGCGTTGCCCTCAATTTGTAATCCAGGAACTGGTGTTGCCTTGTAGCTGTCCTTCTGGGCTGTGAGAATGAACCCCACTGCTGCCACCAATTGTAACGGACCGTTCAGCACACAGCTCCGTTCAGACGATATTCCCCTTTCCAATGCACAGGCAGCTACTGTAAGCACCAGTCTGCCGAACTGCAAACTACACGAACACTGGAAACCACGGAACAGGAAAAGCATACAATCGGCTTACACTCCTGGTAATCAGCACACAATCCAATTCCCCCAATAACGAGACGGCACTTCGTTTTGAGGTCAAGCAGAACACTTTAATGGGTTATTTTTCAGCCTTTTATGCAGGTCTCCTAGCAAGGGACACTCCCCCTGGGGCCCTTGTAAAAGACTGTGACAGTTTATATTTTAAGGAAAACAGTATCTGTGGATCACTCCAGCTGGACAATGTGGAACAGGTGCTCTTGGTCTGAGTGGCCCACCCAGCCACTGAAGGGAATAAAAAGCTATGTAAAGATAGACCAGGCACTCTATACACTCACCTAAAGAATTATTAGGAACACCTGTTCTATTTCTCATTAATGCAATCATCTAGTCAACCATTCACAGGGCAGTTGCTTCGATGCATTTAGGGGGGTGGTCCTGGTCAAGACAATCTCCTGAACTCCAAACTGAATGTCAGAATGGGAAAGAAAGGTGATTTAAGCAATTTTGAGCGTGGCATGGTTGTTGGTGCCAGACGGGCCGGTCTGAGTATTTCACAAAATGCTCAGTTACTGGGATTTTTACGCACAACCATTTCTAGGATTTACAAAGAATGGTGTGAAAAGGGAAAAACATCCAGTATGCGGCCGTCCTGTGGGCGAAAATGCCTTGTGGATGCTAGAGGTCAGAGGAGAATGGGCCGACTGATTCAAGCTGATAGAAGAGCAACGTTGACTGAAATAACCACTCGTTACAACCGAGGTATGCAGCAAAGCATTTGTGAAGCCACAACACGCACAACCTTGAGGCGGATGGGCTACAACAGCAGCAGACCCCACCGGGTACCACTCATCTCCACTACAAATAGTAAAAAGAGGCTACAATTTGCACGAGCTCACCAAAATTGGACTGTTGAAGACTGGAAAAATGTTGCCTGGTCTGATGAGTCTCGATTTCTGTTGAGACATTCAAATGGTAGAGTCCAAATTTGGCGTAAACAGAATGAGAACATGTATCCATCATGCCTTGTTACCACTGTGCAGGCTGGTGGTGGTGGTGTAATGGTGTGGGGGATGTTTTCTTGGCACACTTTAGGCCCCTTAGTGTCAATTGGGCATCGTTTAAATGCCACGGGCTACCTGAGCATTGTTTCTAACCATGTCCATCCCTTCATGACCACCATGTACCCATCCTCTGATGGCTACTTCCAGCAGGATAATGCACCATGTCACAAAGCTCGAATCATTTCAAATTGGTTTCTTGAACATGACAATGAGTTCACTGGACTAAAATGGCCCCACAGTCACCAGATCTCAACCCAATAGAGCATCTTTGGGATGTGGTGGAACGGGAGCTTCGCGCCCTGGATGTGCATCCCTCAAATCTCCATGAACGGCAAGATGCTATCCTATCAATATGGGCCAACATTTCTAAAGAATGCTATCAGCACCTTGTGGAATCAATGCCACGTAGAATTAAGGCAGTTCTGAAGGCAAAAGGGGGTCCAACACCGTATTAGTATGGTGTTCCTAATAATTCTTTAGGTGAGTGTATATGTTCCAACAGACGAGATATTTATTATAAGATCAGTTATCTAAAATAGCATAAAATAACAGCATACAGTATCAGCATATAAAAGTATCACTAAAATATCAGTAATAGCAATCAAACATATATAATATCAAAATAGCAGCAGTAAATAGCAAGTAGCAGCAGTTAGCAGCAATAAATGTATCAAAAGGCAATGGTATATAAAGTCCGTCCACATACACCACAAATACAGAACGTATATTCCTCTTTGGCTGCAGCCGAGGATATGGCGCTAATTAGGGGCCAGATGTAAAAAATGTCTTTTCTCAGAATAACTTTCCCACATTCCGGGTCAAGGTATCTTATAACTTTTACAGTTCCACTCCTGGCTAATTTAATTTGCGCATTGTATAAATCGCTCAGTCTTTGCAATATCACGGAGAGAGAAAGAGTATAATGCGGTAAGAAAGGTGGCGTCCCACCTAGTTGTGTTTGCTCATTCACTATTACCTTACTCTTATTCCTCTCATTGTTTTCTGATTGCCGACTCGGCGTGGATATCAGCTGACTCTGTGTCCAGTGTCGTCAGCAGGTTTTGCGCTTGGTGAAGTTTATATCTCGCCAGGGTTTTTCGTTCCAGAAGCTTAATTAGATTCAGAGGGGGACTCTCTGCCAGCATGCCGGTGCAAGGTGTAACCCATACGCGTTTCGGGAAGTGGCCCCTTCCTCAGTGATACTTTTATATGCTTGAACTGTATCCTGTTATTTATTGCTATTTTTAGATAACTGATCTTACAATAAATATCTCGTCTGTTGGTAACATATATAGAGTGACTGGTCTATCTTTACATAGCAGTTTTATATTTTAGCCAATCACATGCATTTACAGTATTGAAACCTTACCAGTAGAGTTGAACGAACACCTAGTTGTTCGGTTCGAGAAGAATCGGCCGAACTACCCGGAAATGTTCGGGTTCGGGATCCGAACCCCATTGAACTTTTAGGCACTAAAAAGGGCTGTAAAACAGCCCAGGAAAGGGCTAGAGGGCTGCAAAAGGCATGCAACATGTAGGTATATCCCCTGCAAACAAATGTGGATAGGGAAATGAATTTAAATAAAAATAAAATAAATAAAAATTAACCAATATCAATTGAGAGAGGTCCATAGCAGAGAATCTGGATTCATGTCAGCAGAGAATCAGGCTTCACGTCACCCACCACTGAACAGTCCATTGTCATATATTTAGGCCCCGGCACCCAGGCAGAGGAGAGAGGTCCCATAACAGAGATTCAGGCTTCATGTCAGCAGAGAATCAGTCTTCATGTTATAGCAGAGAATCAGCTTCACGTCAGCCAAAACTGGAAACAGTCCATTGTCATATATTTAGGCCCCGGCACCAGACAGAGGAGAGAGGTCCCATAACAGAGATTCAGTCTCATGTCATAGCAGAGAATCAGGCTTCACGTCACCCACCACTGGAACAGGCCACTGTCACATATTTAGGCCCCGGCACCCAGACAGAGGAGAGAGGTCCCATAACAGAGATTCAGGCTTCATGTCAGCACAGAATCAGTCTTCATGTCATAGCAGAGAATCAGGCTTCATGTCACCCACCACTGAACAGGCCACTGTCAGATTTTAGGGCCCCGGCACCCAGACAAAGGAGAGGTTCATTCAACTTTGGGTTGCCCCGCAATATAATGGTAAAATGAAAATAAAAATAGGATTGAATGAGGAAGTGCCCTGAGTAGAATAATATATTGTTAAGGGGAGGTAGTTAATGTCTAATTTGCACAAGGGATGACAGGTCCTGTGGGATCCATGCCTGGTTAATTTTTATGAACGTCAGCTTGTCCACATTGGCTGTAGACAGGCAGCTGCGTTTTGTCTGTAATGACGCCCCCTGCCGTGCTGAATACCGCGTTCAGACAAAACGCTGGCCGCCGGGCAGCCAGCACCTCCAAGGCATAAAAGGCTAGCTCTGGCCACGTGGACAATTTGGAGACCCAGAAGTTGAATGGGGCCGAACCATCAGTCAGTACGTGGAGGTGCACAGGTACTGTTCCACCATGTTAGTGAAATGTTGCCTCCTGCTAACACGTTCCGTATCAGGTGTGGTGCAGTTAGCTGTGGCGTGGTGACAAAACTGTTCCACATCTCTGCATGCTAACCCTGCCCTCAGAGGAGCTGGCCGTGACACAGCTGCGTAGGCGACCTCTTGCTCCTCCTCTGCCTTCGCCTTGGGCTTTCACTGGTTCCCCTGTGACATTTGGGAATGCTCTCAGTAGCGCGTCTACCAATGTGCGCTTGTACTCGCGCATCTTCCTATCACGCTCCAGTGTGGGGAAGTAAGGTGGGCACATTGTCTTTGTACGCGGGATCCAGCAGGGTGGCAACCCTGTTGTCTGCACATGTTAAAATGTGGGCAACTCTGCTGTCGATTGCGCAGGCACTGCAGCATGTAGTCGCTCATGTGTGTCAGGCTTGCCCAGAGGTAAGGACAAGCAGTCCTCTGTGGGAGGCGTATCGACATCGTCCTGCGTTTCACCCCAGCCACGCACCAGTGATGGGCCCGAGCCTGCGTTGGGTGCCACCCCGCTGTGAACATGCTTCATCCTCATCCTCCTCCACCTCCTCCCTCATCCTCGTCCTCCTCGTCCTCCAGTAGTGGGCCCTGTCTGGCCACATTTGTACCTGGCCTCTGCTGTGCAAAAAACCTCCCTCTGAGTCACTTCGAAGAGACTGGCCTGAAAAGTGCTAAAAATGACCCCCTCTTCATCCTCCTCCTCCTCCTCCTGGGCCACCTCCTCTTCCATCATCGCCCTAAGTGTTTTCTCAAGGAGACAGTAGAAGTGGTATTGTAACGCTGATAACGGCGTCATCGCCACTGGCCATGTTGGTGAGTACTCGAACAACGCAACAGGGCACACAGGTCTCGCATGGAGGCCCAGTCATTGGTGGTGAAGTGGTGCTGTTCCGCAGTGCGACTCACCCGTCGCGTGCTGCAGCTGAAACTCCACTATGGCCTGCTGCCTGCTCGCACAGTCTGTCCAGCATGTGCAAGGTGGAGTTCCACCTGGTGGGCACATCACATATGAGGCGGGTGAGCGGGAAGGCCGAAGTTACGCTGTAGCGCAGACAGGCGTGCAGCGGCAGATGTGAACCCCGGAAGCGCGAACAGACGGACCGCACTTTATGCAGCAGCTCTGACATGTCGGGGTAGTTAGTGAATGAACTTCTGCACCACCAAAGTCAGCACATGCGCCAGGCAAGGGATGTGCGTCAAACCGGCTAGTCCCAGAGCTGCAAACGAGATTTCGCCCATTATCGCACACCACCAGGCCGGGCTTGAGGCTCACCAGCAGCAACCACTCGTCGGTCTGTTGTTCTATACCCCGCCACAACTCCTGTGCGGTGTGGGGCCTGTCCCCCAAACATATGAGTTTCAGAACGGCCTGCTGACGTTTACCCCGTGCTGTGCTGAAGGTGGTGGTGAAGGTGTGTGGCTGACTGGATGAGCAGGTGGAAGAAGAGGAGGAGGGAAGCTGAGTAGGAGGAGGAGGAGAGCAGGAGGCAAAGAATGTTGCCCTGCGATCCTTGGCGGCGGAAGGACGTGCGCCAAACAGCTCTTCGCCCTGGGGCCCAGCCGCCACTACATTTACCCAGTGTGCAGTTAGGGAGATATAGCGTCCCTGGCCATGCTTACTGGTCCACGTATCTGTGGCTAGGTGGACCTTGCCACAGATTGGCGTTCCGCAGTGCACACTTGAATTTAATCGGATACTTGGTTGTGCAGGGAAGGCACGGCTCTCTTGGAGAAGTAGTGGCGGCTGGAACACATACTGTGGGATAGCAAGCGACATGAGCGGTTTGAAGCTGTCTGTGTCCACCAGCCTGAATGACAGAATTTCATAGGCCAGTAGTTTAGAAATGCTGGAATTCAGGGCCAGGGATCGAGGGTGGCTAGGTGGGAATTTACGCTTTCTCTCAAATGTTTGTGAGATGGAGAGCTGAACGCTGCTGTGTGACATGGTTGAGATGCTTGGTGACAGAGGTGGTGGTGGTGTTGGTGGTACATCCTCTGTTTGCTGGGCGGCAGGTGCCAACGGTCCTCCAGAGGCGGAGGAAGTGGCCGAGGCAGCAGCAGAAGAGGTAGCAGGGGGAGCCTGAGTGAGTTCCTTGTTTTTAAGGTGTTTACTCCACTGCAGTTCATGCTTTGCATGCAGGTGCCTGGTCATGCAGGTTGTGCTAAGGTTCAGAACGTTAATGCCTCGCTTCAGGCTCTGATGGCACAGCGTGCAAACCACTCGGGTCTTGTCGTCAGCACATTGTTTGAAGAAGTGCCATGCCAGGGAACTCCTTGAAGCTGCCTTTGGGGTGCTCGGTCCCAGATGGCGGCGGTCAGTAGCAGGCGGAGTCTCTTGGCGGCGGGTGTTCTGCTTTTTGCCCACTGCTCCCTCTTTTGCTACGCTGTTGGCTCGTTCTCACCACTGCCTCTTCCTCCGAACTGTGAAAGTCAGTGGCACGACCTTCATTCCATGTGGGGTCTAGGACCTCATCGTCCCCTGCATCATCTTCCACCCAGTCTTCCTCCCTGACCTCCTGTTCAGTCTGCACACTGCAGAAGACGCAGCAGTTGGCACCTGTGTTTCGTCATCATCAGAGACGTGCTGAGGTGGTATTCCCATGTCCTCATCATCAGGAAACTAAGTGGTTGTGTGTCAGTGCATTCTATGTCTTCCACCGCTGGGAAGGGCTAGGTGGATACCCTTGGGAAACCCTGCCAGCAGAGTCTTCAAACAGCATAATAGACTGCTGCATAACTTGAGGCTCAGACAGTTTCCCTGATATGCATGGGGGTGATGTGACAGACTGATGGGCTTGGTTTTCAGGCGCCATCTGTGCGCTTCTGCAGAAGACTGGGTGGGAGATAATGTGAACGTGCTGGATCCACTGTCGGCCACCCAATTGACTAATGCCTGTACCTGCTCAGGCCTTACCATCCTTAGAACGGCATTGGGCCCCACCAAATATAAATTCTGCTGGCTACTGGGACCTGAGGTAGTTGGTTCACTAGGACCTGTGGCAGAACAGCCACGTCCTCTCCCAGCACCAGAGGATCCACTAACACCACCATGACCATGTCCGCGTCCCTTACTAGATGTTTTCCTTATTGTTACCCGTTCACTCACAGATAAGGAAAAAATTATTTGGCCCAATGTATTGAATTCAAATTCAGGCCTTTTTTTACAGGCACCTAACACTATCTGGCTATCTATTTAGGTACCGTATTACACTAATGCAGGCACACCAGTAATGACAGATTTAGCTGAATATAAATTGTAGGCCTAGTATTTAGGCGCTGGATGACAGGTATCCCTTTTACGGACAGAATTAAACTTGGAAATGCACGGTAGCGTGTGAAGTTATTGAGGATGACCCTATCCGCACCTTCAATCTAATATACCCTTTTATGGATAGATTTAAAGTAGGCCTGATACAGCAGAAACCACTGATTTAGGGGATTGCTAAGTTGGGAATTGTTTTCAACCCAGAACAAAAACTGTGCTTCGGCAGACATCATACCGTATTACAATTGGCTAGCCACAGCTGAAACACCAGATTTAGGGTACTGCTATTTTGGCCAATTGTATTTTACCCCTCAATAAAATAGCAAGCACAGCCAAGCCCCTGATGTAGGATATAGCAAAAAATAACCACACTATTGATGGTTAAATGGACTTGGTGGCAGCTTGTGCTGGCACACCACAAGACACAAAATGCCGCTGATCACCCAAGAAAAAAGTGACATAAAAACGCTCTGGGCAGCCTAAAAACAGTGAGCAATTAAATAGCAGCAGTTCAATGATCCACAGCTGTAGATCGATAACTGAATTAAGTGTTTTTGCTGAGTAAATCCCTGCCTAATCTCTCAATAACAGCAGCAGCTGCAACCTCTCCCTACACTGATCATTGCAGAGTGACATGCGGCGCTACGTGACTCCAGCTTAAATAGAGGCTGGGTCACATGCTGCACTGGCCAATCACAGCCATGCCAATAGTAGGCATGGCTGTGATGGCCTCTTGGGGCAAGTAGTATGACGCTTGTTGATTGGGCTGCTTTGCAGCCTTTCAAAAAGCGCCAAGAAAGCACCGAAACCGAACCCGGGACTTTTTACGAAAATGTTCGGGTCCGTGTCACGGACACCCCAAAATTCGGTACGAACCCGAACTATACAGTTCGGGTTCGCTCATCCCTACTTACCATCAATTATACACAAAATCCCCTCCCCTCTGTCTGTAACACAATCAACAAAATACAATGAGCATTGTCTGTGACGCAATTAACTAACACACTGGCATTGTCTGAGACGCAATCCACAAAATACAATTACCAAACGTAATGGGCTAACTTAGTCACTCACAGACAGAAAACACACGTTTTTCGCCCAAACACAGAAAACACCCCAAAACCCCACATATCCCCATAATGTATACATCCATGGATAGCTCTGATCTGGGTGAACAACATATCCAAAAATTACCCAGATCCGAGCAGGGGTTCCCGAATTCCATGGAAGTCACATTTGGCCGGCCGCAAGCATGGCTTTCCTGCCCAAAACAGTTCCACAGATTTAAGCTGTGCGGCCGGTCTGTCTTCTCCTTCAAAGTTAGTATGGGCCATAATCCTGGGGCAGGAGGCGGGCAAACAGCCCCCCTCCAAAACACCGTGGCAAAGTGGCTTTCGCCACAACCATCATACAGTGACTGGATAACACCGCCATACAGTGAATGGATAACGCTGCCATACAATGACTGGATAACGCTGCCGTACAGTGACTGGATAAGACCATCATACAGTGACTGGATAACACCGCCATACAATGACTGGATAACGCTGCCGTACAATGACTGGATAACGCTGCCGTACAATGACTGGATAACGCTGCCGTACAGTGACTGGATAATGCCGCCGTACAGTGACTGGATAAAACCTCCGTACCGCAATACAGTGACTGGATAACACCGCCGTACAGTGACTGGATAACACCGCCGTACAGTGACTGGATAACACCTCCGTACCGCAATACAGTGACTGGATAACACCGCCATACAGTGACTGAATAACACTGCCATACAGTGACTGAATAACACTGCCATACAGTGACTGAATAACACTGCCATACAGTGACTGGATAACACTGCCATACAGTGACTGGATAACACCGCCGTACAGTGACTGGATAACACCTCCATTCAGTGACTGGATAACATCATCATACAGTGACTGGATAACACCACCGTACTGTAACTGAATAACACTGCCATACAGTGACTGAATAACACTGCCATACAGTGACTGAATAACACTGCCATACAGTGACTGGATAACACCGTCATACAGTGATTGGATAACACTGTCATACAGTGACTGGATAACACCTCCATACAGTGACTGGATAACACCTCCATACAGTGACTGGATAACACCTCCATTCAGTGACTGGATAACACCGCCATACAGTGACTGGATAACACCACCGTACAGTGACTGGATAACACCGCCGTACAGTGACTGGATAATACCTCCATTCAGCCATACAGTGACTGGATAACACAGCCATACAGTGACTGGATAACACCGCCATACAGTGACTGGATAATGCCGCCATACAGTGACTGGTTAACGCCGCCATACAGTGACTGGATAACACTGCCATACAATGAATGGATAACACCGCCATACAGTGACTCGATAACACCTCTATTCAGTGACTGGATAACACCTCCATACAGTGACTGGATAACACCTCCATACAGTGACTGGATAACACCTCCATTCAGTGACTGGATAACACCGCCATACAGTGACTGGATAACACCTCCATACAGTGACTGGATAACACCTCCATACAGTGACTGGATAACACCTCCATTCAGTGACTGGATAACACAGCCATACAGTGACTGGATAACACCGCCATACAGTGACTGGATAATGCCGCCATACAGTGACTGGTTAACGCCGCCATACAGTGACTGGATAACACTGCCATACAATGAATGGATAACACCGCCATACAGTGACTCGATAACACCTCTATTCAGTGACTGGATAACACCTCCATACAGTGACTGGATAACACCTCCATACAGTGACTGGATAACACCTCCATACAGTGACTGGATAACACCTCCATACAGTGACTGGATAACACCTCCATACAGTGACTAGATAACACCTCCATTCAGTGACTGGATAACACCTCCATACAGTGACTGGATAACACCTCCATACAGTGACTGGATAACACTGCGATACAGTGACTGGATAACACCTCCATACAGTGACTGCATAACACCTCCATACAGTGACTGGATAACACCTCCATACAGTGACTGCATAACACCTCTATACAGTGACTGCATAACACCTCCATACAGTGACTGCATAACACCTCCATACAGTCACTGTATAACACCGTCATAAAGTTACTGGATAACACCGCCGTACAGTGACAGAATAACACTGCCTCTGCAACACCAAATACCCACTTTGATGCCACACTACCGGCTGGACAAGACAGCTTTTCCAGGGCAAACCTTGCCAGTTGCGGTCGCAAATCCAGATTGGCTGCCCAGTAGTCTAGCAGATCTTCAATTTGGGGTAGCAGGGTGCTGTGCAAGTATGCCCCCACCTGCTGGTTCGGGTCCTGCTCCAGGTCTAGCTGCTGCTGGTGAGTAGTTTCTTGTTGCTACAGTTGCTGCTGATGGAGTAGGAATTGCTCCTACCCCCTCACCCTGCCACAGCAGCCACGGCAGAGGAACGTAATACTACTACCACACAGATAGTGCCCCCAATACTGTGCCCGCTGTGCCCCAATACTATACTGCAAAAACAGTCCTCCTGGAAATACTACTACCACACAGATAGTGCCCCCAATACTGTGCCGGCTGTGCCCCCAATACTATACTGCAGAAACAGTCCTCCTGGAAATACTACTACCACATAGATAGTGCCCCCAATACTGTACACACTGCGCCCCCAATACTATACTGCAGAAACAGTCCTCCTGGAAATACTACTACCACACAGATAGTGCCCCCAATACTGTGCCCGCTGTGCCCCCAATACTATACTGCAGAAACAGTCCTCCTGGAAATACTACTACCACACAGATAGTGCCCCCAATACTATACTGCAGAAACAGTCCTCCTGGAAATACTACTACCACACAGATAGTGCCCCCAATTCTGTGCCCGCTGTGCCCCCAATACTATACTGCAGAAACAGTCCTCCTGGAAATACTACTACCACACAGATAGTGCCCCCAATACTATACTGCAGAAACAGTACCCCTGGAAATACTACTACCACACAGATAGGGCCCCCAATACTGTGCCCGCTGTGCCCCCAATACTATACTGCAGAAACAGTTTCCCTGGGAATACTACCACACAGATAGTGCCCCCTTCAACAATTATTGGCACACAGTGCTCTAAAAAATAACTGCCCAGACACTAATAGTATAAAGATAATGTCCCCCAAAAATAATTGTGCTAAGCTGATACTGTGCAAGGGTGACCCCCAAAGTAACAGTGCTCCCCAAAATCCCACCAATAGAAATAATTCTCTGCCAGAGCACACTTAGTAGTAATAATGCCCCTATAGTGCCCATACTAGTAATCATGTTTCTCATAGCCCCCCAGTAGTAGTAAAGCTCTGCATAATACCCCTTGTAGTAATAATTCTCCCTATAATATGACAGTACATGAAATACCCCCGCTTAGTGCCCACCGTTGAGCTAATGTCCCCAAAATGTATGCCAGTATAAAATACCCCTATATAGTGCCCCAGTAAATGTCCTCATACTGCTCCTCTCCCCCTTCCCCATAGTGTCCCCCATAATATGCCAGTAAGAAAATGCCACTTTTTAGTGCCCCCAGCAGATGCTCCTATAGTGCTCCTCTCCCCCATAATGTGCCAATAAGAAATACCCCTTCTTAGTGCCACCAGATGCCCCAATAGTGCTCCACTCCCCCATAGTGCCCCCAAATAATGCCCCAAAGTGCTTCTCTCCCCTATAGTGCCTCCCATAATGTGCCAGTAAAAAATGCCCCCTTAGTGCCACTAGATGCCATAGTGCCCCCCATAATGTGCTAATAAAAAAGGCCCCTTTAGAGCCCCCACTTCCCCATAGTGCCCCCAAATAATCACCCTATAGTGCCAACAGATGCCCCATAGTGCCGCTCTCCCCTATAGTGCCCCCCATAATGTGCCAATAAGAAAAGCCCCTTTACAGCCCCCAAATGCCCCCATAGTGCTCCTCTCCCCCATGGTGCCCCCCGATAATGTGCCAGTAAGAAATGCCCCCATAGTGCCCCCCCTCAAAATAGGCAAGAAATAAATGCCTCCAGAGTGCCACCCCCAAAACAATGGGGCTGTAAGAAATGCCAGATGCCCCCATAGTGCCAGCTCCACCAGCAAAGAAAAAAGCAAATAACACTAATACTTACCTCCATCAGCAGCGATGTGATGCAGGCCTCTTCCGGCCTGTGTCCCCCGCTGTGTGCTGCCCGGCTCAGGCGGCACGATGATAATGACGTCATCGCGCCGCCTGAGTGGGCCTCTGATAGGCTGCAGGCATTAGTACCTGCGGCCTATCAGAAGTACAGGGAAGGGAGACGCCTCTCCCTCCCCTGCCCCGCCGCAGCACAGCCATCTGTATCGCTGTCCTGAGGATGGCGATACAGATGAATATGGAGATGAGCGTTGTAACGGACCGTTTCAGCAGACAAGGGGTTAAAATCCGTTTTAGGCGATAAGCCTCTTTCTGAGAGACAGGCACAGCTACTGCAGGACACCAACCTCCCGAACTGGATACAAAGTAGCACTCCAAACTGGAACCTCACGAATAGCTGCTAGCAGACGAACAGGAAAAGCATACAATCCTGGCAATCGGTCTTCTAACAGCATACAGCGAATCCCCCCAATAACGAGACAAGGCTCCGTGTTGAGGGTCAAACAGTGGTCTGACTGTACTTGAAGTACAGCCTCTTTTATTCACAAAAAACAAACATAGTACTGCCCACAGGGGTTTGAAATACAACCAATCAGTATATTACAAGACATACAATGTAACTACAGCAACCAATCGTTCACGCCCCCAGAGGACCAGAATGAAGACTGACATAGGACAACATATCCCCACAATGCATCATGGTTTCCTCCTCTCTGTCCAGACAACCTGAGGAGCAATCCAATTATCTCTGAGGACAAAGGGAGATCGCCAATACACATGTGAGGACAACAGAACAGACATCACCATTTTAAACACACAATGGGACAATAGAAACACACCCAGCATATTCCCTCCCTTATCCTGAGAGGAGACTCAATTATACATACAGTTAAACATACTTTCTACCCAACTTTCATAACTCTAAAACCATACATCACATTCACATAAAAATTACATATTCGCAATCAATCCATTCAGGGGAACAACATATTAAAAAATGGCATGAATCAGACCAGGGGTTCAAAAGTTAGTAAAATATCTTTTGGGCCCTGGCTGGCACATGGCTATCTGGCTCAAACCAGTTTTACAGAGCCCTCTTTCCTGGAGACAATGGGAAATAATCAAATTATATCCAGGGATAGAGGCAGACTCCATTGAGCACATGGTTGCAAAAAGACATAAAATACAATAAAATACACAAGGTTACATTTACTACATAAAATAAAGACATGCAACATATCCCCAGATAGCTTAGGTCTGAGCGCATATTATTGAATGGCGCTCAGACCACACACATACAGTTCAATTGCCATGGAGCTTAAGTTTTGCATGGGCTGATGATAGGGCCCATAATCCTGGGGCAAGAGGCCAGCAGCCAGTCCTCTCCAAAGCCCAGTGGCGAGGTTGGTTTCGCCACAAGCGTTTCCACAATGGAAGCGCTCATCTCCTACTGACCCCCCCACTGCCGCCGGCAACTAGAACCAGGGCCACGCCGCCTGTGGTCATGTGCGGCCCTGAGGAATTAAAAAATTAATAATTATTTGTTAAAGACGGGCCAGCGGCCGTTTTTAACATGCTTAAGGGCGGCCTGGGGGGCAATTGCCTCCCTGCCCCCCGTCCCAGCCCGCCCTTGCTTGCTCTGCTTCGGACGGCCACATCTGGGATTTCAAGGATATTCCAGGTAGGAGCATCGTCACACGTACATCCAACATCTGCAGAGACATTGTAGGCCGCACTACACCACTGGGTGTCCCCCCAACAACACGTCTTAAAAGGGAGCCTTCCGCTCCTGCTGCTTTACCGCAGTTGGCGTCACGAAATACTGTTTATATACCTGTTGGTCATAACACCTTAAAGGGATCTCCAGGCTCGGGCCGGACGTTGCACACGGACCCCAGGATCAGAGCACATGACCCCCAAACCTATAACTACAATCCCTGTGCACATGTGATCTAGGTCTACCCAAATCTGACTTGTGTCCATACACTGTGGACATTTGCTCCTGATACAGGCTGGACAATTTTCTTAGAACTTTAGAATCATTTCTTCGGCATTGGAAGGACATGAGGAAATGGTCAGAGCCTTGTTTCTTCTCACCGGTTATATTGGACATTTCTCCCTCAGAACAGGGGACACAGTCATAACAGCAGGAGTGATATCCTCCATCAGAAGCTTTCCTGGACCCGGGGGGACATCTCTCATTGCAGCGAGATTGTGGCATCTAGAGGAAACAGATATCATGTATGAAAGGTCTATGTAATACATGTGCAGTGTCCCACTGCAGGGTTTTGTGTACTGTACTCTGTGCATTATATGTCCCATGAACTGATTATAGAGAGAGCAAGAAGTTCCTGGTTACTGTTTCTAGGCTGGGCTGGCACCACCCCTTCCTCTAGGAGAGGAGGTTGTATCAGGTCAGGGTAGTGTAAAGCCCTGAGGATTGAAAAGCAGCTAAGTGACGGTATAAGTGCCAGGCCTTGAGGGAAAGAGATTCTACAGAAAGATGAGCATTCAGAAAGGAGAAAGTGCAGAGCATCTGTCAGTCAGTGAAGATAACCCATTCCTGCCTGTTTTGGACTTTAATGGATGTTGGTGGGAGTAGTCAGCTTCATGTGCCCCATCCTACTAAAGGAACAGACTGGCCATCTGCTGACAGACAGTATTCCGCAAAGTATGTGGAAAAAAGTGATAGGCATGCACTCTGCATCTAGTTGCCACACAGATTATATTTATTCAATTAAGGTTAAAATAAGTTTAAAATAAGTAATTTATTTAAATGCGGTTAAAATGGGTGGATAGCACGTCTAGAAAATAGGACATAAATAGAACAATGTTTGGTTATCTATCGATAGTCCAACTTGCGTTATGATTATTGTGTCCAGGTTCTTCTAATGGCATTAGTAGTAAAATACATATATGCTGAAAGTGAAGATATCTTTGAAGTTATAAAGGGATATTGATGGGATATTATAAAAGGGTAGTAGGAATAAGGCTACTTTCACACTAGCGTTCGGAGCGGATCCGTCTGATGTTTCATCAGACGGATCCGCTCCGATAATGCAGACGTTCGCATCCGTTCAGAACGGATGCGTCTGCATTAAAACTTAGAAAATTTTCTAAGTGTGAAAGTAGCCTGAGCGGATCCGTTCAGACTTTACATTGAAAGTCAATGGGGAACAGATCCGCTTGAAGATTGAGCCATATTGTGTCATCTTCAAGCGGATCCGTCCCCATTGACTTACATTATAAGTCTGGACGGATCCGCTCGCCTCCGCACGGCCAGGCGGACACCCGAACGCTGCAAGCAGCGTTCAGGTGTCCGCTCACTGAGCGGAGCGGAGGCTGAGCGCTGGCAGGCGGATGCATTCTCAGTGGATCCGCCTCCACTGAGAATGCATTAGGGCCAGACGGATGCGTTCGGGGCCGCTCGTGAGCCCCTTCAAACGGTGCGCACGAGCGGACACCCGAACGCAGGTGTGAAAGTAGCCTAAGATGTCCTGTTGGAGAGGATAAAAGAAAAGAAAAGAAAAACTTCTTGCTGATAAAACTAATTGTTCATTCATGAATTCATACACATCCTGCGATTTGAGTAAAAAACGGATTGTTTCCCAAAGGAGATAAAAAGGATTGCAAATGCTTAAGTCCGTCAGATGTCGATTATGGACATTTCATACTATGATATTGATGTGTAGGTAGTTCGCATTACTAGAGTGAGTTTTTTGGTTTAGCCAGAATAACAGTGTGCGGTATGGTAGGCTTTTTGTTACTACCTATTTGTTGGTGATTTGGTTTCCGTTGCTGCCGGTGGCGTCCCACGCGGCAGTTGACGGTACTCACCCTTTTGGCTGGTTCTCACTGCTGTGCAGTATTGAAGTTGTGTGTGGAGATGGTCCCGGGCGTACGGTTTCTCCTTGCTGGGGATGCGCAGTCGGCGTCTCACGTAATCTGTCACGTGGTGTCCTACGTTCCGGTCAGCTGATGACCATGTCTTGCACTGCTTTGTAGTTCTCCTTCTTCCTCCTTTTGTTTATGAGGAAATAAAATCCTTCAGTGACAGTGTGGGTATTGGTGGGTAGTCTCTGCAATGATGGGTAATGACAGACGCGTTTCGAGGTACTCCAACCTCTTCCTCAGTGGCCATGTTTAGACCTTTAAGACTGCCCTCTTTTATACCCACTTCGTCAAATATATTCCGCAAAGCCTACTATAGTGATACCAATATAGTGAGACATGTTTCACCCCTTGGTTAATTTGGGAAGACTGAGCAGACGTTATAAAAAGATGCTTAAAGGGAACTTCTTTGGAGCCCACTGCCCTCGATACACAGCTCGGGGAACTGTATATGGCAGCTGTGTAATGTATTCAGTGCCTGTGTGAACCGTCTACTGAACTGCTGCAGTAAACTATGCCCTGACCTCCCCTGTGCGCCATTGCACATGGTATGATATAGTTGTGCTCATGATACCCCAGAAGGTGAATGATGTTAAGGTATCGCTAAGTGAAAGCTATCATTACATTCAGCTGTGCTAACCATTCGAGATAGACATAGAAAAAACATCAAAGGGCTTGATGGCCATCTATCACCAGCTGCACATATGCAGGGGAGAGCACATCATCCAGTACGTGCAGGCGTGTGCACACATACTGCTCCACCATGTTGGTGAAATGCTGCCTCCTGCTAAGACGTTCCATATCAGCTGGTGGTGCTGGTTGTTGTGGCGTGCTGACAAAGCTTTTCCACATTTCGGCCATGCCAACCCTGCCTTCTGAGGTGCTGGCGGTGCCCTGGCTGGGTTGGCGACCTCTTCCTCCTCCTCAGCCTTCGCCTTGTGCTTCCACTGAGCCCCCGCTGTCAGGTGGGAATGCCACCAGCAGCGCGTCTACCAGCGTGCGCTTGTATTCGCGCATCTTCCGATCAGTAACAGATGTTTTTTACTAAATTTAGTTCCCTGTCAGCAATGCAGAGCAGGGGTTTTTCACCGACAAAAATGGGTTAATGTCAGCCATCAATGTAACAGACAAATTTTAGAAATTTCGGTCCCTGTCACCTATGCAGAGCAGGGGTTTATTAAAGGCAAAACTAGGTTCATGTTACCCACCAATGGAACAGAAGATTTTACAAAAATGTAGGTCCCTGTCACCTATGCAGAGCAGGGGTTTGTATACTGCAAAAATGGTAAAATGTCACCCAAGAATGTAACAGACGCTTTTGCACCCTGCTCTCTCTTCTGCTGTGCTGGTGGCTCTGTGCGACCACCGCCTCTTCCTCCGAACTGCACAGGTCACTCGCATGACCTTGATTCCATGTGGGGTCGAGGACCTCATCGTCCTCCACATCATCTTCCACCCAGTCTTCACCGTTGCCCTCCATGTCGGTCTGCAGACTGCAGAAAGCCCCAGCAGATGGCACCTGTGTTTCGTCATCATCCGAGACGTGCTGCGATGGTCCTCCCATGTACTCATCCTGAAAGATAAGTGGTTGGCCATCGGTGCACTCAATCTCTTCCACTTCTGGGGCAGGGCTAGGTGGATGGCCCCGGGAAACCCTGCTAACAGAGTCATCAAAAAGCAGAAGAGACTGCTGCATGACTTGGGGCTCAGACTGCTTGGCTGATGTGCAAGGGGGTGAGGTGAAAGACTGATGGACATCGGCTGCAGGTGCCAACTGTGGTCTTTCAGCAGGAGACTGGGTGGGAGACAATGTGAAGGAACTGGATCCACTGTCAGCCACCCAATCTACTATCACCTGTACTTGTTCAGGCCTCACCATTCGTAGAGCCGCATTAGGCACAACCAAATACCGCTGCAGGTTCTGTCGCCTACTCGCACCTGAGGAAGGGGTTTCACTTGTGCGTGTAGCTGGCACAGATCGACCACGTCCTCTTCCTGCAACAGAAGCTCCACCAGCAGCACCACTACCGGGGCCACGTCCCTTATTTAACGCTCTCCTCATTCTTTGCTTTCACCCACCAAACTAACAGCACAAAAAGTGTGTTTTTTTCAACCGACAATGTAATAGCAGTATCTACTGGTTTTATTGGACTGTCAGATATGCAGTGCCGGTGTCAGAAAGAGAAAAAATTGCTTTAGGTCACACAAATATGTGACAGACTAATGTAATTGAATTATTTTCACTGGCAGGTATGCAATGCAGGCCGCAGGGGTATTTGACCGCCAAAAAAAAGGGAATTTGTGCCCCCGGAATCTGACAGATGGATTTAATGAATACACTTTCCCTGTCAGATATTCAGCACAGGGGTAGTTCACAGAAGAAAATATGAATATGCCCCCCCCCCCCCCAGCCCCCCGGGGCCCTAAAGTCACAGACGGATTACCAATATTATTTTCCCTTTTCCTGGCACATATGAAGTGCAGGTGTCCTTAAAAAATGCCTAGATGTCGCCCACGGAGCTACTGGAACAGGATTAAAGTAATGTCCCTGGCACACATGCATTTGCAAAAATGGTTGCCGTCGCCCACCTAACAAACAGACTGATTAAAGCTTATCTCTCTGTGGCACTGGGCTCAGGAGTACAAAAATGTAGCATAGCACCCACAAAAATAATGGCTGTGGTTTGCAGATTTAACACCAAGAACACCAGAATTGTTTCCTATTCTCTCCCTCACAGCAGCAGCATCCTCTCCCTACACTGGTAACAGCAGAGTGACGGGCGGCGCTACGTGACTCCAGCTTATATAGAGGCTGGGTCACATGCTGCACTGGCCAATCACAGTCATGCCATTAGTAGGCATGGCTGTGATGGCTTCTAAGCCACATGAGTTAAACGCTTGTTGATTGGCTGCTCTGCAGCTTTTCAACATGCGCCATTAAATCGCCGAACACCAAACTCGAACCCAAACTTTTTCTGAAATGTGAAAAATCTGAAAAATCTTTACAGTTTGGGTTCGCTCAACCCTACTTACAATCTATGAAGAGCAGTGGTGTACATAGAGAAGTAAGGACCCTATAGCAAGGATCAAACCAGGCCCCCCACACAGGACAGAAGGGCTTCTGCTTCCCAATCATCTGGTGACAGACATGTATGTCTATGTCTGGTGGCTGCACCCATGCATTTTTCATGTATTCTCCCAATAGATGGGAATCCAGACATTTGTAGCATACACTGTAAGTACAATACACCATAAATGCAGGATTTCAGTTGGTAATACCCATTTACGTTTTATTTCCATCCCTTGGGATTCCTTCAGTCTGACAATGTGGCCCCCAACCAGAAAAGGCACCCTTGCTTTTGAGAGTGGAGTCCTGACCAAGTTTTTACCCCCAGTAGAAGAGGAGATAATCTCAACTAAGACTGGGCCCCCTCTTGTCCTGGGCCCCATAGCAGTCACATAGTCTGCCACTATGGTAGTTATGCCCCTGATGAAGAGATAGGGATGACAGAAAGGGTAAAGTGCTTGTTTTATACAATGGTCCGGCGAACAGAATAGGGGAGTAAATATAAAGCTGCCTAAGCGTCACCAGTAGAGTTGAGCGGACACCTGGATGTTCAGGTTCGACGGGTTCGGCCGAAGTTCAGAAAAACGGGACCCAAACTTGACCCAAACTTGACCCCGATGTTTCGATGTTCTTTTCTGAGCCTACCATGTTGATCACGGTTATTGACGAATCAGTGTTCCACGCCGGAGAGGGAGCATGAGAAAAAGAGACCAAATTTAAGAGAGATAAATATATTTAAAAAAATTGGGATCGAGCGGAAATATGGGAAAAGTTATCAAGGCGCAAATGTGGTACAAATTACAGAAGCCCAAATGTGGTACAACTTGTTAAAGTTTAAGGATTGAATGAAAGGAGGTGGCGCGCATCAATTAAAGAGGCATTTCAGAAATGTTATTCCCTGTCACCTATGCAGAGCAGGGGTTTATTCACGTCTAAAATAGTATAATGTCAACCCAAGAATGTAACAGAAAAATTACAGAAATGTATTAACCTGACTACTTGGTAGAGCAGGGTCTATGACAGAAAAAAATTGTTTTATGTCACCCGAAAATGAAAAATAAAAATTATTGAAATTTATTAATCTGTCAACTAGGTAGAGTAGGGGTATATTCCACCCAAAAATTTGTGAATTTCACCCAAAAATGTAAGACAATTTTTTTTTTTTTTACCTGTCTACTCGATAAAGCAGTGGTACATCACACCCAAAAATTGGTGAATTTCACCAGAAAATGTAACTGACAATTTTTTTTGTTTTTACCTGTCTAGTAGGTATAGCAGTGGTACTTCACACCCAAAAATTGGTGAATTTCACCCGAAAATATAACAGACCAATTTTTTATTTTTTAACTGTCTTGTAGGTATAGCAGTGGTATATCACACCCAAAATTTGGTGAATATCACCCGAAAATGCCTTTTGGGGCAAGTAGTATGACGCTTGTTGATTGGCTGCTTTGCAGCCTTTCAAAAAGCGCCATAAAAATCGCCGAACACCAAACCCAAACTCGAACTTTTACGTAAATGGTTCGGGTGTAGGTGCCAAAAAACCTAAAGTTCGGTACGAACCCGAACTTTACAGTTCGGGTTCGCTCAAACCTAGTCACCAGACAATGTCTGTAGTGCTTCTGAGGGCATGGGGTGAGGATATTTGACAGTGGATCAGGTTCAGAAGAATGATGATGAAGGGGGTGTTGGAATGGAGGAGAGTTAGATCAAGGGATATAATATAATAATAACTGCAGCCAGTGTATTATCTGAACGTGTGTTTAGCACGGCAGGGGGCGTCATCACAGACAAGCGCAGCCGCCTGTCCACAGCCAACGTGGACAACCTCACGTTCATTAAAATGAACCAGGCATGGATCCCTCAGGACCTGTCCGTACCTTGTGCAGAATAGACATGTATACCGGCACTAACCAGCTATTGTTATACTGCAGCGCAATTGCTCATTCTTGTATTTTGGATATTTCACACTCTTTTGGAGTGTACCCTAATTTTACAAAATAAAATTAAAACCAAAAACCAGTGTTGGCTACCTCGTCCTCCTCCACCGCTGCTTCCACCTACCCCGCTACGTCCACCGCCTCCTCAAACTCCTACTCCATATGGAACTCCACCTCATAAATCATTTATTTTATTTTTATTTGTACGTATTTTATTTTATATCATTTCACTACTTTGTCAGTTACATTTTCTGGTGAAATTCAGCAATTTGTGGGTGTATAGTACCACTGCTATACCTAGTAGACCGGTTTAAAAAAAAAATTGTCATTTACATTTTCGGGTGAAATTCACTAATTTTTGGGTGTGATCTACCACTGCTATACCTATTAGACTGGTAAAAAAAAAAAATCACCAATTTTTGAGTGTAATATACCCCTCCTCTACCTAGTTGACAGCTTAATACATTTCAATAATTTTTATTTTACATTTTCGGGGGACAATAAACAATTGTTTTCTGTCATAGACTCCTGCTCTACCAAGTAGACAGGTTAATACATTTCTGTAATTTTTCTGTTACATTCTTGGGTTGACATTATACAATTTTAGACGTGAATAAACCCCTGCTCTGCATAGGTGACAGGGAATAACATTTCTGAAATGCTTCTTTAATAAAGATGTCCCAAACTATTCGCCGGCGAACAGTTCCCAGCGAACATAGCTTGTTCGCGTTCGCCGCGGCGGACGGACATATGCGATGTTCGGTCCGCCCCCTATTTGTCATCATTGTGTAAACTTTGACCCTGTACCTCCCAGTCAGCAGACACATTCCAGCCAATCAGCATCATACCCTCCCTCCCAGACCCTCCCACCTCCTGGACAGCACAAATTTTAGATTCATTCGGAAGCTGCATTCTTAGTGAGAGGAGGGACAGTGCTGCTGCTGCTGCTGATATAATAGGGAAATCGATAGCTAGGCCAATGTATTCAGTGTCCACTGCAGTCCTGAAAGACTCATCTGATCTGCTGTAAGGACAGCACCCCAAAAAGCCCTTTTTAGGGCTAGAACATCAGTCTGCTTTATTATTTTTTTTCCTGTGTAATCTAATTGCAGTTGCCTGCCAGCGTGTGTGTCAGGCTCACAGCGTATACTGTGCCCACTTGCCCAGTGCCATCACTCATATCTGGTGTCACAGTAGCTTGCATTTAAAAAAAACAAAAACTTTTTTGACTGTAATATAATAGCAGTCAGTTGCCGGCACGCGCGTGTGTTTCATGCCCTGCAAGTGCACAGTGTCACCAGCGCAACTCATATCTGGTGTCACAGTAGATTACATTTAAAGAAAAACAACAATTTTGACTGTGAATAAATAGCATTCAGTTGCCTGCACGTGTTTGTGTGTTTAAGGCCCTGCTGCAAGTGCATAGTGTCACCAGCGCCACTCATATCTGGTGTCACAGTAGCTTGCACGCATAGTACAACTTAACGAATCTAAAAAAAATGACAGGCAGAGGCAGGCCACCCCGCAGGGGCCGTCGTGGTCGTGGTGCTGTGATCCCCTTTGGCCCTAGAATAATGCCCAGTGTTCAGAGGCCACGTACCCTGAACTCGAAAAGTTCTGAGGACATAGTTGACTGGCTAACACAGGACACCAATCTTCTACAGCTTCCGCTCTGAACCTTGACGCACCATCCTCCTCCAGCTCAGCTTCGGGCACCTCTCAAGTTACCACTCGCCCGCCTGCCGCCACCACCAACACTAGCACCACAGCTGCTTCACTTGATCCCTCAGAGGAGTTATTTACACATCAGTTGGAAGAAATGAGTGATGCACAACCATTATTGCCAGAGGATGTAGATAACAGGTATATGTCTCAGTCAGGCAGCATTACACACATGGACGTACGGTGTGATGATGATGATGTTGTACCCGCTGCTGCTTCCTTTGCTGAGGTGTCAGATACAAGTGAAGTGGTTGATGATGACGATGTGTCCCTGGATGTCACGTGGGTGCCCACTCGAAGAGAAGAAGTACAGGGAGAAAGTTCAGATGGGGAGACAGAGAGGAGGAGGAGACGAGTTGGAAGCAGGGGGAGGTCGTCACAAGGAGCTAGTGGCACAGTCAGACAGCATGTATCGGCACCCGGGGTCAGCCAGACAGCACGCCAATCAACGCATGCTGCTGCCACCACCAGAATGCCGTCATTGCAGAGCTCAGCAGTGTGGAATTTTTTTGTGTGTCTGCCTCTGACAACAGCGATGCCATTTGCAACCTGTGCCAAAAGAAACTGAGTCGTGGGAAGTCCAACACCCACCTAGGTACAACTGCTTTGCGAAGGCACATGATCTCACATCACAAACGCCTATGGGATCAACACATGATGACGAGTAGAAGCAGCACACAAACTCAAAGCCACCATCCTCCTCCTGGTCCAGCATCTTCAGCCACGTCAACCACTGCTGTCCTCCTTGCCCCCTCTTAACCATCCGCCACTCCGTCTCTCGCCTTTAGCAGTTCCTGCTCATCTGCCCACAGTCAGGTGTCTGTCAAGGACATGTTTGAGCGTAAGAAGCCAATGTCACAAAGTCACCCCCTTTCCCGGCGTCTGACAGTTGGCTTGTCTGAACTCTTAGCCAGCCAGATTTTACCATACAAGCTGGTGGAGTCTGAGGCCTTCAAATAATTTGTAGCTATTGGGACACCGCAGTGGAAGGTACCCGGCCGAAATTTCTTTGCACAAAAGGCAATCCCCAACCTGTACTCGATTGTGCAAAAGGAAGTCATGGCATGTCTGGCACACAGTGTTGGGGCAAGGGTCCATCTGACCACTGATACCTGGTCTGCAAAGCACGGTCAGGGCAGGTATATCACCTACACTGCGCATTGGGTAAACCTGCTGACGGCTGCCAAGCATGGAATGCGTGGCTCTGCAGAGGAGTTGGTGACACCGCCACGACTTGCAGGCAGGCCTGCTGACACCTCCTCTACTCCTCCGACTCCATCCTCTTCCATAACCTCCTCGGCTGAGTCCTCTTCTGCTGCTGCGTCTTGCTCCACATCAACGGCACCCCCCTGCTCCCCAGGGGCTATTCCACATCCCGGATACGACAGCGTCACGCCGTTTTGGGGTTGACTTGCCTGAAAGCAGAGAGTCACACCGGACCAGCACTCCTGTCCGCCCTGAACGCACAGGTGGATCAGTGGCTGAATTTGTTGGCGGCATTGAATTTGGGCAAGTTGACACATGTGCCGTGCATGGCACATGTGTGTAATCTGATCGTACAACGCTTTGTGCATAAGTACCCAGGCTTACAGGACGTCCTCAAGCATGCCAGGAAGGTGTGTGGCCATTTCAGGCGTTCCTACACGGCGCACTTTTCAGATATCCAGCGGCGAAACAACATGCCAGTGAGGCGCATGATTTGCGACAGCCCGACACATTGGAATTCAACACTCGTAATGTTCGAACGCCTGCTCCAACAAGAAAAAGGCGTCAACAAGTATTTGTATGACCGGGGTGCTAGGACAGCCTCTGCGGAGCTGGGAATTTTTTTGCCACATTACTGGACGCTCATGCGCAATGCCTGTAGGCTCATGCTTCCTTTTGAGGAGGTGATAAACCTAGTCAGTCGCACCGAAGGCACCATCAGCGACATCATCCCATTTGTTTTCTTTCTGGAGCGTGCCCTGCGAAGAGTGCTGGATCAGGCCATAGATGAGCGTGAAGAGGAAGAGGAAGAGTTGTGGTCACCATCACCACCAGAAACAGCCTTATCAGCATCGCTTGCTGGACCTGTGGAAACGCTGGAAGAGGAGTGTGAGGAAGAGGAGTCAGAGGAGGAATGTGGCTTTGAGGAAGAGGAGGAAGACCAACCACAGCAGGCATCCCAGGGTGCTCGTTGTCACTTATCTGGTACCCGTGGTGTTGTACGTGGCTGGGGGTAAGAACATACCTTCAGTGAGATCACTGAGGACGAGGAACGGGACATGAGTAGCTCGGCATCCAACCTTGTGCAAATGGGGTCTTTCATGCTGTCATGCCTGTTGAGGGACCCTCGTATAAAAAGGCTGAAGGAGAACGACCTGTACTGGGTGGCCACGCTACTAGACCCCTGGCATAATCAGAAAGTGCCTGAAATGTTACCAAATTACTGCAAGTCGGAAAGGATGCAGCAGTTCCAAAATAAATTCTAAAGTATGCTTTACACATCGTATAAGGGTGATGTCACAGCACAACGGGAATCTAACAGGGGAAGAGGTGAAAGTAATCCTCCTCCTCCCACGACCACGCCGGCAAGGACAGGACGCTTTACAGACGTGTTGTTGATGGAGGACATGCAGAGCTTTTTAAGTCCTATGCATCGCCACAGCCCTTCGGGGTCCACCCTCAGAGAACGACTCGACCGACAGGTAGCAGACTACCTCGCCTTAACTGCAGATATCGACACTCTGAGGAGCGATGAACCCCTTGACTACTGGGTGTGCAGGCTTGACCTGTGGCCTGAGCTATCCCAATTTGCGATAGAACTTCTGGCCTGCCCCGCTTCAAGTGTCCTGTCAGAAAGGACCTTCAGTGCAGCAGGAGGTATTGTCACTGAGAAGAAAAGTCGCCTCGGTCAAAAAAGTATTGATTACCTCACCTTCATTAAGATGAATGAGGGATGGATCCCGAAGGGACTGACAGTTGGCGATACATTAGACTAAAAAATGCCTGATGAGATGCCTTGGGCTAAAAATGTTCCACACGCTGCTGTATTTTATCTCTGAATGCCGGATGACTTGCGTGACTTATCCGCCACCAACTAGGGTTCAAGCCGCAATGTTTTAGGGTGGCTGCAACAATACCTAATTTTTCTGGCCTCTGGTGCTGCACTGTGGCTGCAAAAACAAAACAAAAAAAAGGCACATACAAGTGTCAATTCCCCTTTGTGATCGTTACCTTGTTGTGGTGAAGGGGCTTGCGTATCACAATGAAGCGACCACCTCTATGAGTGTGTTGGCAATGGCAATGTTGGCACACCCCAGATGATAAGGTCGTTGCTTCATTGTGAACAGACCAAAAGCGATCGGCTGGATAATTTTGCATAGAAAAAACATAAATTTTCTTTGTGATTATCTAAGGTGATCATTAAAGCCTACTAGGCCAACAATGTGCCCACACTGCAGAATCATTGTTTTCTGGGTCACTTAACCCCTTAAGGACACAGCCTTATTTCACCTTAGGACCAGGCCATTTTTTGCAAATCTGTCCAGTGTCACTTTAAGTGGTGATAACTTTAAAACGCTTTGACTTATCCAGGCCATTCTGAGATTGTTTTTTCGTCACATATTGTACTTCATGACACTGGTAAAATTAAGTAAAAAAAAAAAAATTTATTTAGAAAAATATACCAAATTTAGAAAAAATTTGTAAAAAATTGCAAATTTCCAAGTTCAATTTCTCTACTTCTATAATACATAGTAATACCTCCAAAAATAGTTATTACTTTAAATTCCCCATATGTCTACTTCATTTTTGGATCATTTTGGGAATGATATTTTATTTTTTGGGGATGTTACAAGGCTTAGAAGTTTAGAAGCAAATCTTGAAATTTTTCAGATATTTTCAAAAACACAATTTTTAGGGACCAGTTCAGGTCTGAAGTAGCTTTGCGAGGCTTACATAATAGAAACCACCCAAAAATGACTCCATTCTAGAAACTACACCCCTCAAGGTATTCAAAACTGATTTTACAAACTTTGTTAACCCTTTAGGTGTTCCACAAGAATTAATGGAAAATAGAGATACAATTTCAGAATTTCACTTTTTTGGCAGATTTTCCATTTTTATATATTTTTTTCAGTTACAAAGCAAGGGTTAACAGCCAAACCAAACTCAATATTTATGGCCCTGATTCTGTAGTTTACAGAAACACCCCATATGTGGTCGTAAACCGCTGTACGGGCACACGGCAGGGCACAGAAGGAAAGGAATGCCATATGGTTTTTGGAAGGCAGATTTTGCTGGACTGTTTTTTTTTACACCATGTCCCATTTGAAGCCCCCCTGATGCACCCCTAGAGTAGAAACCCCAAAAAAGTGACCCCATTTTAGAAACTACGGGATAGGGTGGAAGTTTTTTTGGTACTAGTTTAGGGCACATATGATAGGAATAGTACTACTTAACACACCACTCCTATCTGGTGGCACAGTAGATTGCACGGCGCACGCGCAGTGCCCCAAATTGGAGCTAGGAGGACCAACCAAGAATATTTTTCCATCTCCCGGTTCCTAAAATCTATTCCATACACGTCCCCTGATAGGGGACGAAACAGGGATTAAACTGATAGGAATAGTACTAATTAACACACCTTATAATAATAATAATAATACTAGTGGACGTAACAGGGATTAAACTGATAGGAATAGTACTACTTAACACACCTCTCCTATCTGGTGGCACAGTAGATTGCACGCGCAGTGCCCCAAATTGGAAGTAGGAGGACCGACCAAGCATCTTTTTCCATCTCCCGGTTCCTAAAATCTATTCCATACACGTCCCCTGATAGGGGACGTAACAGGGATTAAACTGATAAGAATAGTACTAATTAACACACCTTATAATAACGCAGAGAGAGGCAACGCAGAGAGAGGAGTCTGAAGAAGAGGAGTCAGAGGAGGAAGGTGGCTTTGAGGAGGTGTCCCAGGAAGGCTTGTTGTCACCTTCCGGGGACACTTGGTGTTGTACGTGGCTGGTGGAGGAAGAGACCTTCAATGACATCAGTGAGGACAAGGAACGGGACATGGCTAGATTGGTATTGAACCTTTTTGCAAATGGGGAGTTTGCGGTTGTGCAAATGGACTGTTTGCGGTTGTTTGCGATGCGTTAAACGGGGAGTTTGGTCTGTCACTGTGAAGCGTGCGTAACCCTTACACTACCTGATCGATACAACATAATACCTGATGTTTTCAAGCACGTTATTCCAAAAAATTTAGGAATGTTAGGTGATTTATGCTCTTTAAGGATTAAAACTCGACTCTGCGTCAACTACGTAATTTTCCATGGGAGTTTTGCCATGGATCCCCCATCCGGCATGTGGACCTGGTCCTCCTAGATCAAGATTTTTATTTTTACGTATTTTATGTTATTTTAAGTCATTTCCCTATGCAAATTTGTTTGCAGAGCACTTGTTATGCTCTTAACCACATTTTGACGACATTGACATTTTTACAGCCATTTTAGTGCTCAAAGTTCGGGTCCCCATTGACTTCAATGGGGTTTGGGGTCAAGTTCGGGTCAAGTTCGGGTCCAGAACTCAAACTTTTTTCCGAAGTTCGGCCGAACCCGTCGAACCCGAACATCCAGGTGTCCGCTCAACTCTAGTAAAGAGTAGTCACCATTGCATTTGGAGGTCAATGGTCACTCTGGTGAGGGCGGTTTCTGTAGAATTTAAGGTGTGAAAACCAGATTGTAGTGGACTAAAGAGAAAGCGGAGAGACAGTGGATGAGGTGAGAGTAGACCCGATGCTCCAGGAGTATAGAGATTAGAGACAGGTCTGTGATTAGTTCCACAGGACGGGTCAAAAATAGTGTTGAGCGCGAATATTCAAATTACGAATATTTATCGCGAATATTGCAACTTCGAGAATTTTCGAATATAGTGCTATATATTCATTTTTTGAATATTTGTCTTTTTTTTTTACTTGAGAAATAGGCAAGGTAATGATCACGTAATATGCAAATATTACGTGATCAATACAGTTGTGGGTCAAAAATGAATATACAGCACTATAGAAGATAGTAATATACAGTTAGGTCCATAAATATTGGGACATCGACACAATTCTAACATTTTTGGCTCTATACACCACCACAAAGGATTTGAAATAAAACAAACTAGATGTGCTTTACCTGCAGACTGTCAGCTGTAATTTGAGGGTATTTACATCCAAATCAGGTGAACGGTGCAGGAATTACAGCAGTTTGCATTTGTGCCTCCCACTTGTTAAGGGACCAAAAGTAATGGGACCGTTGGCTTCTCAGCTGTTCCATGGCCCGGTGTGTGTTATTCCCTCATTATCCCAATTACAATGAGCAGATAAAAGGTCCAGAGTTCATTTCAACTCTCAAGATGAGATCCAAAGAGCTGTCACTATCAGTGAAGCAAGCCATCATTAGGCTGAAAAAACAAAACATACCCATCAGAGAGATAGCAAAAACATTAGGCGTGGCCAAAACAACTGTTTAAAACATTCATAAAAAGAAGGAACGCACCGGTGAGCTCAGCAACACCAAAAGACCCAGAAGACCATGGAAAACAACTGTGGTGGATGACCGAAGAATTCTTTCCCTGGTGAAGAAAACACCCTTCACAACAGTTGGCCAGATCAAGAACACTCTCCAGGAGGTAGGTGTATGTGTGTAAAAGTCAACAATCAAGAGAAGCCTTCACCAGAATGAATACAGAGGGTTCACCACAAGATGTAAACCATTAGTAAGCCTCAAAAACAGGAAGGCCAGATTAGAGTTTGCCAATAGAGATGTCCCGAATAGTTCCCGGCGAAAATAGCTTGTTCGCGTTCGCCGCGGCGGGTGAACATATGCGATGTTCGGTCCGCTTCTATACATCATCATTGAGCAAACTTTGACCCTGTACCTCACAGTCAGCAGACACATTCCAGCCAATCAGCAGCAGACCCTCCCTCCCAGACCCTCCCACCTCCTGGACAGCATCCATTTTAGATTCATTCAGAAGCGGCATTCTTAGTGAGAGGAGGGACAGTGCTGCTGCTGATTTAATAGGGAAAGCGTTAGCTAGGGCAGTGTATTCAGTGTCCACAGACTCATCTGCTGTAAGGACAGCGTCCTGACAGCACCCCAAAAAGCCCTTATTAGGGCTGGTACATCAGTCTTGAAGAGAAGAAGAAGAGGGGGGAAAGTTCAGAAGGGGAGACAGAGAGAAGGAGGACTCGAGTTGGAAGCAGGGGGAGGTCGTCGCAAGGAGCTAGTGGCACAGTCAGACAGCATGTATCGGCACCCGGGGTCAGCCAGACAGCACGCCAATCAACGCATGCTGTTGCCATCACCAGAACCCAGTCATTGCAGAGCTCAGCAGTGTGGCATTTTTTTTGTGTGTCTGCCTCTGATAACAACAATGCCATTTGCAACCTGTGCCAAAAGAAACTGAGTCGTGGGAAGTCCAACACCCACCTAGGTACAACTGCTTTGCGAAGGCACATGATCGCACATCACAAACTGCTATGGGATCAACACATGATGAGTACAAGCAGCACAGAAACTCAAAGCCACCATCCTCCTCATGGTCGAGCATCTTCAGCCACGTCAACCACTGCTGTCCTCCTTGCCCCCTCTCAACCATCCGCCACTCCGTCTCTCGCCTTGAGCAGTTCCTGCTCATCTGCCCACAGTCAGGTGTCTGGATTCAAACAAAGGGGAGGGAGCCAGCGTTTTTTTTAACCATCTCCCTGTTCGAAAAATCAATTCAATAAATGGACCCCAGATTGGGGACGTAACAGGGATTAAACTGATAAGAAGAGAACTACAGAAAATAACACTCATATCGGGTGTGACAGTAAATTGCACGGTGCAGACGCAGTGACCGTGGATTCAAACAAAGGGGAGGGAGCCAGCGTTTTTTTAACCATCTCCCCGTTCGAAAAATCTATTCAATTCACCTTTCGGGGACCCTTGGTGTTATACGTGGCTGGGTGGAGGAAGAAACCTTCAATGACATCAACGGGACATGGCTAGCTTGGTATCCAACCTTGTGCAAATGGGGAGTTTGCGGTTGTTTGCGGTGCATTAAAAGGGGAGTTTGGTCTGTCAATGTGTGTGAAGCGGGCGTAACCCTTACACTACCTGATCGACACAACATCATACCTGATCGTATACACACACTGGATGTTTTCGTTGTTCAAATAAAATTTGGATTGTTAGGTGATTTCTGCCCTTTATGGATTAAAACCCGACTCTGCGGCAACTACGTAATTTTACATGGGAGTTTTGCCATGGATCCGCCTCCGGCATGCCACAGTCCAGGTGTTAGTCCCCTTGAAACAACTTTTCCATCACTTCTGTGGCTAGAAAGAGTCCCTATGGGTTTTAAAATTCGCCTGCTTATTGAAGTCTATGGCGGTTCGCCGTTCGCGAACATTTGAGGAAATTCGCGTTCGACGTTCGCGAACTGAAAATTTTATGTTCGCAACATCTCTATTTGCCAAACGACATCTAAAAAAAGCCTTCACAGTTCTGGAACAACATCCTATTGACAGATGAGACCAAGATCAACTTGTACCAGAGTGATGGGAAGAGAAGAGTATGGAGAAGGAAAGGAACTGCTCATGATCCTAAGCATACCACCTCATCAGTGAAGCATGGTGGTGGTAGTGTCATGGCGTGGGCATGTATGGCTGCCAATGGAACTGCTTCTCTTGTATTTATTGATGATGTGACTGCTGATAAAAGCAGCAGGATGACTTCTGAAATGTTTCGGGCAATATTATCTGCTCATATTCAGCCAAATGCTTCAGAACTCATTAAACGGCGCTTCAAAGTGCAGATGGACAATGACCCAAAGCATACTGCAAAAGCAACCAAAGAGTTTTTTAAGGAAAAGAAGTGGAATGTTCTGCAATGGCCGAGTCAATCACCTGACCTGAATCCGATTGAGCATGGATTTCACTTGCTGAAGACAAAACTGAAGGGAAAATGCCCCAAGAACAAGCAGGAACTGAAGACAGTTTCAGTAGAGGCCTGGCAGAGCATCACCAGGGATGAAACCCAGCGTCTGGTGATGTCTATGCGTTCCAGACTTCAGGCTGTAATTGACTGCAAAGGATTTGCAACCAAGTATTAAAAAGTGAAAGTTTGATTTATGATTATTATTCTGTCCCATTACTTTTGGTCTCTTAACAAGTGGGAGGCACATATGCAAACTGCTGTAATTCCTGCACCGTTCACCTGATTTGGATGTAAATCCCCTAAGATTACAGCTGACAGTCTGCAGGTAAAGCACATCTTGTTTGTTTCATCTCAAATCCATTGTGGTGGTGTATAGAGCCAAACATGTTAGAATTGTTTTGATGTCCCAATATTTATGGACCTGACTGTATTTTTTTTTTTTTTTTGAATATTCGTCATTTTTTTTCCATCTGAAGTTATGATTCCTCTCTGCTTATTTAGCTTGTTAAGCAACTTAAGCAGGGAGGAATCATGACTTCAGATGCAAAAAAAGACGAATATTCTAAAAAAAAAGAATATATATCACTATCTTCTATTGTGCTGTATATTCAATTTTGACTCACAACTCTATTGAACGCATATTACGCGATCATTACCTTGCCGTTTTTTCGAGTAAAATTTTTTGGGAATTTAACGAATATTCAACGAATATTCTACAAAATATTCGCAAAATATCGAGAATTCGAATATGAACCCTGCCGCTTATCACTAGTCAACAGAAGTTTTTTTTTTTTTTTTAATAAAAGGGTTATGACATTTTCAGTATCCACATTACTTACCTCTCCAGTTCTCCATGTGATTGTGTCATCATTTATAATCAGCCTCTCATCCTCTGACATCCTGTCATCCAGCAAGAAGTAGCTTGTATCATCATTATGATAAGTATATCTATCATCGTTTACATGAAATACCCAGTTTCTTAACTGCAGAAGAGGCAGAGAGGAAAGTCGTCTTCTCTCATCGAATGCCACAGTGTTTCCGGTATAATCCTGGAATCGCACTCGGCTGATGAAGTACTGCAGCTTTAACAGAGCAGAGTCACAAATCACTAAAACCATGACAGACCATTACTGTAATGCCTGAAAACTATACACCCCCCTTAGATGTTCTCCTGATTTCTTCTGTAATGATAGAAAATGGTTTGAGACACTGTAATTTCCCTTTTCTGCCAAGTGATCTGCAGTCATTACAGGTTATTACACAAAATAATCCAATGTATAAATATTCACCCCCTTTCAGGGTCTTTATGGGGAGATCTGTGAGCGCGGTCTATCAGTAGGGACCAATAACTGAGACAGAACTTCTTTGGTAAGATCAGGTTAGATTCATCATTTACTTGCATGCAGTGGCAAAGCTATAGGAGTTGCGGTGGTCACAGATTCGACTGGGTTCTTATCTGGGGGTCCCACAGGACAGGCATGCCACATTAACACTAATAGTGAAGCAGATATGGGTTTGCTGTGTCACTTGAACAGATTTGACTTGGGGCTACACCTAAGCATGCTATCTAGGCATCATCATAGGTCTACACCAGAGTGCTCGTGTAGAACACTTTGCGATGCTCAGGTATTCTACCAAGCACAATGGAAGTCAATGGGAGAACCCCAGGCACCCCCTACTCTGAAGAGGGGAGGGTGTCGGGACTCTAGTTTGGCTTAGGAGTCCCTGCTCTGACTCCATATATAGCTATGTCCATATATAGAGTCAGTGCTTGGGGACACCCCAGTGTATTTAAATCTAATTTCAGAAAAGTTTCTTCTGGGAATTGAACTCATGACTTTTTGTATTAGAGGCAAAGCACTTAACCACTCAGCTATAATAGCTGCATTACCAGTTACTTAACAAAATATACAGTAGAAGTCTCATATTAGTTTTTAGTGACTGGTTATGCAGCTATATAGTGTAGTGGTTAAAGTTCTGGCCTATGATGCAGAAGCTGGGACTTCAAATCCTGTCACAAACTTTTTCAGAAATAGAGGCTAAACTTAATTTAACCCCTTCACGACTGCAATCCGTCTATATACGTGCTAGCTGCACATACCCCGTGCAGCTACCACGTGTATAGACGTCATTGCAGTTCTTTAATCCAAGCGCTGCAAAGCGCTTGGATTAAAGCTTCTGCCCCTGTCCTGCTGCTGTCGCGGACAGCATACAGTCTAGTAATGCCGGCAAGGGACCAATCAGAGTGGTCCCTTGCTGGCAATCGATCCGATTGGTTAGTCTGTGCAGACTAACCAATCGGATCGCGACAGTGTTAAAATGCCGGTTTCAGGCTCTGATCTGCGCTCTGCAGATCAGAGCTTGAAATCGGGTAGTGTCCCGAAGTCCCCGATCTGTGCCCCCTTCTTGTGTGCCTCCAACCCCCCACCACCACGTGAGCCCTGCCTCTGCCATCGGTCCCCGCCCCCCCATCCATGTATCCTGCCCCTGATGCGGTCCGCCCCCTCCCCGCCCAATACATTCATCCTGCCCCGATCTGTAATATCTGAATGCTGGCCGTATCCCCCCCTTTTCCAGCGCTGCCCCTTGCCCCCGATGCGGTCCCCCTGCTGTGTGTGATGGCGGCGGCTCCATTCCTGAGCCGCCGCCATCAGCAGCGAGTGTCAGCTCTATGCTGACACTTTGCTGTAACCCCATAGATGCCGCAGTAGCGGCATCCATGGGGTTAATAGAGGGAGGGGGCTCCCTCTCTCAACCGTCGGGGCTGCTGCGCCCGATGGTTGCCATGGCAACTGGACGCTTTGCAAAGGCGTCCGGTTGCCATGGCAAAGGCGTCCGGTGCTGCCACCTACAGGACATCTGGTAGTATTATACTTTGGAATGCAAGAGCATTACAAAGTATAGTACAACCATCAGCCCCACTGGATCTTCAAGATCCAAGAGGGAACTGATAAAAAAAAATATATGAAAATAATAAAAGTAAAAATAAATTTAAAAAAATGTATATAAAAAAAATAAATTGCCTTTTGCTATAAAAAAATTAAAAATGCAAAACAAAAACCACACATATTAGGTATCACCACGTCCGTAACGACCATCTCTATAAATATATAACATGATCAACCCCGTCCAATAAACACCATAAAAAATAAAAAATAAAAACTGTGTAAAAAAAGGCCATTTTTGTCACCTTACATCACAAAAAGTGCAACACCAATCAATCAAAAAGGCGTATATACCCCAAAATAGTACCAATCAAACCGTTACCTCATCCCGCAAAAAATGAGCCCATATTTAAGACAATCGCCCAAAAAATAAAAAAGCTATGGCTCTCAGACTATGGAGACACTAAAACATAATTTTTTTGGTTTCAGAAATGCTATTATTATGTAAAACTTAAACAAATAAGAAAAAGTATACATATTGGGTATTGCCACGTCCATAACGATCTGCTCTATAAAAGTGTCACATGACCTAACCTCTCAGATGAACGCTGTAAAAAAAAAAAAAACTGTTCAAAAATCATATGTACCCAAAAATGGTACCAATAAAAATCTCAACTCTTTCTGCAAAAAACGAGCCCCTGCACAAGATGTGATATTATGTGGGCAAATTACTATGTGGGGGAAAATATTATGGTGGGATACTGTGTGGGGGCAAATTATTATGGAAGGGATTACTACGTGGGGGGAAATTACTATATGGGGCAATGTGGCGGAAACTACTGTATGGGGCAGTGTGGGGCAAATTACTATATGGGGGAAATTATTGTGTGGGGGAAACTACTGTATGGGGGCAGTGTGGGTGAAATTACTGTGTGGGGGCAGTGTAGGGGAAACTACTGTATGGGGCAGTGTGAGGCAAATTACAATGTGGGGGAAGTGTGGGGCCAACTACTGTATGGGGGCAGTGTGGGGGAATCTACTGTATGGGGCAGTGTGGGGCAAATTACTATGTGGGGGAAATTACTGTGTGGGGGCAGTGTAGGGGAAACTACTGTATGGGGGCAGTGTGGGGCAAATTACTATGTTAATGTTTCAATAGTCTGAGACTATAAATTCCTGTTTCTGGTCTTTAATTTAAAATATAAGTTTTATTCTTTATTTTTAAACAATACACAACCACGAAAAACATAAAGTGAAAGTTTAAAAATTACTATGTGGGGGCAGTGTGGGGCCAACTACTGTATGGGGGCAATGTGGGGCAAATTACTATGTGGGGGAATCTACTGTATGGGGGCAGTTTGGGGGAAATTACTGTGTGGCGGAAACTACTGTGTTGGGGCAGTGTGGGAGAAATGACTGTATGGGGCAGTGTGGGGCAAATTACTATGTGGGGAAATTACTGTGTGGGGGAAATTACTGTGTTGGGGCAGTGTGGGGGAAACTACTATATGGGGGCAGTGTGGGGGAAATATCTCTGTGTGGGCAGTGTTGGGGAAACTACTGTGTGGGAGCAGTGGGGGGGAAACTACTATATGGGGCGGTGTGGGGGAAATTTCTGTGTGGGGGCAGTGTAGGGGAAACTACTATATGGGGGCAGTGTGGGGGAAACTTCTGTATGGGGCAGTGTGGGGGAAATTACTGTATGGGGTAAATTACTATGGCGGGCCTTGCTATTGGGGTGGCACTGTAGGGGCAATGCTATTATTTCTGGGGACACTGTACAGGGATTATTACCAGGAGCACAATATAGGGTGTTATTATTACTGGGGGTCTCTAGGGGACATTATAGCTGCTGTGGACACTATAGGGACATTTGGGGTAATTTATCATACTGGTGTAAAGTAGAACTGGCTTAGTTGCCCATAGCAGCCAATCAGATTCCACCTTTCATTTTTTACAGCTCTTTTGGAAATCCAGTTCTACTTTACACCAGTTTGATAAATGACCCCAATTATGTCTACTGGGGTCTCTATTTTTTCAGCAGGTTAGTACCTGGGGCATTGGGGGGCACAACGGGCACAGTATTGGGGGTGGCAGCAGGATGACATTGTCGGGACACTAGGATGGGGAGGTTGATGGAAAAACTGAGAAATCTAACGTGTCTGTGTTACAAACTCTGTAGAGACGAGATGCGGCTGAAATAATTTTTCATGGAGGTCTGGGTCAAATGGAGGAAAAGAGGAAAGAGAAGGTTTATATGACAGGAGATGTCACTGGATGTAATAGGTATGTGGTCAAGTATTGGGGGGAAGGGGGGGGGGTGCCAGAGAAAGGCACGCCACTGATCAGGGCAGGCAACTCAGGATTAGTCCAGAGAACAGGCAGGGGCTAGGTCAGGCAGCAAAATGTCAAATCCAGAAGTCAGGCAGAAATTTGTTTGACCTTAAGTCCCCCAAGATTTATACTCCCCCCTACTTTTATAATGCTCGCCCTGAAGTCCCCTCAGTATTTATATCGCCCCATACTGTTATAATGCTCTCTCTGAAGTGCCCGCAGTATTTACACTGCCCCCTACTGTTATAATGCTCGCCCTGAAGTGCCACCAATATTTATATCGCCCCCTACTGTTATAATTCTCGCCCTGAAGTGCCACCAGTATTTATATCGCCCCCCCCTACTGTTATAATTCTCGCCCTGAAGAGCCACCAGTATTTATACTGCCCCCTACTATTATAATGCTCACCCTGAAGTGTAGCTGGCCAGATAGGATCTGTCCTAGGTTGCTAGTATAGCTTATATATGTATACAGCTAGACCTGCTAATAACCTTAATATAGTTTCTATGTTTATGTGTTTGAAGACAAAAGTTATTTACTGTGACATGTTTTGGATGTCATATAACTGTTATATTTTGTGTTCACAGAAGAAGAAAAAGATAATATACCTTTAAGATTCATTTTGTAATGTAAGGTAAGCTCAGTGACACAGCAGAAACAACAGAAAGCATAGTGTTAATCTGTTGTTGCTGGGCAGAAGTCTAAACCAATCATAGCCAGCTTCTCACACAGCAAGAGTTTTCACCAATCACAGCCAGCCTCACTCAAAGCCTGTCTGGGAATTCCCCTAGCAGGAGCTGCTAGAATCATTATTCACCAGAGACAGGAGCTGAACAGACACACAGTTGCAGTCAGAGTCCAGTTTTATGGGAACAAGAGGCCAAAATAGGTATTTAGAACAGTTATATAATGTTCATATTGTTAGTATTTGTGATTAGAACTGTATACTGAACCAGTTATATGTGTGTTTACTTACAGTTCCACCAAATTCTAATTGCCAGCATACAAATTGTCAAATCCAAATTGCAAGCATACAATTGCAAATTGCATCCAAATGCAAACTACAAATTTCACAATCCAAATTCAAATTCCATATTGCAATCCAAATTTCATACAACCATACCAGATCATACTTAACAAATCTGCAAATAGTTACTGCATACCGAAACCCAGTTTAGCCAGTAGAACTGTTAAACCTCAGATATACTTCTCAGAGAGATCATAAAGTGCTTAAATAACCTAAAGTGAGAGAACAGATACTGAAGAGAGAAATATATCCACCATTTTATGTTGAATGACAAGATTGAACATTTGAACCACCATCCTATGCATACCGCCAGGGGCGGGCTGGGACGGGGGGCAGGGAGGCCATTGCCCCCAGGCTGCCCTAAAGCATGTTAAAAACGGCCGCTGCGCCATCTTTAACCTCTTCCCGACTGGCATACGGCTATATACGTGCTAGCTGCACATACCCCATGCAGCTAGCACGTGTATAGACGTCATGGCAGTTCTTTAATCCAGGCGCTGCAAAACGCTTGTATTAAAGCTTCTGCCCCTGCCCTGCTGCTGTCACGGACAGCATACAGTGCAGTAAGGCCGGCAAGGGACCAATCAGAGTGGTCCCTTGCCGGCAATCGATCCAATTGGTTAGTCTGTGCAGACTAACCAATCAGATCGCGGCAGTGAAAAAAATGCCTGTTTCAGGCTCTGATATGCGCTCTGCAGATCAAAGCCTGAAATCAGGTAATGTGTCCTGTTGCCCCCGATGTACACTTTTTTATTTATTTCACTTTAAAGCAATAATAGCATATTCGAAAAAAAAATAAAATGACATTTCCAAAATGATGCCAACATAAAGTAGACATATAGGGAATTTTAAATAATACATATTTTATGAGGTATCACTTTCTGTTTTAGAAGCAGAGAAATAGAAATTTTGAAAATTGCGAATTTTTCTAAATTTTTGGTAAATTTGGGATTTTTTCATAAATAAAGGTGAAATATATTAATTCAAATTTATGACTATCATGAAGTACAATGTGTCACGAGAAAACAGTCTCAGAATGGCTTGGATAAATAAAAGTGTTCCAAAGCTATCACCACATAAAGTGACGCATGTCAGATTAGAAAATTTTGATCTCGACACTGGGGCATCAATGACCCTTGGTCATGAAAGGGTTAACAATTTTTTATTTATTTTTATTATTCCTCAGGGCCGCACCGCCGATCACCACAGGTGGCACGGCCCTGGATGTAATTGCGGCGCCGGGCAGTAGGAGATGAGCGCTTCCATTGTGGAAGCGCTCATCTCCATATTCATCTGTATCGCCATCCTCAGGACAGCGATACAGATGGCTGTGCTGCGGCGGGGCAGGGGAGGGAGAGGCGTCTCCCTTCCCTGTTGTTCTGATAGGCCACAGGCACTAATGCCTGCAGCCTATCAGAGGCCGGCTCAGGCGGCGCGATGACGTCATTATCATCGCGCCGCCTGAGCCGGGCAGCACACAGCGGAGGACACAGGCCTGAAGAGGCCTGCATCACATTAGTGTTTTTTGTTTTTGTTTTTTCTTTGCGGGTGGAGCTGGCACTATGGGGGCATCTGGCATTTCTTACAGCCCTATTTTTTTTGTGGTGGCATTCTGGGGGCATTTATTTCTTGCCCTTTTTGGGGGGGCACTATGGGGGCATTTCTTACTGGCACATTATGGGGGGGCACCATGGGGAGAGGAGCACTCTGGGGGCTCTAAAGGGGCTTTTTTTTATTGGCACATTATGGGGAGCACTATAGGGGAGAGCGGCACTATAGGGCATCTGTTGGCACTATAGGGGCATTATTTGGGGGTACTATGGGGAAGTGAGGGCTCTAAAGGGGCCTTTTTATTGGCACATTATGGGGGGCACTATGGCATCTGGTGGCACTAAGGGGGCATTTTTTACTGGCACATTATGGGAGGCACTATAGGGGAGAGTGGCACTATGGGGCATTATTTGGGGACACTATAGGGGAGTGGAGCACTATTGGGGCATCTGGTGGCACTAAGAAGGGGTATTTCTTACTGGCACATTATGGGGGAGAGGAGCACTATAGGAGCATCTGCTGGGGGCACTAAAAAGCGGCATTTTTTTACTGGCATATTATGGGGGACACTATGAGGAAGGGAGAGGAGCACTATGAGGGCATTTACTGGGGCACTATATAGGGGTATTTTATACTGGCATACATTATGGGGACATTAGCTCAACTGCGGGCACTAAGCGGGGGTATTTCATGTACTGTCATATTATAGGGAGAATTATTACTATTAGAGGGTATTATGCAGAGCTTTACTACTACTGGGGGGCTATGAGGAACATGATTACTAGTATGGGCACTATAGGGGCATTATTACTACTAAGTGTGATCTGGCAGAGAATTATTTCTATTGGTGGGATTTTGGAGAGCACTGTTACTTTGGGGGGCACCCTGGCACAGTATCAGCTTAGTACAATTATTTTTGGGGGACATTATCTTTATACTATTAGTGTCTGGGCAGTTATTTTTTAGAGCACTGTGTGCCAATAATTGTTGAAGGGGGCACTATCTGTGTGGTAGTAGTATTTCCAGGGGGACTGTTCCTGCAGTATAGTATTGGGGGCACTATCTGTGTGGTAGTAGTATTTCCAGGAGGACTGTTTCTGCAGTATAGTATTGGGGGCACAGCGTGCACAGTATTGGGGGCACTATCTGTGTGGTAGTAGTATTTCCAGGGGGACTGTTTCTGCAGTATAGTATTGGGGGCACAGCGGGCACAGTATTGGGGGCACTATCTGTGTGGTAGTAGTATTTCCAGGAGGACTGTTTCTGCAGTATAGTATTGGGGGCACAGCGGGCACAGTATTAGGGGCACTATCTGTGTGGTAGTGGTATTTCCAGGGGGATTGTTCCTGCAGTATAGTATTTGGGGCACAGCGGGCACAGTATTGGGGGCACTATCTGTGTGGTAGTAGTATTTCCAGGGGGACTGTTCCTGCAGTATAGTATTGGGGGCACTATCTGTGTGGTAGTAGTATTTCCAGGGGGACTGTTTCTGCAGTATAGTATTGGGGGCACAGCGTGCACAGTATTGGGGGCACTATCTGTGTGGTAGTAGTATTTCCAGGGGGACTGTTTCTGCAGTATAGTATTGGGGGCACAGCGTGCACAGTATTGGGGGCACTATCTGTGTGGTAGTAGTATTTCCAGGAGGACTGTTTCTGCAGTATAGTATTGGGGGTGGCAGGAAAGGTTGTTCAGAAGATGTGAAGATGATGGAAATGAGGGAAACTAATGTCTGTTTGTCAATCTCTGCAGAGACGGGAGATGGCTGAAAAATCATCATGGCGGTCTGGTCTGAATGGAGAAGATGAGGAAAGAGAACATCTACAACAAAGGTGACATCCCTGGATGTAAGAGGTATGTGGCGCTATGTAGGAGAGGAGATGCTCCGGCTCCTCCCCCTGCCATTTGCAGAAGGAGGATTCAGAGCTGGGTGAGGACGGCCAAAGGGGGCAGCAGGCCACGGGTGGGTGGCAGATGTTGGGGGGAACCACAGGCCTTGAGCATGATCTGGGGAGGGAGGAGAGCGGAGGAGCATCCTGGCTGCAGCCGGCTGTCTGTTGTATAATGTGAAGCAGGCAGTGCAGCCAGGACAGGCCCCCCCTCTCCGTATGATGTGTAGAGACCGGCCTCAACTATAGAATGTCAGCTGTACAGTGTTTGTTGGGAGTGGCCTATTATATGTAGGAGTGGCTTTTAATAATGAGTGGGGCTAAAAATGGGCCACTTGACTGGATTTGCCCCCCAGGACTAAGGCTGCCAGCCCTCCCCTGCATACCGCCATTTTGTGATATCTTTTCAACACGTGTTATGTACATGGACTATCTGCTGCGGGGGCAACATTGTTATATATGAAGAAAAGTTTAAATTAATAAAGAATTTATTTCAAGCATTTGTTGTGCTCTTTAAACCTACTAGAGGAACGGCGCTAGAGGAATTACAGAGTAACAGACAGTCTGGTTGGACTAAAAGTCAGAGATATCAAAATTCTTCTAATGCCACAGCACAAAAGGCACTTCATAGTGCTTCGCTTGCCACATAAAGTGCCCCCAATATTTATACTGCCCCTGCTACAATAATGCATACCCTGAAGTTCCCCCAGTATTTATGCTGCCTTTACTGTTATAATGCTACCCCTAAAGTGCCCCCAGTATTTATGCTGCCCCTTACTGTTATAATGCTCGGGCTGAAGTGTCACCAGTATTTATATTGCCCCTACTGTTATAATGCTCGCCCTGAAGAGCCACCAGTATTTATACTGCCCCCTACTGTTATAATGCTCACTCTGAAGAGCCACCAGCATTTATATCGCCCCCTACTGTTATAATGCTCGCCCTGAAGAGCCACCAGTATTTATACTGCCCCCTGCATTTCCTTCTAGAGTTATATTCTACCCTTTAGTGTCCTCAGAAATTATAATTCTCCTCAACCCCTCTACCAGTCCTATGTAAATAACATAACACGATCTTTCCAGCCTCTTCCAATATCCAGTCCTATGTAAATAGCATACCTCTCTATCTACAGCCCCCTCCAAAATACAGTCCCATGTAAATAACATTGCCCCCTCAATATTCAATCCCATTTAAATAACATCACTCCCTCCCACAGCCACCATCATCATACAGTCCCATGTAAATAACATCACTCCCTCCCACAGCTGCCTTGAACATACAGTCCCATGTAAAAAACATCACCCCTCCCCTACCACCTCCAACACAGTCCCGTATAAATAAGATCACTCCCTCCCTCAGCCCCCCCAACATAGAGTCCCATTTAAATAACCTCATCCCCTCCCCAGCCACCTATAAAACACAGTCCCATGTAAATAACATCCTAATGCCCCAGCCACCTGCAACATGCAGTCTCATGTAAATAACATCACCCCTCAACATTCAGTCCCATGTAAATAGCATCACTCCCCCCTCTCTAACACACAGCCCCATGTAAATAACATCCCTCCCTTCAGCCCTAACATACAGTCACCATTAAATAACCACACTTCCCAGCATTGCTCTGCCCCTTCCTTCACTTACCTCTCCTCATGCAGCAGACCTCACCACATCTTCTTCCCCAGGACTTCTCTTCATTGCTGAGCACCATCCTATCCTGCACTGGTCACATGATGGTGACATTGTCCCAGGTCCTTCTCAACCACTGCCTTTATCACTGATCACATGATTGTGATGTCATCACAGGTCCTTCAGCTCTTGGAGTACATTAGATTTAATTGTATTGCCGTCCTGAGGACTTACAGTTGTATCTAGCTGGCAGGCAATACATTTGGGGTCAGGGACAAAACATCAGGGGCACAGTCCCCCAGGTTTTTAGCCTAGCAACACCCCTGCCACATATTGTAAAGTGAGACGTGTCAGATTTAAAACTGAGGTTTGGACATTAATGCCAAAAATTTGTGCAGAGTCAAAAGGTTGAAAAAGCCATGGGTGTTCACACATAAACATAGGTACCAACAGTGCTCTACTGCAGCACATGAGGCGGCATCACCAGATCCTGTGTGAGAATAGAACTGCCCAGAACAAGTCTCTCCTCCTTCTCCTGGTCTTCTTTGTGACCGCTAACCCGCATCCCAAGCAGTTCTTGTCATCAGTATCAGCTGCTCCTCCTTTAGTGTGAGACCTCCATAATGGAATGTGTGGCCTTGAGGAAATTACTCTCAACCAGCAATTAGCTTATGTGCACGCTAAACTCCCACCTAGCCAAGTTTCTGACGGTGCAGTTGCTGTGTGAGATGGGGGAACAGCACTCATTTTGTGAAAACTGTATTCGTGTAAATGAAGTTAAATGATTTGGACTGACATTCTGCTGTTTGGCCACAAGAGGCCGCTGTTTCCTAAGCACAGCTAACAGACTGCATTTCTAGGTTCATCTGATGTTGAAAACTCTCAGGGGGTGAAGTTACAAAGTTTGGGAAGGAAGGAGCAGCCATCTTAGGGTGAGCTTGTAAGAGGCATCCAGGAGCTATATGAGGAGAATCCTTTGACATCCAAGCGTGAGAGCATCCTTCAGGGAACAGAGCTGCTGCCAAGGGAATCTGATCATATCCATTACCCTGATCTTCTCCAGAGGAAGGAGAATTGCTGCCAGGAACTCAGATCGGAGCTGAGGAGTAAAGCCACAGACACGCTGGTTGGAGAAACCCTTGTTCCAGCCACAGTCACCAGCTTAAACAAAGCGGACCGTGGTGGATAAGGCTAATCGTGCCCGCATCTCAAAAAGTTTTGGTGCCAAGGATCCTAGAGACTGAGACCAGGCCTGTAGTTAGTGAGTTAGGTTTGCTGTTTGTGTCAGGCCACAAGTGTTGTTAACTGCTCTTAACAAGGACTTCACAATTAAAGTGTCAGTTCACACCTGAGAGTTGAGAAGCTTCACAACTATTTCAAGCCAGGCTGGTGTATTCAGGAGAAACACTATAAGCACATGCTGTTTAACCAGTTGTTGGTGGAGAGAATTATTATAGCCTGGAATAAGATTGTAATCTGTTGTGCTGTATCGCAGGCTAGTCCGCATTACGTAGTGCTGTGGCTGGTCTATTTCAGCCCGCTAATAGCTCCACCATCCACCAGAGGGCTCTGCGCTGTACAGCACAAAAGCTGCAGCCCCTGGCTGGGTGTATGTAAATTTATTTTTGTGTAACCAGCATCTGTGGTCGCGTTCATTATCATGTGTATAGGGGTTATCCAATCCTAACAAAATCCCCCCCATATGCCGGACCCCCACGCTGAATATACTCCCTTAGCCGCTTTTGGTCCCCGCACTGCCACTGCTGCTTTTTCCCGTGCACAGATAAAAACATCCGGTGTCGGGGGGGAGCAGCCAATGGCAAACGGGGGCGAGCCTCCCTAGAGTCACCCACGATGCATTGCTTTATACAAAATTTGACTCATCAGTCCGCAAATGTGGCATACTTCCATGCTTTTGCCCAAATTTCATTTTTCTGCGCTCTGGAGAGGCAGGCGTGATGGGATTGATTTGTGGCCAGGTAAGCAAGATTTTAAATGCAAAAATTTATGTGGCATACTGTACTTTCGAAAAGTGGAGTGGTGGGTCTTGTAGTGTATGTGAGTAGAAGGGGCAGCATTCAAGCCACTTTTTTTTTTACCCCGATGCACCATGTGTGTTTAAACATCATCTGCTCCTGATAAGGGACAATTTTTGGAAGCTTTGGAATATTAAAAAGCAGAACATGTGCCGGCGCGGTGTGATATTAAACAGGCTGTATGTTAACGCCGTCAGACCTGAGTTTACCCATAGCTATGTACGTCAGTGTTAAGCCTCATTCACACATCAGTGATTCACGGACATGTTCTGGCCGTGTTCTCCGCGGATGGCACACGTATCCATTCACTTTAATGTGTGTAGTCACACATCAGTGTTTCAGCATGGTCCGTGGGTCTGGGGCTTCAGCTATGTTTTGTCCATGCCCACAGATCCAACAAGTCCATTATAGTCTACGGATCTGAGGGGGCAACATGAGATGCCATCCATGTTTCATGGACCTTTAGGAGGAGATGCAGTGAAAATTAATTTCGAACTGTACATTGTCCGTGAGCCACGGATGACAAAGGGAGAGCAAAAAACTGACACAAGGACCAAACACGGATACTTCACGCATGATTGACTGACCATCTTATTATGGATTACATCACAGACACGGACATGTGAATGAGGCTTTACTGCTGTTAGTGTTGAGCGAAGCATTCGAAGTGGAATTCAGTCCAAAGTATTAGAAAACATAGATTCTAAGCGAATCTGAATTTCCTTACGCTTCGTGGTAATGAATCAGTTGTTCCTAAAATGGCAGTTGCACGTTACAAAGTGAAAGTAAGAAGCCGTGAGATCGTGAGATCACCCATAATGCTGTGCAGCCAGCCAATCAGCAGATAGCCAGCCACTGTGATGTCACAGCCCTATGAAAGCTTCATACCGCCCAAGTCTCCACCATTGTCCTGTGAGCTGAGCAAGGAGGGAGAGACATGGCAGGCGCTCATGTGCTAGGAACGGTGTTGCTGAAAATGATTAATAAAAGAATATAGAAGAGGGAGACTGCAGGGAGACTGCAGGGAGACTGCAGGGAGACTGCAGGGAGACTGCAGGGAGAGCGCAGGGAGACTAGAGGGAGAGTGCAGGAGGAGTGCAGGGAGAGTGCAGGGAGACTGCAGGGAGAGCGCAGGGAGAGCGCAGGGAGACTGCAGGGAGAGCGCAGGTAGAGTGCAGGGAGACTGCAGGGAGACTAGAGGGAGACTACAAGGAGAGTTCAGTGAAACTACAGGGATAGTGTAGGGAGACTTAATCTGCATCAGTTTTATTTATTCATTCACACATTTACTTATTTCTATATCAGCCGTAAATGTAATTCAATACCAATAAGATGGAAGACTTTATTATTCCGGGACCACCCAGTCTGCACCCCTTAGGGGGGACAGGTCTTAATGATGACCATCCTCATCTTTATGCTTACTTTACTTCTTCCAAATCATCCTTCTTGGTCTCTATGTCCTAGTAAAGTCTGCAATATGCTGGATGTTCCTGATGACATACTCTCATCAATATTAGATGATGTGGAAAAGAAGGAACAGCAGATGGCAGAAGAAGGGCTCCCACCTGTAGGGCAGGAGAGCGCTGGGGTGGAGAAGTGGGTATGCCAGAGCTGATTTATATTCTGTGTTTACTGTCAAATAACCTGCAGGAGATTGCAGGCCAGAACAGCAATAATTGGCATATTGTGCCCTCACATAACCAGCCAAACCCCATACCAGCAACAGCCGCTGTTTAACCACCTGGTGAGCACCCGACGGCCTATGGAGGGTGATAAGAGACTGGGGGTCCTTCCTTATTCCATCTGCCCCGAGTTAATAGGGGGTCCTGGCCCTGTTTAGGGTTTAAGAGCAGTTGAGGAGAAGTATTGTAAGAAGTTAACTGGGAGGCCTTCCCATGATTCATTGGGGGTAGGGAGCGGTGCTGGGGGGCTATATATTCTTGGGATTGCGCTTGCCACTTCCTCTTGACGGTGGATGCGCTGGTTTGAGGTACCCCTTGCCGCTGTCATGTCCGCAGGAAATATGGCCCTGAGGGACTCCCTCCTTGCGCGTTTTCAGGAGGAAGGAGAGGGGTGGCTGCGGGCATTCCTTGGGAGCCTGCATTCCCCTTTGCCTTCCCCTACTCCGGCCCCTCTGCCTGCTGCTGTCGCTGAGCTGGCGGTTCCTGCCGCCAGCTCTGCCTGTCGTTCGGGGGATCGGCGGTCCGCACGGCGTTCCCGCCCCCCGGTGCGGCTTGGTCACAGCCCCCCTGCTCCCATTACATCCCGTTGTGGCGGTCCCCAGTGCTCTCCCAGGTCTGGGGAGCGCTTACCTGTTCCCTCCAGGAGCCGTGACAGGTCGGGTCGCTCCGGCGGGTGGAGGGTTGGGGGGCGGGCTCGGCGCGGTGCCGTGGCTCCTCCCCTTCCTCTGTCTTCCGGAAGTGTGATTGCGGCCGGCGGCGTGCTGGGTGCAGGGAATAGTATGGGAGCCCGGGAAAGTACGATGGGGGAGGATTCACCCCCTACACCCCCCTCATCTCAATTGTTGCCCCCCCCCCGGTTGTTGAAGGGCAAGGGTTGTCTACGCTGGCGGCAGCACCTTTGTCTGGGGATCCAGGCAGTGGGTCAAAGTGCGTCATGCTCACAGCCCCTGGTGTTATGTCCGCTCCCCCCCCCCCCCCCCCTCCCAGATGCCACCAGTTGATGCGGCCCCCAAGCAGAGGAGACGCAGGGAGGTCTCTGTCTCTTCCTCCTCTTCATTAGAAGATGGCAGGGGTGAGCGTACTTACCGCAGGCGTCCATCCCGTCGCCATTCTAGGGCTCGGGGGAGTCGTAGACGCTCCAGATCCTCCAGGTGGCGTTCCCCCTCATCTTCGGAGTTGTCATCGGGCGCATCTGAGGAGTCTGGTAGAGTTTCGCGGAGTAGAAGATTGAGGCCAGCACCAAGCTGTACTTCCAGGGCTCCGAGCCTGGTTCATCCGGTGGTCCAGAGTCAAGCGATGCCTTCTCCGGTGGTTCCTAATGCTCCGGTTGGTGAGTTTCAATTTGCAGGGGCTTGGGAGGAGAGTGGGTCTGTGGCTGGAATGAAATCGCTGAGGCGGGCTTTGTTAGACAAATTGCAGGATGCCCCAGCCCCAGTTGCTCGTCCGGCCCCTTCCTCAGTGGCTGCCGAAATACATACACTGCGTGCAGAATTATTAGGCAAATGAGTATTTTGACCACATCATTCTCTTTATGCATGTTGTCTTACTCCAAGCTGTATAGGCTCGAAAGCCTACTACCAATTAAGCATATTAGGTGATGTGCATCTCTGTAATGGGAAGGGGTGTGGTCTAATGACATCAACACCCTATATCAGGTGTGCATAATTATTAGGCAACTTCCTTTCCTTTGGCAAAATGGGTCAAAAGAAGGACTTGACAGGCTCAGAAAAGTCAAAAATAGTGAGATATCTTGCAGAGGGATGCAGCACTCTTAAAATTGCAAAGCTTCTGAAGCGTGATCATCGAACAATCAAGCGTTTCATTCAAAATAGTCAACAGGGTCGCAAGAAGCGTGTGGAAAAACCAAGGTGCAAAATAACTGCCCATGAACTGAGAAAAGTCAAGCGTGCAGCTGCCAAGATGCCACTTGCCACCAGTTTGGCCATATTTCAGAGCTGCAACATCACTGGAGTGCCCAAAAGCACAAGGTGTGCAATACTCAGAGACATGGCCAAGGTAAGAAAGGCTGAAAGACGACCACCACTGAACAAGACACACAAGCTGAAACGTCAAGACTGGGCCAAGAAATATCTCAAGACTGATTTTTCTAAGGTTTTATGGACTGATGAAATGAGAGTGAGTCTTGATGGGCCAGATGGATGGGCCCGTGGCTGGATTGGTAAAGGGCAGAGAGCTCCAGTCCGACTCAGACGCCAGCAAGGTGGAGGTGGAGTACTGGTTTGGGCTGGTATCATCAAAGATGAGCTTGTGGGGCCTTTTCGGGTTGAGGATGGAGTCAAGCTCAACTCCCAGTCCTACTGCCAGTTTCTGGAAGACACCTTCTTCAAGCAGTGGTACAGGAAGAAGTCTGCATCCTTCAAGAAAAACATGATTTTCATGCAGGACAATGCTCCATCACACGCGTCCAAGTACTCCACAGCGTGGCTGGCAAGAAAGGGTAGAAAAGAAGAAAATCTAATGACATGGCCTCCTTGTTCACCTGATCTGAACCCCATTGAGAACCTGTGGTCCATCATCAAATGTGAGATTTACAAGGAGGGAAAACAGTACACCTCTCTGAACAGTGTCTGGGAGGCTGTGGTTGCTGCGGCACGCAATGTTGATGGTGAACAGATCAAAACACTGACAGAATCCATGGATGGCAGGCTTTTGAGTGTCCTTGCAAAGAAAGGTGGCTATATTGGTCACTGATTTGTTTTTGTTTTGTTTTTGAATGTCAGAAATGTATATTTGTGAATGTTGAGATGTTATATTGGTTTCACTGGTAAAAATAAATAATTGAAATGGGTATATATTTGTTTTTTGTTAAGTTGCCTAATAATTATGCACAGTAATAGTCACCTGCACACACAGATATCCCCCTAAAATAGCTAAAACAAAAAACAAACTAAAAACTACTTCCAAAAATATTCAGCTTTGATATTAATGAGTTTTTTGGGTTCATTGAGAACATGGTTGTTGTTCAATAATAAAATTAATCCTCAAAAATACAACTTGCCTAATAATTCTGCACTCCCTGTAAAGAGTCATTTTTCTGCGGGGTTAGCCCTTTGGGTTCACATGTTGAGGAGGCGGTTAGGGAAAAGATCTGGGCTAATCAGTATGTAGACATATGGTCTCTTATCTCTGTTGATCAGCATACAGTGGACAGGGAGCGCAGAGTGCTTGATAAACCGTATGAGCGTAGGCCGAAGGTGGCGAAAACTATTGGGAACTGGATTCAGGCGTTTGTGGTTTTGGGATGTATCATGGGTCAGCGGCACCCGGAGCGATGTTCAGAGATGTTTGTTTATGTTGATACTGTATATAGTGCTTACAAGTCCCACGGGGGCAGCGCATGGTGGCAGTATGATGAGGAATTTAGGAGGCGCCTGGCCCTTCAGCCTGGCGTGGGTTGGGGAGTCAAGGCAACTGATGTGTGGCTGCGGCTCATGTTGTCTCAGAGACAACATCCCTTTCAGAGCGCGGCCACCGGTACAGGCACTGCCCAGGTCCATGCATCGGTGGCCGTTAGACGCCCAGGAGTGTGCTGGTCGTTCAATGAGGGAAATTGCAAGTACGCGGGTTTATGCAGGTTCAAGCATGAATGCTCAGTGTGCGGAGGCCCCCATGCTGGAAATAGGTGTTCGGTTCAGACAGCCAGACTTAATAAGTTGCCCGCCCAGAGTAAGGGTAAGGACCCCGGTGAGCGTGGACGCGATGTCCCCGTGGCTAGACAGGTACCCCGATAGTCAGGCGGCTTCTCAGATTCGCTCTGGTTTTTTTTTGGGTTTCTTTATTCCGTTTGTTCTTAACCGGTCCCCTGTTTTTAGTGATAATCTGAGGTCAGCCCGGGATCACCCTGAGGTATTGAGGGATAAATTGGCTAAGAAGGTCGAGTTGGGTAGGATTGAAGGTCCGTTTTCTTCAATTCCGTTTCCTAACCTAAGGGTATCTCCGTGGGGTGTGGTTCCGAAAAAGGAGGTTGGGAAGTTTCGTTTGATTCATCATTTATCTCATCCTAAGGGCTCCTCGGTGAATGATGCGATTCTTCAGGAAGAGGCATCAGTTTCTTATGTTTCATTTGACAGGGCGGTTTCTTTAGTTAGGGATGCAGGTAAAGGGGCCCTTTTAGCTAAATCTGATATTGAGTCGGCATTTAGGCTTCTTCCTGTTCATCCTGATTGTTTTCACTTGTTGGGAGGTTGTTGGGAGGGGCAATTTTATTATGACACTTGTTTACCAATGGAGTGCTCCATATCGTGTCACTATTTTGAGCTGTTTAGTTCCTTCTTGGAATGGGTGGTGAGATTTGAATCCGGTATGTCGTCTGTGATACATTATCTAGATGATTTCCTGTTTGTTTCCCCCAGTGTGGGGGGGGGGGGTTTGCAGGTACTTGTTATCATTGTTTTTGACCCTTATGGGACAGTTTGGGGTTCCTATTTCGGCTGAGAAGACGGAGGGTCCGGTCACGTGCTTGTCCTTTTTGGGGATCGAAATTGATACGGTTGCTATGGTTTTTCGGTTGCCTGGGGACAAGTTAGGTAGTTTATTGGAGTTAATTGAAGGATTTATGGCAGTTAAGAAGGTGACGCTAAAGCAGCTGCAGTCTCTTTTGGGGTTGTTGTGTTTTGAATGTCGGGTGATGCCTATGGGCCGTGTTTTTTCCCGCCGGTTGTCGTTGGCCACGAGGGTGGTGTCCTCTCCGGGTCATCATATCAGGTTGACTAAGTGCCTTAAGGCGGACTTGTGCGTTTGGCGTTCCGTTTTAGCTGGTTATAATGGCCATACTTGCTATATTTCCAAGGAAATTGGGAGGTATTGAGGGATAAATTGGCTAAGAAGGTCGAGTTGGGTAGGATTGAAGGTCCGTTTTCTTCAATTCCGTTTCCTAACCTAAGGGTATCTCCGTGGGGTGTGGTTCCGAAAAAGGAGGTTGGGAAGTTTCGTTTGATTCATCATTTATCTCATCCTAAGGGCTCCTCGGTGAATGATGCGATTCTTCAGGAAGAGGCATCAGTTTCTTATGTTTCATTTGACAGGGCGGTTTCTTTAGTTAGGGATGCAGGTAAAGGGGCCCTTTTAGCTAAATCTGATATTGAGTCAGCATTTAGGCTTCTTCCTGTTCATCCTGATTGTTTCCATTTGTTGGGAGGGGCAATTTTATTATGACACTTGTTTACCAATGGAGTGCTCCATATCGTGTCACTATTTTGAGCTGTTTAGTTCCTTCTTGGAATGGGTGGTGAGATTTGAATCCGGTATGTCGTCTGTGATACATTATCTAGATGATTTCCTGTTTGTTTCCCCCAGTGTGGGGGGGGGGGGGGGGTTTGCAGGTACTTGTTATCATTGTTTTTGACCCTTATGGGACAGTTTGGGGTTCCTATTTCGGCTGAGAAGACGGAGGGTCCGGTCACGTGCTTGTCCTTTTTGGGGATCGAAATTGATACGGTTGCTATGGTTTTTCGGTTGCCTGGGGACAAGTTAGGTAGTTTATTGGAGTTAATTGAAGGATTTATGGCAGTTAAGAAGGTGACGCTAAAGCAGCTGCAGTCTCTTTTGGGGTTGTTGTGTTTTGAATGTCGGGTGATGCCTATGGGCCGCGTTTTTTCCCGCCGGTTGTCGTTGGCCACGAGGGTGGTGTCCTCTCCGGGTCATCATATCAGGTTGACTAAGTGCCTTAAGGCGGACTTGTGCGTTTGGCGTTCCGTTTTAGCTGGTTATAATGGCCATACTTGCTATATTTCCAAGGAAATTGTGAGTTCGGAGTTGTCATTGTGGTCTGATGCGGCTGGGTCATGTGGCTTTGGAACCATATTGGGCAGTGAATGGTGTTCTGCTCCTTGGCCGGGGTCGTGGAGGGAGTCCGGCTTTTGCAAGAATTTGACGCTATTGGAATTGTTCCCTATTGTGGTGGCTGTAGAGATTTGGGGGGACCGGTTAGCTAATAAGCACATGTGTTTTTGGTCTGATAATCTGGGAGTGGTGCATGTGATCAATCGTTTGTCTTCCTCTTCTCTTCCTGTGTTGGCGTTAGTTCGTCATCTGGTTTTGCGGTGCCTGGATCATAACATTTACTTTCGGGCCCGTCATGTTCCGGGGGTAGATAATAGAGTCGCTGATGCTCTCTCTTTATTTTATTGACAGGTCTTCCGGGAACTTCATCCGGAGGCGGACGAGTGTGGCAAGGAGTGTCCTCCGTTCCTGTGGCGTCTGGTGGACAGCTAATGTCGCTTATTAGCTCCTCGGTTTCACCAGCTACGTGGCAATCTCATGGTAAGGCCTGGGCTGAGTGGTTGTCGATGGTGGGGTCTAGGGACGTGTCTTCTCGTGACGATATCCAGGGAGGTCATGGTGGAATGGTTGCTTCGTTTGCACGGTTCAGGTGTGTCTTCCCTTGTTGCCCTTCGGTGGCTGTCAGGTGTGGCTTTCTTTTTTAAGTTATGTGGTTGGACGGACGTAACAAAACACTTTGTGATTCGTCAGGCCATGCGCGGCTGGCGCAAGGTGTATGTGGCGCGAGATTTGCGTCGCCCGTTGTCCTTTTCTTTGCTGTGTAGGCTGATTGGTAGTTGCGCTAGCGTTTGTAAATCTGCATATGAGGGATCTCTTTTTGCTGCCAGTTTCAGCGTTGCTTTCTTTACTGCATTGCGGGTTGGTGAATTATTTGCTCCTTCGCTTAGGAAGGCGGGTGGTTTGTTGGTGCAGGATGTAGTTTTAGCCAATGGCTCCCTGCGCATTAGGGTCCGACGATCTAAGACGGATCAATATGGTCACGGGGTGTGGATCCCGCTTCTCCCTGTTCAGGGTTCTGCCTGCCCGGTGAGTTTGGTGGGGGAATTCATGGACAGGCGACGTGAGGGTTCTAATTTCTTTTCGCATGAGGATGGGACTCCGGTGACTAAATTTCAGTTTACGGCTGTTTTTAGACGGTGTCTTTCGGAGGTTGGTGTTGATCCGAAGGAATTTGGGACCCATTCATTCCGCATTGGTGTGGCTACTGAGGCTGCTAGAGCGGGTTTGCCGGAAGTGGAGATTATGCGTATTGGTCGCTGGCGTTCTTCTTGTTTTGCGCGGTATGTCCGGCCGGAATTGCTGCTTTAAAAAAAACAAAAAAAAACATGGTAATCGTAATATTATGTGAATGAATGTATTTAAATTGGTATTTAAATTGGTGTCATGTCAATGGTTCAGTTTCTTCATTGCAGGCCGTGGTTGTTGTCCTGGTGGTCCTTTTCTAACGTTGTTATCTTTTCAGGTGCTGAGCGTCCAGCAGTATGGATTGTTGGGCTGCACAGCGGGCTGAATGTCGGCCTGGTGGGCGCAATCTTGGATTCCGGAATGTGGACGTCCTGTGGAGAGGTGTTCGGGGCCTACGATGGTCTCAATTACTCACGGAGGTGGTCGAGATTGGTATACGTTCGGTGGGTCCGGTGATCTTGGTGATCCATGCCGGTGGTAATGACCTCTGCCATTTACGGGTGGCGGAATTGTTGACGCTTATGCGTTCAGATGTGGAGCGTTTTCCGTCATTTTTTAGAGAAATGGTTCTAGTATGGTCAGAAATTGTCCCGAGGGTGGTGTGGCATGGGGCCCGGGATGGTGAGGCGTTAGAGAAAGGCAGGCATACGGTGAACGCGCGGATCTCCCATTTTGTGCGTTCAAAGGGGTCAGTGGTTGTTCGCCATAGGCAGCTAGAGGGTGACAACCGGGCGTTGATGAGGCCGGATGGTGTTCATCTTAATGATATCGGTCTAGATATATTCTTATCGGGCATCCAGGATGGAATCGAGCAGGCCATGTTTTTGCTGGGTGGTGGTCGGAGCCCCGTGTAGGCACGAGTCTCCTCCGTGGCGGTATATAATTCAGTATGGAATTTGGTTATGGCACAAGGCAGACTTGCCCACTGGGAGGCCAGCGGCTGGCATACTGCGCCATTTACAGTTATGGTGTTATGATTAAATAAAGAAAGCTGTGGCCGATCATCACCCAGCATTAAAAGGAAAATTGTTGTCAGTCTCTTATTTAAGGTAATGGGTTGTGGAAAGGCTTGACCGGGTGGCTCATCCCCTAGTGGGGTTAATCCCTATTTACCAACAGTCTGGTGAGCACCCGACGGCCTATGAAGTGTGATAAGAGACTGGGGGTCCTTCCTTATTCCCTCTGCCCCGAGTTAAAAGGGGGTCATTGCCCTGTTTAGGGTTTAAGAGCAGTTGAGGAGAAGTATTGTAAGGAGTTAACTGGGAAGCCTTCCCATGATTCATTGGGGGTAGGTGGTGGTGCTGGGGGGCTATATATTCTTGGGATTGCGCTTGCCACTTCCTCTTGACGGTGGATGCGCTGATTTCCCACCCGCCCTCCCTGTGAGATTGCGATGGTTTTGACGGATTGGATCCGTTTGTTCCTCAGGTGAGGTATTCTTTTGTGTTAAAAAAAAAAAAAAGAAATGAATGAGAGAAATATAAATGAAGCTATATACAATATGAGAACAAGTCACAGCTGGCGGTATATAATTCAGTATGGAATTTGGTTATGGCACAAGGCAGACTTGTCCGCTGGGAGGCCAGCGGCTGGCATACTGCGCCATTTACAGTTATGGTGTTATCGTTAAATAAAGAAAGCTGTGGCCGATCATCACCCAGCATTAAAAGGAAAATTGTTGTCAGTCTCTTATTTAAGGTAATGGGTTGTGGAAAGGCCTGACCGGGTGGCCCATCCCCTAGTGGGGTTAATCCCTATTTACCAACAGTCTCAGCCCCCCTAGCTTAAACCCCCTTAATGACCAGGCCACTTTTTACACTTCTGCACTACACTACTTTCACCGTTTATTGCTCGGTCATGCAACTTACCACCCAAATGAATTTTACCTCCTTTTCTTCTCACTAATAGAGCTTTCATTTGGTGGTATTTCATTGCTGCTGACATTTTAACTTTTTTTGTTATTAATCAAAATTTAATGATTTTCTTGCAAAAAAATGACATTTTTCACTTTCAGTTGTAAAATTTTGCAAAAAAAACGACATCCATATATACATTTTTCTCTAAATTTATTGTTCTACATGTCTTTGATAAAAAAAAAATGTTTGGGTAAAAAAAAAATGGTTTGGGAAAAAGTTACAAACTATGGTACAAAAATGTGAATTTCCGCTTTTTGAAGCAGCTCTGACTTTCTGAGCACCTGTCATGTTTCCTGAGGTTCTATGCCCAGACAGTACAAACACCCCACAAATGACCCCATTTCGGAAAGTAGACACCCTAAGGTATTCGCTGATGGGCATAGTGAGTTCATAGAACTTTTTATTTTTTGTCACAAGTTAGCGGAAAATGATGATTTTTATTTTTTTTTCTTACAAAGTCTCATATTCCACTAACTTGTGACAAAAAATAAAAACTTCCATGAACTCACTATGCCCATCACAAAATACCTTGGGGTGTCTTCTTTCAAAAATGGGGTCACTTGTGGGGTAGTTATACTGCTCTGGCATTTTAGGGGCCCAAATGCGTGCGAAGTAGTTTGAAATCAAAATCTGTAAAAAATGGCCGGTGAAATCCGAAAGGTGCTCTTTGGAATGTGGGCCCCTTTGCCCACCTAGGCTGCAAAAAAGTGTCACACATGTGGTATTGCCGTACTCAGGAGAAGTTGGGAAATGTTTTTTGGGGTGTCATTTTACATATACCCATGCTGGGTGAGAGAAATATCTTGGCAAAAGACACCTTTTCCCATTTTTTTATACAAAGTTGGCATTTGACCAAGATATTTATCTCACCCAGCATGGGTATATGTAAAATGACACCCCAAAACACATTGCCCAACTTCTCCTGAGTACGGCAATACCACATGTGTGACACTTTTTTGCAGCCTAGGTGGGCAAAGGGGCCCAAATTCCAAAGAGCACCTTTAGGATTTCACCGGTCATTTTTTACACATTTTGATTTCAAACTACTTACCACACATTAGGGCCCCTAGAATGCCAGGGCAGTATAACTACCCCACAAGTGACCCTATTTTGGAAAGAAGACACCCCAAGGTATTCCGTGAGGGGCATGGCGACTTCCTAGAATTTTTTATTTTTTTTCACAAGTTAGCGGAACATGATGATTTTTTTTTTTTTTCTTACAAAGTCTCATATTCCACTAACTTGTGACAAAAAATAAAAACTTCCATAAACTCACTATGCCCATCACGAAATACCTGGGGGTATCTTCTTTCCAAAATGGGGTCACTTGTGGGGTAGTTATACTGCCCTGGCATTTTAGGGGCCTGAATGCGTGAGAAGTAGTTTGAAATCAAAATCTGTAAAAAATGGCCAGTGAAATCCGAAAGGTGCTCTTTGGAATATGGGCCCCTTTGCCTACCTAGGCTGCAAAAAAGTGTCACACATCTGGTATTGCCGTACTCAGGAGAAGTTGGGCAATGTGTTTTGGGGTGTCATTTTACATATACCCATGCTGAGTGAGAAAAATATCTCAGTCAAATGCCAACTTTGTATAAAAAAATGGGAAAAGTTGTCTTTTGCCAAGATATTTCTCTCACCCAGCATGGGTATATGTAAAAAGACACCCCAAAACACATTGCCCAATTTCTCCTGAGTATGGTGATACTAGATGTGTGACACTTTTTTGCAGCCTAGGTGGGAAAAGGGGCCCACATTCCAAAGAGCACCTTTAGGATTTCACCGGCCATTTTTTACAGATTTTGATTTCAAACCACTTTTCACGCATTCGGGCCCATAAAATGCCAGGGCAGTATAACTACCCCACAAGTGACCCCATTTTGGAAAGAAGACACCCCAAGGTATTTCATGATGGGCATAGTGAGTTCATGGAAGTTTTTATTTTATGTCACAAGTTAGTGGAATATGAGACTTTGTAAGAAAAAAAAAAAAAATCATCATGTTCCGCTAACTTGTGACAAAAAATAAAAAATTCTAGGAAGTCGCCATGCCCCTCACGGAATACCTTGGGGTGTCTTCTTTCCAAAATGGGGTCACATGTGGGGTATTTATACTGCCCTGGCATTCTAGGGGCCCTAAAGCGTGAAAAGAAGTCTGGAATATAAATGTCTAAAAATTTTTACGCATTTGGATTCCGTGAGGGGTATGGTGAGTTCATGTGAGATTTTATTTTTTGACACAAGTTAGTGGAATATGAGACTTTGTAAGAAAAAATAATTATATTTCCGCTAACTTGGGCCAAAAAAATGTCTAAATGGAGCCTTACAGGGGGGTGATCAATGACAGGGGGGTGATCAATGACAGGGGGGTGATCAGGGAGTCTATATGGGGTGATCACCCCCCTGTCATTGATCACCCCCCTATAAGGCTCCATTCAGATGTCCGTATGTGTTTTGCGGATCCGATCCATGTATCCGTGGATCCGTAAAAAACATACGGACATCTGAATGCAGCCTTACAGGGGGGTGATCAATGACAGGGGGGTGATCAATGACAGGGGGGGTGATAAGGGAGTCTATATGGGGTGATCACCCCCCTGTCATTGATCACCCCCCTATAAGGCTCCATTTAGATGTCCGTATGTGTTTTGCGGATCCGATCCATGTATCCGTGGATCCGTAGAAAACATACGGATATCTGAATGGAGCCTTACAGGGGGGTGATCAATGACAGGGGGGTGATCAATGACAGGGGGGTGATCAGGGAGTCTATATGGGGTGATCACCCCCTATAAGGCTCCATTCAGATGTCCGTATTTGTTTTGCGGATCCGATCCATGTATCCGTGGATCCGTAAAAAACATACGGACATCTGAATGCAGCCTTACAGGGGGGTGATCAATGACAGGGGGGTGATCAATGACAGGGGGGTGATCAGGGAGTCTATATGGGGTGATCACCCCCCTGTAAGACTCCATTCAGACGTCCGTATGTGTTTTGCGGATCCGATCCATGTATCAGTGGATCTGTAAAAATCATACGGACGTCTGAATGGAGCCTTACAAGGGAGTGATCAATGCCAGGAGACTCAGTGGTGTTATACTGTATACTGATCTTTAGGGCAATTGGAGCAACTTTGGTCCAGGTAGCATTGATTTGGTCTGAACTGAACATTTAGAAAAACTTGGCAAACCTGAAACTAACCAAATATCAAAAGGTTTGCTCATGTCTAATTCAATGTTATCATCTCCAACTTCATCCCTATTATTTACTTACCTTTTTTATATCCCCTAAACTTGTGCTTCCACCATGACTCCTTCCCTGAAACAGAATCATCTCATGCAGAGCATGGGCCAGGATATACACCGCCGTGTACACGTTATAGACTACTGCGTCTTCTGGAAAAATAGTTTCAGTCAAAGAGAATTTATCAGAGCAATTGTGGATTATCCTCTTTTCTGTAACAATACGTGCATAATTGTATTCGTGGTCTGAGGTCATACAATAACATTCTACCATTCTTACAAGAATTGGATCAGATGTATAGTAACGTGGATTGACAGAACGTATAAGTCTCCAAAGTTTAGGTAACTGTTCTTGGAAAGGTGAAAAACTCAAACTGCAATTGACTAATGTCATGTAGTAAAATCCTAGAAGGTCATGTATAAACCAAGAGTCATCGAAGATCAGTGTTTTCTGTGTGAAAGAGAGAGACGGCGCTAAGACACCATATAATCTAGTGAAGGAGCCATGTACTATGACAACCTGGGCCGAGTATGTCTCAAAGTCAAACAATCTTACGTCTGTGTGGAATTCAGATGATAATATAATAGTAAACTCGATGCAGATCCCATGTCTGGTCAGCTCTCTCCTGAGCTCCAGCAGTTCAGCCTCTGAATCACTCTCTGGTGCTATTATTCCAACCCAATTCCATCCAAAGTGCTTCAGGCAGAGGGCAATAGCCAGATGGTAGAGATGAATATCTGGGGCCATAGTGAAGAATAACTTCCCCGAATCCTTGTTATTGTACAATCCATCATTAACTCCATAGTTTATCTGGAAAATATTACAGAATATCACTGGAGAACATTACAGGAACTTGTGCTGTTTCCTACAATAATGTGAGAAAGTTACATTGTTGGTGAAGTCCATCAGTTCCAATCTATAATCCTACTGTGCTGAGCCAGAGGTGCCCCATATTACACTCCAAATCTGGCATCAGAATAACTCCCTGGATCAACGACCCCTGTCTAGTAGCTATAGCCTGTAATATTATTACACTCCAGAAATACATCCAGGCCCCTCTTGAACTCTTTTATTGTACTCACCATCACCACCTCCTCAGGCAGAGAGCTCCATAGTCTCACTGCTCTTACCGTAAAGAATCCTCTTCTATGTTTGTGTACAAACCTTCTTTCCTCCAGACGCAGAGTATGTCCCCTCGTCACAGTCCTGGGGATAAATAGATGATGGGATAGATCTCTGTACTGACCCCTGATATATTTATACATAGTAATTAGAGTTGAGCGGACACCTGGATGTTCGGGATCGACGGGTTCGGCCGAACTTCGGAAAAAAGTTTGAGTTTGGGACCCGAACTTGACCCCGAACCCGAACCTCATTGAAGTCATGGGGGACCCAAACTTTTGAGCACTAAAATGGCTGCAAAAATGTCATGGAAAGGGCTAGAGGGCTGCAAATGTCGTCAACATGTGGTTAAGAGCATGACAAGTGCTCTGCAAACAAATGTGGATAGGGAAATGACTTTAAATAACATAAAATACATAAAAATAAAATAATCTTGATCTAGGACGACCAGGTCAATAAGGAGACGGAGGTTGAGTAGGCAGTGGATGTGGCGGTGTAGGTGGAAGTGGCGGTGGAGGAGGAGGAGGTAGCCTACACTGCTTTTTGGTTTTAAATTTATTTTTATTTTTTTAAATTAGGGTACACCCCAAAACATTGGGAAATATAACCCTCCAGTCATGCTAAACAGACGTTCAGACAATACACTAACTGCAGGGCAGGCAAGCACCTCCAAGGCGTTAAGGGCAAGCTCGGGGCATGTGCCCAATTTGGAGACCCAGTAGTTGCAGGGGCTGACCCCTGTCAGTTAGTTCATGTAGGCGTGTGCACACTTACTGCCCCACCATGTCGCACGTCCCCGTGATGTTCACCATCTAATTTGATATCTGCTCTATCTACTTCCGATGATCTTTTATGCGCCTACCATGGTGATCACGGGTGGCGGGGAATCAGGGTTCCAGGCCGGAGAGGGAGCATGAGAAAAAGAGACCAAATTTAAGGGAGATTAATTTATTAAAAAAATTTGGAATCAAGAAGAAATATGGGAAAAGTTATTGCGGCGCAAATGTGGGACAAAATATAGAAGCCCAAATGTGGGACAAAAGAGTCAAGCGGAATTGTGGGAAAAGCTATTGAGGCACAAATGTTGGCCAAAAGAGTATAGCGGAAATGTGGGAAAAAGTATTGAAGCTTAAATGTGGTTGAACTTGTTTAAGTTTAAGCATTGAAACAAAGGAGGCGGCGCGCATCAATTAAAGAGGCATTTCAGAAATGTTATTCCCTGTCACCTATGCAGAGCAGGGGTTTATTCACGTCTAAAATTGTATAATGTCAACCCAAGAATGTAACAGAAAAATTACAGAAATGTATTAACCTGTCTACTTGGTAGAGCAGGGGTCTATGACAGAAAACAATTGTTTATTGTCACCCGAAAATGTAAAATAAAAATTATTGAAATTTATTAAGCTGTCAACTAGGTATAGGAGGGGTACATCACACCCAAAAATTGGTGAATTTGACCCTAAAATGTAAATGACAAATGTTATAAAAAAAATGTACCGGTCTAAGGCTCCATTCACACGTCCGCAACGTGTTTTGTGGATCCACAGAGCCGCGGATACGCAAAACACGGAAATCGGCAATGTGTGTTCCGCATTTTGCGGACCGCACATTGCCAGCACTAATAGAATATGCCTGTTCTTGTCCGCAATTGTGGACAAGAATAGGACATGTTCTATTTTTTTGCGGAACGAAATTGCGGACGTGTGAATGGAGCCTTATAGGTATAGCAGTGGTACATCAAACCAAAAAATTGCTGAATTTCACTATAAAACTGCCAATTTTTTTTTTTTTTACCGGTCTACTAGGTATAGCAGTGGTACTTCACACCAAACAAATGCTGAATTTCAGCAGAAAATTTAACTGACAAATTTTATTTTTTTGTTAACTGGCCTACTAGGTATAGCAGTGGTACATGTAGTGTCCCATTAGGTAAATGTGGGCACTACACAAGGGTCAATTGTGCCACGTGGTTCTCCACCTCCTGTGGGACAGTGGCAGTGTATTTCACAGTACATTTTAATGCATTTTTAATATGTATTTATGTGTATTTTTCCTGTGATATGTGTAGCAGGCCTATTAGGGTGTAGTTCAGCATCCTAGGCACTAGAGGGAGCTAGGGAACACCTAGTATATATATTTAGACCCAGACAGGGAGGAGTCAGTCTGTGGAGTGTGGAGTGTAGAGTTAGAGTCCAGAAGACACTTTAGCAAGAGTGGGGCTGAGGTGCAGGCTCTGACATGCAACTAGACAGCCCAGGTTTGTAGTTGACACCAGGAGGCTAGTGAGTGCAGACTAGCCAGCCTGAGGATATTGAGCCAGAGTTAGCTCAGAAGATTTGTCACCAGGTGAAGAGTTGCCTCCTGAGAAACCAAGTTCCCACAAGCAGAGCAGAACCAATATACCAGCCAGACAAGAGAGCTGAAGGCAGAAGGATTTATACTTTAAAGCAAGGATATATATGAGAGGAAGTTTTCTACCAAGGATAAAGCCACCAATAGGGCATACGGGCCTTGGGATAAAGACAGACAGGAGTTCTGAGGAACAGTGTACAGTATTTCTGAGGAGAAGGTACAGCCTGATCTGTGAGTGTTGTTTTTACCCTTTGAGTATCTTGCAAGAACATTGTTGCCTGCCATTGATGTAAAAGCCTGCTTTTGATGTGATACTGATATATGGAACTAAACCTATAAAAGACTGTACAAAGTTAACTGTTTCCAGTAAAAGAAGTTTTGGTTCACCACAACATCGTGTTCCTCACTTATTACCACTATCAATCGGTGTGCCACCGTTACAGGCACTGGCGTCACGAACCTTAAAGGGACCTTGCCCTAGGCACATTAAACATCTGCAACATCCAGGGCACCTCGTCCACCATCAGGCCTGGTCCCTATATACTGAGAGTGCCCCAGAGGACTACTGTGCCAGCCTCTCCATCACTGCTGTACGCCTGCCCAGGGTCATCCCAGAAACTGTGAGTAACCCATAGCAACCTTCGTTTGCCTAAGTAACCGTGACCTCACATCGCAATACCCTGCAGGTCTGCGTACTGCATACTTCACACCCAAAAATTAGTGAATTTCACCATAAAATGTAAGAGACAATTTTTTTTTATTGTTTAACACGTCTACTAGGTATAGCAGTGGTACTTCACACCCCAAAATTGCTGAATTTCAACTGAAAATGTAACTGACAAATATATTTGTTTTTTTAACCGGCCTACTAGGTATAGCAGTGGTACTATACACCCAAAAATTGGTTAATTTTACCAGAAAATGTTAATGAAATTATTTTTTTTTTTTAACCGGCCTACTAGGTATAGCAGTGGTACTATACACCCAAAAATGTGTTAAATTCACTAGAAAATGTTAATGACAATTTATTTTTTATTTAACCTGTCTTCTAGGTATAGCAGTGGTACTATACACCTAAAGATTTGTTTATTTCGCCAAAAAATGTAACTGACAATTTTTTTATTTCTTTTTTTACCGCTCCATTAGGTATAGCAGTAGTATTATGCACACCAAAATTGGTGAATTTCACCCTGAAATGTAAATTACAATTTATTTTTATTTTTTTAACGGGCCTACTATGTATAGCAGTGGTACTATATACCCAAAAATTAGTTAATTTTACCATAAAATGTAACTGACAATTATTTTTTTTTAACCGGCCTACTAGGTAGAGCAGTGGTAATATACACCCAAAAATTGGTGAATTACACCAGAAAATGTAAATGACAAAGTAGAGAAATGATATAAAATAAAACACGTACAAAAAATAAATAAATGGATTTATGAGGTGGAGTTCCATATGGAGTAGGAGTTTGAGGAGGCGGTGGACGTAGCAGAGTAGGTGGAAGCGGCGGTGGAGGAGGACAAGGTAGCCAACACAGGTTTTTGGTTTTAATTTAATTTTGTAAAATTAGGGTACAATAGAGTCCAAAAGAGTGTGAAATATCCAAAATACAAAAATGAGCAATTGTGCTGCAGTATAACAATGGCTGCTTAGTGCCGGTATACAGTACATGTCTATTCTGCACAAGGTACGGACAAGTCCTGAGGGATCCATGCCTGGTTAATTTTAATGAACGTGAGCTTGTCCACATTGGCTGTGGACAGGCGGCTGCGCTTGTCTGTGATGACGCCCCCTGCCGTGCTGAACACACGTTCAGACAATACACTGGCTGCAGGGCAGGCCAGCACCTCCAAGGCGTAAAGGGCAAGCTCAGGCCATGTGCCCAATTTGGAGACCCAGAAGTTGAAGGGGGCAGACCCATCAGTCAGTACGTGTAGGCGTGTGCACACATACTGCTCCACCATGTTGGTGAAATGCTGCCTCCTGCTAAGACGTTCCATATCAGTTGGTGGTGCTGGTGGTTGTGGCATGCTGACAAAGCTTTTCCACATGTCGGCCATGCTAACCCTGCCTTCTGAGGTGCTAGCGGTGCCCCAGCTGCGTTGGCGACCTCTTCCTCTGCCTTCGCCTTGTGCTTCCACTGTGCTCCTGCTATCAGGTGGGAATGCCACCAGCAGCGCGTCTACCAGCGTGCGCTTAAACTCGCGCATCTTATGATTACGCTCCAGTGAGGGAATTAAGGACGGTACGCTGTCCTTGTAACGGGGATCCAGCAGCGTGGCCACCCAGTAATCAGCACAAGTTAGAATGTGGGCAACTCGGCGGTCGTTGCGGAGACACTGCAGCATGTAATCGCTCATGTGTGCCAGGCTGCCCAGAGGCAACGAAAAGCTGTCCTCTGTGGGAGGTGTATCGTCTGTGTCCTCTGTATCCCCCCATCCACGCACCAGTGATGGCCATGAGCTGGTCAGGGTGCCACCCTGCTATGAAAATGGTTCCTCCTCCTCCATCTCCTCCTCCTCATCCTCCACAATTGTGCCCTGGCTGGACAATTGTGTACCTTGGGTGTGTGGGTGCAGGAACCCACCCTCGGAGCCACTTGGGAATGACTGGCCGGAAACCCTACGAAATGATCCCTCTTCTTCCTCCGCTCCTCCTCCTGTGCCACATCCTCTTCCATCATCGCCAGGAGCGTTTTTTCAAGGAGGCAAAGAAGTGGGATAGTAACGCTGAGAATGGCGTTAGCGGCACTGGCCATGTTGGTGGAGTACTCGAAACAGCGCAACAAGGAAAACAGGTCTCGCATGGAGGCCCAGTCATTGGTGGTGAAGTGGTGCTGTTCCGCAGTGCGACTGACCCAGGCATGCTGCAGCTGAAACTCCACTATGGCCTGCTGCTGCTCGCACCGTCTGTCCAGCATGTGCAAGGTGGAGTCCCAGAGATGCTACGAGATTTCGCCCATTATCGCACACCATCAGGCCGAGCTTGAGGCTGACTGGCACAAACCACTCATCGGTCTGTTGTTCAAGGCCCGTCCACAGCTCCTGCGCGGTGTGGAGTTTATCCCCCAAACAGATACGTTATAAAACGGCCTGCTGTCGTTTCCCCCTGGCTGTGCTGAAGTTGGTGGTGAAGGGGTTACGCTGACCGGATGAGGAGCTGGTAGAGGATGAGGAAGCAGAGTATGAGGAGGAAGCAACAGGAGGCAAACTGAAGCGCCCTGCAATCCTCGGTGGTGGAAGGACATACGCCAAAATGCTATCCTCCTCAGGCCCAGCCGCCACTGCATTTACCCAGTGTGTTGTTATGGAGATATAACGGCCCTGGCCGTGCTTACTGGTCCACGTATCCGTAGTCAGGTGCACCTTGCCACAGATGGCGTTGCGCAGTGCACACCTGATTATGTCCCCCACTTGGTTGTGCAGGGAAGGGATGTCTCGCCTTTAAAAGTAGTGGCGGCTGGGCACGACGTACTGTGGGACAGCCACCGCCATAAGGCCTTTAAAACTATCCGTCTCCACCAGACGGAATGACAGCATTTCAAATGCCAGTAATTTAGAAATGCTGGCATTCAGGGCTAGGGATCGCGGGTGGGTACGGGGTACTTCCTCTTCCTCTCCAGTGTTTGGGAGATGGAGAGCTGAACGCTTCCATGGGACATTGTGGAGATGCTTGGTGACCCAGGTGGTGGTGTTGCTGGCAGATCCTCTGTTTGCGGGGTGGCAGGTGGCACTGTCACTCCAGAGGTGGATGAAGAGGCCGAGACTGCAGCAGAAGAGGAAGCAGGAGGAGCCAGAGACCTTTTTTTGTTTTTGAGATGTCTACTCCACTGCAGCTCGTGCTTTGCGCTTAAATGCCTGGTCATGCAGATTGTGCTCAGGTTGAGAACGTTTATGCCTCGCTTCAGGCTCTGATTGCACAGAGTGCAAACCACTCGTGTCTTGTCATCAGCACATTGTCTGAAGAACTGCCACACCAGGGAACTCCTTGGAGCTGGCTTTGGTGTGCTCGGTCCCTTGCTGCGGTGGGCAGTAGCAGGCATACTGTCTAGAGGACGGCCGCTCCACTTTTGCACCCTGCTCCCTCTTCTGCTGTGCTGGTGGCTCTGTGCGACCACCGCCTCTTCCTCCAAACTACATAGGTCACTCGCATGACCTTGATTCCAGGTGGGGTCAGGGACCTCATCGTCCTCCACATCATCTTCCACCCAGTCTTCACCCCTGCCCTCCTTGTCGGTCTGCACACTTTCGAAAGCCCCAGCAGTTGGCACCTGTGTTTCGTCATCATCCTGTGCTGCGATGGTCCTCCCATGTACTCATCTTGAAAGATAAGTGGTTTGGCATCGGTGCACTCAATCTCTTCCACTTCTGGGGCAGGGCTAGGTGGATGTCCCTGGGAAACCCTGCTAACAGCGTCATCAAAAAGCAGAAGAGACTGCTGCATGACTTGGAGCTCAGACTGCTTGTCTGATTTGCAAGGGGGTGAGGTGAAAGACTGATGGACATCGGCTGCAGGTGCCAACTGTGGTCTTTCAGCAGGAGGCTGGGTGGGAGACAATGTGAAGGAACTGGATCCACTGTCAGCAACCAAATCTACTATCGCCTGTACTTGTTCAGGCCTCACCATTCGTAGAGCAGCATTAGGCCCGACCAAATACCGCTGTAGGTTTTGTCGCCTACTCGCACCTGAGGAAGGGGTTTCACTTGTGCATGTAGCTGGCACAGATCAACCACGTCCTCTCCCTGCAACAGAAGCTCCACCAGCAGCACCACGACCTGGGCCACGTCCCTTATTTGACGCTCTCCTCATATTTTTTAAATTTAGGATCTTGCCCTAAATGGGTGTTTAATTAATAGTAGAATAGAAGGACAGTATGTAAAGGGTGTATATCACACGCTCTGAACCAGACTAGGCCTCAATAAAAGATTTTTTTTGCCCAAAATGGCTGTATTTTAAATGCCTATTTCAAACCCCTGTATGTAGAGGTAGTATCTCACACGGTCTGAACCAGTGTAGGCCTGAAGCAAATATATCTTTGCACAAAATGGCTGTATTTCAAATGCCTAATTCAAACCCCTGTATGTAGAGGGGGTATCTCACACGGTCTGAACCTCTGTAGGCCTGAATTCAATATTGGTGCACCAAATGGCTGTATTTAAAATCTCTGAATGTAACCCAAATGTATTAAGGGTGTATCTCACAATGACATCTGAATCAAAGGCTGACAACTAAATTTTTTTGGCCCAAACGAGTGTTTGTTTAACAACTGAATTTGACAGCAGTATATAAGCATGTAGTTTCGCTGATTAGAGATGTCCCGAATAGAGTTGAGCGAACACCTGGATGTTCGGGTTCGAGAAGTTCGGCCGAACTTCCCGGAAATGTTCGGGTTCGGGATCCGAACCCGACCCGAACTTCATCCCGAACCCCATTCAAGTCAATGGGGACCCAAACTTTTCGGCACTAAAAAGGCTGTAAAACAGCCCAGGAAAGAGCTAGAGGGCTGCAAAAGGCAGCAACATGTACTGTAGGTAAATCCCCTGCAAACAAATGTGGATAGGGAAATGAATTAAAATAAAAATAAAATATATAAAAATAAACCAATATCAATTGGAGAGAGGTCCCATAGCAGAGAATCTGGCTTCACGTCAGCAGAGAATCAGTCTTCATGCCATAGCAGAGAATCTGGCTTCACGTCACCCACCACTGGAACAGTCCATTGTCAGATATTTAGGCCCCGGCACCCAGGCAGAGGAGAGAGGTTCCGTAACAGAGAATCTGGCTTCATGTCAGCAGAGAATCAGTCTGCATGTCATAGCAGAGAATCAGGCTTTACGTCACCCAACACTGGAACAGTCCATTGTCAGATATTTAGGCCCAGGCACCCAGGCAGAGGAGAGAGGTCCCGTAACAGAGAATCTGGCTTCATGTCAGCAGAGACTCAGTCTGCATGACATAGCAGAGAATCAGGCTTCACGTCACCCACCACTGGAACAGGCCACTGTCACATATTTAGGCCCAGGCACCCGGACAGAGGAGAGAGGTCCCATAACAGAGATTCAGGCTTCATGTCAGCAGAGAATCAGTCTTGATGTCATAGCAGAGAATCAGGCTTCAAGTCACCCACCACTGGAACAGGCCACTGTCACATATTTAGGCCCCAGCACCCAGACAGAGGAGAGAGGTCCCGTAACAGAGAATCTGGCTTCTTGTCAGCACAGAATCAGTCTTCATGTCATAGCAGAGAATCAGGCTTCACGTCACCCACCACTGGAACAGGCCACTGTCACATATTTAGGCCCCGGCACCCAGACAGAGGAGAGAGGTCCCGTAACAGAGAATCTGGCTTCATGTCAGCACAGAATCAGTCTTCATGTCATAGCAGAGAATCAGGCTTCACGTCACCCACCACTGGAACAGGCCACTGTCACATATTTAGGCCCAGGCACCCAGGCAGAGGAGAGAGGTCGCGTAACAGAGAATCTGGCTTCATGTCAGCACAGAATCAGTTTTCATGTCATAGCAGAGAATCAGGCTTCACGTCACCCACCACTGGAACAGGCCACTGTCACACATTTAGGCCCCGGCACCCAGGCAGAGGAGAGAGGTCCCGTAACAGAGAATCTGGCCTTATGTCAGCACAGAATCAGTCTTCATGTCATAGCAGAGAATCAGGCTTCACGTCACCCACCACTGGAACAGGCCACTGTCACACATTTAGGCCCCGGCACCCAGACAGAGGAGAGGTTCATTCAACTTTGGGTTGCCCCGCAATATAATGGTAAAATGAAAATAAAAATAGGATTGAATGAGGAAGTGCCCTGGAGTACAATAATATATTGTTAAGGGGAGGTAGTTAATGTCTAATCTGCACAAGGGATGGACAGGTCCTGTGGGATCCATGCCTGGTTCATTTTTATGGACGTCAGCTTGTCCACATTGGCTGTAGACAGGCGGCTGCGTTTGTCTGTAATGACGCCCCCTGCCATGCTGAATACACGTTCAGACAAAACGCTGGCCGCCGGGCAGGCCAGCACCTCCAAGGCATAAAAGGCTAGCTCTGGCCACGTGGACAATTTGGAGACCCAGAAGTTGAATGGGGCCGAACCATCAGTCAGTACGTGGAGGGGTGTGCACAGGTACTGTTCCACCATGTTAGTGAAATGTTGCCTCCTGCTAACACGTTCCGTATCAGGTGGTGGTGCAGTTAGCTGTGGCGTGGTGACAAAACTTTTCCACATCTCTGCCATGCTAACCCTGCCCTCAGAGGAGCTGGCCGTGACACAGCTGCGTTGGCGACCTCTTGCTCCTCCTCTGCCTTCGCCTTGGGCTTCCACTGGTTCCCCTGTGACATTTGGGAATGCTCTCAGTAGTGCGTCTACCAACGTGCGCTTGTACTCGCGCATCTTCCTATCACGCTCCAGTGTAGGAAGTAAGGTGGGCACATTGTCTTTGTACCGGGGATCCAGCAGGGTGGCAACCCAGTAGTCCGCACACGTTAAAATGTGGGCAACTCTTCTGTCGTTGCGCAGGCACTGCAGCATGTAGTCGCTCATGTGTGCCAGGCTGCCCAGAGGTAAGGACAAGCTGTCCTCTGTGGGAGGCGTATCGTCATCGTCCTGTGTTTCCCCCCAGCCACGCACCAGTGATGGGCCCGAGCTGCTTTGGGTGCCACCCCGCTGTGAACATGCTTCATCCTCATCCTCCTCCACCTCCTCCTCATCCTCGTCCTCCTCGTCCTCCAGTAGTGGGCCCTGTCTGGCCACATTTGAGTCACTTCGAAGAGACTGGCCTGAAAGTGCTAAAAATGACCCCACTTCCTCCTCTTCCTCCTGGGCCACCTCCTCTTCCATCATCGCCCTAAGTGTTTTCTCAAGGAGACATAGAAGTGGTATTGTAACGCTGATAACGGCGTCATCGCCACTGGCCATGTTGGTGGAGTACTCGAAACAGCGCAACAGGGCACACAGGTCTCGCATGGAGGCCCAGTCATTGGTGGTGAAGTGGTGCTGTTCCGCAGTGCGACTGAGCCGTGCGTGCTGCAGCTGAAACTCCACTATGGCCTGCTGCTGCTCGCACAGTCTGTCCAGCATGTGCAAGGTGAAGTTCCACCTGGTGGGCACATCGCATATGAGGCGGTGAGCGGGAAGGCCGAAGTTACACTGTAGCGCAGACAGGCGTGCAGCAGCAGCAGGGTGTGAACGCCGGAAGCGCGAACAGACGGCCCGCACTTTATGCAGCAGCTCTGACATGTCGGGGTAGTTGCGAATGAACTTCTGCACCACCAAATTCAGCACATGCGCTAGGCAAGGGACGTGCGTCAAACCGGCTAGTCCCAGAGCTGCAACGAGATTTCGCCCATTATCGCACACCACCAGGCCGGGCTTGAGGCTCACCGGCAGCAACCACTCGTCGGTCTGTTGTTCTATACCCCGCCACAACTCCTGTGCGGTGTGGGGCCTGTCCCCCAAACATATGAGTTTCAGAATGGCCTGCTGACGTTTACCCCGGGCTGTGCTGAAGTTGGTGGTGAAGGTGTGTGGCTGACTGGATGAGCAGGTGGAAGAAGAGGAGGAGGAAGCTGAGAAGGAGGAGGAGGAGACAGGAGGCAAAGAATGTTGCCCTGCGATCCTTGGCGGCGGAAGGACGTGCGCCAAACAGCTCTCCGCCTGGGGCCCAGCCGCCACTACATTTACCCAGTGTGCAGTTAGGGAGATATAGCATCCCTGGCCGTGCTTATTGGTCCACGTATCTGTGGTTAGGTGGACCTTGCCACAGATGGCGTTGCGCAGTGCACACTTGATTTTATTGGACACTTGGTTGTGCAGGGAAGGCACGGCTCTCTTGGAGAAGTAGTGGCGGCTGGGAACAACATACTGTGGGACAGCAAGCGACATGAGCTGTTTGAAGCTGTCTGTGTCCACCAGCCTAAATGACAGCATTTCATAGGCCAGTAGTTTAGAAATGCTGGCATTCAGGGCCAGGGATCGAGGGTGGCTAGGTGGGAATTTACGCTTTCTCTCAAATGTTTGTGAGATGGAGAGCTGAACGCTGCCGTGTGACATGGTTGAGATGCTTGGTGACGCAGGTGGTGGTGTTGGTGGTACATCCCATGTTTGCTGGGCGGCAGGTGCCAACGTTCCTCCAGAGGCGGAGGAAGAGGCCGAGGCGGCGGCATCAGCAGAAGAGGCCGAGGCGGCAGCAGCAGAAGAGGTAGCAGGGGGAGCCTGAGTGACTTCCTTGTTTTTAAGGTGTTTACTCCACTGCAGTTCATGCTTTGCATGCAGGTGCCTGGTCATGCAGGTTGTGCTAAGGTTCAGAACGTTAATGCCTCGCTTCAGGCTCTGATGGCACAGCGTGCAAACCACTCGGGTCTTGTCGTCAGCACATTGTTTAAAGAAGTGCCATGCCAGGGAACTCCTTTAAGCTGCCTTTGGGGTGCTCGGTCCCAGATGGCGGCGGTCAGTAGCAGGCGGAGTCTCTTGGTGGCGGGTGTTCTGATTTTGCCCACTGCTCCCTCTTTGTCTTTTGCTACGCTGTTGGCTCGGTCTCACCACTGCCTCTTCCTCCGAACTGTGAAAGTCAGTGGCACGACCTTCATTCCATGTGGGGTCTAGGACCTCATCGTCCCCTGCATCGTCTTCCACCCAGTCTTGATCCCTGACCTCCTGTTCAGTCTGCACACTGCAGAAAGACACAGCAGTTGGCACCTGTGTTTCGTCATCATCAGAGACGTGCTGAGGTGGTATTCCCATGTCCTCATCATCAGGAAACATAAGTGGTTGTGTGTTTGTGCATTCTATCTCTTCCACCCCTGGGGAAGGGCTAGGTGGATGCCCTTGGGAAACCCTGGCAGCAGAGTCTTAAAACAGCATAAGAAACTGCTGCATAACTTGAGGCTCAGACAGTTTCCCTGATATGCATGGGGGTGATGTGACAGACTGATGGGCTTGGTTTTCATGCGCCATCTGTGCGCTTTCTGCAGAAGACTGGGTGGGAGATAATGTGAACGTGCTGGATCCACTGTCGGCCACCCAATTGACTAATGCCTGTACCTGCTCAGGCCTTACCATCCTTAGAACGGCATTGGGCCCCACCAAATATCCCTGTAAATTCTGGCGGCTACTGGGACCTGAGGTAGTTGGTACATTAGGACGTGTGGCTGTGGCAGAACGGCCACGTCCTCTCCCAGCACCAGAGGGTCCACTAACACCACCACGACCATGTCCACGTCCGCGTCCCTTACTAGTTGTTTTCCTCATTGTTACCGTTCACCACAATAAGAAAAATATTATTCGGCCCAATGTATTGAATTAAAATTCAGGCCTTTTTTTACAGACACCTAACACTGTCTGGCTATCTATTTAGGTACCGTATTACACTAATACAGGCACACCAGTAATGACAGATTTAGCTGAATATATATGTGAGGCCTATTTTTTAGGCGCTGGATGACAGGTATAGGTTTAATCACAGAATTAGACTTGGATCTGCACTGTAGCGTGTGTGTTAAGTTTTTCAGAATGACACTATCAGCACCTTCAATGTAAGATATCCTTTTTGGGATAGATTTAAAGTAGGCCTGATATAGCAGAAACTACTAATTTTGAGAATGGCAAATTTGGGAATAGTTTTTCAACCCAGAACAAAAACTGTGCTTTTACGGTCACTAAATATAACTTGACCAGCTAAAACAGTACTGATTTAGAGGAATAGAAATGTCAGGCCTATTTTTTAGGCGCTGGGTGACAGGCTGAGCCTGCCCCTGATGTAGGATATAGCCAAAAAATAACCACACTATTGATGGTTAAATGCACTTGGGTGACAGGCTCAACCTGCAGCTGATGTAGGATATAGCAAAAAATAACCAGACTATTGATGGTTAAATGGACTTGGTGGCAGCTTGTGCTGGCGCACCTCAAGCCACAAAATGGCCGCCGATCACCCCAGAAAAAAGTGATATAAAAACGCTCTGGGCAGCCTAAAAAAAGTGAGCAATTCAATATCAGCACTTCAATGATCCACAGCTGGAGATCGATCACAGAATGAAGTCTTTTGGAGGAGTTAATCTGCCTAATCTCGCCCTAACGTCGCAGCTGCAACCTCTCCCTATACTGATCATAGCAGAGTGACGTGCAGCGCTATGTGACCCAAGCTTATATAGAGGCTGGGTCACATGCTGCACTGGCCAATCACAGCCATGCCAATAGTAGGCAAGGCTGTGATGGCCTCTTGGGGCAAGTAGTATGACGCTTGTTGATTGGCTGCTTTGCAGCCTTTCAAAAAGCACCAAGAAAGCGCCGAACACCGAACCCGAACCCGGACTTTTACGAAAATGTTCGGGTTCGGGTCCGTGTCACGGACACCCCAAAATTCGGTACGAACCCGAACTATACAGTTCGAGTTCGCTCATCCCTAGTCCCGAACTATTCGCCGGCGAATAGTTTCCAGCGAACATCGCTTGTTCGCGTTCACCACGGGCGGGCGGACATATGCGATGTTCGGTCCGCCCCCTATTCATCATCATTGTGTAAACTTTGACCCTGTACCTCACAGTCAGCAGACACATTCCAGCCAATCAGCAGCAGACCCTCCCTCCCAGACCCTCCCACCTCCTGGACAGCATCCATTTTAGATTCATTCGGAAGCTGCAGTCTTAGTGAGAGGAGGGACAGTGCAGCTGCTGCTGCTGATCTAATAGGGAAATCGATAGCTAGGGCAGTGCATTCAGTGTCCACTGCAGTCCTGAAGGACTCATCTGATCTCTGCTGTAAGGACAGCACCCCAAAAAGCCCTTTTTAGGGCTAGAACATCAGTCTGCTTTTTTTTTTTTCCTGTGTAATCTAATTGCAGTTGCCTGCCAGCGTGTGTGTCAGGCTCACAGCGTATACTGTGCCCACTTGCCCAGTGCCACCACTCATATCTGGTGTCACAGTAGCTTGCATTTAAAAAAAACAAAAACTTTTTTGACTGTAATATAATAGCAGTCAGTTGCCGACACGCGCGTGTGTTTCATGCCCTGCAAGCGCACAGTGTCAGCAGCGCCACTCATATCTGGTGTCACATTCGATTCCATTTAAAGAAAAACAACAATTTTGACTGTGAATAAATAGCAGTCAGTTGCACACACGTGTTTGTGTGTTTAAGGCCCTGCTGCAAGTGCATATTGTCACCAGCGCCACTCATATCTGGTGTCACAGTAGCTTGCACGCATAGTACAACTTAACGAATCAAAAAAAAATGACAGGCAGAGGCAGGCCACCCCGCAGGGGCCGTCGTGGTCATGGTGCTGTGATTCCCTTTGGCCCTAGAATAATGCATAATGTTCAGAGGCCACGTACCCTGAACTCGAAAAGTTCTAAAAACATAGTTAACTGGCTAACAAAGGACACCCAATCTTCCGCTCTGAACCTTGACGCACCATTCTCCTTCAGCTCAGCTTCGGGCACCTCTCAAGTTACCACTCGCCCGCCTGCCGCCACCACCAACACTAGCACCACAGCCGCTTCACTTGATCTGTCAGAGGAGTTATTTACACATCAGTTGGAAGAAATGAGTGATGCGCAACCATTATTGCCAGAGGATGGAGATAACAGGGATATGTGTCAGTCAGGCAGCATTACACACATGGACGTACGGTGTGATGATGATGATGATGATGTTGTACCCGCTGCTGCTTCTTTTGCTGAGTTGTCAGATACAAGTGAAGCGGTTGATGATGACGATGTGTCCGTGGATGCCACGTGGGTGCCTGCTCGAAGAGAAGAAGAACAGGGGGAAAGTTCAGAAGGGGAGACAGAGAGGAGGAGGAGACGAGTTGGACGCAGGGGGAGGTCGTCGCAAGGAGCTAGTGGCACAGTCAGACAGCATGCATCGGCACCCGGGGTCAGTGAGACAGCACGCCAATCAACGCATGCTGTTGCCACCACCAGAATGCCGTCATTGCAGAGCTCAGCAGTGTGGCATTTTTTTTGTGTGTCTGCCTCTGACAACAGCGAAGCCATTTGCAACCTGTGCCAAAAGAAACTGAGTCGTGGGAAGGTCAACACCCACCTAGGTACAACTGCTTTGCGTAGACACATGATCACACATCACAAACGCCTATGGGAACACATGAGTACAAGAAGCACACAAACTCAAAGCCACCATCCTCCTCCTGGTCCAGCATCTTCAGCCACGTCAACCACTGCTGTCCTCCTTGCCCCCTCTCAACCATCCGCCACTCCGTCTCTCGCCTTGAGCAGTTCCTGCTCATCTGCCCACAGTCAGGTGTCTGTCAAGGACATGTTTGAGCATAAGAAGCCAATGTCACAAAGTCACCCCCTTGCCCGGCGTCTGACAGCTGGTTTGTCTGAACTCTTAGCCCGCCAGCTTTTACCATACAAGCTGGTGGAGTCTGAGGCGTTCCAAAAATTTGTAGCTATTTGGACACCGCAGTGGAAGGTACCCGGCCGAAATTTCTTTGCACAAAAGGCAATCCCAAACCTGTACTCGATTGTGCAAAAGGAAGTCATGGCATGTCTGGCACACAGTGTTGGGGCAAGGGTCCATCTGACCACTGATACCTGGTCTGCAAAGCACGGTCAGGGCAGGTATATCACCTACACTGTGCATTGGGTAAACCTGCTGACGGCTGCCAAGCATGGAATGCGTGGCTCTGCAGAGGAGTTGGTGACACTGTCACGACTTGCAGGCAGGCCTACTGACACCTCCTCTACTCCTCCTACTCCATCCTCTTCCATAACCTCCTCGGCTGAGTCGTCTTCTGCTGCTGCGTCTTGCTCCACATCAACGGCACCCCCCCCCCAGCTCCCCAGGGGCTATTCCACATCCCGGATATGGCAGTGTCACGCCGTCTTGGGGTTGACTTGCCTGAAAGCAGAGAGTCACACTTGACCAGCACTCCTGTCCGCCCTGAACGCACAGGTGGATCAGTGGCTGACTCCGCACCAACTGGAGATCGGCAAAGTGGTGTGTGACAACGGAAGCAATTTGTTGGCGGCATTGAATTTGGGCAAGTTGACACATGTGCCGTGCATCGCACATGTGTGTAATCTGATCGTACAACGCTTTGTGCATAAGTACCCAGGCTTACAGGACGTCCTGAAGCAGGCCAGGAAGGTGTGTGGCCATTTCAGGCGTTCCTAAACGGCCATGGCGCACTTTTCAAATATTCAGCGGCGAAACGACATGCCAGTGAGGTGCTTGATTTGCGACAGCCCGACACTTTGGAATTCAACACTCCTAATGTTCGACCGCCTACTCCAACAAGAAAAAAGCGTCAACAAGTATTTGTATGACCGGGGTGCTAGGACAGCCTCTGCGGAGCTGGGAATTTTTTTGCCACGTTACTGGATGCTCATGCGCAATGCCTGTAGGCTCATGCGTCCTTTTGAGGAGGTGAGAAACCTAGTCAGTCGCACCGAAGGCACCATCAGCGACATCATCCCATTTGTTTTCTTCCTGGAGCGTGCCCTGCGAAGAGTGCTGGATCAGGCCGTAGATGAGCGTGAAGAGGAAGTGTTGTGGTCACCATCACCACCAGAAACAGCCTTATCAGCATCGCTTGCTGGACCTGCGGCAACGCTGGAAGAGGATTGTGAGGAAGAGGAGTCAGAGGAGGAATGTGGCTTTGAGGAGGAGGAAGACCAACTACAGCAGGCATCCTAGGGTGCTCGTTGTCACCTATCTGGTACCCGTGGTGTTGTACGTGGCTGGGGGGGAAGAACATACCTTCAGTAAGATCACTGAGGACGAGGAACGGGACATGAGTAGCTCGGCATCCAACCTTGTGCAAATGGGGTCTTTCATGCTGTCGTTCCTGTTGAGGGACCCTCGTATAAAAAGGCTGAAAGAGAACGACCTGTACTGAGTGTCCACGCTACTAGACCCCCGGTATAAGCAGAAAGTGCCTGAAATGTTACCGAATTACCGCAAGTCAGAAAGGATGCAGCAGTTCCAATATAAATTCAAAAGTATGCTTTACACAGCATATAAGGGTGATGTCACAGCACAACGGGAATCTAACAGGGGAAGTGGTGAAAGTAATCCTCCTCCTCCCACGACCACGCCGGCAAGGACAGGATGCTTTACAGACGTGTTGTTGATGGAGGACATGCAGAGCTTTTTAAGTCCTACGCATCGCCACAGCCCTTCGGGGTCCACCCTCAGAGAACGACTCGACCGACAGGTAGCAGACTACCTCGCCTTAACTGCAGATATCGACACTCTGAGGAGCGATGAACCCCTTGACTACTGGGTGTGCAGGCTTGACCTGTGGCCTGAGCTATCCCAATTTGCAATAGAACTTCTGGCCTTCCCCGCTTCAAGTGTCCTGTCAGAAGGGACCTTCAGTGCAGCAGGAGGTATTGTCACTGAGAAGAGAAGTCGCCTAGGTCAAAAAAGTCTAGATTACCTCACCTTTATTAAGATGAATGAGGGATGGATCCCGAAGGGACTGACAGTGGGCGATATATTAGTCTAAAAAAGGCCTGATGAGATGCCTTGGGTAAAAAATGGTCCACACGCTTCTGTATTTTATCTCTGAATGCCGGATGACTTGCGTGACTTATCCACCACCAACTAGGGTTCAAGCCGCAATGTTTTAGTGCATTTTCTGCCTGGGAAACAAACATCAATTTTTCTGGCCGCTGCTACAGCAGCGGCTGCAACAGTACCTCATTTTTCAGGCATGTGTACATGCCTAATTTTTCTGGCCTCTGGTGCTGCACTGTGGCTTCAAAAACGAAACAAAAAAAAGTCACATACATGTGTCAATTCCCCTTCGTGATCGTTACCTTGTTGTGGTGAAGGGGCTTGCATATCACAATGAAGCGACCACCTCTATGAGTGTGTTGGCAATGGCAATGTTGGCACACCCCAGATGATAAGGTCGTTGCTTCATTGTGAACAGACCAAAAGCGATCGGCTGGATAATTTTGCATAGAAAAAACATTAATTTTCTTTGTGATCATCTAAGGTGATCATTAAAGCCTACTAGGCCAACAATGGGCCCACACTGCAGAATCATTGTTTTCTGGGTCACTTAACTGTCACTGAACTACCTCAGCACGACCTCGCCTGCAATCTCCCAAACGTGCGCACGAGCACAGTCATCACTACACCAAGATTGACGCATAGAGGTATACAATTTATGTCATGAGTGTGTCAACTATTGACAACTCTTTGCGGTTGTCTAAAATCTATTCCATACACGTCCCCTGATAGGGGGCGTAACAGGGATTAAACTGATAAGAATAGAACAGCATAACACACCACTCCTATCTGGTGGCACATTAGATTGCACGCGCAGTGCCCCAAATTTGAAGTAAGAGGACCGACCAAGCATCTTTTTCCATCTCCCGGTTCCTAAAATCGATGCCATATACACGTCCCCTAATAGGGGACGTAACAGGGATTAAACTGATAAGAATAGAACAACATAACACACCACTCCTATCTGGTGGCACATTAGATTACACGCGTAGTGCCCCAAATTTGAAGTAGGAGGACCGACCAAGCATCTTTTTCCATCTCCCGGTTCCTAAAATCGATGCCATATACACGTCCCCTGATCGGGGACGTAACAGGGATTAAATTGATAGGAATAGTACTACTTAACACATCTTATAATAACGCAGAGAGAGGCAACGCAGAGAGAGGAGTCTGAAGAAGAGGAGTCAGAGGAGGAAGATGGCTTTGAGGAGGTGGAAGACCAACCACAGCAGGTGTCCCAGGAGGCTTGTTGTCATCTTTCGGGGACCCTTGGTGTTGTACGTGGCTGGGTGGAGGAAGAGACCTTCAATGACATCAGTGAGTACAAGGAACGGGACATGGCTAGCTTGGTATCCAACCTTGTGCAAATGGGGAGTTTGCGGTTGTGCAAATGGACTGTTTGCGGTTGTTTGCGGTGCGTTAAACAGGGAGTATGGTGTGTCACTGTGAAGCGGGCGTAACTCTTACCCTCCCGTCCTATACCCTCCCATATAGTAACTCTTACACTACCTGATCGATACAACATCATACCTGATGTTTTACAGCACGTTATTCCAAACAATTTAGGAATGTTAGGTGATTTATGCCCTTTATGGATTAAAACCAGACTCTGCGTCAACTATGTAATTTTCCATGGGAGTTTTGCCATGGATCCCCCTCCGGCATGCCACAGTCCAGGTGTTAGTCCCCTTGAAACAACTTTTCCATCACTATTGTGGCCAGAAAGAGTCCCTGTGGGTTTTAAAATTTGCCTGCCTATTGAAGTCTATGGCGGTTCGCCCGTTCGCGAACATTTGCGAAAATTTGAGAAAATTTGCGTTCGTCGTTCGCGAACGGAAAATTTTATGTTCGCGACATCTCTAGTGTAGACTACCAGCATCGACCACTTTTTCAAGTATAGAGTATGGAATTCTCGTAACATGGTTTGCATGTTTCATATTCACACATGTGCTGTGTTAATTATGTATTGTCAATATTTAGACACTTAAATATGTATATAAAATACATTTTTTAAATAGGATCCTGCGTTGTTTGGCTTCTTTCACAAAATGAAATAATTTTGCTTTATTTTATTATGTTTTATTTTAAAATAAGTTGGGTTTGGTGCGCAGTGTTGTGGTTCATGCTGTAGCAAGTTGTGGACCGCATGTGGCCTTCCCTTGTCAAAAGGTCTCGTGCAGTAAACATTGTGCTGGACTTATTGATGAACCTAATCACATTTTTTTATTTAATTTGTTTCTTTTTAATTTAGATATGGATTTTGGTTCGAACATGGTCTTGTCTGTTGTCCTGAGAGGGATGGCTGACTTCCATGTTGACCTATCTACAGTTGTGGCCAAAAGTTTTGAGAATGACACAAATATTAGTTTTCACAAAGTTTGCTGCTAAACTGCTTTTAGATCTTTGTTTCAGTTGTTTCTGTGATGTAGTGAAATATAATTACAGGCACTTCATATGTTTGAAAGGCTTTTATCGACAATTACATGACATTGATGCAAAGAGTCAGTATTTGCAGTGTTGGTCCTTCTTTTTCAGGACCTCTGCAATCCGACTGCGCATGCTCTCAATCAACTTCTCGGACAATTCCTGACTGATAGCAACCCATTCTTTCATCATCACTTCTTGGAGTTTGTCAGAATTAGTGGGTTTTTGTTTGTCCACCCGCCTCTTGAGGATTGACCACAAGTTCTCAATGGGATTAAGATCTGGGGAGTTTCCAGGCCATGGACCCAAAATGTCAACGTTTTGGTCCCCGAGCCACTTAGTTATCACTTTTGCCTTATGGCACGGTGCTCCATCGTACTGGAAAATGCATTATTCTTCACCAAACTGTTGTTGGATTGTTGGAAGAAGTTGCTGTTGGAGGGTGTTTTGGTACCATTCTTTATTCATGGCTGTGTTTTTGGGCAAAATTGTGAGTGAGCCCACTCCCTTGGATGAGAAGCAACCCCACACATGAATGGTCTCAGGATGCTTTACTGTTGGCATGACACAGGACTGATGGTAGCGCTCACCTTTTCCTCTCCGGACAAGCCTTTTTCCAGATGCCCCAAACAATCGGAAAGAGGCTTCATCGGAGAATATGACTTTTTGGAGAGAAGTGGCTTCTTTGCTGGCCTTCTTGACACCAGGCCATCTTCCAAAAGTTTTCGCCTCACTGTGCGTGCAGATGCGCTCACACCTGCCTGCTGCCATTCCTGAGCAAGCTCTGCACTGGTGGCACTCCGATCCCGCAGCTGAATCATCTTTAGGAGACGATCCTGGCGCTTGCTGGACTTTCTTGAACGCCCTGAAGCCTTCTTAACAAGAATTGAACCTTTTTCCTTGAAGTTCTTGATGATCCTATAAATTGTTGTTTGAGATGCAATCTTAGTAGCCACAATATCCTTGACTGTGAAGCCATTTTTATGCAACGCAATGATGGCTGCACGCGTTTCTTTGCAGGTCACCATGGTTAACAATGGAAGAACAATGATTTCAAGCATCACCCTCCTTTTAACATGTCAAGTCTGCCATTTTAACCCAATCATAATGAACTCCAGCCTTGTGCTCGTCAACATTCTCACCTGAGTTAACAAGACGATTACTGAAATGATCTCAGCAGGTCCTTTAATGACAGCAATGAAATGCAGTGGAAAGGTTTTTTTGGGATTAAGTTAATTTTTATGGCAAAGAAGGACTATGCAATTCATCTGATCACTCTTCATAACATTCCGGAGTATACAGGGAGTGCAGAATTATTAGGCAAGTTGTATTTTTGAGGATTAATTTTATTATTGAACAACAACCATGTTCTCAATGAACCCAAAAAACTCATTAATATCAAAGCTTAATATTTTTGGAAGTAGTTTTTAGTTTGTTTTTAGTTTTAGCTATTTTAGGGGGATATCTGTGTGTGCAGGTGACTATTACTGTGCATAATTATTAGGCAACTTAACAAAAAACAAATATATACCCATTTCAATTATTTATTTTTACCAGTGAAACCAATATAACATCTCAACATTCACAAATATACATTTCTGACATTCAAAAACAAAACAAAAACAAATCAGTGACCAATATAGCCACCTTTCTTTGCAAGGACACTCATAAGCCTGCCATCCATGGATTCTGTCAGTGTTTTGATCTGTTCACCATCAACATTGCGTGCAGCAGCAACCACAGCCTCCCAGACACTGTTCAGAGAGGTGTACTGTTTTCCCTCCTTGTAAATCTCACATTTGATGATGGACCACAGGTTCTCAATGGGGTTCAGATCAGGTGAACAAGGAGGCCATGTCATTAGATTTTCTTCTTTTATACCCTTTCTTGCCAGCCACGCTGTGGAGTACTTGGACGCGTGTGATGGAGCATTGTCCTGCATGAAAATCATGTTTTTCTTGAAGGATGCAGACTTCTTCCTGTACCACTGCTTGAAGAAGGTGTCTTCCAGAAACTGGCAGTAGGACTGGGAGTTGAGCTTGACTCCATCCTCAACCCGAAAAGGCCCCACAAGCTCATCTTTGATGATACCAGCCCAAACCAGTACTCCACCTCCACCTTGCTGGCGTCTGAGTCGGACTGGAGCTCTCTGCCCTTTACCAATCCAGCCACGGGCCCATCCATCTGGCCCATCAAGACTCACTCTCATTTCATCAGTCCATAAAACCTTAGAAAAATCAGTCTTGAGATATTTCTTGGCCCAGTCTTGACGTTTCAGCTTGTGTGTCTTGTTCAGTGGTGGTCGTCTTTCAGCCTTTCTTACCTTGGCCATGTCTCTGAGTATTGCACACCTTGTGCTTTTGGGCACTCCAGTGATGTTGCAGCTCTGAAATATGGCCAAACTGGTGGCAAGTGGCATCTTGGCAGCTGCATGCTTTACTTTTCTCAGTTCATGGGCAGTTATTTTGCGCCTTGGTTTTTCCACACGCTTCTTGCGACCCTGTTGACTATTTTGAATGAAACGCTTGATTGTTCGATGATCACGCTTCAGAAGCTTTGCAATTTTAAGAGTGCTGCATCCCTCTGCAAGATATCTCACTGTTTTTGACTTTTCTGAGCCTGTCAAGTCCTTCTTTTGACCCATTTTGCCAAAGGAAAGGAAGTTGCCTAATAATTATGCACACCTAATATAGGGTGTTGATGTCATTAGACCACACCCCTTCTCATTACAGAGATGCACATCACCTAATATGCTTAATTGGTAGTAGGCTTTCGAGCCTATACAGCTTGGAGTAAGACAACATGCATAAAGAGGATGATGTGGTCAAAATACTCATTTGCCTAATAATTCTGCACGCAGTGTATGCAAATTGCTATTATAAAAACTTAAGCAGCAACTTTTCCAATTTCCAATATTTATGTAATTCTCAAAACTTTTGGCCACGACTGTACATGATTGTGTGTGACTGGCGTTATATACTCATCCTTGTGGAAATCCGGTTTTGTGAATGAAGCCTGATTGACACATGTATATATGGATAGTTACTTTTATATTTTTTGTTAATTATTGACAATTATGTAAAGATAATTTGCTCATGCTAAGTATATATAGACACAGGTAAAAAAAAAAATTTGTAAAAACTGTGTACTATATAATGTTCTGGAAGCCATGTCACCAATTAGAGAATTCTTATACTCAGAGTCATGTAATCACATTTTTTGGTCTGTTTGGCGAAAGCAATGCTCGGACATTAACAATTTAATAAAATGTGTGCTATCAAGGATCCGTGCTTACCCCACGCCTTTACATTTTTGCATATTGTTACTGATCTTTTTTTTTTGGGGGGGAGGGTGTAACCGGCATTAATTCAAAATAAATTTGTTATTATTTGTCACTCTTATGAATTGAGCTCTTTTAATAATAAAAACATTTTTGTTCCTGAATTCACTGACTGGATACTAATATAAACATTTTTTATTCTTAGACCAAAAAATATTAGTATTATTTTTGAAAATGCATTAATCATTTTAATTTATGTCAATATAAAAAATTATGTATTTATGTTCTAAATAGCTAATTCTTGTATTTAAACATGAAACTGTATTCGATTGTTTTAATAAAAAAAATATATTTGGATTACTAATTAACCGCCTCCGGACCGCCTAACGCAGGATCGCGTTCCGGAGGCGGCAGCTCCAGGCAGAGTCACGCCTCTATGCGTCATCTCGCGAAACGCGAGATTTCCGCGTTCACAGGATCGGAAGGTAAGCGAGTGGATCTCCAGCCTGCCAGTGGCGATCGTTCGCTGGCAGGCTGTAGATGCGATTTTTTTTAACCCCTAACAGGTATATTAGACGCTGTTTTGATAACAGCGTCTAATATACCTGCTACCTGGTCCTCTGGTGGTCCCTTTTGCTTGGTTCGACCACCAGAGGACACAGGCAGCTCAGTAATATGTAGCACCAAACACCAGTACACTACACCCCCCCCTGTCACTTATTAACCCCTTATTAACCCCTGATCACACCATATAGACTCCCTGATCACCCCCCAGTCAATGATAATCCCCTTGTAAGGCTCCATTCAGACGTCCGTATGTTTTTTACGGATCCACGGATACATGGATCGGATCCGCAAAACACATACGAACGTCTGAATGGAGCCTTACAGGGGGGTGATCAATGACGGGGGTGATCACCCCATATAGACTCCCTGATCACCCCCCTGTCATTGATCACCCCCCTGTCATTGATCACCCCCCTGTAAGGCTCCATTAGGACGTCCGTATGTGTTTTGCGGATCCGTGGATCCGCAAAACACGGACACCGCGGATCAGCAAAACACATACGGACGTCTGAATGGAGCCTTACAGGGGGGTGATCAATGACAGGGGGGTGATAACCCCATATACACTCCCTGATCACACCCCTGTAAGGCTCCATTCAGAATTTTATTTGGCCCAAGTTAGCAGAAAATATTTATTTATTTTTTCTTACAAAGTCTTATATTCCACTAACTTGTGTCAAAAAATACATTTTCTCACATGAACTCACCATACCCCTCATGGAATCCAAATGCGTAAAATTTTTTAGACATTTATATTTCAGACTTCTTCTCACGCTTTAGGCCCCCTAAAATGCCAGGGCAGTATAAATACCCCACATGTGACACCATTTTGGAAATAAGACACCCCAAGGTATTCCGTGAGGGGCATATTGAGTCCATGAAAGATTGAAATTTTTGTCCCAAGTTAGCGGAAAGGGAGACTTTGTGAGAAAAAATAATAATAATCAATTTCCGCTAACTTGTGCCGAAAAAAATAAATAATGCCCTCATAAAAGGAATTTGCGCCCCTTTGCGCATCTAGGCTGCAAAAAAGTGTCACACATGTGGTATCGCCGTACTCGAGAAGTTGGGCAATGTGTTTTGGGGTGTCATTTTACATATACCCATGCTGGGTGAGATAAATATCTCGGTCAAATGCCAACTTTGTATAAAAAAATGGGAAAAGTTGTCTTTTGCCAAGATATTTCTCTCACCCAGCATGGGTATATGTAGAAAGACACCCCAAAACACATTGCCCTACTTCTTCTGAGTACGGCAATACCAGATGTGTGACACTTTTTTGCAGCCTAGGTGGGCAAAGGGGCCCACATTCCAAAGAGCACCTTTCGGATTTCACAGGGCATTTTTTACAGATTTTGATTTCAAACTACTTCTCACGCATTAGGGCCCCTAAAATGCCAGGGCAGTATAACTACCCCACAAGTGACCCCATTTTGGAAAGAAGACACCCCAAGGTATTCCGTGAGGGGCATGGCGAGTTCCTAGAATTTTTAATTTCTTGTCACAAGTTAGCGGAAAATGATGATTTTTTTTTTCCTTACAAAGTCTCATATTCCACTAACTTGTGACAAAAAATAAAAACTTCCATGAACTCACTATGCCCATCAAGAAATACCTTGGGGTGTCTTCTTTCCAAAATGGGGTCACTTGTGGGGTAGTTATACTGCCCTGGCAATTTAGGGGCCCTAATGTGTGGGAAGTATTTTGAAATAAAAATGTGTAAAAAATGACCTGTGAAATCCTAAAGGTGCTCTTTGGAATTTGGGCCCCTTTGCCCACCTAGGCTGCCAAAAAAGTGTCACACATCTGGTATCGCCGTACTCAGGAGAAGTTGGGCAATGTGTTTTGGGGTGTCACTTTACATATACCCATGCTGTTTGAGATAAATATCTCGGCAAAAGACAACTTTTCCCATTTTTTTTATACAAAGTTGGCATTTGACCGAGATATTTCTCTCACCCAGCATGGGTATATGTAAAAAGACACCCCAAAACACATTGCCCAACTTCTCCTGAATACGGCGATACCAGATGTGTGACACTTTTTTGCAGCCTAGGTGGGCAAAGGGGCCCACATTCCAAAGAACACCTTTAGGATTTCACAGGTCATTTTTTACACATTTTGATTTCAAAATACTTCCCACACATTAGGGCCCCTAAATTGCCAGGGCAGTATAACTACCCCACAAGTGACCCCTTTTTGGAAAGAAGACACCACAAGGTATTCCTTGAGGGGCATGGCGAGTTCCTAGAATTTTTTATTTTTTGTCACAAGTTAGCGGAAAATGATGATTTATTTATTTATTTTTCTTACAAAGTCTTATATTCCACTAACTTGTGACAAAAAATAAAAACTTCCATGAACTCACTATGCCCATCACGAAATACCTTGGGGTGTCTTCTTTCCAAAATGGGGTCACTTGTCGGGTAGTTATACTGCCCTGGCAATTTAGGGGCCCTAATGTGTGGGAAGTATTTGGAAATCAAAATGTGTAAAAAATGAAGTTGGGCAATGTGTTTTGGGGTGTCATTTTACATATACCCATGCTGAGTGAGAGAAATATCTCGGTCAAATGCCAACTTTGTATAAAAAAATGGGAAAAGTTGTATTTTGCCAAGATATTTATCTCACCCAGCATGGGTATATGTAAAATGACACCCCAAAACACATTGCCCAGAAGTGCAGAAGTGTAAAAAGTGGCCTGGTCATTAAGGTGTTTAAGCTAGGGGAGCTGAGGTGGTTAATAAACACTACATTTCTTTTTTCATTTACACTTACTGCTACAACCTAATAACATTTTGCTGTCTGTTCCTGCAGAGTGAGTCAGGGCTATGTGTAGACCTTAAATTACAAGGTTAACTAACCATCTGCCTGCTGCTGGTTTGTCAAGATGATTCAGAGATTGGTGTAGGCCTTATAATCCACCGTTAACAATAACTGCGGCTATTATCCTGATCCTTAATGATTATGTGTAGGCCATTTACTCCACCATTATCAAGGTCTACTGCTATTATCAATATGCTTTGGAGTTACAGTTGCAAGAAAAGGTATGTGAACCCTTTGGAATGATATGGATTTCTGCACAAATTGGTCATAAAATGTGATCTGATCTTCATCTAAGTCACAACAATAGACAATCACAGTCTGCTTAAACTAATAACACACAAAGAATTAAATGTTACCATGTTTTTATTGAACACACCATGTGAACATTCACAGTGCAGGTGGAAAAAGTATGTGAACCCTTGGATTTAATAACTGGTTGAACCTCCTTTGGCAAAAATAACTTCCACCAAACGTTTCCTGTAGTTGCAGATCAGACGTGCACAACGGTCAGGAGTAATTCTTGACCATTCCTCTTTACAGAACTGTTTCAGTTCAGCAATATTCTTGGGATGTCTGGTGTGAATCGCTTTCTTGAGGTCATGCCACAGCATCTCAATCGGGTTGAGGTCAGGACTGGACCACTCCAGAAGGCGTATTTTCTTCTGTTTAAGCCATTCTGTTGTTGATTTACTTCTATGCTTTGGGTTGTTGTTGTAACGGTCGCGTACACACACACACAGGGGGGAGGGAAGTGACCACTGCGCTCCACCCTTACCCCTGGCCCTGCCTACTTGCCTTGCGAGTCCTAATGACAGGGGACAACTGGACGGCAATCCCTAACTTGGAGTAAGTGCAGGGATGACAGACAGACAAACAACAGGACGTGAACGGACCGAGTCAATACCAGGAAAGCTGCAAAGTACAAATGGAGCAAGCAGAGAATTGTCAGGAGAAGCCGGGGTCATAAATACCAGGAGAGCAGAGAAGTACAAGAGGAGTCCTAAGAGAGTAGTCAGGTGGGAGCCGAGGTCACAATACCAGGACGGATGCGCAGTACAGGAGGATCAGGCAAAAGGATGGTCAAGGAACAGGATCAGGTAAGTATTCAGCAGTCCAACAAATACCAGGAACCTAGAAATTAACAGGCAACCTGTAGCCAGCAGGCTGCCTGTATTTATAGTGGGGAGTGAGGGTCATGTGACGTGGCCAGCGTCACATGACCGACAGACCAACCAGTCGAGCACCGAGTGATCAGCTCGGCGCTCAAGGCAGACTTAGGAGCAAGGAGCCACCCAGCTAGTAAAGCTGCCCTGGGAATGAGGTCAAACACAGAACCTCATTCCAAAAGCTAAGCAACAGTTCTGCGGGCAATGGGGGACCGAGTGCACCTTCGGAACCCCGTGACAGTACCCCCCCCTTTACGAGGGGCCACCGGACCCAAGACTTCAGGCGATGGCTTTTCAGGGTGTTCTAAATTAAATTTACGAACAAGTCTAGGAGCATGAACCTCCCTGGCAGGTACCCAAGATCTCTCTTCAGGTCCATACCCCTTCCAGTGAATCAGGTACTGCAATGAATTACACACTATTTTAGACACCACATACTCGACAGCATCATTAACAAGAACTGGCGGAGGCGAGGCTTTTGATGGTACTACCGGTTCAAAATATTTTTTAAGCAGAGATTTATGGAACACATTATGAATGTGGAATGACTCAGGCAGCTCCAACCTAAAAGATACCGGGTTAATCACTTCCGTGATCTTATATGGTCCAATAAAACGAGGAGCAAATTTTTTAGAAGTTACCTTGAGAGATAGACAACCATACTTTATCCCCAACCTGAAAGTTTACCCCCCTTGAACGTCTCCTATCGGCCTTGAGTTTTTGAGAACATTGAGCCTTTTCTAGGTTCGATTGAACCCGGGCCCAAACTGTGCACAGTTCGGAGGAGAGTTTATCAGCTTCAGGGTTAGAGGAGGAGACGGACGACCCAGAATGAAAACGGGGATGAAAACCATGGTTACAAAAGAAAGGGGAGACCCCAGCAGAAGAATTGACACGGTTATTCAGAGCAAATTCAGCCAACGGAAGGAATTTGACCCATAATTGCTGGTCATCAGCAACATACAACCTCAGGAATTGTTCCACAGACTGATTAAGGCGTCCAGTCTGCCCATTACTCTCAGGATGGTAGGCGGAAGAAAAAGACAACGAAATTTTACATCTTTGACAGAAGGCCCTCCAGAATTTGGACACAAACTGCACACCCCTGTCCAAAACAATATTTTCCGGGATACCATGCAATCGAACAATTTCTTTCACAAAAATAGACGCCAGGGTTTTGGCATTCGGGAGTTTAGACAGGGGAATGAAATGGACCATCTTGCTAAACCTATCCACCACTACCCACACTACAGTCTTACCCTCCGCCAGCGGTAGGTCAGTTATAAAGTCCATCGAGATATGGGACCAGGGTCTACTGGGAATGGGTAGGGGTCGTAGGTTACCAGCAGGGCGAGTCCTAGGTGTCTTGGACCTGGCACAAACCTCACAGGCTGACACATAGGACTTGACATCCCTAGTTAGAGTGGGCCACCAATAAGATCTAGAAACCAGATCCTTAGTGCCCTCAACACCCGGATGTCCACAAAAGGCAGAATCGTGACACTCACCCAACAGCTGGAGACGAAATTGTACGGGAACAAACAACTTATCTGTTGGGGTGGATACCGGTGCCAGATGTTGTTCCGACCTAATGCGAGCCGAGATATCCTGGGTAAGAGCTGCTAAGAAGATTTTTGCTGGTAGGATGGATTCAGGTGGTACCTCAGTAGGTTGAAAAGCCTGGAAGCTCCGAGATAATGCGTCCGCCTTCACATTTTTACTTCCCGGCCTGAACGTGATGGAAAAATCAAAACGAGTAAAAAACTGAGCCCATCTGGCTTGACGGGGATTCAACCTCTTAGCAGACTCGAGAAACATAAGGTTTTTATGGTCAGTGACAACAGTTACACAATGCCTTGCCCCCTCCAGAAAATGCCTCCACTCCTCAAATGCCAATTTAATGGCCAGCAGCTCCCTATTCCCTATGTCGTAGTTTCTCTCCATGGGAGAGAATTTCCTGGAGAAGAAGGCACATGGTCTCAGATTAGTGAGGCTGGCAGGACCTTGTGAAAGGACTGCTCCTGCGCCGTCCTCGGACGCATCCACCTCCACAATAAAAGGTTTCTCCTGATCAGGCTGGATCAGAATGGGAGCGCTACTGAATGCCTTTTTTAATTTTTCAAATGAAGAAATGGCCTCAGTAGACCAATTCTCCAAATCCGCCCCTTTCTTAGTAAGGTCGGTCAACGGTTTAGCAATTACGGAAAAATTCATAATAAATTTACGATCGTAATTGGCGAAACCTAAGAACCGTTGTAAGGCCTTTAAGGATGAAGGTCTTACCCATTCCTTAATTGCTAGTACCTTACCAGGATCCATCTTGAAGGCGTGAGGAGTCAGAACATGCCCTAGAAACAGAATCTCCTGCACACCAAAGACACATTTCTCTTGTTTAGCGGATAGCTGATTCTCCCTCAACACCTCTAATACTTGTCTAACATGAGACACATGGGATTCGAAGTCAGGAGAGAATATCAAAATTTCGTCAAGATAGACAATAACAAATTTACCTAAGAATTCCCTAAGAATGTCATTCATGAAGTTTTGGAACACAGCTGGGGCATTGCTGAGTCCAAAAGGCATCACCTGATATTCAAAGTGTCCTACCGGAGTATTGAATGCCGTCCTCCATTCGTCTCCCTCCTTGATTCGGATTAGATTGTATGCCCCTTTCAGGTCAATTTTGGAAAACCAGGTTGCCCCCAGGACCTGGTTAAATAAATCCGGAATCAATGGGAGGGAGTATCTATTCTGGACAGTGATTTTATTTAATCTCCGGTAATCGATACATGGCCTAAGACCACCATCTTTTTTCTTAACGAAGAAAAACCCCGCCCCCATAGTAGAGACAGAAGGTCTAATATGCCCTTTACCAAGGCTCTCCTTAATATAATCTTCCATGGCCTTGCGTTCGGGCATAGAAAGATTATAAATTCGTGCTTTAGGAAACTTGGCCCCCTCTACTAGCTCTATGGTACAATCATAAGGTCTATGGGGGGGTAGAACCTCTGGGGTTGGTGATGAGAATACATCAAAATATTCTCTAATAACAGAGGGTAAAGTATCAGACTTTACTGAGACCCCAGCCTGTACCACGGACAGGCACGAGTCACACTTAGGCCCCCATCTCACCAACTCCCCATTGGACCAATCTATAGTGGGGTTATGTAGTCGGAGCCAAGGCAACCCTAGTACCACCTCAGCAGGTAGGTTCTCCAGGACTAGAAGCGAACATCTCTCTGAGTGGCACACACCCACGGTTAGAGAAATCTCTGAGGTACATAAGCTCACCGTACCACCAATAAGAGGAGTAGCATCAATAGCCATTACATGGATAGGAGTTGGTAAGACAAACATAGGAATACCCAATCTAACAGCATACTCAGAGTCAATAAAGCTAGCCGCTGAGCCAGAATCAATAAAGGCCTTACCCGCCCATTTATCTACTCCCAGAGAAATCGTAATGGGTACCGAAAGCTTACATTTAGAAAATTCAGGGTGTACCTGGTCTTTATGGTTGCCTTGCCTTAGGAGACTTGACAGAGAGGACCTTCTTGGGACACTGGTTGATCCAATGGTCAGAATCTCCACAGTAAAAGCATTCTCCACGTCTGCGGCGAAGATTCCCTCGGGTCATGCCAACCTGCATGGGTTCCTCGGTGGAGACCTCAGCATTGTCTCTGGGATAGGCCTCTGTCTGGACCACCATCTGGGAAGAGAACTGTTGTTCCTGTCGTCTCTCTCTAACCCGTCGGTCAAGTCGGACAACAAGGGTCATCATCTCCTCTAAGGTCTCTGGAAGTTGATAACTGACCAGAAGATCCTTTAATTTATCAGACAGACCTGACCTGAACTGACTCTTCAGGGCTGGTTCGTTCCATCCTGAGGGGACACACCACCTTCTGAATTGGGTGCAATAATCCTCCGCTGGTAAATTGCCCTGAACCAGTGCCTTTAGAGCCGTCTCGGCTACTAGAGCCCTGTCTGGTTCATCATAGAGGGTACCTAGGGCCTAAAAGAACCCCTCCACAGAATATAAAAAACTGGCGCCAGCAGGTAAAGAGAACGCCCAGTCCTGGTGATCACCCTGTAATCGGGAAATGATAATGCCCACGCGTTGACTCTCGGGGCCAGAGGACACGGGGCGCAAACGGAAGTAAAGTTTACAACTCTCCTTAAAAGAGAGAAACTTCTTCCGGTCTCCAGAAAAGGTTTCTGGGAGCTTAATCTGGGGCTCAAAATGTGGACTGGAGGCCTGAGGAGTGGAAGAGCCTTGCCCTAACTCAAAAGAGCTGAGTTTTTCCCCTAACTCCTGCACCATCTGCGTCAGATTAGAGACATAGTCAGTCAGGGTCACCAGAGGATTCATAATACAGTGGTTATTGGGCCTGTTAATCTGTAACGGTCGCGTACACACACACACAGGGGGGAGGGAAGTGACCACTGCGCTCCACCCTTACCCCTGGCCCTGCCTACTTGCCTCGCGAGTCCTAATGACAGGGGACAACTGGACGGCAATCCCTAACTTGGAGTAAGTGCAGGGATGACAGACAGACAAACAACAGGACGTGAACGGACCGAGTCAATACCAGGAAAGTTGCAAAGTACAAATGGAGCAAGCAGAGAATTGTCAGGAGAAGCCGGGGTCATAAATACCAGGAGAGCAGAGAAGTACAAGAGGAGTCCTAAGAGAGTAGTCAGGTGGGAGCCGAGGTCACAATACCAGGACGGATGCGCAGTACAGGAGGATCAGGCAAAAGGATGGTCAAGGAACAGGATCAGGTAAGTATTCAGCAGTCCAACAAATACCAGGAACCTAGAAATTAACAGGCAACCTGTAGCCAGCAGGCTGCCTGTATTTATAGTGGGGAGTGAGGGTCATGTGACGTGGCCAGCGTCACATGACCGACATACCAACCAGTCGAGCACCGAGTGATCAGCTCGGCGCTCAAGGCAGACTTAGGAGCAAGGAGCCACCCAGCTAGTAAAGCCGCCCTGGGAATGAGGTCAAACACAGAACCTCATTCCAAAAGCTAAGCAACAGTTCTGCGGGCAATGGGGGACCGAGTGCACCTTCGGAACCCCGTGACAGTTGTCCTGTTCCAACACCCATCTTATCTTGAGCTTCAGCTGGTGGACAGATGGCTTTAAGTTCTCCTGCAAAATGTCTTGATAAACTTGGGAATTCATTTTCCCTTCGATGATAGCAATCCGTCCAGGCCCGGTCGCAGCAAAGTAGCCCCAAACCATGATGCCCACACCACCATACATCACAGTTGGGATGAGGTTTTGAGGTTGGTGTGCTGTGCCTCTTTTTCTCCACACATAGTGTTGTGTGTTTCTTCCAAACAACTCAACTTTGGTTTCATCTGTTCACAGAATATTTTTCCAGTACTGCTGTGGAACATCCAGGTGCTCTTGTGCAAACTGTAAACATGCAGCAATGTTTTTTTTGGACAGCAGTGGCTTCCTCTGTGGTATCCTCCCATGAAATCCATTCTTGTTTAGTGTTTTACGTATCGTAGATTCACTAACAGGGATGTTAGCATATTCCAGAGACTTTTGTAAGTCTTTAGCTGACACTCTAGGATTCCTCTTCACCTCATTGAGCAGTCTGCGCTGTGCTCTTGCAGTCATCTTTACAGGACGGACACTCCTAGGGAGAGTAGCAGCAGTGCTGATACTTTTATAACCCTTTCCAGCTTTATGCAAGTCAACAATTCTTAATCGTAGGTCTTCTGAGACCTCTTTTGTGCGAGGCATCATTCACATCAGGCAATACTTCTAGTGAAAAGCAAACCCAGAACTGGTGTGTGTTTTTTATAGGGCAGAGCAGCTGTAACCAACACCTCCAATCTCATCTCATTGATTGGACTCCAGTTGGCTGACACCTCACTCCAATTAGCTCTTGGAGATGTCATTAGTCTAGGGGTTCACATACTTTTTCCACCTGCACTGTGAATGTTTACATGGTGTGTTAAAAAAAAACAACTATTGTTGTGACTTAGTTGAAGATCAAATTACATTTTATGACTAATTTGTGCAGAAATTCATATCATTCCAAAGGGTTCACATACTTTTTCTTGCAACTGTATGTGTAGGCCAAATACTGTCCCTTTTCTATGTACCTGCAGCTGCTGTTTGTCAGGATACTGATGAGTTTGGGATGGAGTATAGGGTCCTTACTGTAACCAAATGTTTAGAAATTAAAAAGAAACCTTCGATTTAAAAAATAAAAACAAATACACAATATAAGTTAAATATTCAAACGTTATAATTATATAAAACAAAAAAAATATTTAAATTAACAATTCCCATTAAGGAAATGATTGGAGTTTGTTGTGGAGGTTTAACAGTTCCTCCACGGCCTTGTTGTGTTGCTCCTCCAATAGGGCCATTCTGTGGGAGAATTGGAGCTTTATCTCCCGCAGTTTGCGATTATGGAGCTCCCGCAGATCCTTTATGTGGTCCCGCTGAAGGGCCAAATTTTTTTTTTTCATTTCTTTCAGTACTGTTAAAGAAAAAAGGGTTTATTATTTTGTCATCCGATTAAATGCAATTTAGAGAATATTGTATAAAGCTTTTGACTAATGGCGATTGTAGTAGAAACACAGACTGTGAAGAACTTTTTCAGAGGTTCTGTCTACATAAAATCAGATTGTTGGATGTATAACCTGCCATTGGGCCAGGAATAGTCTTTGGCATTGAGGTCATAAATTACACATGCTATTTGAGTTGTATCAGAAATTTTTAATTATTGGTATGAATGATAGGGCTCTTGTGATTTTTTTAATTTTAAAATCGGACGATTTTAATCATTATACTTTTTATTTTCGCTTCGTAAAAATAAAACATATTCATTTCAAACATATCAAACCCACAATCAAATACTTCAGTATCCCCAAGGGATGAGTACATTTCCATTTTATCCACACCAACTGATTTTTCTATACATAAAGAATAATTTTTTCCTTTTACCCTCCCACCACCCTTATGGGGGGGGAGAGGCGGGACGTAAAAAAATAAATAAAAATTCCTTCGTCAATCCAGCCCTAAAGTAACCAGTTTTTCCAAAGTACATCAATTTTTTTTACTTTTTTACTATGGCCCTCCATCGCCCGTTCTTCCTTGATGAAGTTATCAACTGCTTTTCTCCACTGTCCCACTGTCGGAGGATCTACCCCTACCCATTTCTTAAGTATGAGAAGTCTAGCTTGAAATAACACTTTACAGAGAACCACTCGTGTATCTCTATTTAAGTTCAGATGTTCAATTGCCCCTAATATACAAATCACAGGATCTTCAGATATTTGGACCTTCAAAATTAGATGTACAGTCTCTACTATTTCTCTCCAATATCTAAACAGTCTTGGACATCTCCAAAAGCAATGTATTAAATCGGCATTCTCTCTCCCACATTTTGAACATTTATCCGAGGCTCTCACACCCATTATTTTCAATATCCGTGGGGACCGATGCAGCCTATGAACTACAAAAAACTGTGAAATCTTATGTGAGCCCCTATTAGAGACCCCAGAATAGCTTCTGAGGGCATCTTTCAATTTATCTTCCGTAAAAGATTGAAGTTCGTTCTCCGTTTTCCTAGCGAGTATTGTAATCCGTTTCTTTTTGCCCTCCATCAATATCCTATATCTTTTTGCCGTTGTTCCTCCTCTTTCGCCCTCATTGGTAAATTTGTGTATTATATCTGATTTTTCTATTCTATATTTATCATCCTGCACAACTGTTCGCAGCGCATTCCTGAGCTGAAAATATTTATACATATCTTTTTGGGGAATCCCAAACTCTCTAACCATTGTATTAAAGTCTTTCAATTTACCCTGTTCGAATATCTGGCTAAGGTATTTCATCCCTTTTTTCTCCCAGTCTATGTAAATCTTAATCTTTTGCAGTTCCCTAAGATTTATGTTTTTCCAAATGGGTGTATAATGCAAAAACCCTTTCATCTCTAATAATTTTTTAATCTCCACCCATGTGTACTCCACTAAATTTAATATTCTATTTCCTGTACTCTTTTTCCCCAGTGTACCCGATTCCAACACCTCCAAATGATTCCCTTCCTCTTTCCACCCCAATCTATTTATAACCTGTCTCCCTACTAGACCATTTAAAGTACCTTTTATATGACCATATTGTGATATTAAATAATAAAAAAAACTATTCGGAACAGCTAATCCACCCTCTCTTACTGGGAGCTGAAGCACTTCTTTCTTTATCCTGGGGATAGCGCCTTTCCAGAGAAAATCCCCCATTGAGCTATCCAGTAACTTAAAAATACTCTGCGGTAACCTAGCACCCGCAATCTTATTAAACAGGTCAGGAATGAGAGGAAGAGGGTATGGGTCTCGGATGGTTATCTGGTTTAATTCACGAAAATCTAAGCAAGGACGCAGGCCCCCATCTTTCTTTTTAACGAAGAAAAACCCTGCAGCCACGGGTGAAGAAGAGGGTCTGATGTGTCCCTTAGCCAAGCTCTCGGAGATATAATCTTTCATGGCTTGTCTCTCTGGACCCGAAAGATTATATAACCTGGTCTTGGGTAATTTTGCACCGGGAATAAGGTTAACCGGGCAATCATAAGGACGGTGAGGTGGTAACTTTTGACAACCCTTTTCAGAAAAAACGTCCTCAAAGTCCAAAACAAATGTGGGTAGGGTAGCTATGGAGGCGACTAAGCAATTGCTATTTAAGCAATTTTCTCTGCACTGCTCACTCCACTCCAATATCTCCCTGGCCTGCCAATCAACCACTGGATTGTGCGCTACCAACCAGGGAAGACCCAACACCACCAGAGTGGGAAGCCCCTCCAGAACATAACATGAAAGCAACTCGTTATGGTGGTCCCCTACCCGAAGGTGTAAGTTATGGACAATGTGAGTGAGGTTTCTCTGAGACAGAGGAGCAGAATCAATAGCGAATATGGGAATAGGTCTCTGTAGCGTACAGAGAGACAAACCCATAGTGCGGGCAAAATGGGCATCTATCAAATTTACTCCTGCTCCACTGTCTAGAAAGAAATAGACTCTGTCTTAACGCCAAAAACAACAACCGCTGGCAACACAAATTGCGATGTTCGTATGGAGGAAACGTATACCCCCCGGCTGACATCCTCCACACAGCCTGGGGTTAGTAGTTTTCCGACGGTCTTTTGTTTTTGAGGAAGGAAGGACAGACATTAATAAAATGACCCCTCTCCCCACAGAAAAAACAAACCCCACGCCTACGGCGAGCCTCAGGAGGACGGACCTGACGAGTAGTTCCTCCTAGCTGCATAGGCTCGTCTAAGTCCGTACAGACTAACTGCTGCTTGGGAGGGGTTACCAATTGCTCCGGATTTTTCAATCTGTCCCTAGGACGTCTATCTATTCTGATAGAAAGGGACATCACTGCATCAAGGGAAAAGGGAGTCTCATACAGCACAAGCGCATCCTTAATCCTTTCGGATAACCCAGAGCAGAACTGACTCCTGAGAGCCGGGTCGTTCCACTGGGTATCCGTAGCCCACCTACGGAACTCTGTGCATAAATACCCCACATGTGACCCCATTTTGGAAAGAAGACACCCCAAGGTATTCATGAGGGGCATGGCGAGTTTATAGAAAAAAAAAAAATTGCCACAAATTAGTGGAAATTGATTTTTTGGGGGTTTTTCTCACAAAGTCTCCCGTTCCGCTAACTTGAGACAAAAATTTCAATCTTTCATGGACTCAATATGCCCCTCAGCGAATACCTTGGAGTGTCTTCTTTCCAAAATGGTGTTATTTGTGGGGTGTTTGTACTGCCCTGGCATTTGAGGGTCTCCGCAATCATTACATGTATGGCCAGCATTAGGAGTTTCTGCTATTCTCCTTATATTGAGCATACGGGTAATGAGATTTTTTTTTTTTCGTTCAGCCTCTGGGCTGAAAGAAAAAATGAACGGCACAGATTTCTTCATTCACATCGATCAATGTGGATGAAAAAATCTCTGCCAAAAAAAAAAGGAGGGGAAAGGCGTCTGCCAGGACATAGGAGCTCCGCCCAACATCCATACCCACTTAGCTCGTATGCCCTGGCAAACCAGATTTCTCCATTCACAGCAATCGATGTGGATGAATAAATCATTGCCGGGATTTTTTATTTTTCTTTATATATACAAAGTGTTTGCCAAAGTATATGAACACCGCCACCTCCTCAGCTCATATGCCTCGGCAAACGTATCTTTTACTGCAGAGGAGAAATCTCGTCTTGCAGCGCCGCATACACCGACTTGTGTGTAATCTGACAGCAGCGCAATGCTTCTGTCAGAATGCACATCAGTGCTGTAGCTAGTCGATCGGTTGGTCCACCTGGAAGGTAAAAAAAACAAAACAAAAAAGAAAAAAACAGGCCACAACATAATAAATTTTATTAACTTTATAATAACTTTTGAACAAAACATATAAACTTTTTTTTTACTTTTTGAACTGAAAGTTAACTTTTTTGCTTACTGGTGTTTTTTTTTTTTTTTTTTTTTTTTACCTTTATAGGACAAACCTCTCCTTCCCCATGGGACAATGTGCAAAGCGCAAATCGCCCAAAGATGTGGCGAAGTACGTTATGCACTTTATCCCAGGTGAAAGGAGAGGTTTGCAGTAGCTGTGAGTGTAAGGGCCCTAATATCCCTGTGTGCCTGTCCTGTGAGATGCAAACCCTATGCTAAGTGTACCTGTGTGTGGTATTTCCGGAAACACTCTCCAAAGCATAGGGCAGGGTGGTCAGGACAGTCAGGACAGAAATAGCGGGTGTCACGCCTTATTCCACTCCTGCTACAGACACAACATCTTTTTCGGGGTGACGGTTGGGTTGAGGTACCAGGAACGACACTGGGGAAATGTCGCTCGTGTAGATGGCTAACTACACTGGTGGATGGGGCCACGGAACCTCCTGGATACAGGAGGTTCTCGATTATCTCTACCTGAAATTTGAGGAAGGATCCCGTTCTCCCAGCCTTACTGTAGAGAACAAAACTATTGTACATCGCCAATTGAATCAAATATACAGACACCTGTAAAAATAAAAATACAAGTATTGGGTCAATAACGGTCTCGGATCACGCCCCTGTGTCGGCGGCCATGATCCTTTCCTCCCTACCGATGAAGGAATGGTCTTGGAGGCTTAACGAAACTTTACTTGACTCTGACCAGTCTGTAGCAGATCTTACACAAAAATTGTACTTATACTTCCAGGATAATGTTCCATCAGACACCTCCCAGGCAATAGTATGGGAGGCACACAAAGCCTTCATCAGAGGAGAGTTTGTGGCGTTGGGCACCAGGGTCAAAAAGGAAAGACAAAAAACCTTGAATACCATACTCGCTCAAATATCCGCATTGGAAGTAATCCAAAAACAATCCAAAGCAAGAGTGATGCAAGATGACCTTGCTGACCTTCGCCGCAAACTCAAGGAGCACCTCAACATTAGATGCGCTAAAGCCTACCAGTATGCACAATTTAAGCACTATGCACACGGCGATAGGGGTAGTAAACTAACAACCCACTTGATTAAAAAAAGGAAAGACGCACAATTTATCAAATCCATTAAAACTCGTGAAGGCACTGTAACTAATGAAACTAAGGATATAGCGACTGAATTCAGTAACTTCTATAGCCATCTATACAATACTATTCCAGACACCTCACTGGAAGTGAACAAACACACAATTGATGAGTTCCTGACTAAACTGAACCTACCCACTATAGCTAGTGAAGACTGTATGGCCCTTATAGCACCAATAGGTAACGAGGAAATCTTAGATACAATTAAATCCCTCCCTAATGGAAAAGCACCAGGACCAGACGGGCTACCTGCAGGATACTACAAAAAATTCCTTCCAACGCTACTCCCTCATATTTCAGCATGGTGCCAATCAATGATGTCAGGTGCTCACCCTCCAAAGCAAACTTTAGAGGCTACTATAACAGTATTAGCAAAGGAGGGCAAGAATAAAATGGAATGCAGTAGCTACAGGCCTATATCACTTCTTAACCTAGATGTTAAAATCTGGGCGAAGATCTTAGCTAACAGATTGAATAAAGTAGTCCCAAAAGTAATTCACCCTGATCAGACTAGATTTGTAAGGGGTAGAGAAGGTAATTTCCACTCTTGCAGGATCCTTCATGCGATCAAACTAGCAAATGATAGAAAACGCCCACTTATCCTTCTCAGCACAGATGCTGAGAAGGCGTTTGACCGAGTAAGTTGGCTATATATGCAAAGGTCCCTTCACAGATTTGGCATTCCCCAACCTTTCATTACGGCAATTATGTCCCTCTACCATAATCCCAGTGCTAGAGTGAGGGTCAATGGCACCTTATCCACACCCTTTAACATAAACAATGGCACACGCCAAGGGTGCCCATTGTCGCCCACTCTATTTATCATTACGATGGAAACGTTACTACAAGCAATAAGAGAAGACCCAGAGATTAGGGGACTAAGAACTAGCCAAACGGAACATAAATGCGCCGCCTTCGCAGACGACCTGCTACTCATGATCTCTAACCCCACCCAGGCATTCCCCCCTTTAATGGCCCTGTTTGAGAAATTTGGAAAACTCTCGAACTTCAAAATTAATTACTCCAAATCAGAAGCTCTTAACATCACCGCCCCGGCTTCTCAAATTAGCAAGTTACGCACCTCTTACCCTTTCACCTGGCAACAAGAAAAAATCAAATATCTAGGTGTTTATCTTACAAACTCATTAAAAAAGTTATATTCCGCAAACTTTGCCCCTTTATTGAAAAGAGTCAGAGAACAACTGAACTCTTTGTCCCTCCCATATGTTTCATGGCTAGGCAGAAAAAACCTTCTGCAAACTTATATTATGCCCCAATTTCTATATCTCCTTCAAATGATTCCTATCCATCTACCGCTTTCTTTCTTTGGAACCATCAGGTCACTTTTCTCATCTTTCCTATGGAAAGGCAAAAGATCACGCATAGCGTATAATAAACTATCAAGAAATCGCTTCCATGGGGGTATGGGTCTCCCTGACGCCCAGACATACTACAAAGCAATTCAGCTGAAAAGATGGTTACAGCTATGCATTCCACATCTCAAGATCTTAGGAACAGATATAGAGCGAGACACACTGAATAACTGTCAACTTGCAGGACTATGGGGAGTATGTAAACCTCTCCCTCCCATAGGAGGATTAACAAAAGGGATTTACTCAGTATTTAACACCTTATCAAGTCACTCCCATCTGATATCAGTACCCTCTGAGCTCATGCCTTCCTCACTTAGCCCATTCCTCACATTCCCAAATATCACCAACCCCTCTGACTTCTGGAACACACTTGAAGATTTAAAGATTAGAGATCTGCTGACCCACACAAAAACAATAACTGAACTCGAAACATTCTTTTCCCAACGCATGAAACAAACTACCTTCTTAGATATGAAAATCTTTAAAGACGTCTGCCACAAGCTCCAAGATAAATTCAAGACCTTAAACGAATCTACATGGTTCGAACAATTAATCCTCAGGCGCACTTCTCTTAAACACGTAACATCTGACATCTATAAAAATCTAATAGGCTTACTGAAAGTTAATAAACCAGATTATATCATCCAGTGGGAAGAAGACCTGGGAGTATCCTTTAGCCCGGCAGAGATAGACCTCATTCACCTAAGATCACATGGATTTTCTAGGTGTGTAAAAATCCAAGAACATTCATACAAAACGATGGTCAGATGGTACAAGGACCCCAATAAACTCCATAAAATGGGCTTATCAGACTCAGATGTCTGCTGGCGCTGCTCTCAGGGCAAGGGTACGCTTGGCCACATATTCTGGTCTTGCCCGCTAATTACCAGCTACTGGACTGAAATTGAGAAAAGGATCAACAAGATATGCAATTCTTCCCTTAAACTCTCGGCAACATCAGTTCTCTTATGGCTACCCTCTAAAGGTTGGTCCCCTAAATCATATGATCTTCCCACTTGGCTTGTCCAGGCGGCGAGATCATTAATCCCGTTGCTATGGCTTAGCCCAGATCCTCCCTCCATCTCCCAGTGGAAAGCTAAAGTAGACCAATTATATCTCATGGAAGAACTCAGCAGTTGGGCTAATAGGTCCCATTCCAAATTTCTAAAAATATGGCACCCCTGGAAAATGGGTAGAGACAAGTAGAGATGCTTGGCTGTGTCGCGAGGGTTGGCCAATCTAAGCTACTCCACTGTAAATGTCAGATCAACTTATTGACTCATTCACTCTTTTAAATACATACCCCTATTTGAGAAGCATCTGAGTCAAAGAGTGAGCCTTACTGGTCAATAACACCTAAATTCAATACACTCTCAGATTAAACCGAGATGAGGTTGGAGGATCCTGGGATATCTATACCTGTCGTCTACAGTAATGTGGTTGTCATGGCGGTGGAACTTCCTAATTACTATTCTAAAGAGGTGGCTTCTTCAACTATCTTCAACTATCTTAAGCTACATTCAACTACATCTAACTATAGTCATCTAGTTAAAGACATAAGACCAAAAAAAAAAAGGTACTTGCGAACTTAGTACAGTTTGGAGGATGTTCCTGACCTCCACCAGTTCGTTATAATATCTGTGAAAAATAGCTTATTACCAAAAAATAGCTTGAATATACGTGATTATGGTTTACCTTACCGCCTTAAACTAAGCTATAAGAGGTAACTCAATGTTTAGAGACGACTCCTAAGCTCTCTTGCCTTTTTTGCTATAGAATCAGCTTTCAGAAGGTATTAGGAGTACAAGTAAACATGTATTCATGTATAACATCTCGATACTTACAAATGTGCCCTGTCTACTATAAAGCTTGCCTATATATGTATTACAGAAGTGATGTAATATGATATTCATGTTTTCATTGAAAATCTAATAAACAGATATTTGTTAAATATACAGACACCTTCTTATACCAGCGTCTGGTGCGTCAGGAAACTAAATAGGGAGCCAACATCTGGTCATTGAAGTCCACCCCTCTCATGAGCGCATTATAGTCGTGGACTGAGAGGGGCTTTTCAATGACACGGGTTGCCCTTTCAATTTGTATTGTCGTGTCTGCGTGAATGGAGGAGAGCATGTAAACGTCACGCTTGTCTCTCCATTTCACCGCGAGCAGTTCTTCGTTACACAAGGCAGCCCTCTCCCCCCTTGCAAGACGGGTGGTAACGAGCCATTGGGGGAAGCCCACGCGACTAGGTCGCACGGTGCCACAGCAGCCAATCTGTTCTAGGAACAAATGCCTGAAGAGGGGCACACTTGTGTAAAAATTGTCCACATAAAGATGGTACCCCTTGCCAAATAAGGGTGACACCAAGTCCCAGACTGTCTTCCCACTGCTCCCCAGGTAGTCAGGGCAACCGACCGGCTCCAGGGTCTGATCTTTTCCCTCATAGATCCGAAATTTGTGGGTATAGCCTGTGGCCCTTTCACAGAGCTTATACAATGCTTGCTTGGGATGTATTGTTTGAAGCCAAGGCGCCCGGTAAAATGTATTAGGGACTCGTCTACGCAGATGTTTTGCTCGGGGGTATACAAATCTGCAAATTTCTGGTTGAAGTGGTCTATGAGGGGCCGAACTTTGTGGAGCCGGTCAAAAGCTGGGTGGCATCTGGGACGAGAGGTGCTGTTGTCGCTAAAGTGCAGGAAATGCAGGATGGTCTCAAAACGTGCCCTGGACATAGCAGCAGAGAACATGGGCATGTGATGAATCGGGTTTGTGGACCAATATGACCGCAATTCATGCTTTTTGGTTAGACTCATGTTCAGGAGAAGGCCCAGAAAAATTTTAATTTCGGAGACTTGGACTGGTTTCCACCGGAAAGGCTGGGCATAATAGCTTCCCGGGTTGGCGGATATAAATTGTGTGGCATACCGGTAAGTCCAAGAGCTCCGCAGTCAAGAACAGCTCAAAAAATCCCAGGGCCGAACCGATCTGAGCTGTCTCAACCCGAACTCCAGACTGGGCGGTGAAAGGGGGAACTACAGGTGCGGCTGAAGTTGGTGACTGCCAATCAGGGTTTGCCAGCACCTCAGGGACTCTAGGGGCTCTACAGGCCTGTCTTTGCGGTGGCTGCGACGGGGTAACTATTGCACGTGCCACCGTACCAGCTTCAACTGCCCTTCTGGTGCTCGCCACTTCACCATGTTGTACGGCAGTGCTGGTACTAGGTCCAGGGAGGGCTGCGCTGCTGGTGTATGCCTCACCATGTGATCCGACAGCGCCAGCCCCACTCCGCTGCCCTTGAAACAGATCCTGCACAACCTGTGGTCTAGTGACACGGGGCCGGGTACGCCTGGTGCTATCAGGGACCTCAACCACCTCGTCTGAACTTTGGGTCAGAGAGCCACTGCTTTCCACAGGTTCATATTCTGACCCGCTAGATTCGTCAGATGAGGGTTCCCATTCCTCATCCGACTGGGTCAGAAGCCTGTAGGCCTCTTCAGAAGAATACCCCCTGTTTGACATTTTGGACTACTAAATTTAGGGGTATTCCCTGAGACTACCCAAGAAAAAAAGCAAACCTGTCTTACAAAGGGGAGGCTAGCGAAGTACCGGAGGCCGCTGCGGTTGATAAAAAATATCAAAACAGATTTTTTTATCGCCGCAGCGCTTGGAAAGTGATTGTGCAGTGATCAAAAAATATAATATTTTTTGTCACTGCGGCGGGGCGGGCGTGGGTGAACGCAAGTGTGGGCGACCGATCAGGCCTGATCGGGCAAACACTGCGTTTTGGGTGGAGGGCGAGCTAAGGTGACACTAATACAATTATAGATCTGACTGTGATCAGTTTTGATCACTTACAGATACTATAAAAGTACAAATGCTGATTAGCGATACGCTAAACAGCGAATAAGTGACTGCGGTGCAGTGGGCTGGGCGCTAAACGATCGCTAAACTACCTAACCAAGGGGCCTAAACTATCTTAAAACCTATCAGTCAATACCAGTGAAAAAAAAAAGTGACAGTTTACACTGATCACTTTTTTCCTTTCACTAGGTGATTGATAGGGGCGATCAAAGGGGTGATCAAGGAGTTACTTCGGGTGATGGGGGTGATCTGGGGCTAAGGTGTAGTGTTTGGTGCTACTCACTGTGATGTCTGCTCCTCTGCTGGAACCAACTGACGAAAAGGACCAGCAGAGGAGCAGACAAGCCATTTAACACATCATATTTACAAATATGATGTGTTATCTGGCTTTTCATTCGGTTTTTTAAAAATCATCAGCTTGCCAGCGACGATCATTGGCTGGCAAGCTAATGACCCGACCCCCCTCTAACTTTTGCCGGCCCGCGATGCGCATGCGCGGGCCGGCTTTGAGCGAAATCTCGCGTCTCGCGAGATGACGCGTATATGCGTGACTCTGCGCAGGGCTGCCGCCTCCGGAACGCGATCCTGCGTTAGGCGGTCCGGAGGCGGTTAATTACCTGTGTTAGGTCAGGGTCCATAGTTAGAATTGCCCAGTGCCTTCTAAGTATGGATACCACCTCTCCGTTCCCAGAGTCAAAGGTAGAGATCAGACGTATCAGATTCCCGTCAGTATCTCTTTGTCTAGGTATTAGGAGCTCTTATCTCCTCTTTGACTCTGCGAACTGAAAGGAGTCCCTAAGGATCTTTGAAGGGTAACCCCTCTCACTCAGTCTCTTCCTAAGTTTACCTGACTCTTTTTTTTTTTTTTTTTTTTTAATTTAATGTTTTATTTGTTTTATTATTATAATACAAAATTTATATCGATATTGCATTTGTGACATTATAAAGGCCATAAGTTCATCAAATCTGATTTATGATCATAATTAACAATAATTGCATACAAGTAATCCATAATTATGTGAACATTTAAAAGTCAAGTGGATATCTCTTGATGAGGAGGATAGCAGGACTCACCCGCATGCGAAAGCTTAATAAAGCGGATGGACAAAGCATCTCATTTAGCGTAATATTATCTATTAGGGGCAGGGATAAGAGACCCGCGGCCCAGACGGCCGCCAAGCAGCGAGCGCGCATCGCGCACGCCCCTCCCCAGACACGGGCAAACACGATCGGCAGGGTTGACACTCATGTGGCCAATCACTTGATGCTCACATACTCCGTGCAAGGAGGGCTTACGGCGATCTTTAATCGCAAACATTTCATAAAGCAGAGAACAGAAAAAAGGGGGGTCCAGCAGTCTTCGATCACAGTGGTGGAAAGCCCACTCACATATTTTACTGCCTCATCCCCATGTAGTTAAATTAAATATTAGTGCCGTGATTAGCCGAACCTCGCATATATTCACATTGGTATCTCATGTGCCAAAGAACTCGATTCGAGTATCGCTCGGCGGTCACCGGCAATTAAGAGGATGTAAACAAAAAAACCACAGCCAGAGGCCCACTCTGTCCCATTCAGAACACATGGTAGCACGCCTGCCACACGTGTCATATCCCTGCCCGCAGTCAAACCACATGTCTGGCAGGAAGAGCCGCACCCCGAGTCGCACCCGGTGCCCAGGCGCCCCAAGGTCCCGAGCCCCAGTCCCCCGCCCGTGTGCCGCTCAGTATCATGAATAAAATAAAAATTTCAACCATTGTTTAATGCCGGGAAGTCCTCCCATCCTCCAAAATTCCCAGAGATACTCCCATGCTCCAGTATAACTTTACATTCTTCACCAATACAATGCATATAAAAGAAACCAGACTGATAGGATTTTCCCCAACCCATCCCACCAACCCACCCCACCACCTTGCAGGAAGAGAACAAAAAAAAAAGGGAAGAAGGGTCCTAATTAATTGGCCGTGTCCCAATAAGGAGCCTGGCCAAGAACATCACCTTGATCAACAAATGGCATTTAATAGGCTGATAATTGACCTCCGATAAATCTCCCAGCACCCATATTCTGGGGGACAAAGGGACAACAATATTAAGTTTACGAGCCAGATTCTTTTGGACCAAACTCCAATACCTACTCACCATTGGGCAGTCCCAAAACAGATGTAAGTGATCTGCCTCGGAATCGCCACAACGTGGGCAGTCAGAGGAGGCCCTTAGTCCTCTTCTATGTAGCCATATGGGTGTCACATAAATTTTGTGCAAAATATTAAATTGTACGACGGTGTGGTTAAAGTTATGTGAAACCAACTTTGAATTTTCCCCTATGTTCTCCCAGTTTGGAGGGCCCACCTCTGAAAGAAGAGAAGACCAGGCTCTCTGTCCTGGAGAAAGAACATCCAAAAAGAAATTATCCATTAAGTGTCTATAACAATGTGATAGTTTGATTCTCGTAACAATTTTCTTACAAATTAAGTCATGTAGAAATACAGGAGTATCTATAGTAAAGAGGTGACTATTCGAAGTGCTAGAGAGTGCAAACCTCAATTGAAAATATGCGTACCAAGCCACCTCCCCTAAATTTGCCCTTAATTCCGTGAGGGGCAAAATTTGTCCGCCACTGACTACTTAATGTAAGTACTGAACATTTTTGGTCCTCCAATACTGGCAGCAGCTTAGGTCATTTAAATAAAAAAGTTTTGGGTTATGCCACAATGGGGTGCAGATAAGTGATGCCTTAACTCCGCACCAACTCCTTATGGCCAACCAAGTCTTTATAGCCATTCTGCAAAAAAGTGTATACCCACTTAGTGTATTTGATAAATAGTCAGATTCCAGTACTGTAAAAAAATCAGAAAAACCTGAATCTTTCACCACTTTGCTGCAGAAAGGGCTATTTTCCCAGTCGTTAAAAAGGCAGAGTTGGGAGGCCACAAAATAGCCCCTAAAATAGGGGAGGTTGAGACCTCCCCGATTGTAGGGCATGGAAAAGTAAAGTAGCTTCAGTCTCACGCGCTTCCTCCCCCATAGTAAATCATTGAGCATCCGCTCTATCAATCTGAAATACTTATCTGCGATCCACACAGGAGAGTTGCGTAAGACATAAAGAACCTGGGGCAGCACTACCATTTTTATTAATGAGATTCTGTCCGCTCTTGCTGGTAGAATTTTTTGCCATACCTTAATTTTAGCTCTCAACTTCATCAGCAGGGGAATCAGGTTAAGTTGTAAATATTCCTGAGGTTTGGCAGAAACTGTTATCCCCAGGTACTTTATAGAGTCAGAGATCGTTAACTGATTTTCCCATTCACCTCGCAACTCATCTATAGGGAGGAGAACAGTTTTATCCCAGTTGATCTCCAGTCCAGACGGATCGGAAAAGAGACCAACCAGGTCCATTATGCGAGGGAGAGTGGTATCTGTTTGATGGATAAAAACCAGTATATCATCTGCGTAAAGGGATACACGATCATGCTTCCCCATTGTGCCAAAACCGACCACCTTTGGGTCCTGTCTTATCATAGCCGCTAGAGGTTCAATATAAATATTAAATAGAAGGGGGGAAAGGGGACAGCCTTGACGGGTGCCTCTTCCTAGAATGAAACTCTCTGTCGTCGAATCATTGATCCTAATCCTGGCAGATGGAGACTGGTAAAGTAACTGGACCATCGTCATAAATCTTGGGCCAAAGCCCATTTTTTTCATTACCTCCCAGAGAAAAGTCCACTCCACCCTGTCGAAGGCTTTAGTAGCATCCAACGACAGGATGGAGCGGGTGCCACACCCCGGGGACTGAATATTCATAAATAGCCTATGCAAATTGTGGTGGGTACCCCTTTTTGGCATGAAGCCATTTTGATCTGGGTGGATAATGGTGGATATAACCCGCGAGAGCCTCCTAGCCAGAACTTTTGATAGTAACTTAGCATCAGTGTTTAATAAGGAAATTGGTCTGTAGGAGCTCAATTCTGCCGGGTCCTTATCCTTTTTTAGAATTAAAACAATGAGAGCCTCCATCATAGAGTATGGTAGTCCCCCTCCCTGTGTTGCTTGGGAGAAAACCTCTAACATCTGAGGGAGAATCACATCGCTATACTTGCGATAGACCTCGTATGGAAGGCCATCTAACCCTGGCGATGAGTTCCCCGAGATGGACCCAAGGGCCTCCTGAAGCTCCGTAAGAGAAAGCTCCTCTTCCAGATATTCTATTTGAGCTTCATTTAAAGTAGAAAGTGGAATTCTCTCCAGGAACCGCATCGCCAGTTCAGATGACAAGCCAGGAGAGGATCTATATATCTGAGCAAAGTATTGTAAAAAGGTGTTCCCAATTCCCTCTAAATCTGTTATAGTTTCCCCCTCTGCATTACGGATCGAAATGATAGATTGATTTTTCTTGTCTTGTTGTGTAATTATTCTGGCTAGAAGCTTACCCGGACGTCCGGACTCGAAAAAATAATTGATCCCCTTAAAGAATACCCTGTGGTTTGCTTTCTCTGTTACATATTTCTCCAGAGAACAGCTAGCCTTCTGCATCTCTTCCCTGTTATGCTCAGTGGGTTGACTAGTGTATCGCTCAGTTGTAGATGCAGCAATCTTAGCCAATTCCTCCTCTTTCTTCTTAAATTTTCTCTTTGCTGCAGCAATCTCACTTATGAAAACCCCCCTCAGATATGCTTTCAGAGCATCCCATACTATGTTGATGTTAGCAGAGGGGAGATTCACCTCCCAAAAGGAGGATATTAGTAATTTAATGGATTGAAGGTTATCCATAATAGTGAGCCAGTATGGATTCAACTTAAATCCAAGCCCCCTAGAGTCCTTGTTCTCCCCGGTGCGAACCTCAACTTGTACGGGCGAGTGGTCCGAAACTGTTCTTACTCCGTAACGCATCTTCCGGATATTACTCAAGTTGCTCTCATTGGTGAATGCTAGATCGATCCTAGACATTGCTCTGCCGCCCCTGCTAACGCAGGAGTATACTCTCTTTCCTCCGCCAAGATGCTCCCATATATCCACCACTCCCACCTCTGAACAGAACTGAGGTAGCGGGGAGTTACAAAAATTCCTTCCCCTTTCTGCGTCTAATGTAAATCTATCTTTGTTGGGGTCCATAACCGCGTTAAAATCCCCCATCAAGATTAAGCGACATTCTGGTCTCTTTTCGAAAAAAAGCATTAACTGAAGCAGTGGATACATTGAGAATGGCGGAGGAATGTAAAAAAAAGCAAGGATATAACTGTAGCCGTGCAGCTTACCATACAAGAAAATGAATCTACCCTGATCATCTATATGGGATTTTATAAGGGTGAAATCTATGGAGTTATGAATAAGAACTGAGACGCCCCTGGAGGAGCCACTAAAGGTAGAATGGTACGATTGAGACTGCCATCCCGTTGTCAGACGGGACAAGGTTTCTTTAGTTAGATGGGTTTCTACTATACAAATAATTGCTGGAAGATATCTTTTTAATGCATCCATAATCGCTTGACTTTTAACCCTTTCCCCGAGCCCTCTGACGTTCCAAGATACAATTCTAGTGGACATTAATCACAAAAAAAAAAAAAAAAAAAAAAAACACAAAAAAAAACAAAAACCAACCCCATTCCTGCAAGGTGGGTTCCCTGCCCCCTTCCCTCCCACCCCCCCACTCCCTCCCACCCCCCCCACTCCCCCTTCCCTCCCACCCCCCTCTCTGTTGATCCGCCCAGTCAGCGAACCTCTAACCTCAGGCCATTTTCCCCCTCCCCCGCCCCATCTCCCCACCAACGCTTCAATCATAGGAGTGCACAATTTCAGATACCCCTTTGCTCCATCCAATCTGACACTTGCTGTGGTGTTTCAAAAAAAAGAGAAGTCCCGTTATGGATCACTCTTAGTTTCGCTGGATACTGAAGAGAATATTTAATCTCCTTAGACGCTAGGCGTTTCTTTATCTCTATAAAATTTCTTCTTTTTTCCTGAGTCTGCCGAGCAAAGTCAGGGAAAAAGAGCAACCTAGTACCCTGATATTCAATGGGAGTACATTCTCTTGCTCTTTTCAGTATCATGTCTCTATCGACGGATGATAATAATTTCATTAAGATTACACGCGGCGGCCTCCCTGGTATAGGTTTCCCTCCCGGGATTCGGTGTGCTCTTTCTATTTGAAACATAGAGGAAAAATAGTCACTACCAAGGTTATTCAGGACCACATCTTTAAGTTGTTCCTCTAAATGTCGGCCCTCCGCTCCCTCTCGGAAGCCAATTATGCGGACATTGTTGCGCCTTGACCTATTTTCAAAATCCTCTAGCTTATTTTGGAGTGCTTGATTTTCTGAAGCCAAAAACGAAGATTTAGATTTTAACATATCAATATCGGTTTGCAAAGAGTCCGCTATTTTTTCCACATTCAGGACTCGATCGCGGATCTTTACGAGATTCTCTCTTATTAGAGAAATGTCGCACTGCACAGACCCTAATTGGGTGGACATCTCTTGCACTAAAGTGCCGTTATTCTCCACGGCACAGAGGATTTTGTCCAGAACGGAAGGGTCGTATTCAGCTCGCATCTGTGCAGAGAGACCTTCCCCCCCTACTTCCTGATCTACCTCCGCTGAACCGTCCTCGGAGAGTTCATCAGTTTGGGGAGTTTTAGCAGATTTCTTCAGATTAGCGGAGAGTTTTGTTTTAGCTGAGTTCTTTTCATTTAGAAAGGGCGACTTTAAAAACTTATCGAGTTTACCTGACTCTTGATAGAAATTACCTCCCGACGAACAATTCCTACGAACCCGCAGGTATTGTCCCCTAGGGATCCCTTTTTTGACGGCGGTAGGGTGGTGGCTCTCCCAATGAAGGATACTGTTGGTGGCTGTGGGTTTTCTAAAAACCGATGTGTTCAAAGTGCCCTCTATTTTTGTAACCACAACGTCCAAAAAGGTGATCCGTTCTAATTGGGTTTCACAAGAAAATCTCAGGCCAATATCATTAAGATTGAGGGAATCGATAAATCTATGGAAAGCTGCAATAGTCCGCTCCCAGATCAGAGAAACATCGTCGATGTAGCGAGTCCAGAAGGAGATGTTCTCGCTCCACCACGGATGCTGATCGGGAAAAATGACACTATCCTCCCACCAGCCCAGGAGGAGGTTTGCATACGTTGGGGCACAGGAATTCCCCATTGTGGTCCCCCTGAGCTGGTGGTAGAAGGAGCCATTAAACAGAAAAAAATTATGCGTAAGGGTGTATTCCAGTAATTGCAAGATAAAGACATTATGTGCACAAAACTGGGTTCCTCTTGTGTTAAGGAAATAATTAACAGCTTCAATTCCTTTGTCGTGTGGAATCGAGGTATAAAGCGATTCCACATCGATGCTCGCCAAGATACTATTTGGATTTACTGTGAGAGTTTCGATTTTACGAAGAAAATCCATTGTATCACGGGTAAAAGATGGTAGACTTGAGACAAAATCATGGAGTACCTTATCAAGGTAGATTCCGCTGTGATGTGTCAACGAGTCAATACCCGATACAATGGGACGCCCTTTCAGAGGATGGCACATGGTCTCAGGTTAGTGAGGCTAGCAGGACCTTGTGAAAGGACTGCTCCTGCACCGTCCTCGGACGCATCCACCTCCACAATAAAAGGTTTCTGCTGATCAGGCTGGATCAGAATGGGAGCGCTACTGAATGCCTCTTTTAATTTTTCAAATGAAGAAATGGCCTCAGTAGACCATTTCTCCAAATCCGCCCCTTTCTTAGTAAGGTCAGTCAACGGTTTAGCAATTACGGAAAAAATCATAATAAATTTACGATAGTAAATGGCGAAACCTAAGAACCGTTGTAAGGTCTTTAAGGATGAAAGTCTTACCCATTCCTTAATTGCTAGTACCTTACCAGGATCCATCTTGAAGGCGTGAGGAGTCAGAACATGCCCTAAAACAGAATCTCCTGCACACCAAAGACACATTTCTCTTGCTTAGCGGATAGCTGATTTTCCCTCAACACCTCTAATACTTGTTTAACATGAGACACATGGAATTCGAAGTCAGGAGAGAATATCAAAATGTCGTCAAGATAGACAATAACAAATTTACCTAAGAACTCCCTAAGAATGTCATTCATGAAGTTTTGGAACACAGCTGGGGCATTGCTGAGTCCAAAAGGCATCACCTGATATTCAAAGTGTCCTACCGGGGTATTGAACGCCGTCTTCCATTCGTCTCCCTCCTTGATTCGGATTAGATTAAATGCCCCTTTCAGGTCAATTTTGGAAAACCAGGTTGCCCCCAGAACCTGGTTAAATAAATCCAGAATCAATGGGAGAGAGTATCTATTCTGGACAGTGATTTTATTTAATCTCCGGTAATCGATACATGGCCTAAGACCACCATCTTTTTTCTTAACGAAGAAAAACCCCGCCCCCATAGGAGAGACAGAAGGTCTAATATGCCCTTTACCAAGGCTCTCCTTAATATAATTTTCCATGGCCTTGCGTTCGGGCATAGAAAGATTATAAATTCGTCCCTTAGGAAACTTGGCCCCCTCTACTAGCTCTATGGTACAATCATAAGGTCTATGGGGGGGTAGAACCTCCGGGGTTGTTTGATGAGAATACATCAGAATATTCTCTAACAACAGAGGGTAAAGTATCAGACTTTACTGAGACCTAAGCCTGTACCACGGACAGGCACGAGTCACACTTAGGCCCCCATCTCACCAACTCCCCATTGGACCAATCTATAGAAGGGTTATGTAGTCGGAGCCAAGGCAACCCTAGTGCCACCTCAGCCGGTAGGTTCTCCAGGACTAAAAGCGAACATCTCTCTGAGTGGCACACGCCCACGGTTAGAGAAATCTCTGAGGTACATAAGCTCACCGTACCACCAATAAGAGGAGTAGCATCAATAGCCATGACATTAGTAGGAGTTGGTAAGGCAAACATAGGAATACCCAATCTTACAGCATACACAGAGTCAATAAAGCTAGCCGCTGAGCCAGAATCAATATAGGCCTTACCCGGCCATTTATCTACTCCCAGAGAAATCGTAATGGGCAGGGATGAGTGAACCCGAACTGTATAGTTTTCGTAAAAAAAGTCCGGGTTCGGGTTCGGTGTTCGGCGCTTTCTTGGCGCTTTTTGAAAGGCTGCAAAGCAGCCAATCAACAAGCGTTATACTACTTGCCCCAAGAGGCCATCACAGCCTTGCCTACTATTGGCATGGCTGTGATTGGCCAGTGCAGCATGTGACCCAGCCTCTATTTAAGCTGGAGTCACGTAGCGCCGCACGTCACTCTGCTCTGATCAGTGTAGGGATAGGATGCAGCTGCTGCTGTTAGGGCCGGATTAGGCAGGGATTTACTTACTGAAGTGATCGATATACAGCTGTGTATCATACCACCACTGCTATTCAATTGCTCACTGTTTTAAGGCTGCCCAGAGCGTTTTTCAGTCACTTTTTTCTGGGGAGATCGGCGGCCATTTTGTGTCTTGTGGTGTGCCAGCACAAGCTGCCACCAAGTCCATTTTTAACCATCAATAGTGTGTTTTTTTTTTGCTATATCCTACATCAGGGGCTTGGCTGTGCTTGCTATTTTATTGAGGGGTAAAATACAATTGCCAAAATAGCAGTACCCTAAATCTGGTGTTTCAGCTGTGGCCAGCCAATTGTAATACTGTCTGCTGTCTGCCGAAGCACAGTTTTTGTTCTGGGTTAAATACAATTCCCAACTTAGCAATTCCCTAAATAATTGTTTTCTGCTGTATCAGGCCAAGTTTAAATCTATCCATAAAAGGGTATATTACATTGAAGGTGCGGATAGGGTCATCCTCAATAACTTCACACGCTACCGTGCATTTCCAAGTCTAATTCTGTCCGTATACCTGTCATCCAGGGCCTAAATACTAGGCCTACAATTTATATTCACCTAAATCTGTCTTTACTGCTGTGCCTGTATTAGTGTAATACGGTACCTAAATAGATAGCCAGATAGTGTTAGGTGCATGTAAAAAAAAAGGCCTGAATTTGAATTTAATACATTGGGCCAAATAATTTTTTTCTTATTGTGGTGAACGGTAACAATGAGGAAAACATCTAGTAAGGGACGCGGACATGGTCGTGGTGGTGTTAGTGGACCCTCTGGTGCTGGGAGAGGACGTGGCCGTTCTGCCACAGCCACACCTTCTAGTGAACCAACTACCTCAGGTCCCAGTAGCCGCCAGAATTTACAGCGATATTTGGTGGGGCCCAATGCCGTTTTAAGGATGGTAAGGCCTGAGCAGGTACAGGCATTAGTCAATTGGGTGGCCGACAGTGGATCCAGCACGTTCACATTATCTCCCACCCAGTCTTCTGCAGAAAGCGCACAGATGGCGCCTGAAAACCAAGCCCATCAGTCTGTCACATCACCCCCATGCATATCAGGGAAACTTTCTGAGCCTCAAGTTATGCAGCAGTCTCTTATGCTGTTTGAAGACTCTGCTGGCAGGGTTTCCCAAGGGCATCCACCTAGCCCTTCCCCAGCGGTGGAAGACATAGAATGCACTAACGCACAACCACTTATGTTTCCTGATGATGAGGAAATGGGAATACCACCTCAGCACGTCTCTGATGATGACGAAACACAGGTGCCAACTGCTGCGTCTTTCTGCAGTGTGCAGACTGAACAGGAGGTCAGGGATCAAGACTGGGTGGAAGACGATGCAGGGGACGATGAGGTCCTAGACCCCACATGGAATGAAGGTCGTGCCACTGACTTTCAGAATTCGGAGGAAGAGGCAGTGGTGAGACCGAGCCAACAGCGTAGCAAAAGAGGGGGCAGTGGGCAAAAGCAGAACACCCGCCGCCAAGAGAGTCCGTCTGCTACTGGCAACCGCCATCTGGGACCGAGCAACCCAAAGGCAGCTTCAAGGAGTTCCCTGGCGTGGCAGTTCTTCAAACAATGTGCTGACGACAAGACCCGAGTGGTTTGCACGCTGTGCCATCAGAGCCTGAAGCGAGGCATTAAAGTTCTGAACCTTAGCACAACCTGCATGACCAGGATCCTGCATGCAAAGCATGAACTGCAGTGGAGTAAACACCTTAAAAACAAGGAACTCACTCAGGCTCCCCCTGCTACCTCTTCTGCTGCTGCCGCCTCGGCCTCTTCCTTCGCCTCTGGAGGAACGTTGGCACCTGCCGCCCAGCAAACAGAGGATGTACCACCAACACCACCACCTCCGTCACCAAGCATCTCAACCATGTCACACGGCAGCGTTCAGCTCTCCATCTCACAAACATTTGAGAGAAAGCGTAAATTCCCACCTAGCCACCCTCGATCCCTGGCCCTGAATGCCAGCATTTCTAAACTACTGGCCTATGAAATGCTGTCATTTAGGCTGGTGGACACACACAGCTTCAAACAGCTCATGTCGCTTGCTGTCCCACAGTATGTTGTTCCCAGCCGCCACTACTTCTCCAAGAGAGCCGTGCCTTCCCTGCACAACCAAGTATCCGATAAAATCAAGTGTGCACTGCGCAACGCCATCTGTGGCAAGGTCCACCTAACCACAGATACGTGGACCAGTAAGCACGGCCAGGGACGCTATATCTCCCTAACTGCACACTGGGTAAATGTAGTGGCGGCTGGGCCCCAGGCGGAGAGCTGTTTGGCGCACGTCCTTCCGCCGCCAAGGATCGCAGGGCAACATTCTTTGCCTCCTATTGCCTCCTCCTCCTACTAGGCTTCCTCCTCCTCTTCTTCTACCTGCTCATCCAGTCAGCCACACACCTTCACCACCAACTTCAGCACAGCCCGGGGTAAACGTCAGCAGGCCATTCTGAAACTCATATGTTTGGGGGACAGGCCCCACACCGCACAGGAGTTGTGGCGGGGTATAGAACAACAGACCGACGAGTGGTTACTGCCGGTGAGCCTCAAGCCTGGCCTGGTGGTGTGCGATAATGGGCGAAATCTCGTGGCAGCTCTGGGACTAGCCGGTTTGACAGACATCCCTTGCCTGGCGCATGTGCTGAATTTGGTGGTGCAGTAGTTCATTCACAACTACCCCGACATGTCAGAGCTGCTGCATAAAGTGCGGGCCTTCTGTGCGCGCTTGCGGCTTTCACATCCTGCCGCTGCTCGCCTGTCTGCGCTACAGCGTAACTTCGGCCTTCCCGCTCACCGCCTCATATGCGACGTGCCCACCAGGTGGAACTCCAGTGGCGATGACGCCGTTATAAGCATTACAATACCACTTCTATGTCTCCTTGAGAAAAAACTTAGGGCGATGATGGAAGAGGAGGTGGCCCAGGAGGAGGAGGAGGAGGAAGAGGGGTCATTTTTAGCACTTTCAGGCCAGTCTCTTCGAAGTGACTCAGAGGGAGGTTTTTTGCAACAGCAGAGGCCAGGTACAAATGTGGCCAGCCAGGGCCCACTACTGGAGGACGAGGAGGACGAGGATGAGGAGGAGGTGGAGGAGGATGAGGATGAAGCATGTTCACAGCGGGGTGGCACCCAACGCAGCTCGGTCCCATCACTGATGCGTGGCTGGGGGGAAACACAGGACGATGACGATACGCCTCCCACAGAGGACAGCTTGTCCTTACCTCTGGGCAGCCTGGCACACATGAGCGACTACATGCTGCAGTGCCTGCGCAACGACAGCAGAGTTGCCCACATTTTAATGTGTGCGGACTACTGGGTTGCCACCCTGCTGGATCCCCGGTACAAAGACAATGTGCCCACCTTACTTCCTGCACTGGAGCGTAATAGGAAGATGCGCGAGTACAAGCGCACGTTGGTAGACGCGCTACTGAGAGCATTCCCAAATGTCACAGGGGAACAAGTGGAAGCCCAAGGCGAAGGCAGAGGAGGAGCAAGAGGTCGCCAACGCAGCTGTGTCACGGCCAGCTCCTCTGAGGGCAGGGTTAGCATGGCAGAGATGTGGAAAAGTTTTGTCACCACGCCACAGCTAACTGCACCACCACCTGATACGGAACGTGTTAGCAGGAGGCAACATTTCACTAACATGGTGGAACAGTACGTGTGCACACCCCTCCACGTACTGACTGATGGTTCGGCCCCATTCAACTTCTGGGTCTCCAAATTGTCCACGTGGCCAGAGCTAGCCTTTTATGCCTTGGAGGTGCTGGCCTGCCCGGCGGCCAGCGTTTTGTCTGATCGTGTATTCAGCACGGCAGGGGGCGTCATTACAGACAAACGCAGCCGCCTGTCTACAGCCAATGTGGACAAGATCACGGTCATAAAAATGAACCAGGCATGGATCCCACAGGACCTGTCCATCCCTTGTGCAGATTAGACATTAACTACCTCCCCTTAACCATATATTATTCTACTCCAGGGCACTTCCTCATTCAATACTATTTTTATTTTCATTTTACCATTATATTGCGGGGCAACCCAAAGTTGAATGAACCTCTCCTCTGTCTGGGTGCCGGGGCCTAAATATGTGACAGTGGCCTGTTCCAGTGGTGGGTGACGTGAAGCCTGATTCTCTGTTACAGGACCTCTCTCCTCTGTCTGGGTGCCGGGGCCTAAATATCTGACAGTGGCCTGTTCCAGTGGTGGGTGACGTGAAGCCTGATTTTATAACAAGACACGGAGGCTCATATTGCTATAACCTTTCTTTACTTCTACCATAGCAGCAAACAGAAAAAAGGTATACAAAATGGAAACCATAGTAACAGACTCCTCCCCTTATCCCAGTTTATCCTTCCTTGTCTGCCTGGGCTCTCCCTCTTTCTTTGCTGCTACCAGGCAGATAAGTACTCCCCAGCTCTGTGGCGTTGCTCAGGGTCTGGTATATATGTATTTGTTTTGGTTCATTGGATTTATCCCTTTTCAGGTTGTTTGTGTAGATTCTTAACAGACATTCATTACAGGGAGTGCAGAATTATTAGGCAAATGAGTATTTTGACCACATCATCCTCTTTATGCATGTTGTCTTACTCCAAGCTGTATAGGCTCGAAAGCCTACTACCAATTAAGCATATTAGGTGATGTGCATCTCTGCAATGAGAAGGGGTGTGGTCTAATGACATCAACACCCTATATTAGGTGTGCATAATTATTAGGCAACTTCCTTTCCTTTTGCAAAATGGGTCAAAAGAAGGACTTGACAGGCTCAGAAAAGTCAAAAATAGTGAGATATCTTGCAGAGGGATGCAGCACTCTTAAAATTGCAAAGCTTCTGAAGCGTGATCATCGAACAATCAAGCGTTTCATTCAAAATAGTCAACAGGGTCGCAAGAAGCGTGTGGAAAAACCAAGGCGCAAAATAACTGCCCATGAACTGAGAAAAGTCAAGCGTGCAGCTGCCAAGATGCTACTTGCCACCAGTTTGGCCATATTTCAGAGCTGCAACATCACTGGAGTGCCCAAAAGCACAAGGTGTGCAATACTCAGAGACATGGCCAAGGTAAGAAAGGCTGAAAGACGACCACCACTGAACAAGACACACAAGCTGAAACGTCAAGACTGGGCCAAGAAATATCTCAAGACTGATTTTTCTAAGGTTTTATGGACTGATGAAATGAGAGTGAGTCTTGATGGGCCAGATGGATGGGCCCGTGGCTGGATTGGTAAAGGGCAGAGAGCTCAAGTCCGACTCAGACGCCAGCAAGGTGGAGGTGGAGTACTGGTTTGGGCTGGTATCATCAAAGATGAGCTGGTGAGGCCTTTTCGGGTTGATGATGGAGTCAAGCTCAAATCCCAGTCCTACTGCCAGTTTCTGGAAGACACCTTCTTCAAGCAGTGGTACAGGAAGAAGTCTGCATCCTTCAAGAAAAACATGATTTTCATGCAGGACAATGCTCCATCACACGCGTCCAAGTACTCCACAGCGTGGCTGGCAAGAAAGGGTATAAAAGAAGAAAATCTAATGACATGGCCTCCTTGTTCACCTGATCTGAACCCCATTGAGAACCTGTGGTCCATCATCAAATGTGAGATTTACAAGGAGGGAAAACAGTACACCTCTCTGAACAGTGTCTGGGAGGCTGTGGTTGCTGCTGCACGCAATGTTGATGGTGAACAGATCAAAACACTGACAGAATCCATGGATGGCAGGCTTTTGAGTGTTCTTGCAAAGAAAGGTGGCTATATTGGTCACTGATTTGTTTTTGTTTTGTTTTTGAATGTCAGAAATGTATATTTGTGAATGTTGAGATGTTATATTGGTTTCACTGGTAAAAATAAATAATTGAAATGGGTATATATTTGTTTTTTGTTAAGTTGCCTAATAATTATGCACAGTAATAGTCACCTGCACACACAGATATCCCCCTAAAATAGCTAAAACTAAAAACAAACTAAAAACTATTTCCAAAAATACTCAGCTTTGATATTAATGAGTTTTTTGGGTTCATTGAGAACATGGATGTTGTTCAATAATAAAATTAATCCTCAAAAATACAACTTGCCTAATAATTCTGCACTCCCTGTATTACTGTCATATATATATATATATATATATATATATATATATATATATATATTTTGTCTGGTGTGTATTTTTCCCCCTCAGGTATTTTTTCCTCAGTGCTCCGTTTTGCTTAGAGAATATTGCCCTCTCTAACGGTCCTTGCGGCTCCCCCCCCCCCCCCCCCGGCGCGTACCGCTCCCCATCCAGTTACCTTTCGTTCCCCTGATTACCTCAGTTTGCGTCCGCCATTGCGCGCGCTTTCTCTTCTTCTTCCTCTCCTTCCCCGCCCGAAGTCTCGCAATATTGAGATTTCGGGCGCCTTTTTCCCTTGTCCGGCTGTTGCTGACGGCGAGATCTCGCGAGATTTCGCCGTCTCTGTGAGTTCCCCGCTCTGAACACACCGGACATTACCGCTCTGCACAGCTTGTCAGCCTTGCGGTTTGCTATTGCTCCTCTGGCCCTTGTAAGTTCGCTCATTATATATCCGATTTTCTTCCTATATATATATTCTGGCTCTGGTTGTTTTCTACATGCACTCTCTTTTCTTTTTCTTTTAGTGCTATTCCTGCTACTTCCGGCTGGGGTGACTAACTCCTGCCGTTCCTCCAATACTATGTCTCTCAGAAAGAATTCCATTGCTTCAGTGGCCCCTAGTGACCCCCCCCCATGCAGATCAGGGTTCCCCTACTCAGGATAGGAGGTCCGAGGTGATTCACCCGGACGACCATGATGTGGCACTGCAAAGATCTATATCAAATGCCATCATAACCGCCATGGGTTCAATGTCTTCTGCATTGACCCAATCTCTCAGGCCCTTATGGCTCGTCCTAACACTGCTGCCCAGGGCTCGGTCCCACCTCCAGGGTCATTACCTATTGCCTCCAGAATACATCAGATTGATGGGCCATCCCCATCCCAAGATAACGCGCATTGTTCGCGTAAACGAGCTTGCACCCGCCAGGCAGAAAAAACGCGGGCATGGAAGACTGCCAGTTCTCTACCTGAGCCTATGTCAGACTCTGATAGGGAGTCGGAGGAGGAGACTGTCTATGATTTGACTGATGAGGTGGAGGACGATTTGGCGGATATTGCTGTGGATCCGGCACTTAATGTATGCCCGGAAACCCCTTTACTACACCAGGGGTCAGCAGAGGATCTCTTATTGGATCCGTCTGGGGAACCATTGTTTAACCCCGATGAGCTGCACCATCCCCACTCTGCGGAATGGATGCCCGCCACGCATGTGGCGCAATATATGGAGGCTCGCATACGCAATCCGCTTAGTAAGGAATCGCGTAATAATTTGCGAGCAGAGTGCCCTCGTCCTTTGATCCCACACAAAGTGTGTGAAACGCCCTCAGTGGATCCTAAAATGGTCCAATTTTTGGCGAAGACGGGTTTTAACCCCCGTAAAGGGCTGGACGCGGCCTTGAAGGCAGTCCAAGACAAACTACTGGACATTACAGGTCCTTTAGCAAAAATTTTTGATTTGGCTGAATCTGCTAAAGCGGCAGGTAGCCAGGTAGACCCAGAAGAATTGAGAGGTTGGGCCCAGAGGGCCATATGCGTGGCTGGTAATGTCAATGCCTCGCTCGCCATTGAAAGGCGTAAAGCGATACTGATTAAGATCGAGCCAAAGCTGTCTAACTTGGCCTTGACTGAAGCGGGCAAAGATGCCCAGGGGTTGCTCTTTGGCGACTCTTTTATTAAGGAATTAGGGAAATATGTAGGAGCCTTTACGGCTCTTGATAAGGCCCAGACATCGATGCGTCGAGTCTTTCAAGCGCGTTTTTCCAACAGGGCCGGCAGTTCAAGGGGCCGACTGTCCGGCCGTTCCAATTTTCATGCCCGGGGTTCCAGAAGAGGCTCCTTTAATTATAGAGCATCCCTCCAGGATCAGAGACACCAGCCGTCCTTTTTTCCATCACGAGGCACTCCTTTCCGGTCACGAGGTTTCAGAGGAAATCCAAGCTCCCGTCGACCATTTGGTAAGTTATATTCTTCGTCCTCCACCTTTTTTAGACCATTTTGTCGGAGGCAGACTCCGGTTCTTTTCTCATGTGTGGCCAGGCATAACCTCAGACCAATGGGTCCTTTCTACTGTGCAGGGGTTCACGATAGATCTGATTGCCGATCCAAGTTCCATCCCGACCCCCCCTTCAATACCACTGTCCAATTCAGCACGATTCCTATTTCAGAGGGAACTGTCGGACCTTCTACAAAAAGGCGCGATCGAACGCGCACCAGAGAATCGAAGGGGTGTAATCAGCAGTATTTTTCTGGTGCAAAAGAAAGGGGGCCAGATGCGCCCGGTGATCAATCTGAAAGACTTAAACGCTTTTGTACAATATCGACATTTCAAGATGGAGGGCATCCATCTTTTGAGAGATCTACTCCTTCCAGGCGATTGGTTGGCCAAGATAGATCTCAAAGACGCCTATCTCACGGTTCCAGTGTCTCCCTCTTCAAGAGACCTGCTGCGGTTCCTATGGAACGGTCAAACCTGGCGCTTCACCTGCCTTCCGTTTGGCCTATCCTCCGCCCCCTGGTGCTTTACCAAGATCATGCGCCCAGTGGTGGCTTGGCTTTGCAGCAGAGGTGTCCGTCTAATCGTCTACCTGGACGATATCTTGATCATGGCCAAATCACATACACTCCTACTGAGGCACCTCCACTTGACGGTGTCGCTCGTTTCCAATCTGGGGTTCATCGTCAACCAGGAGAAATCTTGTCTGACCCCTTCCAGGTCAATAGAGTTCCTGGGGTTCCAGGTGAACTCGGTAGAGTTATCCCTCAGTCTTCCCCTCTCAAAAATCAAGACCATCCGCAAGGAACTGAGGCATGTCCTGCGTCTGCCTCAGATGTCATTGCGACATTTAGTGAGGATAATCGGACTTCTGGCCTCCTCGATCCAAGCAATCTTTCCAGCCCCCCTCCATTATCGGGCGTTGCAGCGCCTCAGAATTGCTCACCTTCGGACGGGGGCCTCTTACGCAGATTTTGTCACATTAGATGCAGAGACAAAGGACGAGATGAGATGGTGGATCCACAACCTGTCAGTCTGGAATGGCAGAGCAATTGTGGGTCCCCAACCGGATCTGATCATAGAATCCGATGCGAGCCTGCACGGATGGGGAGCACATTGCAGTGGTGTTTCCACAGGCGGTCCATGGTCTCAGGAAGAATCCCGTCTTCACATCAACGCCCTGGAGCTTCTCGCAGGGTCGTTTGCCATTCGCAGTTTTGCCAATGGTGTGGTCAGTTCAGCCATCAGACTCCGCATGGACAACATATCAGCGGTCAGGTATGTCAATTGTATGGGTGGAACACGGTCGGTGGTTCTGACCCATTTGGCGAAGGATTTTTGGGAGTTTTGTCTCGACAGGAACATTTCTGTGGTGGCAGAATACCTTCCAGGCATTCACAATACCCTAGCGGACTGGAGTTCGCGCTACATCTCGGACTCCAGCGACTGGAAGTTAGACGAGATGGTTTTTTCTGCTATTTCTTCTCTGTGGGGTCCCTTTTCAGTCGACCTGTTCGCTTCCCGTTTGAATACCCAACTGCCCAGGTTTTTCAGCTGGAGGCCGGACCCCTTGGCGGAAGCAGTAGACGCTCTACTTCAACATTGGGGAGACGCGTTGATGTATGCATTCCCTCCCTTCGCGCTCATCCAACGGGTACTCCTTCAAGTTCGTCAGCAGTTGGCGAACCTGGTTCTGATTGTGCCTTTTTGGAGAACGCAGTCTTGGTTCCCTTAAATCCTGGAACTTCTGGTGGAGTTTCCGCTTCTCCTTCCCGATCGGTTGTCACTGCTTCTAGGGCCTGCAGGAGAATTTCATCCACTCCTACAGAACGGATCGTTACGTCTCCTAGCTTGCAAGATCTCGGGAGTCCAGAAGGAGGCGCTGGACTTTCAGGAACGACTAGGTTCTTATTGGACTGCGCTTGGGCGCCCGGGACGAGACGGGCTTATCGAGCCGCCTGGGTTTCTTGGTCTCGCTGGTGCGTCGAGCGGACTTTGGATCCCATTGAGGCTCCTGTAAATTCCATTTTAGCCTTTTTATCCTCACTTTTTGAGGCAGGGAAGGCTTACCGTACCATCAACGTCTTTAGATCAGCAATTTCCTCCAGGCATAACGGTTTCGAGGGACGTCCAGCGGGTCAGCACCCCCTGGTCTGTCGTTTACTCAAAGGTTCACGTTTGGCCCGACCACCTCGGCCACGATTTTCATCAACCTGGGATGTGTCTGGTGTCTTAACATTTTTAGTCAATTGGCCCTCTAATGATCATTTGTCATTACGTCAGTTGTCGGCCAAATTAGTCACTTTATTCTGTTTAATCTCCTGTAAAAGAGTTTCGGATGTCCGGGCTTTGGATTGGGACGCTAGATCCTTCCCCCCGGAGGGGGTCCACTTTAACATTTCCCGTCGCACAAAAACCAGTATCCGGACGGTCTCTTACCCCCGTTTTCCGACTTCACCACAACTATGTCCTGTGGCATGTTTACGCGAATATGAAGACAGAACCCGTCCATTGCGGTCTCTTTCTTTTCCCCACTTATTCATTTCTTTTCGCAGCCCATTTGCTCCGGTTACCAGCGTTACATTATCTCGCTGGGTTAAGTGGATTCTCTCCCTTTCCGGGATTGATACGTCTGTCTTCACGGCGCACTCGGTTCGCAGTGCGGCAGCTACTTCCATGACAACATCTGGAACTCGCTTAGAAGATGTTATGAGATTGGCGGATTGGTCCAGGTCTTCCACTTTCCGCGAGTTTTATTTTAGACCGGCATCACACACTTTTGATTCTTTAGTGGCTCAGCTTTAAACGAGCAATATGAGCCTCCGTGTCTTGTTATAAAATTACAGGATTTTACTAAAGTATGACGTAAAGTCATGATTTTATTAAAGACACGGAGGCGAGTATTGCCCTCCCTGGACCCACCCTTTGGGGCTTGAGTAAGTATGTAATATTGATTTACCCTATGGTCAGGATATTGAAGTTGTTAGTATTTTTTACTACAAGTGGATCCTATGTTTTTCTTTTTTTTAATAAATATATATTTTTATTTTCCAAAACATGATAATTAATACATAAAACAGTAATAATCACGACGGTATGCCTAGCATGGCAATCATAAACATCTTTACAACAAGAAAAATTCTATACAACATCCTAAGAACACCTTCCCGACAATATATAATAATAACTATATCTCCCCCCCCCCCCATTGGCTGCCGTACCACTCCATTCATCAATGTGTAAAGTAATATTAATTATGACTATGTAGATCTGCGTGCAATTCTCTGTTTCCTTTCAATGTCCTCATAAACTCTAATTCTTTGGAGGTATGAAACCCACTCTCTTGTTGAGGGCGGGGAGACAGAGCCCCAATACTTTATCAATATAGCCTTGGCGACCATCAATCCCCGCATCCAAATCCGTCTGACCTGGACCGGGACTTCCCCTTCTAATCCACATTCTCCAAAGAGCACTATCAAAACCCCCGGGTTATAATTCACTGCGCTCTCCCTTTGTAGGGTAACAAAAATCTCATCCCAATAACTCCTTATTTTGCTGCAGCTCCAAAGCAAGTGGACATAGTCCGCATTAATATATCCACATTTGAAGCAGCAGCAAACCCGATCTTTATTTTGGGGAAATTTTCCTTGGGTTTTAGGCGTATAATAAAGTCTGTGAAGGATCTTAAATTGGATTAACCTGTGCGCACTGGAAACTGACGCCCTTCTCACATTCCTATAAATAGTAGACCACTGTAGTGGGGGGCAATTCAGCTCTTGCTCCCACTTATTTGTGCTTTTGAAAGGTGTTACAGTTGCCAGTGCAATTCGAAGTTTTGCATAAAGACTGGATAGCTTCACTTTTTCATACTTCTGAGCGTCACAAAAATCAAAAAATATATTCTCTCGTGGAAAAAAGAGGCCTCTATTCCTAGATGCTTCAAATATATGTTTCAAACGTGAATACATAAATAAATCTAATGGTGAACTATCAGTAAAACCAAATTCCAAAAGTGATTTAAACTGACCCATATAAAAAAGGTCAGATACCCTGTTAATACCCTTACGCGCCCAATAACAAAAATCTGTAATTTTGAAGAACTCCTCCAGCTCCCTGTTCTCCCACAGAGGGGTGAAACCAAAGGACCGGAAGATTTAAGGATCTTCTTCAGTCTGTTCCAAACCCTCTGCAGTGAGAACGGGATCAGCCAGGACCTCCTCATTCCCATAAACCCATTCTCCAAACATACAAAAATATTATCAACTGGTTTATCAAAAAGCTTTGTCAGATATAGTGAAAGTAAACTCTCCTTGGAACAGCAACAACGCTGAATCTGTGCACATAAATAATAACCTTGAAAAAAAGGTAGTGACAGCCCACCATCTGCCTCCGACAACCATAGATATCTCTGCTTTATACGAACCCTCTTCCTTCCCCAAATTAGATCATTAATCATAACCTCTAACCTATGAAAGAAAATATCATCTATCCAAATGGGGGAGGCACACAACGGAAATAAAACTATTGGGAGGATAATCATTTTAATCAGAGCTATTCGATCCGTCTGTGCCAATCTCAGCTTCCGCCAAGCGCAAATTTTATCCCTAACTTTATTCAGAACCGGGGCCAGATTAAGATCATAAAACCTATTAATAGGGAGCCCAATCTTAACCCCCAAATAATCTAGAGTGTCATTGGGGACCAAAACACGAACTCGCCTCCCCTCATCTACAGCTTTCCGGTTTAGCGGGAGGAGCGATGATTTTGACCAATTAATTCTATAGCCTGATAGTTTACCATAGTCTTCTATTACCTCTATGACATACGGGAGAATTTTCCACCCCTGGTCCAGGAACAGAATCACATCATCGGCATATAGACTTATTTTATCGCCCACTCCCGCTACTCCAAAACCGTCTATACGACTATCCAAGCGAATCCGAGAAGCCAATGGTTCAATAAAAAGAGCGAAGAGGAGACAGGGGGCAACCCTGTGGCATCCCTCTTTGCATCGTAACGGGGGAAGATCTATTTCCATTGACACTAATACATGCAACAGAATGTGCATATAGCATTTGAGTCATTTCCAAAAAGGGATTCCCAATGCCAAAATGGGACATTGTAGCCCACAAAAAAGGCCACTCCATCCTGTCAAACGCCTTTGCGGCGTCTAAAGACAGAATGGAGTGGTCTATACTACCCCCAACAGCCAGATTCAAATAAACCCTATATAGACTCATCTGTATTTGCCGTCCCGGAATAAAACCCGTCTGATTGGGGTGTACCAAATCCGCTATAACCCTCTTTAGACGATTAGACAGAATTTTGGCGAAAATCTTATAATCCGTATTCAGGAGTGATATGGGTCTATATGACCCCATATCACACGGATCCTTGTCCTTTTTCAAGACCAAAATAATCACTGCTTCCCCAAATGATGGAGGTAAAGCACAGCATACGCGAGATTCATTCAGGACCAGAAGCAGGATCGGCAAGAGTGCGCTAGCGTGGTACCTATATAGATCAAACGGCAATCCATCTGATCCAGGGGCTGATTTATATTTTAAAGAGGAAAGGGTCGCCTGGAGTTCCTCTAACAAAATAGGGGAGTCCAAGCGCTCTCTATCTTGGGAACTTAACTGAGGGAGCTCTAATTTTTGAAGGTATTGATCCATATCGGTGCGACTGAACATAGACTCAGATTTATAGAGGGTAGAGTAATATCTCGCAAATTCCTCCCTTATCTCCTCTGCAGAGTTCACTCCAGCCCCCTGTAAGTTCCTAATTTCTCTTATACTGGTAGACTCCCTCTGGTTGGCCACCAAGCGAGCCAGAAACCTACCTGTTTTACCAGATTCACAAAAACGATTCTGGCCTTGAAATAGGAGCTTATGTTGTGCTTTTTTATAAAGGAGCGTCTTAAGCTGTAAATTGGCCTCTTTTAAATGTTTAATAGATTGCTCCGTATAGGAGTCAATTAATGCGGCACGTAAACTCCTAATTAAGTCTGTCAATTGTTGTTCCCTACGCCGTACTTCCGTTCTGAACCTATTAATTTTACTAAAGTATAAGCCCCTTATATGAGCCTTCAAAGCGTCCCACACATAGTGAATATGTGCAGATCCTACATTAAGGTCCCAAAATTCCCGGATATCTTGGTCTATTCGGGATTGCTCCCCTATCACATCAAACCAGTGCGGGTTCAGTTTAAAGATTCTACCTGTATTTGGAGCCTCCTTAAACACAACAAGAACTGGGGAGTGATCCGAGATTCCGTGGGGTTCATATCTCATTCTCAGGACTCGACCGCACAGATCGCGACTTGCGAACGCCAGATCTATTCGGGACATTGACCCGAATGACTGGCTAAAACATGAAAAGATTTTTTTATTGCCATATAGGTGGCGCCAGATATCGACCAGCGCCAGCTCCTGGCATACAGCAGTCAAGGGGGATCCCGTGCGACCGCGCCCAGAGAACGACGAGAACCGATCCAACTCAGGATCAGGTACCGCATTAAAGTCACCTGCCACTAAGAGCGCACATTGATTTTTTGTGGATATATATTGAACCAGTAGTGCAAACACCGTTGCGTTAAATGGTGGGGGGATATAAATAAAAGCCAGTATGACCTCCTGTCCTTTCCAGTACCCGTGGAGAAATACAAATCTACCCTCTTTATCAATCAAATCATCTAGCGGTTGATACTCCATCCCGTGATGAATATATACGCTAATCCCTCTTGCATAAGAGGAATAGCAAGCGTGGTACTCAAGAGAAGCCCATTTCCTTTTCAGTGTGTAAATCCTATCTGCTGTAGCATGGGTCTCCAGTAGTACCACAATCGCCGGCAGGTGGCGGACTACAAGGTCAAACACCACCGTCCTCTTCACCCTGTCTCCCAGCCCTCTCACATTCCAAAAAAGAATGTTACACGGCATATCCTATGAAAGAAAAGAGTAAAAATAATTTCCAAAACCCCCTTCCTTAACGGAGAAGCACGCATATCTACACAGCAAACGACGGCAGCCAATCCCTCCCTTGAACCCACCCCCAAAAACCCCCCCTGTCTGGTTGACAGGGCATCTCACAATACCCATCAACCTCTTTCCTTCCACCAAACCTCCCCCCCGCCACCTCCCCTCATTAACCTCCCCCTCACCCACCTTCCGCACCGTTCATAGACCCTTTAAATCCAACCATTGCGCCACTTCCGTCTGTGTGGAAAAAAAACGCACCGAATCATTATATACCACTCTCAGTTTAGCGGGATATAACATTGAATAATTAATCTTAGCTGCAATCAATCTTTTTTTCACTTCAAAAACGGATCTTCTTTTATTTTGGGTTTCTCGCGAAAAATCAGGAAAGATTGATATCAGATTACCACTAAAATGTATGTCTGCTACTTCTCTTTTGCGTCTAAGGACCCAATCCCGATCCTTTGAGCAAACAAATTTTGCCAGGATAGCCCTAGGAGGGGCCCCTGGAGGCGGTTTTTTAAAAGGGATTCTATGGGCTCTTTCCACACAGAAGGTAGACACATCATAATCTGGTCCCAAACTCTCTACCAGCCATTTCTGAATAAAATTTGACGCGTTATCCTGTTCTACTCCTTCTGGGAACCCTACTAGCCGCAGATTATATCTACGAGATCTGTCCTCCAGCTCTACCACTTTCCTTCTTAACCAAGAACGGTCTTCATCTACCTCTTCTAGTCTGTTCTTTAATTGACCATTCTCCGCGGTGACAGAGTTGACTGCAGATTCCAATTCCTTCACTTTTTCTCTCAACTTCGCCATTTCATCTCTTATTATGGTGACATCACCTTGAACTACTGCAAGGGAAGAAGTCAACTCTGCCACCGAGGTATTAGTAGCATTTACTACTCCCAATATATCCTGGAGTTTTTTATTAATACTATCAAAGCCTTCACTATGGGAGGAGCTGGCCTTTGATAAACCCCGTTCTAACTGATCCATATTTTCTAATCCAGGCTCGGTCTGGGCGGCAGACCTATGTACCCCTCCTCTAGTTTTAGGTGGTGGTGACTTCAAAAATTTATCTAATCGGGCCTGTGGGCTCCCCCCTGATCCTCCTTTTGGGGAAGTTACTCCTCCTGATTTACGAAACTTTGGCGGCATTTTTTTATTTATTTTTTTTACAGCTAAGGGCTCTTTCACACCTGCGTTATTGTCTTCCGGCATAGAGTTCCGTCGTCGGGACTCTATGCCGGAAGAATACTGATCAGGATTATCCTAATGCATTCTGAATGGAGAGTAATCCGTTCAGGATGCATCAGGATGTCTTCAGTTCCGGTACGGAACGTTTTTTGGCCGGAGAAAATACCGCAGCATGCTGCGCTTTTTGCTCCGGCCAAAAATCCTGAAGACTTGCCGCAAGGCCGGATCCGGGATCAATGCCCATTGAAAGGCATTGATCCGGATCCGGCCTTAAGCTAAACGTCGTTTCGGCGCATTGCCGGACCCGACGTTTAGCTTTTTCTGAATAGTTACCATGGCTGCCGGGACGCTAAAGTCCTGACAGCCATGGTAAGTGTAGTGGGGAGCAGGGGAGCAGCATACTTACCGTCCGTGCGGCTCCCCGGGCGCTCCAGAGTGACGTCAGGGCGCCCCAAGCGCATGGATCACGTGATCACATGGATCACGTCATCCATGCGCATGGGGCGCTCTGACGTCATTCTGGAGCGCCCCGGGAGCCGCACGGACTGTAAGTATACTGATCCCCCGCTCCCCGCTCCTACTATGGCAACCAGGACTTTAATAGCGTCCTGGGTGCCATAGTAACACTGAAAGCATTTGGAAGACGGTTCCGTCTTCAAATGCTTTCAGTACACTTGCGTTGTTACGGATCCGGCAGGCACCTCCGGCAACGGAAGTGCATGCCGGATCCCAACAACGCAAGTGTGAAAGAGGCCTAAATAGGTGAGCTACAATTAAAAACACACTACAATACAAAGAGCTATAAACCCAGCATGTCCCCACAAACAGCCGGTTGTTACTAGTATCAGATAGTGTCACCTAATTAGGGGAAGATAACTTACAAGTAAGCCTAACCCCAAGGGATAACGGGTACTAAATGGATACGCACCCCTAAACACAAAATAATTAGCGGTTCCAGGTCAGTGACAAAATATAGTTGGAAATCATTCTATAAGAATCATGTTCGTGACAGTGTGGCGGGGCCACTAAATAAGTAGCTAATTTGTTAACATAATTAAATAACTTAATGCAATTAGGATTAGTGTGTGATTCCAGTCCACTGAACAAAATACCCAGTAACCACACCACTCCTGCTTTCTGAATAAAGCCGCAAACATATAGTTTTCAGCCGCCCTGCTACAATACCAAGGGCGCCCAAACCAGGCCCCCACTAACACGTTTAATTTTCAACGGGATAGTCCATCTAGACGAGAAAAACAAAAAAACAAAACCAGAGGGATCCTAGCCTCTATCAGTGGAAACGGATCCTCTTGGGCCTTGTTGCTGCAACTGTAGAAAAGAGGGGAAAGGGGGGAACCGTTCCTTATGTTCCCAGAGCCCAACTCCAGTGACCACAGCAAGGCATACAGCTAACAGTCCCACGGGGATCCAGTAAGGACCACGAAGATACCATGGAATAAAGTATCCCCCAGTCTCACAGCGCCCCCCGCCACCCACACCAGATCACAACCGCCTCCCAAAAGAGTGTTAGCATGTTAGCATGTTAGTCAGGGGCACAAAACACCCCAAATTCACCCACCGATCACAAAACCCAAGCTCTCCACTCCACCCACGGAAACCGCAGCTCGGCAATAACGCAGGCTCAGCAGTTCCTGCACCCACAACACCTCACAGGCAGCAGACCACATGCAGCGAACCACAAGGGCGCCACCGATCCGAGGCGATGTACAACATGAGGTGAATCACATCCAGGAGGCAAACGGAGGGCAGAGCAAACACATTACAGCGGGCCGCAGGCAGTGGGGCAAGGCAGATACCGTAAAGCAGGCAGCAAACGGCGGGACGAAGCGGCAGGTAGGTGGACCACATCAAGTAGCTGGGGGGCGCTCCGGGCAGACAGCATAGACCTAGATCGTCAAAGCGGGACCCAGCAGGCAGAGGGACGGAGCAGGAAACGGCAGGTCCCAACGGGTATCCTATGTTTTTCTAATGCACTGGATTATGCTCTTAGAAGGTTTTCTTTATATCCTTTTTTCCTAGGTTGAGAGTCTAACGGCTTCATGCTTTTGAGTTACACAGTTCCGGTCCGGTCGGATGTCCGGTTGTTGCGGTCCAAGCCGACAGGTTCAAGTGGTTTTTCGTTATCCGGTTGTTTCAGTGTCAGTCGTTTCGGTTGAACAGCGCTGGTTGAGACGCAAAGAAAGAGGAAGAGCCCAGGCAGACAAGGAAGGATATACTGGGATAAGGGGAGGAGTCTGTTACTATGGTTTCCATTTTGTATACCTTTTTTCTGTTTGCTGCTATGGTAGAATTAAAGAAAGGTTATAGCAATACTCGCCTCCGTGTCTTTAATAAAATCATGACTTTACGTCATACTTTAGTAAAATCCTGTAATTCTCTGCTATGACATGAAGCCTGAATCTCTGCTATGGGGCCTCTCTCCTCTGTCTGGGTGCCGGGGCCTAAAAATATCTGACAATGGCCTGTTCCAGTGGTGGGTGACATGAAGCCTGATTCTCTGCTATGACATGAAGCCTGATTCTCTGCTATGGGACCTCTCTCCTCTGTCTGGGTGCCGGGGCCTAAATATCTGACAATGGCCTGTTCCAGTGTTGGGTGACGTGAAGCCTGATTCTCTGCTATGACATGAAGCCTGATTCTCTGCTATGACTTGAAGCCTGATTATCTGCTATGACATGAAGCCTGATTCTCTGCTATGGGACCTCTCTCCTCTGTCTGGGTGCTGGGGCCTAAATATCTGACAATGGCCTGTTCCAGTGGTGGGTGACGTGAAGCCTGATTCTCTGCTATGCCATGAAGCCTGATTCTCTGCTATGGGACCTCTCTCCTCTGTCTGGGTGCCGGGGCCTAAAAATATCTGACAGTGGCCTGTTCCAGTGGTGGGTGACATGAAGCCTGATTCTCTGCTATGGGACCTCTCTCCTCTGTCTGGGTGCCTTGGCCTAAATATCTGACAATGGCTTGTTCCAGTGGTGGGTGACGTGAAGCCTGATTCTCTGCTATGACATGAAGCCTGATTCTCTGCTATGACTTGAAGCCTGATTCTCTGCTATGACATGAATCCTGATTCTCTGCTATGGGACCTCTCTCCTCTGTCTGGGTGCCGGGGCCTAAAAATATCTGACAGTGGCCTATTCCAGTGGTGGGTGACGTGAAGCCTGATTCTCTGCTATGCCATGAAGCTTGATTCTCTGCTATGGGACCTCTCTCCTCTGTCTGGGTGCCGGGGCCTAAATATCTGACAATGGCCTGTTCCAGTGGTGAGTGACGTGAAGCCTGATTCTCTGCTATGACATGAAGCCTGATTCTCTGCCATGAGACCTCTCTCCAATTGATATTGGTTAATTTTAATTTATTCTATTTTATTTTAATTAATTTCCCTATCCACATTTGTTTGCAGGGGATTTACCTACATGTTGCTGCCTTTTGCAGCCCTCTAGCCCTTTCCTGGGCTATTTTACAGCCTTTTTAGTGCAGAAAAGTTCGGGTCCCCATTGACTTCAATGGGGTTCGGGGCGAAGTTAAGGTCGAGTTCGGATCCCGAACCCGAACATTTCCAGGAAGTTCGGCCGAACTTCTCGAACCCGAACATCCAGGTGTTCGCTCAACTTTAGTAATGGGTACCGAAAGCTTACATTTAGAAAATTCAGGGTGTACCTAGTCTTTAGGTTGCCTTGCCTTAGGAGACTTGACAGAGAGGACCTTCTTAGGACACTGGTTGATCCAATGGTCAGGATCTCCACAGTAAAAGCATTCTCCACGTCTACGGCGAAGATTCCCTCGGGTCATGCCAACCTGCATGGGTTCCTCGGTGGAGACCTCAGCATTGTCTCTGGGATAGGCCTCTGGCTGGACCACCATCAGGGAAGAGAACTGTTGTTCCTGTCGTCTCTCTCTAACCCGTCGGTCAAGTCGGACAACAAGGGTCATCATCTCCTCTAAGGTCTCTGGAAGTTGATAACTGACCAGAAGATCCTTTAATTTATCAGACAGACCTGACCTGAACTGACTCTTCAGGGCTGGTTCGTTCCATCCTGAGGGAACACACCACCTTCTGAATTGGGTGCAATAATCCTCCGCTGGTAGAGTGCCCTGAACCAGTGCCTTTAGAGCCGTCTTGGCTACTAGAGCCCTGTCTGGTTCATCATAGAGGGTACCCAGGGCCTGAAAGAACCTCTCCACAGAAGATAAACAACTGGCGCCAGCAGGTAAAGAGAACGCCCAGTCCTGGGGATCACCCTGTAATTGGGAAATGATAATGGCCACGCGTTGATTCTCGGGGCCAGAGGACACGGGGCGCAAACGGAAGTAAAGTTTGCAATTTTCCTTAAAAGAGAGAAACTTCTTCCGGTCTCCAGAAAAGGGTTCTGGGAGCTTAATATGGGGCTCAAAATGCGGACTGGAGGACTGAGGAGTGGAAGAACCTTGCCCTAACTCAAAAGAACTGAGTTTTTCCCTTAACTCCTGCACCATCTGCGTCAGATTAGAGACATGGTCAGTCAGGGTCACCAGAGGATTCATTATACAGTGGTTATTGGGCCTGTTAATCTGTAACGGTCGCGTACACACACACACACAGGGGGGAGGGAAGTGACCACTGCGCTCCACCCTTACCCTTGGCCCTGCCTACTTGCCTCGCGAGTCCTAATGACAGGGGACAACTGGACGCCAATCCCTAACTTGGAATAAGTGCAGGGATGACAGACAGAAAAACAACAGGACGTGAACGGACTGAGTCAATACCAGGAAAGCTACAAAGTACAAATGGAGCAAGCAGAGAATTGTCAGGAGAAGCCGGGGTCATAAATACCAGGAGAGACGTGAAGTACCAAAGGAGTCAGCAGAGGATCGTCAGGAGGAGGCCGGGGTCAGAATACCAGGAGAGCAGCAAAGTACACAAGGAGCAGGCAGAGGATCGTCAGGAATTCAGCAGGAGGTAAGTACGCCAGGAAAGACAAAGTCACAGGTGGAACCTAAATTAACAGGCAACCTGTGGCTGAGTGGGGAGTGAGGGTCATGTGACATGGCCAGCGTCACATGACTGACAGACCAACCAGTCGAGCACCGAGTGATCAGCTCGGCGCTCAAGGCAGACTTAGGAGCAGGGAGCCACCCAGCTAGTAAAGCCGCCCTGGGAACGAGGTAAAACACAGATCCTCGTTCCTGAAGCTAAGCAGCAGGTCTGCGGCTAATGGGGGACCGAGTGCACCTTCGGAACCCCGTTACAATAATAATCCCCAACATCAAAACCGCAGTGTCAAAAGTGACAAAATTCAACATTTGTGTGTCACTATAACTGCTTGCTGTCAGTGAATAGACTGTCACTGTGCACTTAATATGGCCGCCGGAGCTCCGATTTGAAAAATAATACTGCGCCATCACTGTGTGCAAGTTGGCGACACCCCCTGCAGAGCGGGAAACCAGTGTGCTGCCCCTTTATGCAAAACTGTCTGTTAAAGCCCATCCTACCTGTACTGTGTGGGTTCTGAGAGGCTGGCCCTGGATGCAACACAGCACCGCCCTCTTTGCCCTAGGAGGAGTCTTACCATCGCACCAAAATGGGTGGAACTATGTGTGGCTTAACAATGTGCCTACCTATTAACAGTTGGGACGAAAGCGCAGATGTAGATACAGCCCCCTATGAACCTCTTTATGCACAAATGACTGCCCCAGCATTGTGTGTTACTAAACAACCAAATCCAATAGTGGTACTGACCGATACTGTGCCGAAGATCCGACTGGTTGAGACCGCCCCCCGTGTGGTGGATAGTGGTTGCGCCGCGCCTGTCATTCAAACAGACCTGGGAGGCGGGCCTAGAACTTTGGAAGAGCGTGACGTGCATGCGCACGTAAGAAGCAGGAGTGCCGATTGCTGCAGAGAGAGAGAGAGAAAGTGCAGGAGCAGCATGGATGAAAAATCAGAGCGCCTTGTAGCTGAAAATGATTCCGGTCGGAAACCGATCACCGCTCTGCCTTTGACCCCCACAGAGATGACTCCCGAGCTGCAGGTTCGTGTAAAGGAGTTGTGGGACCGTCACTGGAGGGAGCGCAGTGAAGACCGCGGCCCTGAGTCTGCAAAAGATAGTGAAGGTCAGGATACACCCGCGACGCCGCGACCCCAGTCTCAGAAATAGACCGAAAGGTCCGGTCAGTCCAAGGATGTTCCCTCCATAGCGTGGCCCACTATGGGCAAAGTTGTCTGCAGAAATAAAGTCTGCCTGGCTGCCGCGCAATCATGCCTGCAAGCATTATAATGAAGGACTTACCCGCAGACTGTTGGAGGCACCCGTAAAGGACTTCCCAGTACCAGTACACAAACTGTGCCGAGTACTGGATTTCTGTAAGCAGAGAGGGTTCGGGTTCATCCGCGATTTGTCAACAGATCGTGAGTACTACGTGAACCGTCGGGCTGTAAAAAGAAAAGCACTTCCGCCTTGGCTACATAGCCTATATATTGGAGGAGTGGTTGAGTTCACCCCTGCAGAGGGTACACGTAGGCCCTATGCCACTGCAGTTCGTAGGCCAGGACAACCTGCAGACCCCAGGAGTCCACTCAAGACTCTGAATCTGAGGAAGAGTCAGAAAAGAAACTTCCTACTGCCCCTGTGCGGCCGCCTGATGCTAAGTACATACCACCCAGTACAACCCAGAATCAATACGCCACTGGGTTTGCAGGAACCAACATCCATTGGCAACCCACCATTGTCACCAAAGATCCTGACTCCAAACCCAAACCGCAAAGGGAAAGGGTTAGAAGAAAAAGGCCAGAGCCTCAAAACCTCAATACTACTACAGAGGACTGTGCTATGCTTCTTCAACAGTTGGCTGTACAGCAATGCCAGGGGTTTTCTATTCCCCACTATGGAGAGGAGCCTGCTGGTTCTTCAGTACAGAGAGCCACTGAAAGTCTAAACCCGGTGACCCGGAGTGACCCTACTGTTGGGCTGGTTTATAAAGAAAAGAGAGAGCTACCTCCAATCTTCGAAAAGGTAAAGCAGGAACTTGGTCTGCCATCCACTCCTAAACAGAAGGTAATGGAGGGACGTCCAGAAGGATCATCCCCTGATTCCTGGGATTCTGGTAGCCCTATTCCGACGGATGTATCTTCCTGCTCGGATCCCTACAACTAAGTAGGCTGTTTCGTAATCGTAATATGGAGCAGGAGCTGCCATTGTTTGAGAGAACTTCTCTCCTTGTTTATATTTGAGCCCCTCTCTAAGTTCTTTTTGCAAGGACTCCATCCAGGACTCCACCTACCTGAAGAATGTTGCACTATAATTGTGTGTTTTACCATGTTTAACCCCTTTTTACCCCATTTTCAGGTTTTTAAGGGACTTTATTAATGCAACGTTGGAAGTGAAATACCCTAAAGGACTTTTCTGTGCTCAATTGTTTTAAAACAAAATTTTTCCACTTTAAAATGTTTTTATAACAGGTTTTATACCCCATTTTAGGAATGGACTTTGTCTTCAAAAGCCATATCATGGACTTTTACTGCCCTTATGTGAGATCATTCTCTTATAACCATTTTGGCCGTAACACATCTACCATAAAGAAAAAAAAAAGGAAAATGTATGTGATATATTTTTATATATTTGCCTAGAATGTCTTTTTGTGCATAACCCTTTTATCAAAGGTTATCAAAGAGTCATGATAATGAATTGCAATGTCTATATTCACACGTGCATATTTGGTGGAGTGTATTTGGTGTATTTCAGGACACGGCTTAGAGATCCACAGCTTCAGACAATACCAACATCGAGGGTGACTAACATTTTACCATGGGGGTATGCAGCGTCCCACTACGTGTGTGTGGGCACTGCTTAAAAGTACTTTTTGATCTTAACAATTGCATTGTACAGTATGGTATAACTTTGCATTTGAGTATCTGCAAAATCCCTGTTAACAGGACTATTAGGTGCAATTTATACATCCCACCGCTAGATGGGGATAAAGTGCAGGTCTATATATATACCCAGGTCAGGCCTAGTAAAACAGATTAGGCAGATTAGAAGTGGAGTTCAGTTGAGATCACAGGTCAGTGTGAAGATCAGTGAGTATATTGACACTGAGAGAGTGAAAACATACAGATCCAGCACTTCAGCTCTGAAGAGAAGATTTCGTCCAGAAAGGGACAAGAGAAAAGGACAGATTCCAATTCATTCAAAGGATAAAAGCCGTAAACCAGGCATAAAGGACCTTTGGGATATTTTAGGTGAAGGATACCATAGCCTCCGGCAACCTCACCAGAAGTTCCACTGACATTGAAGTAACCCACTGCTCCAAAACCAAGAAACCTAAACAGCCTGAAACAGTGGATTTGCAGAATTAACTCTGTACCATCTAAAGACTGCATAATTGTACTGCTGCAACCAAAAGACATCCAAAGTAAAAGTTGTGAGTTGCATCTTAACACTGTCTACCTCATTATTACTACCTATGGTTGTACCACCATTAACGGTACTGGCGTCACGACAAAAACCATCAAGGGACTCCGCCGCAACAAGCAGCCTAAGCACCCCTAACATCAAGGGCACCTCAACCACCATCTTGGCTGATGCTTCCTACCACAGAGTGTGCCCCGGAAGATTTCGTGCTGTCCACCTCAACACTGTGCTGCCAGCCCAGGGAGGCTATCTGCTAACCGTGAGTAAACTGATGAACTGTGTGTTATATCAATTGGCCCCTCATCGGTCCACCGTGCACCTCACTGGCACGGATGATGTTGCAGATAGCTGGAAGTTATGGATAAACATCCGACTGGCTTGATCCCAAACTAAGGAGCATAAAGGTGACCCCTATAAAACCCTAAGAGCTCACCCTGACTGCTAAGCACATACAAGGGTCTCAGAGGTAGACGATTGCATGCCCTCCTACCTAAACTGTGTGACACCTGAAAACCCTATAATAGTGAGGGGACACGACCACCGGCTGCCTGCACTTAATACGGAGGGAGTCAGGATCACCTAGAATCAAGCCAGCAAGGAAACACAATACATGAAAGGACTTATCTGAACAAGCAGCAACAGAAGTCTGCAGCAGTGAACACTTCAATCCAGGAAGTAGTATAGGTACGCATAGCAACTCTTTCAGGTTGGGAGAGATTGTATAAACGTGATTTTGGCAGCTTGGCGCCTGGGATGATTCTCTTTGCAAAAGTCACTCCAACCATTTATTTGCCTTGCTTGCCAATCAATGGTGGGGTTATGTTTAGTGAGCCAGGGTAGCCCCAACACTAGAGGAGTATGTAATCCGCTTAGGACGAAACATGACATATCCTCAACATGAGCATCACCCACAGTCAAACGGATATTGTGAACTATGCCCTTTAACGATTTTTGAGAAAGTGGAGCGGAATCGATAGCAAAAACAGGTATATCCTTTTCCAAAGCGCATACCTGGAAACCATGTGTTATAGCAAATTGATTATCAATGAGATTGACAGCTGCTCCACTATCTACAAAAATCTCGCAAACAATGTTCTTGCTATCTAGCGCCACCCTGGCAGGTAGGAGAAAACGGGAACTACAAGCAATTGGCAAACCTTCAATTTCCGCATCAACCTTGCCAATAGTAGCAAATGGAAAGTTTTTAGAGGTTTTTTTTCTTTTTGTTTCTTTATTACCCTCAGAAAACTCTCTGAATCTCCTAGAGGGGCAAACTTTAGCCAAATGATTTATACCCCCACAACATAAAACAAACCCTCCTCTGAGAGCTGAATCCTCTACTATCAGAGGCAAGCAAACCCAGCTGCATGGCCTCCTGCTCAGAGGGGATTGAGAGAGACTGAGGCCCCTGCACACTGAATGAGACCGCCCCACTGTCCTTGCACTGAATATGACAGGAAGGAGTGGTCTCTCCTCTCTCTCTAATAGGCCTGTCAATACGAACAGCTAGAGACATGGCAGACTCCAACGAGGCAGCTCTCTCATGAAAAGCAAATGCATCTTTCAATCCCTCCGAAAGACCATGGCAAAATTGACTTCGGAGTGCAGCATCGTTCCAACCAGTATCAGCTGCCCATCTCCGAAATTCAGAACAATATATCTCTGCGGACTGTTTACCCTGGCATAAAAGACGCAGTTTAGATTCAGCCAGAGCAATACGATCCGGGTCATCATATATCTGCCCCAGGGCTCCAAAAGATTAATCCACCGATCGGAGGGGCCGTGCCCCCACCGGCAGCGAAAAGGCCCAAGACTGAGCGTTATCCCTGAGCAGCGAGATGATGATCCCCACCCTCTGCTCCTCATCACCAGGGGAATGGGGAAGTAGGCAAAAATGGAGTTTGCAAGCCTCTCTAAAGCGAACAAAATTCTCACTACCCCCGGAGAACGTATCCGGAAGCGAGATCTTAGGCTCGGAACAAACTCCATGAACGCAAGCAGAACCGGTCACCTGAACACTTCAATCCAGGAAGTAGTATAAACCGCAAAGTGAGGCAGTATGGGAGGGGATATAAAGGAAAGAGGATTAGTCTAAATAGGTGACACCTGGGAGAAGGAAATGAGATGACAAAGTGAAACCAAAACAAAGAACATCATGCAAGAGGTAGAAAAGGACGTCTGTCAGACCTTCTTACAGAAGTGGCGGTGACACTCACGTGTTGCCCCTGCGACTGCCTGGCTGCACAAGCTCAGGCCATTTGCCCAATTTGGAGACCCAGAAGTTACAGGGGCTGACCCCTGTCAGTTAGTTTGTGTAGGCGTGTGCATACTTACTGCCCCACCATGTCGCATGTCCCCGTAATGTTCACAATCCAATTTGATATCTGCTCTATCAACTTTCGATGTTCTTTTATGCGCCTACCATGGTGATTACGGGTGGCGGGAAATCAGGGTTCAAGACCGGAGAGGGAGCCTGAGAAAAAGAGACCAAATTTAAGGGAGATAAATTTATTTTTAAAAATTGGGATAGAGAAGAAATGTGGGATAGTGTTGAGCGTGAATATTCGAGTATCGAATTTTTTTAGCGAATGTCGTCACTTCGTTAATTTGCAAATATTTCGAATATGGAGCTATAAATTCGATATTTCAAATATTCGTTTTTTATTTTTTATTATTGTTATATTTTTTTCTTTCCCACTTCCCTAAAGTTGTTCTTACCTGTCCTTAGTATTCCTGACTTCCTGGCTGCTACAGTCAGTGCCCGTTGCCGCTTCTGACGACTTCCGCGCTCATGCAGCGTCCCCATCACCAGGGGAACGTTTCCATACTAGAATGTACTGTCGGATTTGAGAATTACGTTTAAATCGCAATTCGATTAATACAAGTTATAATAATCGAATTGCGATTTCAACTTGGACCTGGTTTACTATGTTTAGCTTGATAGAATTAGCGAATATGGCGAATGTATTCGTCATATTCCTCTAAACGAAGATAACGAAGTATTCTACATCTTCGGTTTAGCTACCTATTCGTCAACTTCGCTAATTCTAGCAATCTTATCGGAAAGTTGACTATAGAGTAAGTATAGAGACAGCTGTTTTTAATTCGCTATGCGAATATATGATTTATTTATTTTTTATAAATAGAATAATTATAATTATTATCAAGTATTATAATTATTCTATTTTTTTTTTAAAAAGCAGTAATATAATCGCATAGCAAATTAAACACAGCTGTCACTATAGTCAACTTTAATATTTGATTGCTAGAATTAACGAAGTTGTCGAATAGTTAGCTAAAACGAAGATGGAGAATACTTTGTTATCTTCATTTTGAGGAATATGACGAATACATTAGACATATTCGCTAATTCTATCAAGCTAACCATAGTAAACCAGGCCCAAGTTGAAATCGCAATTCGATTATTATAACTAGTATTAATCGCATTGCGATTTCAACTTGAGGCTGCTGATGGGTCTCTAATGGAATGGGTCTAGAATTAACGAACTTAACTGATATTGAATCTATCAGTGCTAATTTTCAATCACAATGTGATAATATTTGCTATTATTATTAACCACATTGCGAATCCAACTTTTATAATGCAATATTCTGACATACAGTACTATATTTCTTTTATTAGTTAATTCTACCAATACCACCTATAGCAAAATCTCCGAAGCAGGAATTGCAATGCAATAAAAATTATTTGCATTTCGAATTCAACACTATTGCTAAAATATTCGTATTGCTTGTATTGTTATAGTTAACAAGTGACCACTACATCTTATGGGTTAAATGTCCACCATCGGTATTACTGACGGTCACGGACATTAGCCGTGGGTTCATGCAGCCACACAAAGCAGGTGGCCACGGCGCCCGCATAAGTATTGATCTATGTTTAATTATTCTGCTGGATGAAGTATAGCTACGTCATTGGCTGTGAAGCGGTAAATGATTATGTCACAAATTAAAGCGGTTACATCACACTACAATGTCTGTAACATGTATGTATGGATACCAGACAAATATCTCTCATATGCACATAGCACCTCTATTTACGGGCTACACACTGTATATCCCACGCTATAAAATCCCACACCAACCCCACCTCCCCCCTTAAACCCTCTACCACCTTAAACCCCCCTCCATCACGTACCCCCCCACCTCTTTACTCACACACAGTTTATGAGAAGTAATGATTGACCTCCAGTATTTTAGTATTTGCTGGTTCATTTACCATAACCCAGGGTGCACCACGTAGAGGCGAAACAGCTGTACACCCCATACCGTACCGTCACCTCACTACACAGGTACACCTCTCCTCAGATGGCCATTGGCCAATACCCCATTGCTCATACCCCAAGCACATGCAATTTAAATACAATGTAATATTTTAACGGTAACCTAAAATCAAATATTTTCCATTTATAGGCATAATTTTTTAAAAATTTTCATGACATGATCACATTAAGTACTAATACTTGTAGTACCAATACTTCTATTTTCAAAGTTTTGCATTACATGTGTGCCTGTTGTACAAGGTCTATGATTGGACATGGTACCGTCACGCGTGCTGCTAAGAGCGCCACAGTTCGCAGTATTTGGTTTGAATTGTGGCACACACATGACCACCGGCACAAGAAAATAGTCATAGTGAATAAATGGTGCGACCATAAGCGGCGCCATGGCTATTACCCTGTTTCCATGTAACGGCGGCTGCTTTATGTAATGATAATGAATTATTACTTTGGCCCAGACTAAATTTTCCGTACTGTAACCCCATTGGTTACAATAAAACAAAACACAACAAATTTTATAGAATAATAAACTTTTATAAATCAATCTTTAAATAAAGAAAAATATTAACATAAATAACGGAAGGAAGGCCCAAAAAACAACAGAAAAAAAATTGAAGGCAATTTTTTTATTTCTTTGAGCTTTTTCTGCAGCCCATCCATGGCCTTTTGGTTGACCTCCTCTGCTTGGGCCAACTCAAGGGAGTGTTGGAGCTTCTGCTCCCTCATCCTTCTCATGTGCAGCGCCCTCAACTTTCTCATGCGTTCGCACTGCTCCCGCTGCACAATTTTCATTTCTTTACTAAAGTTGTTTATTGCTGTAAAAGTAAAGGAAATATAAATTTTAAATGTACTTTAAAAGACAATCATTGTTTGGTGTATAAAGCAGATAAAGTGCTGTCTGACCCAGGAAGAAGTACATCTTCGACTTAAAAAGATTAAAATAGACAAATTACCAGGACCAGATGGCATACACACCCGTATCCTAAGTGAATTAAGTAATGTCATAGCCAGACCCTTATTTCTGATATTTGCGGACTCTATACTGACAGTGAATGTCCCACAGGATTGGCGCATGGCAAATGTGGTGCCAATATTCAAAAAGGGTTCAAAAACAGAGCCTGGAAACTATAGGTCGGTAAGTTTAACATCTGTTGTGGGTAAACTGTTTGAAGGTTTTCTGAGAGATGCTATCTTAGAGCATCTCAACTGAAATAAGCAAATAACGCCATATCAGCATGGCTTCGTGAGGGATCGGTCATGTCAGACTAATTTAATCAGTTTCTATGAGGAGGTAAGTTCTAGACTTGACAGCGGCGAATCAATGGATGTCGTATATCTGGACTTCTCCAAAGCATTTGACACTGTACCACATAAAAGGTTAGTATATAAAATGAGAATGCTCGGACTGGGAGAAAACATCTGTATGTGGGTAAGTAACTGGCTGAGTGATAGAAAACAGAGGGTGGTTATTAACGGTACACACTCAGATTGGGTCACTGTCACTAGTGGGGTACCTCAGGGGTCAGTACTGGAGGGGTCACTGTCACTAGTGGGGTACCTCAGGGTCAGTATTGGGCCCTATTCTCTTCAATATATTTATTAATGATCTTGTAGAAGGCTTGCATAGTAAATTATCAATTTTTGCAGATGAAAATAAACTGTGTAAAGTAATTAACAATGAAGAGGACAGTATACTGTGTATATATATATATATACTACAGAGGACAGTATACGGTATATATACTACAGAGGACAGTATACTGTATATATATACTACAGAGGACAGTATACTACTACAGAGGGATCTGGATAGATTGGAGGCTTGGGCAGATAAGTGGCAGATGAGGTTTAACACTGACAAATGTAAGGTTATGCACATGGGAAGGAATAATGCAAGTCACCCGTACATACTAAATGGTAAAACACTGGGTAACACTGACATGGAAAAGGATCTAGGAATTTTAATAAACAGCAAACTAAGCTGCAAAAACCTGTGTCAGGCAGCTGCTGCCAAGGCCAATAACATAATGGGTTGCATCTAAAGGGGTATAGATGCCCGTGATAAGAACATAGTCCTACCACTCTACAAATCGTTATTCAGACCACACATGGAGGACTGTGTACAGTTCTGGGCTCCTGTAAACAAGGCAGACATAGCAGAGCTGGAGAGGGTCCAGAGGAGGGCAACTAAAGTAATAACTGGAATGGGGCAACTACAGGACCCTGAAAGATTATCAGCATTAGGGTTATTCACGACTGAGGGGAGATCTAATTACTATGTATAAATATATCAGGGGTCAGTACAGAGATCACTCCCATCATCTATTTATCCCCAGGACTGTGACTGTGACGAGGGGACATCCTCTGCATCTGGAGGAAAGAAGGTTTGTACACAAATATAGAAGAGGATTCTTTACGGTAAGAGCAGTGAGACTATGGACTCTATACTGTAAGAGCAGTGAGACTATGGACTCTTTACTGTAAGAGCAGTGAGACTATGGACTTTTTTACGGTAAGAGCAGTGAGACTGTGGACTCTTTACTGTAAGAGCAGTGAGACTATGGATTCTTTACTGTAAGAGCAGTGAGACTATGGACTCTATACTGTAAGAGCAGTGAGACTATGGACTCTATACTGTAAGAGCAGTGAGACTATGGACTCTTTACTGTAAGAGCAGTGATACTATGGACTCTATACTGTAAGAGCAGTGAGACTATGGACTCTATACTGTAAGAGCAGTGAGACTATGGACTCTGTACTGTAAGAGCAGTGAGACTATGGACTCTTTACTGTAAGAGCAGTGAGACTATGGACTCTTTACTGTAAGAGCAGTGAGACTATGGACTCTTTACTGTAAGAGCAGTGAGACTATGGACTCTTTACTGTAAGAGCAGTGAGACTATGGACTCTTTACTGTAAGAGCAGTGAGACTATGGACTTTTTACGGTAAGAGCAGTGAGACTGTGGACTCTTTACTGTAAGAGCAGTGAGACTATGGATTCTTTACTGTAAGAGCAGTGAGACTATGGACTCTATACTGTAAGAGCAGTGAGACTATGGACTCTATACTGTAAGAGCAGTGAGACTATGGACTCTTTACTGTAAGAGCAGTGATACTATGGACTCTATACTGTAAGAGCAGTGAGACTATGGACTCTATACTGTAAGAGCAGTGAGACTATGGACTCTGTACTGTAAGAGCAGTGAGACTATGGACTCTTTACTGTAAGAGCAGTGAGACTATGGACTCTTTACTGTAAGAGCAGTGAGACTATGGACTCTTTACTGTAAGAGCAGTGAGACTATGGACTCTTTACTGTAAGAGCAGTGAGACTATGGACTCTATACTGTAAGAGCAGTGAGACTATGGACTCTTTACTGTAAGAGCAGTGAGACTATGGACTCTTTACTGTCAGAGCAGTGAGACTATGGACTCTATACTGTAAGAGCAGTGAGACTATGGACTCTATACTGTAAGAGCAGTGAGACTATGGACTCTTTACTGTAAGAGCAGTGAGACTATGGACTCTTTACTGTAAGAGCAGTGAGACTATGGACTCTTTACTGTAAGAGCAGTGAGACTGTGGACTCTTTACTGTAAGAGCAGTGAGACTATGGACTCTGTACTGTAAGAGCAGTGAGACTATGGACTCTTTACTGTAAGAGCAGTGAGACTATGGACTCTATACTGTAAGAGCAGTGAGACTATGGACTCTTTACTGTAAGAGCAGTGAGACTATGGACTCTTTACTGTAAGAGCAGTGAGACTATGGACTCTTTACTGTAAGAGCAGTGAGACTATGGACTCTATACTGTAAGAGCAGTGAGACTGTGGACTCTATACTGTAAGAGCAGTGAGACTATGGACTCTTTACTGTAAGAGCAGTGAGACTATGGACTCTTTACTGTAAGAGCAGTGAGACTATGGACTCTTTACTGTAAAAGCAGTGAGACTATGGACTCTTTACTGTAAGAGCAGTGAGACTATGGACTATTTACTGTAAGAGCAGTGAGACTATGGACTCTATACTGTAAGAGCAGTGAGACTATGGACTCTTTACGGTAAGAGCAGTGAGACTATGGACTCTTTACTGTAAGAACGGTGAGACTATGGACTCTTTACGGTAAGAGCAGTGAGACTATGGAGCTCTCTGCCTGAGGAGGTGGTGATGGTGAGTACAATACAGGAATTCAGGAGGGGCCTGTATGTATTTCTGGAGTGTAATAATATTACAGGCTATAGCTACTAGAGAGGGGTTGTTGATCCATGGAATTATTGTTATTGCCTGATTGGAGTCGGGAATTAATTTTTTATTCCCCTAAAGTGGGGAAAATTGGCTTCTACCTGACAGGTTTTTTTTTGCCTTCCTCTGGATCAACTTGCAGGATAGCAGGCCGAACTGGATGGACAGATCTATTTTTTAGGCCTTCTGTACTATGTACTATGTTACTATGTTAATCCGTTATATATTCGTTTATTTAGGATTAATAATAGTTCTTTAGACTTTAGGGTTATGGACTTAGTAGTTAAGTTAATGCTTTTTTTGTAGATTAATTACTTTATACTGTTCATGTTTTATATTACTGTTGTGCGTTGTGCGTTCTTTGTTGACAGTTTCATAGTTTTTACACCATTCTTTAGATAATTATTTATATGGTTTTGTGCACTTAAATTTTTTAGTTTAAGAAAATTGTTATATATTGGATGCTCGTTACATCTTAATTAAATTGTATGCCTCATTGAGATACTTTACGGAAATCATTACACCAGTAACATCAGCTAGCTGTAAAAAAAACTTTTTACGTGGATTTAATTAGGGTCCGTGTTTTTGGACTGAGTGCCCAGACAGATATAGTGGCACAGGTCACTCCCGTACTCCATCAAGCCTTTTTAATAAAGTTTGGAATAAATATTCTGTTCTTTTCAAGTGTGGACAGGAGATGTGAAAACTGAACCTGCAGAGAAATGAGCATGGTCTCTGACAGACCCTAAAGAGTGGTGATATACTAATCTTTTTGCTACACTGCTTGGAGTGAACGCAAAGTGGGGGACTTCAGGTTATGCAATATCTGAAGTCTGAATAAAATTTAGAGGTTGAACTTGAACTTGTTTATAATTGTTTGCTTGAATAAAATCTGCCTGTGGTAAAGACTAAACTGGCACCTGTATGTGTGTGGGGACATTTTTTAAATTAAAACATCAACAGAATATATTTACCCTCCTGGCGGGGGGTGGTCACCACCTCGTCTTCTTCCTCCTCCTCATCCTCCTGGACCTGAACTGCCTCTGCCTCAGGTGGGCTATGGGCCTGATGCCCTGATGGTCCTGCCTGCTCCTCATCCTCCTCATCCTCACTTATCTCCTTTTCTTCTACCACCTTCTTATTAGAGCGTTTAGCTCTTAATTTTGGAAGAGGCACTCCTGTAATGACCAAATTGTTCAAAAATACCAACATAAACAAGCAAAGAAAAAAAAAAGTTAACGGTACACAAAATTAATCTATGGTGGGATCTGGATGGCATAATGATTACCCCTATGTTTGATTTCACATGATTTGGTGTTAGATGAAACTATGAATGAAGTATTTCATATGGTTTACAGTTGAGTACGTTTATATCTAGGATGAGGTACCGGGGGGTATTGGTTCACAAGGTACTGTTGCAGGGTTATTGAAAAGAGTTGTACAAAGTCAACTGTTTTGACATTGGATCGGGGTTTACATCATATATCTGTATCTCGCTGTGAGTGTATGTATATATTTTAAATGTTTAATCAGCTACGTGTCCCAGCATTTACTAAATCCGTGCTGGAGAACTTTTAGGCAGAAGAGAAAACCAACTAATATATTTATCGCAAATTTCCAACGTTACCATTGTACCAGAATACCAGTATAGTCTGTACCTAAATACCAGTCTAGTCTGTGCCTGAATACCAGTATAGTCTGTGCCTGAATACCAGTATAGTCTGTGCCTGAATACCAGTATAGTCTGTACCTGAATACCAGTATAGTCTGTACCTGAATACCAGTATAGTCTGTACCTGAATACCAGTATAGTCTGTACCTGCATACCAGTATAGTCTGTGCCTGAATACCAGTCTAGTCTGTGCCTGCATACCAGTATAGTCTGTGCCTGAATACCAGTATAGTCTGTACCTGAATACCAGTATAGTCTGTGCCTGAATACCAGTATAGTCTGTGCCTGCATACCAGTATAGTCTGTGCCTGAATACCAGTATAGTCTGTACCTGCATACCAGTCTAGTCTGTGCCTGCATACCAGTATAGTCTGTGCCTGAATACCAGTATAGTCTGTGCCTGAATACCAGTATAGTCTGTGCCTGAATACCAGTATAGTCTGTACCTGCATACCAGTATAGTCTGTACCTGAATACCAGTATAGTCTGTACCAGAACACCAGTATAGTCTGTGCCTGAATACCAGTATAGTCTGTGCCTGAATACCAGTATAGTCTGTGCCTGAATACCAGTATAGTCTGTACCTGCATACCAGTCTAGTCTGTGCCTGCATACCAGTATAGTCTGTGCCTGAATACCAGTATAGTCTGTGCCTGAATACCAGTATAGTCTGTGCCTGAATACCAGTATAGTCTGTGCCTGAATACCAGTATAGTCTGTACCTGCATACCAGTCTAGTCTGTGCCTGCATACCAGTATAGTCTGTGCCTGAATACCAGTATAGTCTGTACCTGAATACCAGTCTAGTCTGTACCTGAATACCAGTATAGTCTGTACCTGCATACCAGTCTAGTCTGTACCTGAATACCAGTATAGTCTGTGCCTGAATACCAGTATAGTCTGTGCCTGAATACCAGTATAGTCTGCGCCTGCATACCAGTCTAGTCTGTGCCTGAATACCAGTATAGTCTGTGCCTGAATACCAGTATAGTCTGTACCTGAATACCAGTATAGTCTGTACCAGAATACCAGTATAGTCTGTACCTGAATACCAGTATAGTCTGTGCCAGAATACCAGTATAGTCTGTGCCTGAATACCAGTATAGTCTGTACCTGAATACCAGTATAGTCTGTGCCTGCATACCAGTATAGTCTGTGCCTGAATACCAGTATAGTCTGTACCTGCATACCAGTCTAGTCTGTGCCTGCATACCAGTCTAGTCTGTACCAGAATACCAGTATAGTCTGTGCCTGAATACCAGTATAGTCTGTACCTGAATACCAGTATAGTCTGTGCCTGCATACCAGTATAGTCTGTGCCTGAATACCAGTATAGTCTGTACCTGCATACCAGTCTAGTCTGTGCCTGCATACCAGTATAGTCTGTACCAGAATACCAGTATAGTCTGTGCCTGAATACCAGTATAGTCTGTACCTGAATACCAGTATAGTCTGTGCCTGCATACCAGTATAGTCTGTGCCTGAATACCAGTATAGTCTGTACCTGCATACCAGTATAGTCTGTGCCTGCATACCAGTCTAGTCTGTGCCTGAATACCAGTATAGTCTGTGCCTGAATACCAGTATAGTCTGTGCCTGAATACCAGTATAGTCTGTGCCTGAATACCAGTATAGTCTGTGCCTGCATACCAGTATAGTCTGTGCCTGCATACCAGTATAGTCTGTGCCTGCATACCAGTATAGTCTGTGCCTGCATACCAGTATAGTCTGTACCTGCATACCAGTCTAGTCTGTGCCTGAATACCAGTATAGTCTGTGCCTGAATACCAGTATAGTCTGTGCCTGAATACCAGTATAGTCTGTGCCTGAATACCAGTATAGTCTGTGCCTGAATACCAGTATAGTCTGTGCCTGCATACCAGTATAGTCTGTGCCTGCATACCAGTATAGTCTGTGCCTGCATACCAGTATAGTCTGTGCCTGAATACCAGTATAGTCTGTACCAGAATACCAGTATAGTCTGTGTTCCACACAATTATCATTTTGCTGTAACAGCCTGCCTACATTCAATATGCTGACTGTGCTGTTAATAGTGGGCCTGCGAAGCTGTATGGTAGGGAATGTCTAAAGCCGATTAGTACACCTTAGACCTTTTCAAGGGTATGCGGCCCACAGAGAGGGCTCTGAGTGCCGCCTCTAGCACCCGTTCCATCGATTCAACACCACTGAAGTAAGTAATCAGTTGTAAAGGGATAGAAATACTTATTTGCATAACTCAACACATAAATAAAAAGAGGTGTTAGTTATAAAATTAATGTAAGCATCGTACCTGGACAATTTTTATCTCTGACCTCTTTGATTAGTTCCATCTTGTGCCTTTTTAGATCTGACCATTTTTTCAGATAGGCCATTTTAGAATGCCTCTTTCTTGTGCCACGTAGCGTTGGCCATTCTCCGTAAAATGGCCTGCTTTTCTGCGCGGCAAGTTATGTTGTCATAACCTTTTTCCAACAGAGTCTACCAGATAATAATTAAAGGATGTAATCCAAAAGTAGTAAAATAAAATTATTAGTAATTATAATCATCTAAACCATAAAAATGTAAATTTTATATGAAATTTTTAAAACAGTAGATATTTATATAGTTCCCTATAGAACTATATGAAAGTAAAGTAATAATTAAAACATTTTTATTCAAAGCAAATATAAGAATTAAATTCCACAGTGGACGCCTCTTTAACAGTGACTTTCAACAATGGCCTCCAATGTAACAGTGACCTTGACAGAGTCTGCCCTTTTAATAGTGACTTTGACAAAGACCTCGCCTTTAACAGTGACTATAACAGTGCCCTCCCCTTTAAGAATGACTTGGAACAGTGGCCGCACCTATAACAGTGACTAGAACAGGGGCAGCCCCTTTAAGAGTGACTTGCAACAGTGTCTAACAAGGACCCTATCTGGGAAGGGTTTAATTATTACTTAAACACTATTGCCTACTCGGCTATCTAACCACTCTTGTCCCAGACTAATAAAACGTAACTTTTACTTATTCATGTTTAAAAAAACAAAAATTATTGTGAGCTACCTATAGGGTTAAAAACACTGTACCCCATGTGGCTTACTGTATATGAAGAATCACTGGGTGTATGAGTTGGCGGGAGTGCACTAACACCGCTCAGTCATACATCATATTCCCTGTTATATAAACATGTTCAAAACATGCCTGATAGCTGCTTGGCCCCCATGTCTGGGGAATAGCACACCAAGGTTGAATGTACTTAGAAGTAACATATATTGTGGTATCAGGCACACAACAGCACTGTAAGATCACAATAGGGTCAGCAAGTTAAAAAACCTAAAATACGCCCCCCAACATGTTTCGCCAGCTAATCTGGCTTCATCAGGGGTGTCGGGCAGACTTGAGTATCTGACGCTGGTGGAGGGATTTAACCTCTCAACTTTCATTTCCTGTGCGGATAATGCACCAATCCGCAAGCTGTTTGGATCATGTTCGTTACTTTTAACCTATCATTGCACACATTGTTGCAAAGACAGGTTTTGTGGCGTCACTTAGGAGGCGGGACCAGGATGTCCCGATGTGCAGAACGGACCGCCGCACACACTTACCTTTCCTACAGGTCCCATATATATCGTTCTGCGCATGCGTTGAAACTTAGGCAGTAAACAACACACCTCTATGCGCTGTGCCGTTCCCCGCATTGACCTCTCCTCGGATTGTACTGATTTCCTGCGCATGCGCAAGGACTTGGGAAGGGAGAGGCACAATATTCCTTAAATGCCTCTATCCTCATAGCTACATTTACGCAAATCATAAGAGACCAGAGAGAGAGATATAAGTAGCAACTTTATACTCTGCCTCTGAGTGTCATTACTAGTTGTTAGTGCGCATACTAATGAATCTGAGAGGGAACTTGGGTACTACGGCTGCTCAGATACTACATTCCTATTGCCACAACATCATAACTATTCGCATTCAAAAGGCAGGGAACAAAGATGTACCCTACCACAGATATTTATATTATTAATGCACATATATATATTGCAAATACTGCTAATTTACCAGTATAAATGATCCTGCGGATAATACACCCTCCCACACTCCTTATCCTATAGTGATAGTTATTCCACTGCTACTTTTAGTTATGTTGTTTTTGTAAAAAGACATCCTGACAATCAACTTATCACTTTCAAGAGTGACCTCCATATATTATGAGGTTTATTGGCTATATAATTGGTAGCTCCTATTATCACTATTGTCAGACCATTGGTGTGAGAAGGCATTAGCCCATCTGGGAATGACTATATCCAGCTCTATTTCCCACTTCACACAGGGGAGGAATTGTATATTCCACGTAAGTTTAGTATCCAATTTTTGGAACTGTTATTATCGGATTTAATAAACCAGCGTCTGTATCTGCTCACATAAACGTCTATTCATTTAAAAAAAATATAGTATTGTATTCTGTCCTCATTTTACAAAAAAGATGTATAGGTGAAGCCTTCGTTTAAGCCATTTGGGCTAAGGCTATTCAGGCGGTAAATCCACCTTGTTTCTTCTTTTAGCAGGATTTGATCTAAATTCCCTCTCCTTGGCCCCAAAGTCAATTTACAGACACCCCAAAACTTTAGGGATTTTGGGTCACCATTGTGAAAAGTTCTGACGTGTCGTGATATTGCTGTGTCAGACTTAGTATTGATGCTGCTTATGTGTTGGCAAATTCGTCGTCGGAATTCTTGGGATGTTTTGCCCACATACAATTTGGGAAACGGGCATTGTGCAATGTAGATAATGCCTATTGTTTGACAATTAATAAATTCCCTAATCTCGTATTTTCTATGCAATATTTTATTTTTGAATCTCGTATTTTCTGTCATCCAGGGGGGTTCGTAAAAATCTTAAGTTTTTGTATAAATGGGCAGAAACTACATCTACCACATGGGTAGGTTCCCACTATACTGGACTTAAGCCAGGTGGTTTTTGGTGGATCCGTGCTATGGAAACTATGCACTAAAAAGTCCTTTAGATTTTTACCCCTCCGATACGTAATCTTAGGTTTGGATGACACAACCTCCTTTAAATCATTATCACTACTTAGCACATGCCAGTGTTTACCCCAAATTTGGTAAACCTTCCGGTGTTGTGCATCAAAAGTACCAATGCATCTTATTGGTGACGTCTCAACCGTCATTTGTTTATTTGCTAAGAGATCTACTCTATTGGTACTCTTAGCCCTACTAAACGCTTTATGTAGGGTCTTTTTAGGGTACCCTCGTTGGTGAAAACGGTCCAAAAGGGTATTGCATTCACGAGCAAAACCCACATCATCCGAACAGTTTCGGCGAGCACGTAAATATTGGCCTGTGGGAATTCCTCTTTTTAGAGGTAGGGGATGGTAGCTCTGCCAATGTAAGAGGGTGTTAGTTGAGGTTGGTTTTCGGTAGACCTCTGTCCTGATGCGGCCGCCAGATTCCAAAGAGATTCTAAGGTCAAGAAAAGTCAGCGTATTCTGATGAATTTCTGAGGTAAATTTCATACCTACATCATTTTGATTAAGGCTGGCAACAAAATTGTGAAACAGTGTTGTTGTGCCATCCCACAGAATCAGAACATCGTCGATATAACGACCCCAAAAAATAATGTGCTTGGTGTATTGTGTAAACTCATCTGTGAAAACTAAAGTGTCCTCCCACCAACCTAAAAATAAATTGCCCATTAAATAAGAAGTAATTATGTGTGAGAAGAAAGCGTAAGAGTGTGAGTATTAACTTATTGTGCGCGTGAAATTGTGTGCCTTTGGTAGAGAGAAACGATGCTACTGCATTGATTCCCAAGTCATGTTTAATGTTAGTGTAGAGAGCTTCAATGTCCAAGCTAGCAAGTTGGGTATGTTCTGTGACCTGAATTTCCTGTAATCTGGCGACCGCATCCTTTGTGTCTCTGACATAAGACGGTAAAGAGGGAACAAACGGCGAGATGAATTTATCCACAAATTCATTGATGTTTTCCATAAGGCTGTTATTACCCGAAATAATCGGTCTCCCTGGTATCGGATATCTCTGCTTATGGATCTTGGGAATCGCATATATGGTTGCTATAGTTGGTCGCAAATTTAAGAGAAATTTGTACTCATCCTTAGAGATGAGGTTGTCATTTTTTGCCACCCCTAAAATCACCTTCAGTTCCTCTACATATTTTACCGTAGGGTTTGAGTCTAATTTTTTATATGTCCGTATGTCCTTCAACAAATCCATCACCATACTTTCATACATTTTTCTTCCCATAGCCACGATGTTTCCACCCTTATCGGACGGTTTAAGTACTAGATCTGAATTTCCCATCAATTCTCTCAGGGCTAATTTTTCTTCTCGTTCTAGATTATCATTGCCCAGGGACCGTGAGCTGGATATAGTCATTCCCAGATGGGCTAATGCCTTCTCACACCAATGGTCTGACAATAGTGATAATAGGAGCTACCAGTTATATAGCCAATAAACCTCATAATATATGGAGGTCACTCTTGAAAGTGATAAGTTGATTGTCAGGATGTTTTTTTTTACAAAAACAACATAACTAAAAGTAGCAGTGGAATAACTATCACTATAGGATAAGGAGTGTGGGAGGGTGTATAATCCGCAGGATCATTTATACTGGTAAATTAGCAGTATTTGCAATATATATATGTGCATTAATGATATAAATATCTGTGGAAGGGTACATCTTTGTTCCCTGCCTTTTGAATGCAAATAGTTATGATGTTGTGGCAATAGGAATGTAGTATCTGAGCAGCCGTAGTACCCAAGTTCCCTCTCAGATTCGTTAGAATGCGCACTAACAACTAGTAATGACACTCAGAGGCAGAGTATAGGCTTGCTACTTATATCTCTCTCTCTGGTCTCTTATGATTTGCGTAAATGTAGCTATGAGGATAGAGGCATTTAAGGAATATTGTGCCTCTCCCTTCCCAAGTCCTTGCGCATGCGCAGGAAATCAGTACAATCCGAAGAGAGGTCAATGCGGGGAACGGCACAGCGCATAGAGGTGTGTTATTTACTGCCTAAGTTTCAACGCATGCGCAGAACGATATATATGGGACCTGTAGGAAAGGTAAGTGTGTGCGGCGGTCCGTTCTGCACATCGGGACATCCTGGTCCCGCCTCCTAAGTGACGCCACAAAACCTGTCTTTGCAACAATGTGTGCAATGATAGGTTAAAAGTAACGAACATGATCCAAACAGCTTGCGGATTGGTGCATTATCCGCACAGGAAATGAAAGCTGAGAGGTTAAATCCCTCCACCAGCGTCAGATACTCAAGTCTGCCCGACACCCCTGATGAAGCCAGATTAGCTGGCGAAACATGTTGGGGGCGGATTTTAGGTTTTTTAACTTGCTGACCCTATTGTGATCTTACAGTGCTGTTGTGTGCCTGATACCACAATATATGTTACTTCTAAGTACATTCAACCTTGGTGTGCTATTCCCCAGACATGGGGGCCAAGCAGCTATCAGGCATGTTTTGAACATGTTTATATAACAGGGAATATGATGTATGACTGAGCGGTGTTAGTGCACTCCCGCCAACTCATACACCCAGTGATTCTTCATATACAGTAAGCCACATGGGGTACAGTGTTTTTAACCCTATAGGTGGCTCACAATAATTTTTGTTTTTTTAAACATGAATAAGTAAAAGTTACGTTTTATTAGTCTGGGACAAGAGTGGTTAGATAGCCGAGTAGGCAATAGTGTTTAAGTTGCAACAGTGTCCGCACCTATAACAGTGACTAGAACAGGTGCCGCCCCTTTAAGAGTGACTTTGAACAGTGACCGCACCTTGGACTTGGACAACAGCACATTGACTTAACCTGGGGCCGCCCCTTTAAGAGTGACTTTGAACAGTGACCGCACCTTGGACTTGGACAACAGCACAGTGACTAGAACAGGGGCCGCCCCTTTAAGAGTGACTTTGAACAGTGACCGCACCTTGGACTTGGACAACAGCACAGTGACTAGAACAGGGGCCGCCCCTTTAAGAATGACTCTGAACACTGACCGCACCTTGGACTTGGACAACAGCACAGTGACTAGAACAGGGGCCGCCCGTTTAAGAGTGACTTTGAACACTGACTGCACCTTGGACTTGGACAACAGCACAGTGACTAGAACAGGGGCCGCCCCTTTAAGAATGACTCTGAACACTGACCGCACCTTGGACTTGGACAACAGCATAGTGACTTGAACTGGGACCGCCCCTTTAAGAGTGACTTTGAACACTGACCGCACCTTGGACTTGGACAAAAGCACATTGACTTGAACTGGGACTGCCCCTTTAAGAGTGACTTTGAACACTGAACGCACCTTGGACTTGGACAACAGCACAGTGACTAGAACAGGGGCCGCCCCTTTAAGAGTGACTTTGAACAGTGACCGCACCTTGGACTTGGACAACAGCACAGTGACTAGAACAGGGGCCGCCCCTTTAAGAGTGACTCTGAACACTGACCGCACCTTGGACTTGGACAACAGCACAGTGACTTGAACTGGGACCGCCCCTTTAAGAGTGACTTTGAACACTGACCGCACCTTGGACTTGGACAACAGCACATTGACTTGAACTGGGACCGCCCCTTTAAGAGTGACTCTGAACACTGACCGCACCTTGGACTTGGACAACAGCACAGTGACTAGAACAGGGGCCGCCCCTTTAAGAGTGACTCTGAACACTGACCGCACCTTGGACAACAGCACAGTGACTAGAACTGGGACCGCCCCTTTAAGAGTGACTCTGAACACTGACCGCACCTTGGACTTGGACAACAGCACAGTGACTAGAACAGGGGCCGCCCCTTTAAGAGTGACTCTGAACACTGACCGCACCTTGGACTTGGACAACAGCACAGTGACTAGAACTGGGACCGCCCCTTTAAGAGTGACTTTGAACACTGACCGCACCTTTGACTTGGACAACAGCAGAGTGACTAGAACAGGGGCCGCCCCTTTAAGAGTGACTTTGAACAGTGACCGCACCTTGGACTTGGACAACAGCACAGTGACTAGAACAGGGACCGCCCCTTTAAGAGTGACTCTGAACACTGACCGCACCTTGGACTTGGACAACAGCACAGTGACTAGAACTGGGACCGCCCCTTTAAGAGTGACTTTGAACACTGACCGCACTTTTGACTTGGACAACAGCACAGTGACTAGAACAGGGGCCGCCCCTTTAAGAGTGACTTTGAACAGTGACCGCACCTTGGACTTGGACAACAGCACAGTGACATACTTTTCCAGGTAGAATTACTTACAGTGATCAAATATTCCAGCTCTTCAGCATCTAAATTGCTTCTTGCCATTTTCGTAATTTCAATCGACCTCTCTCCACTCTCCTTGCAATCCCAGGCACGCACGTACAGACGCACGCTCACGATTATTTTAATGACGTATTTTCGCGAAAACAAACCACACAGTTCACTGTATAGGCAGGCAAATTTCATATTGGTACCTTGCTCTCAGTTATATTCGCGTACGAATGATACTTATTTCATATTGTTACCTTGCTCTAAGTTATATTCGCGTACGAATGATACTTATCTCATATTGTTACCTTGCTCCAAGTTATATTCGCGTACGAATGATACTTATCTCATATTGTTACCTTGCTCCAAGTTATATTCGCGTACGAATGGTACTTATCTCATATTGTTACCTTGCTCTAAGTTATATTCGCGTACGAATGATACTTATCTCATATTGTTACCTTGCTCCAAGTTATATTCGCGTACGAATGAAACTTATCTCATATTGTTACCTTGCTCCAAGTTATATTCGCGTAGGAATGATACTTATCTCATATTGTTACCTTGCTCCAAGTTATATTCGCGTACAAATGAAACTTAATTCTATTGAGTCAGACAATAGTAAATCAGACTAATGGCTCTAATGTTCCATTCGAACGCGATTAAAACTTATTCAATCTGGATAGCTGTAAATTAAACTAGCAATTGATCCAGGCCATTGTGATTTTGTTTTTTTCGTCACATATTGTACTTCATGACACTTTTAAAATGAAGTATTGATAATTAATTTTTTTTTATAAAATAATACCAAATTGAACAAAAAATGGTAAAAAAATTACAAATTTTATAACTTTCAATTTCTCTACTTCTATAATACATATTAATGCCTCAAATAATTCGTTATTACTTTACATACCCAACATGTCTACTTAATTTTTGGATTATTTTGTGAATGATATATAATTTTTTAGCGTTGTTACAAGGCTTAGAAGTTTAGAAGCAAATCTTTTTCACCAAAGAATTTTTTTGGTACCAATTCAGTTCTGAAGTCACTTTGTGAGGCTTACATAATACAAACCATGCAAAAATGAGCCCATTTTTGAAACTACACCCCTCAAGGTATTTGAAAATGATTATAAAAATATTGATAACCCTTTTGGTGTCCCTCAAGAATTAATGAAAAATAGAGGTACAATCTTTAAATTTCACTTATTTGTCAGATTTACCATTTTATTAATTTATTTCCAGTTACAAAGCAAAGGTTAACAGTCAAACCAACCTCAGTATTTATGGCCCTGATTCTGTAGTTAACAGAAACACCCCATATGCGGTCGTAAACCGCTGTACGGGCACACGGCAGGGCGCAGAATGAAATTATCTGGATATGATTTTTGGAAGGCACATTTTGCTGGACTGTTTTTTTTGACACCATGTCCCATTTGAAGCCCCCCTGATGCACCCCTAGAGTAGAAACTGGAAAAAATAGCCCCATTTTACAAACTACGGGATAGGGTGGCAGTATTGTTGGCAATAGTTCAGGGTAAATATGATTTTTTTTGCTCTATATTTAACTTTTTGTGAGGCCAGTTAACAAAAAAAACCTGTTTTAGCACCCTTTTTTTTTATATTTATAACATTCATCTGACAGGTTATATCATGTGACATTTTTATAGACTAGGTTGTCACGGATACCTAATAGGTATACTTTTTAATTTCTGTAAGTTTTACACAATGATTTATTTTTAGAAACCAAAAAATCATGTTTTAGTGTTTACATAGTCTGAGAGCCATAATTTGTAAATTTTTGGGGCTAATACCTTGGGTAGGGTATGATTTTTGTGGGATGAGATGACGGTTTTATTGGCACTTGAATTGGCTCCATACCTAATATTATTTTATTTTTTTCACAGTACTTTATAGCTTTTTTGTTTAAATTTATTAGGAGAAAAATACTCCTAATATGAAAAATCCTGAAGATAGCCCCAACACGTGTATCAACTGAGGCAATAGTTATGACTGTATGTCAATGTCCGGTATTCAGTGGTAAGTACAGAGATGCGTACAAGTAAAGCGCACAGGCACTGGCCTCCAGATTACTTACAGTGTCCAGCCGCTTTAGGTCTCCCGGTCTCACCCCTCCTTGCTGTCTGACTGCAGCGCGATTTCCCAGGTGGCCGAACACGGCCGTCTGTGGCGTCCCACGTGACCTGGTGATATGAGGTTCCGGGCGGACACTTAGATGACGTCAATACCGGACATTGACATACAGTCATAACTATTGCCTCAGTTGATACACGTGTTGGGGCTATCTTCAGGATTTTTCATATTACCATCATTACCTGGTTCACTTGGTGCAGTACTGCATGATTTGGGACACTGTTCGGATGAACTCTAACATTTTGAACTTCAATATATCGTACCCACAGTAGTGCATTGACCACTGCACCAGCTGCACAGTTGTATATACCACCTTGTCGTATTAGTGGCATTATATGTACATGCAATATAGGCTGCTATTAGTAGTTACTTGATGTACGTTTTATGTAATTTTAGGGGTTTGTTTTTAGAATATTAAATATCAATTATTCATCTATCTAGAGTTTCCCTGGTGTGTGTGCCCCCTCACTCTCTCTATACGTTTTGCATTCTTTGTGGTCCTGAGGGTAGGACTAGAGGGTGAGCACCTATCCATACGTGATAGGGGTGAGCCGCTGTATTCTATTACTTGTATTGTTACAGTTAACAAGTTACCACTGCATCTTATGGGTTAAATGTCCACCATCAGTATTACTGACGGTCACAGACATCAGACGCAGAAGTATAGCTAGGACATTGGGTGTGAAGCGGTAAATGATTTTGGCACAAATTAAAGTGGTTACATCACACCACAATGTCTGTAACATGTATGTATGGATAGCAGACAAATATCTCTCATATGCACATAGCACCTCTATTTACGGGCTACACAATGTATATCCCACTCTATAAAACCCACATCCAACCCCACCTTCCCCCTTAAACACTTCACCACCTTAAACCCCCCCCACCTCCTCACTCACACACACACATACACAGTTTAGTAGAAGTAATGATCGACCTCCAGTATTTCAGTATTTTCTGGTTCATTTAGCGTTACCCAGGGTGCACCACGGGGAGGCGAACCAGCTGTACACCCCATACCGTACCGTCACCTCACTAGACAGGTACACCTCTCCTCAGATGACTAATACACCATTCCTCATACACCACAAACATACAATTTCAATTCAATGAAATATTCTAACGGTAACCTCAAATCCTAAATTTTACATTAATAGAACTAATATATTGCTTATTTTGGTGACATGATCACATAAATTAATAATCCTTGTATTTATTTTTTTTGCATTACATGTATACATGTTGTACAAGGTCTATGATTGGAGCTGGTCCCGTCACGCGTGCTGCCATGAGCGCCACAGTCCGCAGTAATCGGTTTTAATTGTGGCACACACATGACCACCGTCACAAGAAAATAGTCATAGTGAAGAATTGGTCCAACCATATGCTGGACCATGTCAATGGATCACGTAGATCTGAGACAAAATAATGTCCCGGTACAATGCTGACATAACATCGCCAACACTCAGTAATGTACATGTTCTCTTATGAAAGTCATTGTTTATATTCATCTCAAATTGTTTACTTTGTACATGGTTAGAAATGTAGCAAATCATTCCTTACACACACACATTATATATATATATATATATATATATATATAATGTACCATATGTATGTATGTCCCTCAAAAACTCCAAAAAAGCAAAAATTGATTTGAATGAAACTTTTAACACAGATCCATTGCTAACAGGAAAGAATTCTTGCGGTGTTCTATGCTCTCTTGGACGTACTATCCCGATACATACCCAAATAAATAACAGTATGATAGCCAATACAAGCCTAACAGCCATACACATGTTGTCTTATCAGTTAATACAAGCTCGCTGGTCCTATCCCCGGTTGCAAGAAGCACTGATCACAAGTTTTGACCACTTGTCAGCTCCTGAAATATTCAGTCATATGACGGATGATGACACAACCACACAGCGATATGCTATGATTTAGGTCTTACACAATGTCACGTCCCTGTCCGGATCTTACTCATAAAAATTTTAAGGACTATAATCAGGCTAACTTGTAATGTAAAATAAGAATATTAAGAATATTAAGCCAGGAAGCAGGATGTCCATATGGCCGCACCTGTAGCCTCTGAAGACAACAGACCCTAATAACCATCTGCTGAGATCACCTCACACCTCAGGCAGCTTCATAAGGAAACCTCAAACCATAGGTCTCCTGGTGCTATTGTTAGGCACCCAAGCTAAACACATGCTAATTTACCCTACCTTTATGCCTGGTTAATTTACACCTCAGACATGAAGAGAGCTGTTAGGAAGGATTAGCATAATGAGACATGTAGGGCCAGTCTCTTAGCCACCCAGGAAAATACATTTTTCAAGAACTCTGGACGTTATTATGGTACCGGTATGAGACCCACCCCAAAATAAAGCCTATATCGAGGATAGAATGTAGAACCTAGACATGACAAAGCTGGGGCCTCACTCGCGCGAGAAATGTGGTGACGGTCTCCTGTAAGGCAGAGGGGTGGCGTGTAATTGTTCATAAATTCATGGGGGACCCAGCACAAGCGCAGGATTTTCCATAACTATTGCAGATTTAAAGATATGGCCCATCTTTGTCAAATTCTAGAAAATTAGCCTGTTCTCTGTTCACTATTAATAGGATACTGTTGATTTCATTTCATGACCCATTGAAACATGAAAAATAAAAACATATGAAATATACCCGCGCCAATCATGGTCCTTCTTCTAGATTAAATATTGATATATAGATATATCTACAGTTGCAAGAAAAAGTATGTGAACCCTTTGGAATGATATGGATTTCTGCACAAATTGGTCATAAAATGTGATCTGATCTTCATCTAAGTCACAACAATAGACAATCACAGTCTGCTTAAACAAATAACACACAAAGAATTAAATGTTACCATGTTTCTATTGAACACACCATGTAAACATTCACAGTGCAGGTGGAAAAAGTATGTGAACCCCTAGACTAATGACATCTCCAAGAGCTAATTGGAGTGAGGTGTCAGCCAACTGGAGTCCAATCACTGAGATGAGATTGGAGGTGTTGGTTACAGCTGCCCTGCCCTATAAAAAACACACACCAGTTCTGGGTTTGCTTTTCACAAGAAGCGTTGCCTGATGTGAATGATGCCTCGCACAAAACAGCTCTCAGAAGACCTACGATTAAGAATTGTTGACTTGCATAAAGCTGGAAAGGGTTATAAAAGTATCTCCAAAAGCCTTGCTGTTCATCAGTCCACGGTAAGACAAATTGTCTATAAATGGAGAAAGTTCAGCACTGCTGCTACTCTCCCTAGGAGTGGCCGACCTGTAAAGATGACTGCAAGAGCACAGCGCAGACTGCTCAATGAGGTGGAGAAGAATCCTAGAATGTCAGCTAAAGACTTACAAAAGTCTCTGGCATATGCTAACATCCCAGTTAGCAAATCTACGATACGTAAAACACTAAACAAGAATGGATTTCATGGGAGGATACCACAGAGGAAGCCACTGCTGTCCAAAAAAACATTGCTGCACGTTTACAGTTTGCACAAGAGCACCTGGATGTTCCACAGCAGTACTGGCAAAATATTCTGTGGACAGATGAAACCAAAGTTGAGTTGTTTGGAAGAAACACACAACACTGTGTGTGGAGAAAAAGAGGCACAGCACACCAACCTCAAAACCTCATCCCAACTGTGAAGTATGGTGGTGGGGGCATCATGGTTTGGGGCTGCTTTGCTGCGTCAGGGCCTGGACGGATTGCTATCATCGAAGGAAAAATGAATACCCAAGTTTATCAAGACATTTTGCAGGAGAACTTAAGGTCATCTGTCCACCAGATGAAGCTCAACAGAAGATGGGTGTTGCAACAGGACAACAACCCAAAGCATAGAAGTAAATCAACAACAGAATGGATTAAACAGAAGAAAATATGCCTTCTGGAGTGGCCCAGTCAGAGTCCTGACCTCAACCCGATTGAGATGCTGTGGCATGACCTCAAGAAAGCGATTCACACCAGACATCCCAAGAATATTGCTGAACTGAAACAGTTCTGTAAAGAGGAATGGCCAAGAATTACTCCTGACCGTTGTGCACGTCTGATCTGCAACTACAGGAAACGTTTAGTTGAAGTTTTTGCTGCCAAAGGAGGTTCAGCCAGTTATTAAATCCAAGGGTTCACATACTTTTTCCACCTGCACTGTGAATGTTTACATGGTGTGTTCAATAAAAACATGGTAACATTTAATTATTTGTGTGTTATTAGTTTAAGCCGACTGTGATTGTCTATTGTTGTGACTTAGATGAAGATCAGATCACATTTTATGACCAATTTGTGCAGAAATCCATATCATTCCAAAGGGTTCACATACTTTTTCTTGCAACTGTATATATACCTATATATATATATATATATATATAAATATATATAAATATATATATATATATTTATATATATTTATATATACACTCACATCGTTAAAGATATATGATTTAATATCTTTTTAAATAATATTTTAATTTTTTTATTTCAAATTTAAATCATCTAGCCAGTAACAGCAATACTACCTTCCTAATTTTTTTTTATTAACTTAGTTGAGATAATAAGTTAGTCAATTTTAAACCATCTTTAACCCTTGTCTTGTAATTTGTTTTTAATCCTAAACAAGCACAATAAAACATTGATATAATAATTGTTCTATGCAGAACCCATCATATAATAATTTTCTGGCATAAAAATTTGTTATGCTTTAACATTTAAAAATTTTTCTTTTTGCGGTAATTTTCTAATAATTCAGTCTTTATAAGTTCCTCCTCTGAAATCCATTAAAGAAGGTGTTGGAGGATAATTTATCTGTGGAGGAGCAAGAGCAGGCGATACCATTGGGCCATATTTCAGACTCAAGCCCACCAGATGTGGGTAAGAGGTGAAGCTGTACCCTCTCACCAACCACCTTAATTACCCTCATAGTCACTGGAGGAAGTCGAGGAGTAGGATGACAACGATGTTTTTAACACCACCGCCCTGGTGTAAAAATATTTGCAGTGGATTTCTTAAATTATTCACCATCCACACACAGGTGTCAGTTTATTCTTCACCACAGGCAGATTTTCCCCAAACCAAGACTAATAAACCAGTTGCATTACTAACTTTGATTTCTCAGTTATGCTACACATGTTTGTTAATTTTATTTAGGAGTTTTTGAATTCACTACAAGCAGGGTAACTATACAGTAGTATCTATCCACTCTTAATTGTTCTCCAGATAGCAAGTTTCAACTGACAGCCCCTTCAGCTTTTCAATTTCAGGACCACATTTCCTAAGCGCAGCTGGGAATATTATATATTTTTTTTTATCTATACCTTTTTAGGCCAAAGTTATATGGTATAAACCAAAAAAGAAAATTTTCTTTTAAATTTGTTTCTTTAATGAACTGTAAGCAATTTTTAAAAAAAATGGCACAGCAGTCAAGTAGTGTAAAAAAGTAATAGTGCCAAGTACAAATTAGATTTGGAAAATATTAATATTTGCCAATAAAAAAAAATATATTACTATGTGTGTGAACAAAATTCTGCTAAATTATTAATTTATCAATATATCCAAAATTATAATATTAAAATTAGTATTAGAAAATTGAATACATACAGTGTAGAGATTATTAACTATAAAACTGTATGTGCATTTATTTTTTTCCTCTCATTTAAAAATGACATATATCTACTACAAAAATTTGAAGTTTCAATAAAATAAAAATAAATGATTGTTAGAAGAAAAAAACAGCATGGATTTTAAATAATTTTAGTGATTACACAAATTTAATTCTTGGAGCATTTCATCCTCATTTACAAACAAAAAATGGGATGAATTTAATGGAATCTCTCAAAAAATCGTGACATGATTTCTATAATAATCAGGTGATAATTTTCATTACATATATTCATTAACTAAATTAATAATGTATATATCTACATCAAAATGTGCCAATAATTATACATTCACAAAACCGGAATACCACACGGCTGCGTATGACGCCAGTCACACAAAACCATGTAGAGAGAGGCCAACACGGAAGTCAGACATCCCTCCCAGGATGACTGACGACACCATGTTCGAACCTCGATCCTTATATAAAACAAAATATAAATAATAAAATAAAAAACTTTTTTTGTGTTTATGAATCAGTCCTGTACAGTTTTAACTGCACAACAACTGCTGACAATGGAAGGCCAGGTGCAGTCCCCACCTTTAACAGTGACAACCACAACAAGGCTCACACAAACACAATTTTTAAAAAATAACAAACTAAAATAAAAAAATTTAATCAAAATAAAAAAAATTGTGAATGTTTATTATTAACACTTTAAATAAAGTTGAATTTTTTTAATAATATTCTATTGATCAATGATTATACATAATGACTCTGAGCATATCACATGTCAGAATAGCAAACATGAACACCAATTTCTGAGACTACAAATACTATATACTAGAGTAACTACTAATGAAAAAAAGTGTTCCATGCCGGTTGTCTCCAAACAATCTTTACATCTTGCTTAAAAAAGTTTTGTGTTATAATGTAATACATGGTTCAATCAAAATTTAGCAGAATAATGGCAGACATTAGAATTAAAATACTAAAGCTACAGAACAAGGGATGCCCATCGATCTGCGTAACCCAGCACTGTCATGACAGGCATCAGCTTATAAATGATAACTCTTCACTTAAAGTACTACCACATTTTTTACACAACTACGCAGGCATGATCAATAAACACCCAATCTTATTAATGTCAACGCTATAGTGTAAGTTGTACACATACATAGCACTAAATATTCAGACTAAATACAAGCAATGGTACTATAAGATTAACTTTAATGGTCCAAGTTCTACAACTAAGTCAACAGCACCAAGACACACAGCAGCATCAGCAGCTCTAATTTACATTGCAGTCTAAGGCCTATATATATCTCGGCCTAACTCAGCAGGACAGGCATCAGCAGCCAACGTTGTTTTAAAAGTCATACAGACAATTCAACGTGAGGTACTTGACCAGCAGCATCAGCTGCAATAGCAGCTTGAATTTAAATTGCAGTATAAGGCCTATATATATCTCGGCCTAACTCCGCGGGACAGGCAGCAGCAGCCAATGCGTGGGCAGCAGCAGTGTGTTCCCGGGAATGGGCCCCCAACAGACCCGGGCAACACCATACATCAACTGAGACATCTCAGACAGCAGCAGAAGCAACAGCAGGTGACATGTGGGCAGCAGCAGTGTGTTCCCGGGAATGGGCCCCCACCAGACCCGGGCAACACCATACCTCAACTGAGACATCTAAGACAGCAGCAGCAGCAACAGCAGGTGACATGTGGGCAGCAGCAGTGTGTTCCCTCGAATGGGCCTCCACCAGACCCGGGCAACACCATACCTCAACTGAGACATCTCAGACAGCAGCAGCAGCAACAGCAGGTGACATGTGGGCAGCAGCAGTGTGTTCCCGGGAATGGGCCTCCACCAGACCCGGGCAACACCATACCTCAACTGAGACATATTGAGATTAATTAATAATAATTATATACATTATAGATATCTATAAAATGTATGTAAATATATAAAGGAATTAACATGTACATATAGAAGAAGATCTCTCAATTTTCCGATTAGGCACATGGAAGATGCAGCAGAACACTGTGTTTTCGCTTACAACGACATCATGTGTGTTTTCTCGAAGCCAGAGGGCTGTGGAAGTGTCGGTGTTTAGCAGCGGCTCTTTCGTTCCTCCTCATGTCTGTGAGGAGGAATGTTTCCCGACGCTCCACCCACCCATACACGATCAGTACCACACACACGCTAGTCTACATCCAACGGCTACACCCATCCCTCATGGGCCTCTGTGAGCACCGAAGGTAGTGATGACCCAAGTTTCATCGGCCGGAGTCTGGAAGCGTTCCGCCATGATCCAACGGGGGAAACGCAAACTCCCTTAGGCGATGAAGCAGCGTTGTTCCAAAGCTGATGAAAGGGTCCACATTGGGGCTTCCACCAGTGAGCAACCTGCATGATCTCTTGACGGTCATAGGGTATAATGATCCATTTAAAGTGGCTAATTTGAACAACCGGGGTATTGATGTCAGGCGCAAAGGGTGCATACTTCAGCATGGCGGGGCTGACAGGCACAGCGGATCGCCAACACTGTCGTCCAGCAGAGTGCATTTTTCAAGCTGTTTAAAGGGAAACATGTGTTCTTTAGTTACATAGAACTGACAGTAAACTGTTTGTGCTTTATTAATCACGGTTATGGTTTTATGTTTTTTATATAATTTAAAAAAATATATAATTTACATTGTATATCTATGTGCAGTAATACGGTCCAATAGAATGCTGATTTCAGCATTATTAGCAAATTTGATTACTTCCGGGCTGAAATGGGTGAGATAGATATATTAATATTGCATTATAGACAACATCTATATATTTACCTACCACATCTGATCTATTTAAGTGCTGATTTGTTCTCCTCCTCCATGCAACCGCATTTTAGAGGAGCGTATTACTGTACATTTATATAAATCCTCAAAGAATACTATTTAATTAAACTAAAAAAGAATTAAACTTCTTTCTCACGGGCGATTTAAACACGCGGTAGGAATGCGTGATGTCAACGCATAGCACACGCACTGAATCCTGAGCCATAAATTTTTATGGGTCTGTGTACACAAGCTTTTATTTTTCACGCATCAGTTGTGCGTTGCTTCAAAAATGCAGCTTGGTTTTTATTCTGCATTTTTAAAGCAACACAGGGCCAATCAAAGTTAATGGGGTTGGGTGAAAAATGCATTGCATCCTCAAGCAGGTGTGGGCACGTTGCGTTTTTCAATGATGGTTGTTAAGATATGTTGTAAATAAATCCTAATTTTTTTAACTGAGGTGTGAAAAGCGCATCAAAACGCATTGAACCACCGTGAAAAAAAAAAATTTATAACAGCAAAATCGCAGATAAAAGTCATTAACTTGGCTTGGAAGAGCACATGATTTTACATGAAAGCTCACGCAACGCATTCGGATCATATCTGCGACGCCCGTGTAAAAGGAGCCAAACTGCTAATCGTTATGCACAAACAGTTTACTGTCAGTTCTATGTAACTGAAAAACACATGTTTCCCTCTAAACAGCTTGAAAAATGCTCTGTGCTGGATGACAGTGTTGGCGATCCACTGTGCCATGCTGAAGTATGCACCCTTTGCGCCTGACATCAATACCCTGGTTGTTCAAATTAGCCACTTTAAATGGATCATTATACCCTATGACCGTCAAGAGATCATGCAGGTTGCTCACTGGTGGAAGCCCCAATGTGGACCCTTTCATCAGCTTTGGAACAACGCTGCTTCATCGCCTAAGAGAGTTTGCGTTTCCCCCGTTGGATCATGGCGGAACGCTTCCAGACTCCGGCCGATGAAACTTGGCTCATCACTACCTTCGGTGCTCACACAGGCCCATGAGGGATGGGTGTAGCCATTGGATGTAGACTAGCGTGTGTGCGATACTGATCGTGTATGGGTGGGTGGAGCGTCGGGACACATTCCTCCTCACAGACATGAGGAGGAACGAAAGAGCCGCTGCTAAACACCGGCACTTCCACAGCCCTCTGGCTTCGAGAAAACACATGATGTCGTTGTAACCGAAAAACAGTGTTCTGCTGCATCTTCCATGTGCCTGATCTGGAAACCTGGAGCAGACTAGTTAGGTCTGATTGTGTGCTGTCTGGCCATGCACACTAATTACTTAAAAAGAAATATTAAGAAAATAAATAATGTCTGATTATTTAAAAATCGATCAATACTGACATTAATCAATACATAATTATAAATAAAACCCAACTGTACATTTCATAATTTTAAAAATCAACATATTATACAATACAATTAAAAACATAATATACATGTAAATATAACTATCAATATATTAAAAATTATCACAATCAATACCAATATTTATTAAAACATGATCAATACATTAAAAGAAATAAAATCGTTAATCAATATATAAATAAAAATAATAATAAATCATACACACTATTACTGAAATCAAACATACATGATTATATTAAATTTATAAAAACAAAAAAATACATATATATATATAAATTTTAACATCCATGATTAATAAATTAATAAATAGATAAAATATAATGCAAAATTATAAATAAATATATATATAATAAATAGAAAAAAATCAATCCATAATTCATCAATAAATTCATAACTATTAATTAATAAATAATTAAATTCATAAATATATATAAATAAATAATTTAATAAATAATTAAAAATATCAATAAGTAAGTTAAAATGATTAAAAAACAACGGATTTTTGGAGGGAGAGAAAAGGAGAATGATGGACAAGGGACCTCTCAACGTCCTGAACCGACAGCGGGGGCCAAGAAGTCACTGCCGATCCAGGACTCGTTCATCTTGATGAAGATGAGTCTGTCCACGGAGTCAGTGGACAGACGGGTCCTCTTGTCCGTGACCACCCCACCTGCTGCGCTGAAAGTCCGCTCAGACAGTACGCTGGAGGGGGGGCAAGACAGTAGCTCCAGCGCATACTGAGCGAGCTCACGGCAGGTGTCCAGCCTGGCAACCCAGTACTCCATGGGGTCGTCGGTGCTCATGCTGTCGGAAGCACCGACTGACCCCATGTAGTCAGCCACCATGCGGGCCAGCCGCTGGTGGTGACTGCTGCTGCTGCTGCTGCTATTGGGTCGCGCAGACTGGTAGAACTGCCTCATCTCACCCATAAGGTCACCAACTCGGCTGGTGCTTCTGGGACCAGCCATTGGCTGGGTGAGATGGGCGGGGAGAACTGGAGCCTGAGGCCGCGGGTTAGCCTCCTCCAGCCGTTTGATGAGACAGGCCCGCAGTTTTTCCATCCGGGCCTGTCTCCGGCTGGCTGGGATGAACTGCTCCAGCTTTAGCTAGGGTCTAAAATGGTGGCCAACCAGAAATCGTCACTCTCCTTCAGTTTCCTGATCCGGGGGTCCCTCCTAAGGCAGCGCAGCATGTGGGCAGCCATAGGGAAGAGGACAGCCCGCTGTGCCTCCTCATGGCTGCCAGGGACCATGACATCCTGGTCCTCAAGCTGCTGTTCATAATGGTCCCTGTTGCTGCTGCCCCACCCCCGGACTAACGGTGCCCCCAACACCGTCTCTCCCTCCTGACCAGGCGCAGACTCCTGGACGTCGTGAATTTCTTCCTCCTCCTCCACGTCGTCCTGGGCCTGGTGGAGCAAGGACGCCTCATCTTGCTCCACCAAGGCACTCTCCCCAGCCTCGAGCAGGCGATCTAGTGTCCTGTCCAGCAGGAACACTAAGGGGAGCACGTCATTGAGGCCGACAGGCTCCCCGCTGACCATCTTGGTCGCCTGCTCAAATGGGGACAACACGTGGCAGACCTGCTGTATCTGCCCCCACTCCACATTAGTGATGTATGGGAGTGGGTTGGTTGGCCCTGGAGTGCCTAGGTCAAGCAGGTATTCCCTCACCGCCCTTCTCTGCTCCCACAACCTCTCCAGCATGTGGAGGGTGGAGTTCCACCGCGTCACACTGTCGACAATCAGCCTGTGAGGGGGCAGGCTGTTGTCCTGCTGCATTATGGACAGGGACGCGGAGGCAGTTGGGGAGCGTCGGAAGTGGCTGGCAATCCGACGGACACGTTGCACAATGTCACTCAACCCTGGAAATGTTCGTAGGTATTTCTGGACAACCAGGTTGAGGACATGTGCCATGCAGGGGACGTGTGTCAGACTGCCAGCATGGAGGGCGGCGAGGAGGTTGCTGCCGTTGTCACATACAACCATACCTGCCTGGAGCCTTCGGGGTGTCAGCCACTTCTGGACCTGATCCTGTAGTGCTGATAGAACATCAGATCTAGTGTGTCTCCGTTCCCCTAAGCTAACAAGCTGGAGCACGGCCTGGCAGCGGATGTGCCCCACACTTGCGTAGCTACGGGGACGCTTGCTGGGGGGCTCAGCAGCTGTGGAGACAGTGGCTTGAGGGAGGCTAGTGTTTCACCCTGGACACCCCGTGGCGGCACCACAAACTCTGATGCCGCTGTTCCCTCCCCGGCGCCTCGGAGGGACACCCAATGGGCGGTAAAACGAATGTAGCGCCCCTGCCCATGCCTGCTGGTCCAGGCATCCATGGTCAGATGCACAATGTCGCTGACAGCGTGATCCAGTGACAGGGATACATTCTGCACCACATGCTGGTGGAGGGCAGGGACGCCGGTCCTGGCGAAGAAATGACGGCTGGGGACACGCCATCTAGGTTGGGCCTGCTCCAACATCTGCCTGAATGGATTGCTATCCACAAGGTTGAAGGGCAGCAGATGTTGGGCAATAACCCTTGCCAGGAGCCCATTGAGAGAACGCACGCGTCTGTCCCCGGGGGTGTAGGGCGCGGTGCGTTCCAAAGCCTCAGCAACTGAGGGCTGGCACCGGACGGCAGAGGAGGAGGACCTGGAGGAGGGTGCAGTGGAGGCAGAGGTATGGCTGCCGGTACCAGTACCTCTAGGAGAGGGAGTGGTGAAGTGGGACTGAATTTGAGTCTGCGGTTGCTGCTGATGCTGAACAGTGGCAGGAGGTGCTGTCCCCTGCACACTGGTGGTGGCGCTGCTGCTACGACCACCACGCATCTCTTCCCACTCCCGCCAGTGATTGACTCTAAGGTGCTGGGTCAGGGCAGTGGTACCCAGCCGAGCCAAACACTTCCCTCTCCTCACCCTGGCATGGCATAGCTGACAGATGCCAATCCCATGGATTGAAAGATGAAACACAGCATGGGTTTACTTCAGGGAGATCATGTCAAACTAATCTTATTGATTTTTTTGATTGGGTGACTAAAATAATAGATGGAGGAGGTGCAGTAGACATCGCTTATCTAGACTTTAGTAAGGCTTTTGATACTGTCCAACATAGAAGGCTTATCAATAAAGTGCAGTCATTGGGCTTGGACTCCCATATTGTTGAATGGATTAGGCAGTGGCTGAGGGACAGACAACAGAGGGTCGTAGTCAATGGAGTATATTCAGACCATGGTCTTGTTACCAGTGGGGTACCTCAGGGATCTGTTCTGGGACCCATATTGTTTATTATCTTTATCAGCGACATTGCAGAAGGCCTCGATGGTAAGGTGTGTCTTTTTGCTGATGACACAAAGATTTGTAACAGGGTTGATGTTCCTGGAGGGATACACCAAATGGAAAAGGACTTAGGAAAACTAGAGGAATGGTCAAAAATCTGGCAACTAAAATTTAATGTTGATAAGTGCAAGATAATGCTCCTGGGACGTAAAAACCCAAGAGCAGAATATACAATCAGTGATACAGTCCTAACCTCAGTATCTGAGGAAAGGGATTTAGGGGTCATTATTTCAGAAGACTTAAAGGTAGGCAGACCATGTCATAGAGCAGCAGGAGATGCTAGCAGAATGGTGGGGTGTATAGGGAGAGGCATTACCAGTAGATAGAGGGGGGCGCTCATGCCGCTCTACAGAGCACTAGTGAGACCTCATATGGAGTATTGTGCTCAGTACTGGAGACCATATCTCCAGAAGGATAGTGATACTTTGGAGAGAGTTCAGAGAAGAGCTACTAAACTGGTCCATGGATTGCAGGATAAAACTTACCAGGAAAGATTAAAGGACCTTAACATGTATAGCTTGGAAGAAAGACGAGACAGAGGGGAAATGAGAGAAACTGCTAAATACATAAAGGGAATCAACAAGGTAAAAGAGGAGAGAATATTTAAAAGAAGAAAAACTGCTACAAGAGGACATAGTTTTAAATTAGAGGGGCAAAGGTTTAAAAGTAATATCAGGAAGTATTACTTTACTGAGAGAGTAGTGGATGCATGGAATAGCCTTCCTGCAGAAGTGGCAGCTGCAAATACAGTGGAGGAGTTTAAGCATGCATGGGATAGGCATAAGGCCATCCTTCATATAAGATAAAGCCAGGGGCTATCCATAGTATTTAGTATATTGGGCAGACTAGATGGGCCAAATGGTTCTTATCTGCCGACACATTCTATGTTTCTATGTTTCTCTCATCTGCTGCCAGGGTGAAATAGGCCCAAACAGGCGACTTCCGCCCAAACCTCTGGTCAGATGGGGCGGAGGATACCCACGCCTGTTCAGGCTCGGTGCGCACAGTACCAGTGGAGCCCCTGACACTGGGCTCCCTGGTGACCTGGCGCACCAATTGCCTCGCCTGCCAACCTTCGTCAGTGATGCTGTCACGTGACGTAGGAGGTGGCACACACTTGTGTCACCCTCCTCCTCAGACTCAAGGCCCCCATGTGATGGACCGAGAGGACCAGCTAACGTGGAGCCCCTGCCATGGCTCTGCTGTCCCCTCACTGACACCTGAGTCTGACTAGGTGCGGGAGTAGTGTGGCTTACCCCACCCGCACCTGTTGGAAGGGATGTCACTGGGGTACTCACAGGAGGTACCCCATCCTCCTCCTCTATCCCTTCCATAAGGTCCTGACAATCGGGTGGACTAAATTCAAGTTCACCCTCCTGCATTAAGTCCCCCAAGATGTCCCTCTCACTGTCGCTAAACAGGAGCAGGGTAGCATCTTGGGGACTGGGGGGTGGTGAAGCAGGAGGAGGAGTTGCCCCACCGCTGCTGATGCTGCTGCTCCTGCTGCGAGCCTGGGCGGATGAATCGGTGGCACTGGATTGTGCCACATATGCCACAATTGCATCCGCCTGTCACGAGGGTGTCAAGAACCACGCCTGACTCCGTTATACCCGGGGTCAGGAAGTCGCAGCGGTTGGCTGCGCGCTCTATGTAAGATAGGGCTGTTTCCTTATGGTAGCTTTCTGGGTTTGCTTTGCAAACCCTTTTGGCTCACTCAGGGATCCTTAGCTCCTTCTCCTCAGCTGTTCCTTGTCCATCACTCCCAAACCTCCTTATATTCCCCTCTCACACTTCTCTGGTTGCCAGATATAGAGCTTCCTGCCTGGACATCTATTCTGACCCTCTGGAGCTGTGTTGCTGCGTTCTCTGGTAGTTGGTCCAGAATGCTACCCTCTTGATCCCTGTTGGACCTTTGTGGTCTATTGTGGTCGCCCACCTGGGTGTATGTGTTTGTCTGTTTTGTCTGTCCTCTCCCTGGTGTTTCCCTCTTAGTGAATAGTGGTGCGGACTAGCGATCCCACCGGCGCGTTCACTATCTAGGGCTCATTTTAGGGAAAGCCAGGGTTTAGGCACGTGATCGCCGCACGGGTGAGGAACCCGTCTAGGGACGTCAGGGCAGTCAGGTGCCAGCCGCAAGGTGAGTTAGGGGTCACCACCTTTCCCTCTCCCTTGGGCAGGGCTTTCCCTTTTTCCTCCCTGTGCGTAACGCCGGTCATTACATTATATCTGGCCCTTATTTTGTGTAGGTAAAAAAAAAAAAAAAATTTAATTTTTTTTTTTTACCTACTTAGAATCCAGTATGGATCAAATTGCTGCTCTGTCCAAACAATTTCATGGCCTGTCTTTGGAGGTGGCAGGATTGAAGGCGTCGGTCCTCCAGCAACAGCAGCAATTACAACTGACCGCAAGCCCAGCGGTTGCTACTGGTAACCAGGTTGTTGCGGAACCCAAGGTCCCTCTCCCTGACAGATTTTCTGGGGGAAGGGACAAGTTTTTGACATTCCGTGGGGCCTGTAAATTATATTTTAAACTGCGCCCTTACTCCTCTGGTAATGAAGAACAGCGGGTGGGGGTTGTTATTTCCCTGCTGCAGGGGGACCCGCAGTCCTGGGCATTCTCTTTACCTACTGATTCCCAGGCTCTTCGGTCAGTGGATGAGTTTTTCGGGGCCTTGGGTCTCATATATGACGACCCTGACCGAGTCGCACTGGCTGAATCAAGATTACGGAGATTCTTACAAGGAGAGCGGCCGGTAGAGGAGTATTGCTCTGAATTCTGTAGGTGGGCTACGGATACCCAATGGAACGACCCGGCTCTCAGGAGTCAGTTCTGCTCTGGGTTATCCGAAAGGGTTAAGGATGCGCTTGCATTATATGAGACCCCCTTTTCCCTTGATGCGGTTATGTCCCTTTCTCTCCGAATAGATAGACGCCTTAGGGACAGGTTGAAAAAACCGGAGCAATTGGTAACCCCTCCCAAGCAGCAGTTAGTCTGTACGGACTTAAACGAGCCTATGCAGCTAGGAGGAACTACTCGTCAGGACCGTCCTCCTGAGGCTCGCCGTAGGCGTGGGGTTTGTTTTTTTTGTAGGGAAAGGGGTCATTTCATTAATGTCTGTCCTTCTTTCCTCAGAAACAAAAGACCGTCGGAAAACTACTAACCCCAGGCTGTGTGGAGGATGTCAGCCGGGGGGTATACGTTTCCTCCATACGTACATCGCAATTTGTGTTGCCAGCGGTTATTGTTTTTGGTGATAAGACGGAGACTATTTCTTTCTTTCTAGACAGTGGAGCAGGGGTAAATTTGATAGATGCCCATTTTGCCCGCACTATGGGTTTGTCTTTCTGTACGCTACAGAGACCTATTCCCATATTCGCTATTGATTCTGCTCCTCTGTCTCAGAGAAACCTCACCCACATTGTTCAAAATTTACACCTTCGGGTAGGGGACCACCATAACGAGATGCTTTCATGTTATGTTCTGGAGGGGCTTCCCACTCCAGTAGTGCTGGGTCTTCCCTGGTTGGTAGCGCACAATCCAGTGGTGGATTGGCAGGCCAGGGAGATATTGGAGTGGAGTGAGCAGTGCAGAGAAAATTGCTTAAATAGCAATTGCTTAGTCGCCTCCATAACTACCCTACCTACATTTATTTCGGATTTTGAGGATGTTTTTTCTGAAAAGGGTTGTCAGAAGTTACCACCTCATCGTCCTTATGATTGCCCGGTTAACCTTATTCCCGGCGCAAAATTACCCAAGACCAGGTTATATAATCTTTCGGGTCCAGAGAGACAAGCCATGAAAGATTATATCTCCGAGAGCTTGGCTAAGGGACACATCAGACCCTCTTCTTCACCCGTTGCTGCAGGGTTTTTCTTCGTTAAAAAGAAAGATGGGGCCCTGCATCCTTGCCTAGATTTTCGCAAATTAAATCGGATAACCATCCGAGACCCATACCCTCTTCCTCTCATTCCTGACCTGTTTAACCAGATTGCGGGTGCTAGGTGGTTCTCCAAACTTGATCTTAGGGGGGCCTACAATCTGATTCGTATTAAGGAGGGGGATGAGTGGAAGACAGCTTTTAACACCCCTGAGGGGCATTATGAAAATCTAGTTATGCCTTTCGGTCTGACCAATGCTTCTGCCGTCTTTGAACATTTCGTTAATGACATTTTTAGTCATCTAATCGGCAGGTTTGTGGTAATATACCTAGATGATATTTTAATTTATTCGTCTGATCTGAGAACACATGAGGTGCATGTCAGACAAGTACTGCAGGTCCTACGGACGAATAAATTATATGCTAAAATTGAAAAATGTGTCTTCGCCGTTCAGGAGATACAATTCCTGGGTTATTTTTTATCTGCTTCAGGTTTCCGTATGGATCCTAGGAAGGTCCAGGCAATTTTAGATTGGGATCTTCCTGAGAACCTCAAAGCACTACAACGGTTCTTGGGCTTCGTGAATTTCTATAGGAAATTCATAAAAAATTATTCACTTATTGTAAAACCCCTTACTGACATGACTACTAAGACAAAACGAAGACAAGTAACACTAAAACTTTTTTTTTTTTTTTTGTTTTACCTAACTACAAAGACACGGACTAAGACAAAACGAAGACAAGTAACACTTAAACTTTTTTTTTGTTTTTTTGTTTTTTTTGTGACCTAACTACAAAGACACAGACTAAGACAAAACGAAGACAAGTAACACTAAAACTTTTTTTTTTTTTACCTAACTACAAAGACACGTACTAAGACAAAACGAAGACAAGTAACACTAATACTTTTTTTTTGCTTTTTTGTTTTTTTTGTGACCTAACTACAAAGACACAGACTAAGACAAAACGAAGACAAGTAACGCTAAAACTTTTTTTTGCTTTTTTTTTTTTAAATTAACTAAAAAAACACGGACTAAGACAAAACGAAGACAAGTAACACTAAAACATTTTTTTTTGCTTTTTTGTTTTTTTTGTGACCTAACTACAAAGACACGGACTAAGACAAAACGAAGACAAGTAACACTAAAACTTTTTTTTTGCTTTTTTTTTTTTTAAACTAACTACAAAAACACGGACTAAGACAAAACGAAGACAAGTAACACTAAAACTTTTTTTTTGCTTTTTTGTTTTTTTTTAAACTAACTACAAAAACACGGACTAAGACAAAACGAAGACAAGTAACACTAAAACTTTTTTTTTGCTTTTTTGTTTTTTTTGTGACCTAACTACAAAGACACAGACTAAGACAAAACGAAGACAAGTAACACTAAAACTTTTTTTGGGCTTTTTTTTTTTTTTAAACTAACTACAAAAACACGGACTAAGACAAAACGAAGACAAGTAACACTAAAACTTTTTTTGGGCTTTTTTTTTTCAAACTAACTACAAAAACAGGGACTAAGACAAAACGAAGACAAGTAACACTAAAACTTTTTTTTTTCCTCCTAACTACCTACAACGGCACAAAGACAAAGACGGACGGACGGACTAGTACAAAATGAACAAACTCGGAACAGACAATAAAGACTACAAATTTACACAGAAGGACACTAAACTAAAACCCTACACTAAGCTATTATATCCAAAGTTAACCTAAACCTTAACTCTATTTGTAAATAATATAGTTGATCCTACACTAAACCCTAAGAACTAAGCTAATTGATCCTGAAAGTACTATCTAATTCCCTATCTGTATTTAATCAATTCAAACTAACTAGTCCCTACTCTACACTGAACTTTATATAATAAACTGAGCCCTAACACTGCCTAAACTCACTTTCTGACCTACCCTGCACCCTACAAACTATCTAATTATTCATAAAAATAATCAGCAGGCACTCACCATCTGTATTTCACACATATATAACACATTTATTATTATTTAAAATTTAAAATATTAAAATAAATAAAAAAAGAGAAAATGGATAACAATATACCTTAATATACCTTAATTGTGCACACAGTATAGAAAGTTAATAACCATATGTTAATATATAATATAGAATGGATAAATGTGGTAGAGTCAATTTATAAAAAATCGATTAAATATTCCAATAAAAAAGATCGATTATATAGTCAGATAAAAAAAAAAATCGGATAAGTGGTCGAATAAATAGCAGAGAAGTGTCTTTAGATTATTTCATAAAAAAATTTCGGATATTAAATGAATATAATTTAGAAAATTCGCTAAGTAAACTTGTCTTCTTATTCTTATGGGTAATCCAACATATTCCAGTGTTAAATTAGTTGCAGAATGTTCATAATATATTACAAGTTGATAAATTTTCATACATTTCCTTAATTTATACCATGGAAGATCTGATATTCACAATAGAGCACTGCAGCTATATAGTTTATCAGTGGGTGATTTTCGAATTAATAGTTTAGTATAGATAGTCTTGTTATAAAATTCGATTGTGCTTGCTGTGGAGGCGTCCCTCTACTCACCCAGGTCTAGAGCGCTTGTCTATGTGATGTGTTGATTTCATTCAGCTGTCAGCATCTCACATGGCATTGAATGGAAAAAAGATGAAGTTGTTGGAAATCTTCCTTTAACAACACAACACAGAAAACAAGCAGAAAATAATATGTAACACTTTTTCGCAACATTTTTTTAAATACTATAATTTTTTTAAATATTATAATTTTTCGAAATACTATATATTTTCGTAATATTATATTTACCTGTAACACTTTTAACACATTTATAACACACTAAAACACAGTTTAATACGATTTTAATTAATAAATAATTTATTTTCTGTTATTTTAAAATTTTTAATTACTAACATTTCTAAATACTAATAGGAGATGACAGTATTATGAACGATCATGTTCGTTAGATAGAAATTTGACCTATAAAGTCACATATGTGTTGGAATATTGTCACGGAACCATGAACCAGACGTACAACAAGAGATAAGTGAAAATAAGAAGGCTTTATTGAAAATAAAGCTGTAAAGCAAAAGTCCAAACGGATGGTGAAACCGAGCAGAGTCTTTGCGAAGCCAGAGGTCAGGAACCAGAAGGGTAGTCAGACGAAGCCAGGATCAGGAACCAGCAGGGTAGTCAGACGAAGCCAGGATCAGGAACCAGCAGGGTAGTCAGACGAAGCCAGGATCAGGAACCAGCAGGGTAGTCAGACGAAGCCAGGATCAGGAACCAGAAGCAGCAGCAGTCTTAGAAGCATGTGAACACAAGAGGACCAAGCAAGGAACTGAAGCCACAGACCTCCTATATATATGAGCTAGGCATCCAGCTCCTCCCAGGGGAAGGAGGAGCCGCAGGGTGGAAGGCTACAAGAAACCCAGGACCCAAGATGGCCGCCAGCACATGTCAAACGAAGGAGAGCAGCAAGCAGGTAAGACCATGACAGTACCTCCCCCTCAAGGGCCCCTCCTCCGCGGAGCACAAAACGGTTTCTGAGGGAAGCGTGCGTGGAAGGCTCGGAGCAAGGCAGGAGCATGGACATCTGCGGAGGGAACCCAGGAACGCTCCTCTGGACCATAACCACGCCAATGGACCAAAAACTGCAACCGACCGCGGACCAGGCGTGAGTCCAGGATATTGCTCACCTCATATTCCTCACGATTGCCCACTTGGACCGGACGAGGCCGAGGAACCGAGGAAGTGAAACGATTACACACCAGTGGTTTCAACAGGGAGACATGAAACACGTTGGAGATCCGCATGCCAGGAGGAAGCGCAAGGGCATAGGCTACCGGGTTTACCCTGCGAAGCACTCGGAAGGGACCAACAAAGCGAGGCGCCAGCTTGGGAGTGGGCACTCGAAGGTTGAGGTTGCGGGTGGACAACCATACACGGTCTCCGACCTGGTAGGAAGGAGCCGGCGCTCGTCTGCGATCAGCCTGGAATCTCTGGCGCTGCGCAGAGACCTCAAGGGACTTCTGGATCTGTACCCAAGAAGCACGTAGGACGGAAAGGTGATCCTCCACAGCTGGAATATCCTGGGGAGAGAATACCTCCGGTAACACGGCAGGTTGGAACCCATAATTGGCCATGAAGGGAGACGTCCCAGAGGAAGAGTTCACCGCCGTGTTCCTGGCAAACTCAGCCCAAGGCAGGAGGTCAACCCAATTGTCTTGGTGATCGGAGACATAGCAACGAAGGAATTGCTCCAAGGCCTGATTGGATCGTTCTGCGGCCCCATTGGACTGAGGGTGGTAGGCCGAGGAGAAGGAGAGATGAATCCCCAACTGGGAGCAAAAGGCGCGCCAGAACCTGGACACAAACTGACTCCCCCGATCCGACACAATCTCCTTAGGCAAACCGTGCAACCGGAAGACCTCCCTGGCAAAAATCGTGGCCAACTCTTGTGCAGAGGGTAACTTCTTGAGAGGAACACAGTGGCACATTTTGGAAAACCGATCCACAATCATGAGAATGACCGTATGGCCTCGGGATGCAGGGAGGTCCACAATGAAATCCATCCCCAGGTGTGACCATGGGCGCTCCCCGGTGGCTATGGGTTGCAGAAGGCCCAACGGAAGGTGCCGAGGGGACTTACTCTGGGCACAAACGGAGCATGCCGCTACATATGCGGCGATGTCGGAACGTAGGGAAGGCCACCAGAACAGACGTGAAACAGCCCAGGACAGCTGATTCTTTCCAGGATGCCCCGCGGTCTTGGAGTTATGGTAGGTTCGCAACAACCGAGTGCGCAACTCCTCAGGCACAAAACATCTGCCGTTGGGTCTCCCAGAGGGAGCACCAGATTGAGCCGCCAAAATCTGCTCACCCAGGGGAGAGGTCAGGCTGGTGCGAATGGCGGCCAGGATCTGATTCGGAGGTATGACCGAAGTCGGAATCGACTCCTCCCTGGACAGCTCGGAGTACTGCCGTGATAAGGCATCCGCCCTGATGTTCTTGGAACCGGGTAGGTAGGAGACCACGTAATTAAAACGTGACAAGAACAGAGCCCATCTGGCCTGACGTGGTGTCAATCTCTTGGCCTCAGAAAGGTAGGTCAGATTCTTGTGGTCCGTCAGGATGAGAACCGGAACCACCGAACCCTCGAGCAAGTGCCTCCATTCTTTAAGGGCCTGCACGATGGCCAATAACTCCCTGTCACCAATCTGATAGTTGCACTCCGCGGAAGACAGTTTCCGGGAGTAAAACCCACAAGGAAGCAGAGGACCCCCTGGTGTTCTACGCTGAGACAGAAGGGCGCCTACTCCCGTCTCAGACGCGTCCACCTCGAGGACAAAGGGCAACCCAGGGTTGGGATGCGACAGAATCGGAGCCGACACAAAGGCGGACTTTAGGGCCTCAAAAGCTCGGATGGCCTCGAGCGGCCAGACCTGGGAATTACTGCCCTTCCTGGTCAGATCCGTGAGAGGCTTGGCCAGCATGGAAAAGTCCCTGATGAACTTCCGATAATAATTGGCGAAGCCCAAAAAGCGCTGCAGGGAACGAAGACCACTGGGCTGGGGCCACTGTAAGACAGCCGAAACCTTCTCAGGATCCATGGAGAACCCCTCAGCGGAAATGATGTAACCTAAGAAGGTTACCTGGGATCGGTGAAATTCGCATTTCTCAAGCTTACCGAACAGCTTGTTCTCTCGTAACCGTTGCAACACTCGTCTGACATCCAGAATGTGGGCCTCCATGGATTCAGAATATACCAAGATGTCATCCAAATAGACTACCACACACTGCTGCAACAGGTCACGGAAAACATCGTTGATGAATTCCTGAAAGACTGCGGGCGCATTGCACAACCCAAAGGGCATAACCAAGGATTCGTAATGACCGGTCCTGGTGTTAAACGCGGTCTTCCACTCATCGCCCGCCTTGATCCTTACCAGGTTATATGCCGCCCTCAGGTCGAGTTTGGTAAAGACCGTGGCCCCTTTAAGGCGATCGAACAGCTCGGAAATCAAGGGTATCGGGTAAGCGTTCTTGATCGTGATGCGATTGAGACCCCTGTAATCGATGCAAGGCCTCAACTCACCGCCCTTCTTTTTCACAAAGAAAAATCCAGCCCCTGCCGGGGACGAAGATTTGCGAATGTGTCCGCGTGAAAGCGCCTCCCTCACGTACTCCTCCATGGCCTCATTCTCCGCTACCGACAGTGGATATACTTTGCCACGAGGAGGAACGGCACCAGATTGTAACTCTATGGCACAATCGTATGGGCGGTGCGGAGGTAGGGCAACCGCGCGCACCTTATCGAATACATCCCGGTACTCCTCGTATTCAGGAGGCAACAGAGAGTCCGAGGAAGTACACAGCAACTTGACAGACCCATGGATGCAACTAGCCCCACACTGCGGTGACCACGAGAGGATCTCGACCGATCTCCAATCGAAAGTCGGATTATGCTTCTGGAGCCAGGGGTACCCCAAGACCACCGAGTAGTGTGGAGACGAAATAACCTGGAGGCAGACCGACTCTCTGTGAACGGCACCAATGGCTATCCCCACTGGAAGGGTCTCATGAGTCACGTGTGGCGGCAGAAGGGGTCTGCCATCTATCGCCTCAAGAGCCAGTGGGGAACCTCGAGCCTGCAGAGGAATGGAATTGGCGGCAGCGAACACACTATCAATGAACAAACCACCAGCACCAGAGTCCACCAACGCCTGGGTCGTCACCGAGCCCCCGACCCAGGAGAGGACAACAGTGATCAGTGGTTTGTCAACACGGGAAACCGGGGACGAGGAGACTCCACCCAAGATCTGCCCCCGACAGGATCTCAGGGTACGAGCGTTTCCCGGACGGTTCGGACATGCCAACCGAAAATGCCCACCGAGACCACAGTACATGCATCGGCCCTCGCGTCTCCGGAGTGCCCTCTCCCCCTCGGACAGGCGAGCAAACCCCAGCTGCATGGGTTCACCCCCAGACAAGTCATCCCCAGGAGGCGTGGGAGGAGAGGGAGGCACGGGTGGGACAGCAAACGTAGGCACCAATCTGTTAGAAGACCTCCGCAGGTTCTCCTTAAAGGAAGGTCTCTCCCTGAGTCTGGTGTCAATCAAAATCAGGAAAGAAATAAGAGACTCTAGCTCAACTGGTAGGTCCTTAGCTGCAACCTCATCCTTCAAGGCATCCGAGAGACCATGAGAGAAAGCAGCAACCAGAGCCTCATTATTCCAGCCCACCTCTGCTGCCAGGGTACGAAACTCAATGGCGTATTCAGCTACGGATCGTGAACCCTGTCTGATGGACATAAGGAGCTTCGCAGCAGAGGCAGCACGAGCCGGCACATCGAATACCTTCCGAAGAGAAGCAACAAAACCGGAAAACTCGGCAACCACCGGATTGTTGTTCTCCCATAAAGGGCTGGCCCAGGCCAAGGCCTTGTCCGAGAGCAGCGAGATCAAGAAGCCCACCTTTGATCTCTCAGTAGGAAAGGCATGTGGCAGCAACTCGAAATAAATGCCCACCTGGTTAAGGAAACCTCGGCACTGAGTTGGCTCTCCCCCAAAGCGCTGTGGAAGAGGGGCAGAACCGGTCATACCCCGAAACACCGCAGGCGCAACAACAGGTGTCGGGGTAGACTCTGGCGCAACAACCGGAGCGGCAGTAGGAGCGAGCCCAGGAGCGACAACCGACCCATCGGCAACGGGAGCGAAATGAGCCGTGCGTTCAAGCAGGGTTTGCAACGCCACAGCGAACCGACCCAACAGGTGATCCTGCTGATCAAGTCTGGCAACCAGCGTGGGTAGCGAGGATGGCCCTGTACCGTCAGAATTCATGGCTTGGTCCTAATGTCACGGAACCATGAACCAGACGTACAACAAGAGATAAGTGAAAATAAGAAGGCTTTATTGAAAATAAAGCTGTAAAGCAAAAGTCCAAACGGATGGTGAAACCGAGCAGAGTCTTTGCGAAGCCAGAGGTCAGGAACCAGAAGGGTAGTCAGACGAAGCCAGGATCAGGAACCAGCAGGGTAGTCAGACGAAGCCAGGATCAGGAACCAGCAGGGTAGTCAGACGAAGCCAGGATCAGGAACCAGCAGGGTAGTCAGACGAAGCCAGGATCAGGAACCAGAAGCAGCAGCAGTCTTAGAAGCATGTGAACACAAGAGGACCAAGCAAGGAACTGAAGCCACAGACCTCCTATATATATGAGCTAGGCATCCAGCTCCTCCCAGGGGAAGGAGGAGCCGCAGGGTGGAAGGCTACAAGAAACCCAGGACCCAAGATGGCCGCCAGCACATGTCAAACGAAGGAGAGCAGCAAGCAGGTAAGACCATGACAAATATATGGAATAGAAACAGAATGTGATTGTGAATATAAAAATGAAAAAAAGCAACAAAAACGCATCATAAACGCATATGCGTTTTTTAGCTGATTCTATTCCATTTTTATGAAACAATTATAAAGGAATTATTGAATGTTGATTGATGATTGTATAATGTATATTTATAATATAAAACAATGCAGGAGAGATACAATAGAACTATATACCCCCTTAGAACAATATAAACCAAAAAACGCAATTTGCAGAAAAAAACGCAACAAAAACGCATTATAAACGCATATGCGTTTTTTTGGCTGATTCTAAAAAAAAAAAAAAAAATTGCAACAAAAACGCATCATAAACGCATGTGCGTTTTTTGGTTATGGGCATACTTTTGCATAATATATACTTTTTGTGATGGATTTTTTTGTGTGAAATATACTTTTCTGTAAAGTGTCTATTGAATGTAATATTGAGTGAGACTCCACTTATGTCTAATACAAGAGATACATATGAAAAGAAGATATCCTATAATTAGGAATCCAATAAGTAAAAAAACGCAATTATAAGAAAAATCATAAGAAAAATATGAGAGAATCGTATATGCGCTTTTTGGCTATTTGTATCCCTTTCTATGAGACAAAGTACAATCTTAAAAGTTGGAATTTATCTGAACTATACGATGACCCACTCTTTATATTTGCACAAAGGGATACACCCTTACCAGATTTTCCAACACTCTGAAAATCCAGGTTTTAATTACAACCAAAGACACTATATATAAGGAGAAAAATAGTTTGGTTTCCATTCTTAAGCCACTGAGGAAGAGGTGAGGTCACCTCGAAACGCGTCTGGCGGATTAAAGGAACCAAACTACAGACCAAATCATCCTGCAGGATTAAAGATCAAAGAATCAAAAAAGTAAGGATCATACAAGATTTCCAACAACTTCATCTTTTTTCCATTCAATGCCATGTGAGATGCTGACAGCTGAATGAAATCAACACATCACATAGACAAGCGCTCTAGACCTGGGTGAGTAGAGGGACGCCTCCACAGCAAGCACAATCGAATTTTATAACAAGACTATGTAACGGATCACCTGGTACACCGACCGGGTACCTCCGTTGAATGAATGCTCCTAGTGCTTTCCGAGGACTCCAAGCACTCCACTTGACGCCGTACGCACTGCAGACCCCACGAACCGCCGAAGCTTGGTTGAGGTCTCACCGTCTCCTACCCACCCTGGACCTACGACAAGGCTCCAGTGGGTGGACCTCTCCTAAAACCAGAGATCAGGAACAGCCCTTAAAAGAGCTAGTAGTTATAGCCAGGGGAGTATACACGTATAGCAATCCCCACACACATGAGACGAGGCTCTATGTTGAAGGTGAAACAGGAACTGACTGTACTTCACGTACAGCCTCTTTTATTCACAAACCAAAAACATAGTACTGCCCACAGGGGTTTGAAATACAACCAATCAGTAATTAACAACACATACAATGCAACTACAGCAACCAATCGTTCACGCCCCCAGAGGACCAGAATGAAGACTGGGACATAGGACAACATATCCCCACAATGCATCATGGTCTCCTCCCCTCTGTCTGGAGACAACCTGAGGAGCAATCCAATTATCTCTCAGAACAAAGGGAGATCGCCAATACACATGTAGATACAACAGGACAGACATCACCATTTAAACACACAATGGGACAATGGCACAATAGAAACACACCCAGCATTTTCCTCCCAAGCTGACAAGTTACAATTATTATAGATTGTTACAACTTTGTGAGTTTACATTGGCCATACATATAACTTACATTAATTCAAACAGTATAACGTGGGGACAAACCTATCCAAAATTCACTTGAATCGGTTCAGGGGTTTAAAAGTTAGTATATGGCCCATAATCCTGGGGCAAGAGGCCAGCAGCCAGTCCTCTCCAAAACCCAGTGGCGAGGTTGGTTTCGCCACACATCTCCCCCTCCCAGGGAAGACTAACCAGATACCTGACCTCACGGTCAGTACCGGAGTTAGTCTGGCAGTCCAACCACAACCCAATACTGGACCTGTTGAATCTTGGGGCCTGGCTCTGTTCTGTATGTCCCCAGCTGTTGAGTGGGCATCTGCTACTCCTCGCTTCCTTGTGGTTCTCCAGCTTGGAGCTGTAGGTACTTGGTGGGCAGAGGCCGACTGCGCTCTGCCCAGATGCCAGCTCTTCTGCTGGGGTAGCCTGTGGGAAGTCCGGCTCTGGAGAAGAGGATAGGGGAGGGCAGAGGCCGACTGCGCTCTGCCCAGATGCCAGCTCTTCCGCTGGGATGTGGTCAGGGAATCCTATCCCCAGGACCTTGTTGCAGATCGGCTGTGGAGAGGAGGAATCGCTTACCTCCTCCTCCTGGCATTCCTGCAGGGTTGGTGGGGGATCTGAACCGGCCGTCCAGTATCTCGGTAGGTCTGGTGCAGAGACCGTGGTCCCATCTGCACCATCGGAGTTAGGGGTGCTGTCCCCCTGTGGTTGGGGAGAGAGATCAGTGGATATCGCAGGCTCATCCCCTGCCCCCAGAACTCGGTTGGGAAGTACCTGGGAAGGGGAGGGCTCGCTTACCTCCTCCTCCTGGTATCCCTGCGGAGATGGCTGGAGATCTGGACCAACCGTCCAGCATCCCTGTAGGACTGGTAGAGAGACCTCGGTCCCATCTCCACCTGCCATCTGTGGGTCCTCCCAGGACCAGTCTGTGAGGTCCCTCAACAGTTGCGGGTAAGAACCACCTGCGTCCACACCTGGCAACTCCGGCTGCTGTTGAGCGTCTGGGCCAGCTGCCCAGCATCCCGGTGGAGAGACCTCGGTCCCGGCTCCACCTGCCTGTTGTGGTTCCTCACAGGACCAGTCTATGAGGACCCCTACTTCGGGTTCCTCTGGCCGCCTCAGGGGGAGACTGCTAACCTCCTCGGATGCAGCCTCTGCTCGGCTGCTGTAACACTCCTTCCGCTGGGCAATTTCGCTCTCTTTCGCCAGTCGGAATTCTCGTTCCATCCTTGCATGTCGCTTGGCTGTGACCTGGTTCCAGATGGCCTGGTATATATCCATGGACACATTACCTCCATACTGGGCCACTCGCTGCCTCACCTCGGCCAGCCAGTCATCTTCAGAGCCTTCCATACTTGTCTGCTCCAAGTCGCTGGATACCTCTGCTCCCAGGGGCGCTGTACGGATACTAGCGTTGCCCTCAATTTGTAACTCCACGAACGGTGTCTCCGAGCTGCTTCTCCTCACACTAGGACGCCATCCCACTGCTTGCCACCAATGTAACGGATCACCTGGTACACCGACCGGGTACCTCCGTTGAATGAATGCTCCTAGTGCTTTCCGAGGACTCCAAGCACTCCACTTGACGCCGTACGCACTGCAGACCCCACGAACCGCCGAAGCTTGGTTGAGGTCTCACCGTCTCCTACCCACCCTGGACCTACGACAAGGCTCCAGTGGGTGGACCTCTCCTAAAACCAGAGATCAGGAACAGCCCTTAAAAGAGCTAGTAGTTATAGCCAGGGGAGTATACACGTATAGCAATCCCCACACACATGAGACGAGGCTCTATGTTGAAGGTGAAACAGGAACTGACTGTACTTCACGTACAGCCTCTTTTATTCACAAACCAAAAACATAGTACTGCCCACAGGGGTTTGAAATACAACCAATCAGTAATTAACAACACATACAATGCAACTACAGCAACCAATCGTTCACGCCCCCAGAGGACCAGAATGAAGACTGGGACATAGGACAACATATCCCCACAATGCATCATGGTCTCCTCCCCTCTGTCTGGAGACAACCTGAGGAGCAATCCAATTATCTCTCAGAACAAAGGGAGATCGCCAATACACATGTAGATACAACAGGACAGACATCACCATTTAAACACACAATGGGACAATGGCACAATAGAAACACACCCAGCATTTTCCTCCCAAGCTGACAAGTTACAATTATTATAGATTGTTACAACTTTGTGAGTTTACATTGGCCATACATATAACTTACATTAATTCAAACAGTATAACGTGGGGACAAACCTATCCAAAATTCACTTGAATCGGTTCAGGGGTTTAAAAGTTAGTATATGGCCCATAATCCTGGGGCAAGAGGCCAGCAGCCAGTCCTCTCCAAAACCCAGTGGCGAGGTTGGTTTCGCCACAAAGACTATCTATACTAAACTATTAATTCGAAAATCACCCACTGATAAACTATATAGCTGCAGTGCTCTATTGTGAATATCAGATCTTCCATGGTATAAATTAAGTAAATATATGAAAATTGATCAACTTGTAATATATTATGAACATTCTGCAACTAATTTAACACTGGAATATGTTGGATTACCCATAAGAATAAGAAGACAAGTTTACTTAGCGAATTTTCTAAATTATATTCATATAATATCCGAAATTTTTTTATGAAATAATCTAAAGACACTTCTCTGCTATTTATTCGACCACTTATCCGATTTTTTTTTATCTGAATATATAATCGATCTTTTTTATTGGAATATTTAATCGATTTTTTATAAATTGACTCTACCACATTTATCCATTCTATATTATATATTAACATATGGTTATTAACTTTCTATACTGTGTGCACAATTAAGGTATATTAAGGTATATTGTTATCCATTTTCTCTTTATTTATTTATTTTAATATTTTAAATTTTAAATAATAATAAATGTGTTATATATGTGTGAAATACAGATGGTGAGTGCCTGCTGATTATTTTTATATTTACTTACTTGTTAAGAGATTGGGTGAATCACTTGCAGCAGAGCACCATTACCGCGGTGTTAAACAGAGTGAGCCACTATAATTCACAATTTAAGTATACAATATTTCACCTATCTATAGTCGAGCTCCTCTTAATTTGACACTATGAACATCTGGAATTTCATTGATAAACAGAAATCAAGGGTTGAACTATATACTTTTGATGAACCAAGTCAATCAAACATTGAAACTAGATCTATTACTGAGACCTTTAGGGAATTAGAGACACTTTTAATTAAACAATTGAGACAGAGGTGGGAAATTAAATCCCTTAACAGGTACCTCGAGAATGGTAATATACCAAAGGGTCTCCAATTAACTAAGGTCCCAGCTTATGATTTATATGATGAAGAGTTCAAACAAGAGTGGGACAATCTATTGATGATACAATCAATAGCATTAGTCCAACTAATTATCAAGAGAAGAACAAAAATGTTGGAAACTATCACAGAGCAAATTAACTTAATTAAAGAAATAGTTAATCAATTCCCAAACAATGAGGAAACAAAAAAATGGCATGAAAGGATTTGTAAAAGCTTAAGTACAATGGAAGAAGAGATTATCTTAAAAAAAAGTAGGAAAATTAGAAATTACACTGTAGATAATACTAAAAATCAGAACAATCACAAAGATAATCAACCAAAAAAGCACAATGTCACTTTAAATACACAAAATAATAAGGAACATAATATACAAATTAATGTACCTACCACTAATAGGTACGAATCTTTGGCACACCCACATTTTTTAGACAGAACACCCCCCCATCACAGGATACGTCCATATCAAGAGACACAGCAATCACCAGAACAAAGGCACCCAATATCACCAATGAGGCACAATTACAACTTAAGGCACAGAGACCACAATTGGGATCCACACAAATATCCACAGAACACTTATCACAAAAGGAACTCTCCCCGCACACAAAACAGGGAAACGACACATCAATCTCACCATCACTATCACCAGGAACACATAGACACAAGAAAAAGAGAATACGAAGAGGAAAGGGGACAGAGAGGAAAAAGGCAAAACTACAGGAATTAACCACTAATGATGATAATGCCATTGTCAACCTAAGCTCCATTGAATTAACAGTACCACAATATAATTTAATTAACAAAGGATTAAAATTTGCACCAACAGCAAAATTAAATAAATTTGATACCTTCATCGGAATTGAAAAATTCATCAGAAAATTATGCCTCAAAAAATATTTCATCAAGAACCCTGCAATCACTAACTTTACACGAAATGACGAGTATACACATACAGATTTAAAATTAAAATCTAAGTTGTACCCTAGACAGGAAATAAGTCATGAACTGGCAGCATTTAAGAAAAATGTAGAAGCGGACATCAGAACATTGAAAATACATTCTAATAAAAGAAATAACTTAAGTCCAGCAGAATTTAATGCAATAAAACAACTCCAGGAACAAAAGAATATTGTCATTAGACCTGCTGATAAAGGGGGAGCAGTTGTTATATTAGATTTAGAACAATACGATATGGAATGTCAAAAACAATTATCTGACAACTCAACGTATCAAAAATTAAGTTCAAACCCCACTAAAGAATACAATAATGCATTAATAAATTTCGCTAAAAAAGGGATAGATGCCAATATCCTGCAAGAATCTGAATACAAATACATTACAGGCACACAACAACGTTTACCTGTATTTTACTGTATCCCAAAGATACATAAGGATCTGAAAAATCCTCCAGGGAGACCTATCATCTCAGGAATTGGGTCATTGACTTAGAATCTATCGCAATACATAGATAAAATATTACAACCGATAGTCAAAAAAGGTTTCTCATATGTTAAAGACAGTACCCAAATCATAGAGATGATAGAGAAAACACAATACCAGCCTGTTGAGGAAGGGTTGAGACGTATGCATATATATTTAGCCCCTGCATTGCTGTACAGTTCTGATATTATCCCCATTGTTAACCCTTTGTGTTTGTGGTCGGTTTACACCCCTGTAAGGCCACCATTAACCCTCGTCGTACCCCGTAGGGACAGTGAATAGTCAGGTGGGGTGGGCTGTTATTACTTGTATGTGTGAATTGTCTAGTTAGTTTATGGGTGGAGTATGGGAATGTGTAGTGTAGTTTAGGATTGTATATTTAGTGCTGTATTGCGTGCGTTGTGTATTGTAAGTAATAAATACTGTGTTACTTGTAACTATCTGTGTAACGTGTAGTTATTGGCGATAGTTAGTTAGGCGCATGCAGCTAGCGTAGTGATTAGTGTAAAGTATAGCAAAGGTATTGTGATATTATATAAAGGCAAAAATGGGCGGAGTTATCACTAGATGGTTCCTCCCGAATATGAATATTAATTATCGATATTTGCATAAATATTGGTGATTAATATTCCCCCTTTACACAGCCCAATTGGATATTGGCTACATTAGATGTAAACTCATTGTACACTGTGATACAACATGAAGCTGGTATCCGATCAATCATTGCACAGCTAGAGAAAAAAAGTAATCTTCCTAAAGAACAAATAGATTTTATAGCCCAAGGAGTTCAATTTATTTTAACTCATAACTATTTTTATTACAATACAGATTTTTACTTACAAACGACTGGAACTGCCATGGGTACCAGGTTTGCCCCTAGTTATGCAAATCTTTTTATGACAGAGTGGGAGGAGGAATATATCCTTCCACTTTTAGGGGGCAACCTGGTACTCTGGCATCGTTATATAGACGATATTTTATTAATATGGAACAACACAGACACAGAATTGAGAAATTTTTTAGATGTTATTAACCATAACCAATTAAATTTGAAGTTCAGTTGAAATTTTAGCACAAAACAGATAGAATTTTTAGATTTATTAATATCAATAGAAATGGACCATATGATTTGCCAAACGTATCAGAAACCTGTATCAAGAAATAGTCACATTTTGTTTTCAAGTTGCCATCTGCCACGTTGGCTTATAAATATCCCAACAAGCCAATTCCAGAGACTAAAACGAAATTGTACAAAACAAGAAGATTTTGAAAAAGAAGCTGAAGAAATGAAAAAACAGTTTTCTATTAAACAATACCCAATAAATGTACTAGATAAGTCATTAAAGAAGGTACAAAGTGGAATAATATTTACAGCTTTAGAAAAAATTAAAACCAATTGGAGAGGGGGTGATCATATCTCAAAAATGTCCCGGATAGAGTCACGATATATTTATGATTCACAATTTAAGTAACTAATTATTCACTTCCCTAATCCCTATCTATTTAATAAAATGTAATTTCGATTAATGCACAATTTCAACTGACAAATGCTTTTGCTCCTCTCACTCCAACAACTAAACCCACAAAATGGCAACCGGGCGGTGTCTTTATTTATATAGTGAAGGGGCAGGCTACTAACCGATTGGTTGCTATGGATGTTGCTAAGGTGTGACAGGCCATTCCCATTGGCTATTCAAGCTAGGAGAAGGGAGGGTTCACGATTCTGCTCTGTCAGTTGGGAAAAAAAACAACTATTTTATCGTTTTTAACGCGTTTATTTAAAATCGCATTTCGTTTTTCATGGCCACTGCTGAGGTAAATGTCCCGCCATTTATTTTTCTATAGACATTTTAGCTTATTTAATATTATGTCTAGTCTACCAACTATATCCAACACTGTTTAATAAATTGTATGTGAAGCAAATTTTAGGATTGAAAGATTCAACACGCTGTACTCGATATGGGAAGACAAAATCGCCTTACTCGATAATTACGTAGTTGTCATTATCGCGTAATGCGATTGTAACTATATGATGGTGTTAAGCTAACTTTTGGGGAGCATTAAACATACAAAGATAAATCGCCTTACTCGATAATTACGTTGTTGTCATTATCGCGTAAAGCGATTAAAACCTAAATTGAGGAAGATGTAGAATATTTCGCCATAGTAATGTAAACCAGGTGCAAGTAGAAATAGCAATGCGATTAATTCAAGTTATAATAATGGAATTTTGATTTAGGCTTAGCCAGTGGTGTACATAGAAAAGTAAGGGCCCCATAGCAAGGATCAAATCGGGCCCCCACACACAGGACAGAAGGGTTTCCACCTAAACCCTTTCAATGACCCTTGGGCCATTTTTTCAACTGCTTCATTGTCTAAAAGTTGTTCCTTTTAGAGGGTAAAGTCTTGACCAGGTTTTCACCCCAGTAGAAGAGGGGATGATACCAACTGGGCCCCCTCTTGCCCTGGGCCCCATAGCAGTCGCATGGTCTGCCGCTATGGTAGTTACGCCCCTGGGCTTAGCACTGCTATAGTCCATATTAGGCTAGAATTAACAAATAAGGAATATAGCAGTGCTATATTAAAATTGAAATTCGATTATTATAACTTTAAATAATCGAATTGCTATTTCAACTTGAACCTGGTTTACTATGGTTGGCTTGGAAGAATTAGCGAATATGACGAATGTATTCGTCATATTCCTCAAAACGAAGATAACGAAGTATTCTCCATCTTCGTTTTAGCTACCTATTCGTCAACTTCGCTAATTCTAGCAATCAAATAGGAAGGTTGACTATAGAGACAGCTGTGTTTAATTTGCTATGCGATTATATCACTTCTTTTTTTTTATAAATAGAATAATTATAATAATCAAGTATTTAACTATTAAATTTTTTTTAAAAAAAGCTAAGTAATATAATCGCATAGCGAATTAAACTTAGCTGTCTCTATAGTCAACTTTCCTATTTGATTGCTAGAATTAACAAAGTTGACGAATAGGTAGCTAAAACGAAGATGGAGAATATTTTGTTATCTTCGTTTTGAGTAATATGACGAATACATTCGTCATATTCGTCATCTTCGCTAATTCTAGATATCAAACCAATAGGAAAGTAGTCTTAAGTTAAAATCGCAATCGCGATTATTTAAATCGCATAATAATCGGGATAACTATAATAATGACGAATATTCGATTTCGACGAATATTAAACGAATATTCTATCGAATATTTGCGAATTTCGTCGAAATCGAATATGGCTCATCCCTAATGTGGGAAAAGCTATTGAGGCGCAAATGTGGGACAAATTACAGAAGTCCAAATGCGGGCCAAAAGACTCAAGCGAAATTGTGGGAAAAGCTATTGAGGCGCAAATTTTGGCCAAAAGAGTATAGCGGAAATGTGGGACAAATTATTGAAGCCTAAATGTGGTACAACTTGTTTAAGTTTAATCATTGAATCAAAGGAGGTGGCGCGCATCAATTAAAGAAGCATTTCAGAAATGTTATTCCCTGTCACCTATGCAGAGCAGGGGTTTATTCACGTCTAAAATTGTATAATGTCAACCAAAGAATGTAAGAAAAATTACAGAAATTAATTAACCTGTCTACTTGGTAGAGCAGGGGTCTATGACAGAAAACAATTAGAGTTGAGTGAACCCTAACTGTAAAGTTCGGGTTCGTACCGAACTTTAGGGTTTTCGGCACCCGAACATTTACACCAATTTTTATGGCGCTTTTTGAAACGCTGCGAATCAGCAAATCAACAAGCGTCATACTACTTGCCCCAAAAGGCCATCACAGCCATGCCTACTATTGGCATGGCTGTGATTGGCCAACTGCAGCATGTGACCCAGCCTCTATTTAAGCTGGAGTCACGTAGCGCCGCCCGTCACTCTGCTCGGATTAGTGTAGGGAGAGGCTGCAGCTGCTGTGAGGGAGAGATCAGGGAGAAATCTGATCAAGAACTGGTTTATGTACTCAGCGATCTACACCAAATGTGTTTTGTGGGTGGAGTGCACAATTTTATTAAGCCTGCCCTGCCCTACCCTGAGCCAACTACTGCTGAAAACGAACTTTTTTTTCTTCAGTTAGTCAATAACAATACATAATTGGCAGCCATTTTATGCAACGATAGTGCACCAGCATAGGCTATCTGCATGTCTGCAAGTCCAGAAATATAGCTTTGGCATACTGGGGTGAAAAAAGCCTCTGATATACTGCACATCTGGGATTAGACAAGCATAAGTGACTGTCACATTTAGGACAGAAATACAGCTTTTTGGTTACTGGGGTGAAAAAAGCCTCAAATATACTGCACATCTGTGATTTCACATGCATAAGTCACTATCACATTTAGGCCATAAATACGGCTTTTTGGTTACTGGGGTGAAAAAAGCCTCTGATATACTGCACATCTGGGATTAGACAAGCATAAGTGACTGTCACATTTAGGACAGAAATACAGCTTTTTGGTTACTGGGGTGAAAAAAGCCTCAAATATACTGCACATCTGTGATTTCATATGCATAAGTCACTATCACATTTAGGCCATAAATACAGCTTTTTGGTTACTGGGGTGAAAAAAGCCTCTGATATACTGCACATCTGGGATTACATGTGCATAAGTCACTATCACATTTAGGCCATAAATACTGCTTTTTGGTTACTGGGGTGAAAAAAGCCTCTGATATACTGCACATCTGGGATTAGACAAGCATAAGTGACTGTCACATTTAGGACAGAAATACAGCTTTTTGGTTACTGGGGTGAAAAAAGCCTCAAATATACTGCACATCTGTGATTTCACATGCATAAGTCACTATCACATTTACGCCATAAATACAGCTTTTTGGTTACTGGGGTGAAAAAAGCCTCTAATATACTGCACATCTGGGATTACACGTGCATAAGTCACTATCACATTTAGGCCATAAATACTGCTTTTTGGTTACTGGGGTGAAAAAAGACTCTGATATACTGCACATCTGGGATTAGACAAGCATAAGTGACTGTCACATTTAGGACAGAAATACAGCTTTTTGGTTACTGGGGTGAAAAAAGCCTCAAATATACTGCACATCTGTGATTTCACATGCATAAGTCACTATCACATTTAGGCCATAAATACAGCTTTTTGGTTACTGGGGTGAAAAAAGCCTCTGATATACTGCACATCTGGGATTACACGTGCATAAGTCACTATCACATTTAGGCCATAAATACTGCTTTTTGGTTACTGGGGTGAAAAAAGACTCTAATATACTGCACATCTGGGATTAGACATGCATAAGCCACTGTCACATTTAGGCCATAAATACGGCTTTGTCATACTGGGGTGAAAAAACCCTCTGATATACTGCACATCTGTTATTACATGTGCATAAGTCACTGTCACATTTAGGACAGAAATACGGCTTTTTGGTTACTGGGGTGAAAAAACCCTCTGATATACTGCACATCTGGGATTAGACGTGCATAAGTGAGTGTCACATTTAGGCCACAAATACCGCTGTCATATAGCAATACCCTACATCAGGGTTTTTATTGGCAGTTAATTATTTTTAACATACTTAACCACTTTTTACTTTGCTTTGTGAACGCTACCTATGAGGAAAACATCTAATAAGGGACGCGGTCATGGTCGTGGTGGTGGTGTTGGTGGAGCCTCTGGTGCAGGGAGAGGACGTGGCCGTTCTGCCACAGCTAGACATCCTACTGAACCTTCTACCTCAGATCCCAGTAGCCGCCAGAATCTACAGCAATATTTGGTCGGGCCTAATGCCGTTCTAAGAATGGTAAGGCCTGAGCAAGTACAGGCGCTAGTCAATTGGGTGGCCGACAGTGGATCCAGCACGTTCACATTATCTCCCACCCAGTCTTCTGCAGAAAGCACACAGGTGGCGCCTGAAACCCAATCCCATCAGTCTGTCACATCACCCCCGTGCATATCGGGGAACCTGTCTGAGCCTCAAGTCATGCAGCAGTCTCTTATGCTGTTTGAAGACTCTGCTGGCAGGGTTTCCCAAGGGCATAAAGGGGTGGAAGACATAGAATGCACCGATGCAAAACCACTTATGTTTCCTGATGAGGACATGGGAATACCACCTCAGCACGTATCTGATGATGACGAAACACAGGTGCCAACTGCTGCGTCTTTCTGCAGTGTGCAGACCGAAAAGGAGGTCAGGGAGGAAGACTGGGTGGAAGACGATGCAGGGGACGATGAGGTCCTAGACCCCACATGGAATGAAGGTCGTGCCACTGACTTTCAGAGTTCAAAAGAAGAGGCAGTGGTGAGACCGAGCCAACAGCGTAGCAAAAGAGGGAGCAGGGTGCAAAAGCAGAGCAGCTGTCGCCAAAACAGTTCGCCTGCTACTGGCCACCGTCAACAGGGACCGAGCACACCAAAGGCAGCTTCAAGGAGTTCCCTGGCATGGCACTTCTTCACACAATGTGCTGACGACAAGACCCGAGTGGTTTGCACGCTGTGCCATCAGAGCCTGAAGCGAGGCATTAACGTTCTGAACCTTAGCACAACCTGCATGACCAGGCATCTACATGCGAGACACGGGCTGCAGTGGAGTAAGCACCTTCAAAACCAAGAAATGGCTCAGGCCCCTCCTGCTCCCTCTTCTGCGGCTGCCTCGGCCTCTTCCTCCGCCTCTGGAGGAACGTTGGCACCTTCTGCCCAGCAAACAGAGGATGTGCCACCAACAACACCACATCCATCACCAAGCATTTCCACCATGTCACACGGAAGCGTTCAGCTCTCCATCTCACAAACGTTTGAGAGAAAGTGTAAATTCCCACCTAGCCAGCCTCGATCCCTGGCCCTGAATGCCAGCATTTCTAAACTGCTGGCCTTTGAAATGCTGTCATTCAGGCTGTTGGAGATGGACAGCTTCAAACAGCTCATGTTGCTTGCTGTCCCACAGTACGTCGTTCCAATCCGCCACTACTTCTTCAGGAGAGCTGTGCCCTCCCTTCACAACCAAGTATCGGAAAAAATCAAGTGTACACTGCGCAATGCCATCTGTGGCAAGGTCCACCTAACCACAGATACGTGGACCAGTAAGCACGGCCAGGGACGCTATATCTCCCTAACTGCACAATGGGTAAATGTAGTGGGGGCTGGGCCCCAGGCAGAGAGCTGTTTGGCGCACGTCCTTCCGCCACCAAGGATCGCAGGGCATCATTCTTTGCCTCCTGTCTCCTCCTCTTCCTACTCGGCTTTCTCCTCCTCTTCTACCACCTCCTCATCCGGTCAGCGACAGACCTTCACCACCAACTTCAGCACAGCCAGGGGTAAACGTCAGCAGGCCGTTCGGAAACTGATTTGTTTGGGGGACAAGCCCCACACCGCGCAGGAGTTGTGGGGGGGTATAGAACAACAGACCGACGAGTGGTTGCTGCCAGTTAGCCTCAAGCCTGGCCTGGTGGTGTGCGATAATGGGAGAAATCTCGTTGCAGCTCTGGGACTAGCCGGTTTGACACACATCCCTTGCCTGGCGCATGTGCTGAATTTGGTGGTGCAGAAATTCATTCACAACTACCCCGACATGTCTGAGCTGCTGCATAAAGTGTGAGCCGTCTGTGCGCGCTTACGGCGTTCTCATCCTGCCGCCGCTCGGCTGTCTGCTCTATAGCGTAACTTCGGCCTTCCCGCTCACCGCCTCATATGTGACGTGCCCACCAGGTGGAACTTTACCTAGCAAATGCTGGAGACACTGTGCGCAAAGCAGCAGGCCATAGTGGAGTTTCAGCTGCAGCACGCACGGGTGAGTCGCACTGCGGAACAGCACCACTTCACCACCAATGACTGGGCCTCCATGCGAGACCTGTGTGCCCTGTTGCGCTGTTTCGAGTACTCCACCAAAATGGCCAGTGGGGATGACGCCGTTATCAGCATTACAATACCACTTCTATGTCTTCTTGAGAAAACACTTAGGGCGATGATGGAAGAGGATGTGGCCCAGGATGAGGAGGAGGAAGAGGGGTCATCTCTAACACTTTCAGGCCAGTCTTTTAGAAGTGGCTCAGAAAGAGGATTTTTGAAACAGCAGAGGCCAGGTACAAATTTGGCCAGCCAGGGCCCACTACTGGAGGACGAGGAGGAGGAGGAGGATGGGGATGAAGCATGTTCACAGCAGGGTGGTATCCAATGCAGCTCGGGCACATCACTAGTGCGTGGTTGGGGGGATACGGAGGACGCAGACGATACGCCTCCCACAGAGGACAGCTTGTCCTTACCTCTGGACAGCCTGGCACACATGAGCAACTACATGCTGCAGTGCCTGCGCAACGACAGCAGAGTTGCCCACATTTTAACGTGTGCTGACTACTGGGTGGCCATCCTGCTGGATCCCCGTTACAAAGACAATGTGCCGTCCTTAATTCCCTCACTGGAGCGTGATCGGAAGATGCGCGACTACAGGCGTGCGCTGGTAGACGCGCTCCTGAGAGCATTCCCTACTGACGCCGGGGGACAAGTGGAAGCACAAGGCGAAGGCAGGGGAGGAGGAAGAGGTCGCCAACGCAGCTGTGTCAGCGCCAGCACCTCAGAAGGCAGGGTTAGCATGGCCAACATGTGGAAAAGCTATGTCACCTCGCCCCAACAACCGGCCCCAACTGCTGATATGGAGCATGTTAGCAGGAGGCAGCATTTGAACAACATGGTGGAACAGTACCTGTGCACACGACTACACATACTGACTGATGGTTCTGCCCCATTCAACTTCTGGGTCTCCAAATTGTCCACATGGCCAGAGCTTGACCTGTATGCCTTGGAGGTGCTGGCAAGCCCTGCAGCCAGTGTACTCTCTGAACGTGTATTTAGCACGGCAGGAGGCGTCATTACAGACAGACGCAGCCGCCTGTCCACAGCCAACGTGGACAACCTCACGTTCATTAAAATGAACCAGGCTTGGATCCCACAGGACTTGTCTGTACCTTGTGCAGAATAGACATTTATACCACCATCAAACATACATACTTGTACTCAAGTCAAGTGCATTGAGTATTTGTTTTATTTATTTTTTATTTTTCCCAATATTTTGGGGGCTACCTACCCCAAAAAAATAAAAAAATAAACATTGTTGGCTACCTCCTCCTCCTCCTCCTCCATTGCTGCCTCCACCTACAACACCACACACAATACACGGCAAAAATGGCTTTAAAACAGATAACTGCACTGCTGAACGGCAAATATATTTTTGGTTTGCCACTAATACACTGCAAAAATGGCTTTACAACAGATAACTGCACCACTGAACGGCAAATATATTTTTGGTTTGCCACTAATACACGGAAAAAATGGCTTTACAACAGATAACTGCACCGCTGAACGGCAAATATATTTTTGGTTTGCCACTAATACACGGCAAAAATGGCTTTACAACAGATAACTGCATCACTGACCGGCAAATATATTTTTGTTTTGCCAACAATACACGGCAAAAATGGCTTTACAACAGATAACTGCACCGCTGACCAGCAAATATCTTTTTGGTTTGCCACTAATACATGGCAAAAATGGCTTTACAACAGATAACTGCACCGCTGACCGGCAAATATATTTTTGTTTTGCCAACAATACACGGCAAAAAGGTCTTTACAACAGATAACTGCACCGCTGAACGGCAAATATATTTTGGTTTTGCTACTAATACACAGCAGAAATGGCTTTAGAACAGATAACTGCACCGCTGAACGGCAAATATATTTTGTTTTGCCAACAATACACAGCAAAAAAAGCTTTACAACAGATAACAGCATAGCTGAACGGCAAATATATTTTCTTTTTGCCACTAATACTAGTGATGAGCGGCAGGGTCAATATTCGAATTCGCGACTATTTTGTAGAATATATTTGTGAAATCGAGAATTTGATATTATGTTCTTGATTTCGAAAATCGGCAATGTAATATTGGCGTAATGCACGCGAAATACAGGCGTGGGTCACTTATGCTACATTTTTCAAGCTGGTATAAATTTCCTGAGACTGGAGAAAATGGTTGGCACGGCAGAAAATTAGAATAGCTTTATATGCAGATAGAGTGCTCCAATATATTTGCACTTGCGAATTTTCGCCAATTAATGATGTGCATATTTTTTCTTAATACGTGCAACTTGTGACATCACAGCACTATGTCTGTAGCATGTATGTATGGGCAGCAGAACCTATCACACTGCCTGACACCTTGCACTGGAACCTATCAGCTACACAATATCAGCATATAACTTACACTGACTATCTGTATTATATATATATAAGTTAAATGTCTAATGTAATACAACAAAGCACAGAGCACAGCAATGACACTGCTGTCTCTTTCATAACTGCAATAGACTTTAGAAAAAAAAGCTGCTGGGGAGGTTCTCATATAGTAAGGGGTAGGCAACTTTTCTATTGGTTGCTAGGGATGTTGCTAAGCTGTGACAAAGCCTTCTCATTGGCCCACAAGCTAGTAGAAGGGAGGGATGATCACCTGATGTGTACTGTGTTAAAAAACAAAACAAAAAACAAAGAATATTCGTCATTACGAATATATAGCACTAAATTCTAAATATTCACGAATTCTCAAACTGCCGATATTCACGATAAAAATTCGCTATTTGAATATTGGCGCTCAACACTAACTAATACACGGCAAAATTCGGGTCCTCATTGACTTCAATGGGGTTCGGTGTTTCGGGTCCAGTACGGGACTAGAACAGAACTTTGAAACAAAGTTCGGCCGAACTTGTCAAATCCGAACATCCAAGGGTTTCCTCATCGCTATTAGGGAGAGATTCTAAAAATAATCTTAATCGTAAATATTACAAAAAAATCCCTGTTAGAAATGTGAAATACTTCCACTAACCTTTTAAAAAAAGGAATCAAGCTGTTCCTCTCCCAAATTTGGCCAACTGATGTAATTCCACCCTGTATCCACCCTTTAAAAGAAATATCAGGAATCAGGAGCTCTACAATATGTAAAGAAAGTTGAAATATATTCAAGCTCACTAACTTTTTAAGAAATACAGCATCTTATTTGTCCACAAAAGAAAATTAGCTTTAAAAGGCAGAAGTGACGTTTGACGCGCGCCTAGCTTATTTTAGAAAAATTACCATTCGTTACCACGAAACCCGAGGAAGTTCGACTTCTGGGAGAATCAAACTTTTCCTTAAATACGGATCAAATTCCACTTTGTCAACTTCGATTTGCTCATCACCATAAACAGCTGAGGAAGCGATATGCCGCTTCCTGTCCCGGCGGAGTACAGAAGCTTCCGGGTTTTTCAAATACCTCGATCAGCCCTACACTGAGGCTGTACAGCACTGTATATTGAGGTGCACCCTCTCTGGGGCTGTATTCCCCCTGTAAAAAATAAATGAAAATAAATATATATATATATATATATATATATATATATACACTGCTCAAAAAAATAAAGGGAACACTTAAACAACACAATGTAACTCCAAGTCAATCCCACTTCTGTGAAATCAAACTGTCCACTTAGGAAGCAACACTGAGTGACAATCAATTTCACATGCTGTTGTGCAAATGGGATAGACAAGAGGTGGAAATTAGAGGCAATTAGCAAGACACCCCCAATAAAGGAGTGGTTCTGCAGGTGGTGACCACAGACCACTTCTCAGTTCCTATGCTTCCTGGCTGATGTTTTGGTCACTTTTGAATGCTGGCGGTGCTTTCACTCTAGTGGTAGCATGAGACGGAGTCTACAACCCACACAAGTGGCTCAGGTAGTGCAGCTTATCCAGGATGGCACATCAATGCGAGCTGTGGCAAGAAGGTTTGCTGTGTCTGTCAGCGTAGTGTCCAGAGCATGGAGGCGCTACCAGGAGACAGGCCAGTACATCAGGAGACGTGGAGGAGGCCGTAGGAGGGCAACAACCCAGCAGCAGGACCGCTACCTCCGCCTTTGTGCAAGGAGGAACAGGAGGAGCACTGCCAGAGCCCTGCAAAATGACCTCCAGCAGGCCACAAATGTGCATGTGTCTGCTCAAACGGTCAGAAACAGACTCCATGAGGGTGATATGAGGGCCCGACATCCACAGGTGGGGGTTGTGCCTACAGCCCAACACCGTGCAGGACGTTTGGCATTTGCCAGAGAACACTAAAATTGGCAAATTCGCCACTGGCGCCCTGTGCTCTTCACAGATGAAAGCAGGTTCACACTGAGCACATGTGACAGACGTGACAGAGTCTGGAGACGCCGTGGAGAATGTTCTGCTGCCTGCAACATCCTCCAGCATGACCAGTTTGGCATTGGGTTAGTAATGGTGTGGGGTGGCATTTCTTTGGAGGTCCGCACATCCCTCCATGTGCTCGCCAGAGGTAGCCTGACTGCCATTAGGTACCGAGATGAGATCCTCAGACCCCTTGTGAGACCATATGCTGGTGCGGTTGGCCCTGGGTTCCTCCTAATGCAAGACAATGCTAGACCTCATGTGGCTGGAGTGTGTCAGCAGTTCCTGCAAGACGAAGGCATTGATGCTATGGACTGCCCCGCCCGTTCCCCAGACCTGAATCCAATTGAGCACATCTGGGACATCATGTCTCGCTCTATCCACCAACGTCACGTTGCACCACAGACTGTCCAGGAGTTGGCAGATGCTTTAGTCCAGGTCTGGGAGGAGATCCCTCAGGAGACCGTCCGCCACCTCATCAGGAGCATGCACAGGCGTTGTAGGGAGGTCATACAGGCACATGGAGGCCACACACACTACTGAGCCTCATTTTGACTTGTTTTAAGGACATTACATCAAAGTTGGATCAGCCTGTAGTGTGTTTTTCCACTTTAATTTTGAGTGTGACTCCAAATCCAGACCTCCATGGGTTGAAAAGTTTGATTTCCATTTTTTTTTTGTGTGATTTTGTTGTCAGTTGGTGATTAAATGTCCTGGGTGAAAGCTGCTGCAGCGTTACAAACTTCACCGGATAACATGGAGGAAATGATGAAGATGCTTTTGCAGGCCAGTCTGGAAGAAAAGAAAAGATATGCCGAGGATAGAAAGAGCACAAAGAAGTCTTACGTGTCCAACAACAAGCTAATGCGCAACAACAACAGGCCATGGCACAGCAGCAGGAAACCAATTGTTTACTGCTAGAACAGATTGCTGTATTAAGAGAGACTGTTGTAGCTCCAACCCCGCGTGTGGAGGTAAGCCCCCCAGAGACTTTGAATGTGAGGAAGGCTGTGCAGCAGGCCTTGCAAAAACTGACGCCCGATGATGATATCGAGGCCTACCTGACCGTATTTGAGAGGGTGGCGGAAAGAGAAAGGCTGCCAGTAGCAGAGTGGCAGAGCTCCTTGCGCCCTTTTTGTCTGGCGAACCACAAAAGGCCTACTATGACCTCAGGGAGCAGGATGTCCGGGACTATGTCAAATAAAAAATGGAGATCCTGGCTCGTTTGGGCGTTACACAGGCGGTTCGTGCCCAGAGGGTCCACACATGGAGCTACACCATGGACAAGCCGTCCCGATCCCAGATGTTTTACCTCCTCCATCTTGTACAGAAGTGGCTGAAACCTGAGTCTTCTACACCGGACCAGATTGTGGAGAAAGTAGTGGTGGATCACTACTTCAGAGCCCTCCCGGCGGAGCTACAACAGTGGGTTGGACATGGAGACCCCAAAACTGCGGATCAGCTCGTAAACCTGGTGGAAAGTTTCCTAGCGACTGAGGACTACCTCTGTGATGTCCCTACTGCACCAACACTTTCCCGGAGTACCCGACCTGTGTCATCTGTGAGTAAGAGAGTTCTGGCTGTTGGAGGTGTGTGAAAGGGTGCAAGAGGTAATAAGGCTCTAGAGGTTGGGCATGGGCCTAAGGCTGAGTCTCCCGGCCATTTCGGACCCGCAGAGGTCTTCTCACTTAGGAGACCCAGGGCGCCCCAGTGCTGGAAGTGCCGTGAGTGGGGACACACTGCTGCCTATTGCCCTCTGACCTCAGAGCCCATGGAGTGTGCAGGTAGCCGGAGACAGTCGCTGTATGCGGTGCCAGTGTGTGTGGCCTCCCCAGGACTAGATACTGAGCCGCAGATGTGTACCCTGGTGATAAATGACTGCTCCGTCAGGGCTCTGTTGGACTCCAGTAGTTTGGTCACCTTAGTGCATGCCAGCTTCGTGGCTGGAAATTATGTGCCGGACAAAAGAGCAAATGTGCTGTGCATCCATGGGGATGCAAAATCATACCCGGTGGCTTGCGTTAAGCTGGAGACTCCGGCTGGGACTGTATCCTATGAAGTCGGGGTCGTAAAAAGACTTATGCATGATATGATATTGGGCCGGGACTTCCCCTTGTTTTGGAAGTTGTGGGAGAAGAAAAACACTCCTGCAGAATCTGTGCCTTCTCCTTTAAATAATCATTGCTATGAGTGGCCTATTGAATCCAATGGTTTAAAGGAAGAGACCATTGAAAACATAAAAATGCGTGCAATTCCTGCACTTGTGGCCCGTTGCTAATGACGATCCCCAGCAAAAATGCATACAGTGGAGGATGCCCGTAGCGAACCACAAGTACCACAAAAGAAATCCTTCAAAAGATCGTCATTAGCAACGGGCCACAACTTCAGGAATTGCTCCCCTATATATATATGCACAACTGCATGTGGGTTTGAGCACTTCCTGCTTGTTTAATACAACGCCATTCTTTTCAGTTTGTATATATACACTGCGTGCAGAATTATTAGGCAAATGAGTATTTTGACCACATCATCCTCTTTATGCATGTTGTCATACTCCAAGCTGTATAGGCTCGAAAGCCTTCTACCAATTAAGCATATTAGGTGATGTGCATCTCTGTAATGAGAAGGGGTGTGGTCTAATGACATCAACACCCTATATCAGGTGTGCATAATTATTAGGCAACTTCCTTTCCTTTGGCAAAATGGGTCAAAAGAAGGACTTGACAGGCTCAGAAAAGTCAAAAATAGTGAGATATCTTGCAGAGGGATGCAGCACTCTTAAAATTGCAAAGCTTCTGAAGCGTGATCATCGAACAATCAAGCGTTTCATTCAAAATAGTCAACAGGGTCGCAAGAAGCGTGTGGAAAAACCAAGGCGCAAAATAACTGCCCATGAACTGAGAAAAGTCAAGCGTGCAGCTGCCAAGATGCCACTTGCCACCAGTTTGGCCATATTTCAGAGCTGCAACATCACTGGAGTGCCCAAAAGCACAAGGTGTGCAATACTCAGAGACATGGCCAAGGTAAGAAAGGCTGAAAGACGATCACCACTGAACAAGACACACAAGCTGAAACGTCAAGACTGGGCCAAGAAATATCTCAAGACTGATTTTTCTAAGGTTTTATGGACTGATGAAATGAGAGTGAGTCTTGATGGGCCAGATGGATGGGCCCGTGGCTGGATTGGTAAAGGGCAGAGAGCTCCAGTCCGACTCAGACGCCAGCAAGGTGGAGGTGGAGTACTGGTTTGGGCTGGTATCATCAAAGATGAGCTTGTGGGGCCTTTTCGGGTTGAGGATGGAGTCAAGCTCAACTTCCAGTCCTACTGCCAGTTTCTGGAAGAGAAACTGATAGAAGCTATTAGATGTATAAGCCTCACTGATATTTCAAGATGCAATGTAAGAAAAGGGCCCACTACCCTAGGTGTGGGGAAATATCCTTATTAAAATTTAACTTTTATAAAGTATGCAATAAAATTTATACACCCAGGGATGCAACAATGTAACACATAAACAAACATATAAAGGGGTCCTTGTAAGGGTACCCCACTGCTGGTAAAGCAAGGAAGGAATTGGACCTGCTGCGCCTATCCAGACGCAAGCAGTCTTACCCGACCAACACGATGGCTAGGATCAGCTGAGGCTTTGGGTGGTCTCCTAGGCCAGATGGAGTCTGTGCAGTCAGAGGGAGTATTGGTTCTGTGCCCTATGTCACCCTATATACTTGGTAGGAAGGGGGCTGCTCCCATACTGCCTGTCTACTACCTGAAAAGGGCGACCCCGTCTGGATACCTGTCCCTAGTAATGGACCTGATCCCTAGCACTGAAAAAAAGGATGTGGAATCTTCAGACCTCCCGACCTGGCACGTTTCTGTCGTGTCGACTCCTCAGGGGAAGTTGGTACAAAAAGAAGGAAAAACCGCATATAGCATGAAATGACCGCCGGTACACAATCAAGTGGACCAAACAGTCAGAAATGCAAAGCAAGGCTCTATCAAGCAGATGGAGAACCACAGGACAGACACCCCTGGTGTTGAGGTGCTGTGTGATAGCATAAACAGCCGTGGGTCCAGAGAATGATCCCCACGGTTAGAGATGCCAAAGGTAACTCTATCAGCTAAAATTAAGAGCCGAGGTGCAGGCACTCCTAATATTGAAGTGCCATGCAGCAGAGTAATGGATGTTGCTCCGCACGTTGGTGTGTGGGGATATGGTGATCCTCACTCAAGGTAAAGTCCCACTAGTTCTGGGGTTCCTACGTTTACCTGCCACCTGGTGATCCTCTACATAGATATACAGATATACAGTCCTCCCAGGCTATGAGCTGTGCGCTACGATTGGCCAGCGCTGCAGCAAGGGACAACCCTAATACAAAAACTCTGCCTAGTACAATAGAGGGAGCTGCACACACCGGAGCCTATACCGGGCGAACGGAGCGGCGCCCAGACATACTAGAAAGTGCAGGGGGACCCCTGGGCGCCGCTCTGCCCACTGATTTAGTTAGTTTTTAGTTTTTAAACTAGTGAAAGGTCCTCTTTAAGACCACTTGAAAAATGGCAAAAAATCATTTTTTACATTGTTGGATCTTAACTAGGTTCCAAGTAGAGCTTCAACATGCAACAAGAAGAAATGAGAGTGAGACAAAACATTTTTTGAGCATTCAATTAATTAAAAATAACGATTAAACTGAAACAGGCTGTTTTTCATCTAATCCAAAGTTTAGGACCACATGCCTTTAAAAGGCCAAATCTGTGCAAAGATGTGGATTCATTGTCATCTTCTGTCAGGTAGTCACACGTTGTGATGGCAAAGGCAAAAAAACTCTCTCTTTTTGAACGTGGTCGGGTTGTTGAACTGCATAAGCAGGGTCTATCACAGCGCGCCATCGCTGCTGAGGTGGGACGCAGTAAGACAGTCATTTGGAATTCCTTGAATGATCCTGAGGGTTATGGAACAAAAAAGTAAAGTGGAAGACCCAAAAAAAATTCACCAGCACTGAGCCGGAGGATCCAATTGGCTGTCCGTCAAGACACTGGACGATCCTCAACCCAAATTAAGGCCCTTACTGGTGCTGACTGCAGTCCCATGACTATCAGACGGCATCTGAGACTGAAGGGCTTCAAAAACAAAAAACATCTTCAAAGACCTCGTCTCCTAGAACACCACAGAACTGCTCGTTTGGACTTTGCAAGAGAGCACCAAACATGGGACATTTAAAGGTAGAAGAAAGTTTTCTTCTCTGGTGAGAATTTTTTTTAACCTTGATGGTCCTGATGGTTTCCAACGTTACTGGCATGACAAGAAGATCCCACCTGAGATGTTTTCTACGCGCCACAGTGGAGGGGGCGCCATAATGGTCTGGGGTGCTTTTTCCTTCAGTGGAACAATGGAGCTTCAGGAAGTGCAGGGGTGTCAAACGGCCGCGGGCTATGTCCAGATGTTGCAGAGAGCATTTCTTATGACTGAGGGCCCTCGTCTGTGTGGTAACGACTGGGTTTTTCAACAGGACAACGCTACAGTACCCAATGCCCGCAGGACAAGGGACTTCTTCCAGGAGAATAACATCACTCTTTTGGCCCATCCTGCGTGTTCCCCTGATCTAAATCCAATTGAGAACCTTTGGGGATGGATGGCAAGGGAAGTGTACAAAAATGGACAACAGTTCCAGACAGTAGATGGCCTTCGTGCAGCCGTCTTCACCACTTTGAGAAATGTTCCCACTCACCTCATGGAAACGCTTGCATCAAGCATGCCGAAATGAATTTTCGAAGTGATAAACAATAACGGCGGAGCTACTCATTACTAAGTTCATGTTTGGAAGTTGGATTTCTGCTTTGGGCGGGTTTAGTTTTTTTTTTTGGAGGTGTGCTTTTGTGACATTCAAATCCAAACTTGAAATACTGCAATAATAATCTGGTTTTGAAAAAACACCAATTTTTGGCAATATCCAACATCTGGTGCCTCTGCAGGATTAGTCAGTGTGCAATTTAGGCTAGAAAAACAGCTATCATTTTCTGGGTTTTTAAAAACACCCTTTTGGGGCAAAATACACAATTTTACAGCCCTTGCAGCATCTGCACGTTTGAAATTCAAGCGTTATATACAGCTTTCATATTCTGTTAGTAAAAAAAACACCCTTTTTTTGCAAAATACTTAATATTGCGGGTTGCAATATTAAGTATTTTGCAAAAAAAGGGTGTGTTTTTTTACTAACAGAATATGAAAGCTGTATATAACGCTTGAATTTCACACGTGCAGATGCTGCAAGGGCTGTAAAATTGTGTATTTTTCCCCAAAAGGGTCTTTTTGAAAACCCAGAAAATGCATCTGTGATTGTTAAAAACAAGTTTTAAAAAATTCTATAATGTTCTGGCTTTTAAAAAACACTAATTTTTGGCAATATGCAACATCTGGTGCATTTGCAGGATTAGTCAGTGTGCAATTTAAGCTAGAATTACAGCTATAATTTTCAGCGTTTTTAAGAACACCCTTTTTGGGCAAAATACACAATTTTACAGCCCTTGCAGCATCTGCACGTGTGAAATTCAAGGGGTTATATACTGCTGTCACACCCATTTTGGCAAAAAAAACTAATTTTGCAGCGTTTTCTGCACATGTCATTGTGAGATACACACTATGATACTGTGGTTCTATTCAGTTATTTGAAAAACAACCATTTTAGACAAAAAACTTTAATTGCGGCCTAGTCTGGATCTGTACGTGTGAGATACACACTTTAGATACTGTGGTTCTATTCTGCTATTAATAAAACACCCATTTAGGGCAAGATCCTAAATTTGAGAAATATGAGGAGAGCGTCAAATAAGGGACATGGTCCAGGTCGTGGTGCTGCTGGTGGAGCTCCTGTTGCAGGGAAAGGACGTGGTCGATCTGTGCCAGCTACACGCACAAGTGAAACCACTTCCTCAGGTGTGAGTAGGCGACAGAACCTGCAGCAGTATTTAGTCTGGCCTTATGCTGCTCTACGAATGGTGAGGCCTGAACAAGTACAGGAGATAGTAGATTGGGTTGCTGACAGTGCCTCCAGTTCCTTCACATTGTCTCCCACCCAGTCTCCTGCTGAAAGACCACAGTTGGCACCTGCAGCCGATGTCCATCAGTCTTTAACCTCACCCCCTTGCAAATCAGCCAAGTAGTCTGAGCCCCAAGTTATGCAGCAGTCTCTTCTGCTTTTTGATGACTCTGTTAGCAGAGTTTCCCAGGGCCATCCACCTATCCCTGCTCAAGAAGTGGAAGAGATTGAGTGCACCGATGCCCAACCACTTATGTTTCAAGATGAGTACATGGTAGGACCATCGCAGCACGTCTCGGATGATGACGAAACACAGGTGCCAACTGCTGGGGCTTTCGAAAGTGTGCAGACCGACAAGGAGGGCAGGGGTGAGGACTGGGTGGAAGATGATGTGGAGGACGATGAGGTCCTTGACCCTACATGGATTCAAGGTCATGCGAGTGACCTGTGTAGTTCGGAGGAAGAGGCGGTGGTCGCACAGAGCCACCAGCACAGCAGAAGACAGCAGGGTGCAAAAGCGGAGCGGCCATCCCCTAGACAGTACGCCTCCTACTGCCCACCGCAGCAAGGGACCGAGAACACCAAAGCCAGCTCCAAGGAGTTCCCTGGCGTGGCAGTTTTTCAGACAATGTGCTGACGACAAGACACGAGTGGTTTTCACACTGTGCAATCAGGGCCTGAAGCGAGGCATAAACGTTCTCAACCTGAGCACAACCTGCATGACCAGGCTTTTAAGTGCAAAGTGCAATGAGCAGGACACTGGGTCAGTGGGTCAGCTATGCAGTGGGTCAGATTTAGATGTGTTTAAGTTCGTGACGCCAGTTGCAGCTTGCGCAGGTACTGTAGAAGGGCCCCTTAAGATGGTATAGCTCATGTACTAGGTTAGGAATGCCAGAGGGGGATATTGTCTCTTTGTAGTGTCAACGGTGTCTCCTACCTGTAGTACGGCTGGACTCCGGTATCCTGGCTCACATGCAACAAAATTGAGTGCGGTCAATAGGAGTAACTGAGGAATGATGGAATTCCACACTGAGAATAGGGCCCAACTCGTCTTTACTGATGTTATAATATGCAGCTCTTGATCAATACAATGTTACAGCTTTAGTCTAGGATCCTAGCAGGTTTTGGCAATATGTGGCAGGAATTTATATATATATTCTGCATCTGGTACATATGCCTATAGAATCTGGCAGGTATCTGTCTTCTGCTCTGTCTGTGGTCTTCTTAATATTGGTCTGACTAGCTGTGGAGGTACTTATCTTCTCCTTGTCTTGGAATCTTTACTTACAGGACTGCTCGCAGGGAATGGTGGTGGCTTCCTGGAGATCTGATAGTTCTGTAGTTGGCTGCTTCCTTGGTCATCCAGCTGAGGTAAGGGACTCAGGCTGGGAAGAGTTGATCTTGGGCCTCAGCAGAGGCTTGGATACTTTGTTGGGGTCCCTGTTTCTGGGAGCTCCTACTGACACAACAGGGGGGTGGCTCACACTGCCTAGAACTTTCTTTCCTCCCTCTGAAGTAGGATGTGGAAACATTCCACTCCTCCTCAGATAGGGGGAAGCTAGCCTGGAATGGTATATTCCAGTCTAGGTATACTAACTGTAGACTGCCTACATATTGCTGCCACCTGCTGGTGTACATCAAGAATTACAGCAAATGCATATTAAACAGGCATAGAAATACATACAATACAAATGCAATGTCAGATTACACAGGATGTTAACACATTTACACTTGAACATCATATAGCAGGGTGAGTTTTAGTGACATACTCTGGGATGTTACAAAAGCACAAGCTGCAGTGGAGTAGACACCTCAAAAACCAAGAAAGGTCTCTGGCTCCTCCTGCTTCCTCTTCGGCTGCAGTCTCGGCCTCTTTATCCACCTCTGGAGTGACAGTGCCACCTGCCACCCCGCAAACAGAGGATCTGCCAGCAACACCACCACCTGGGTCACCAATCATCTCCACAATGTCCCACAGAAGCGTTCAGCTCTCCATCTCCCAAACACTGGAGCGGAAGAGGAAGAACCCCCCCTACCTACCCGCGATCCCTGGCCCTGAATGCCAGCACTTCGAAATTACTGGCCTTTGAAATGCTATCATTCCATCTGGTGGTAACGGACAGTTTTAAAGGCCTTATGGAAGTGGCTGTCCCACAGTATGTCGTGCCCAGCCGCCACTACTTTTCCAGGCGAGCCGTCCCTTCCCTGCACAACCAAGTGGGGGACAAAATCAGGTGTGCACTGCGCAACACCATCTGTGGCAAGGTGCACCTCACTACGGATACGTGGACCAGTAAGCACGGTCAGGGACGTTATATCTCTTTAACAGCACACTGGGTAAATGCAGTGGCGGCTGAGCCTGAGGTGGATAGCAGTTTGTCGCATGTCCTTCCACCCCCGAGGATTGCAGGGCACTTCAGTTTGCCTCCTGTTGCTTCCTCCTCCTACTCTGCTTTCTCATCCTCTACCGGCTCCTCATCTGGCCACCGTAACACCTTCACCACCAACTTCAGCACAGCCAGGGGTAAACGACAGCAGGCAGTTTTAAAACTTATCTGTTTGGGGGACAAACCCCACACCGCGCAGGAGCTGTGGACGGGCCTTGAACAACAGACCGATTAATGGTTTGTGCCAGTCAGCCTCAAGCCAGGCCTGGTAGTGTGCGATAATGGGCGAAATCTCGTAGCAGCTCTGGGACTAGCCGGTTTGACGCACATCCCTTGCCTGGCGCATGTGCTGAATTCCTTAAAAATTATGATGATGGAAGAGGATGTGGCACGGGGGGAGGAGGAGGAAGAGGAATCATTTCGTAGGGTTTCCGGCCAGTCATTCACAAGTTGCTCCGACAGTGGGTTCCTGCACCCACAAACGCCAGGTACACAATTGTCCAGCCAGGGCAAAGTTCTGGAGGATGACGAGGTGGAGGATGAGGAGGAGGAGATGGAGGAGGAGGAACCATGTTCACAGCAGGGTGGCACCCAGACCAGCTCATGGCCATCACTGGTGCGTGGATGTGGGGATACAGAGGACACAGACAATACACCTCCCACAGAGGACAGCTTTTCGTTGCCTCTGGGCAGCCTGGCACACATGAGCGATTACATGCTGCAGTCTCTCCGCAACGACCGCCGAGTTGCCCACATTCTAACTTGTGCTGATTACTGGGTGGCCACGCTGCTGGATCCCCGTTACAAGGACAATGTACCATCCTTAATTCCCTCACTGGAGTGTGATCGTAGGGTGCGTGAGTACAAGCGCACGCTGGTAGATGCGCTGCTGGTGGCATTCCCACCTGACAACGGGGGCACAGTGGAAGCACAAGGCGAAGGCAGAGGAAGAGGTCGGCAACGCAGCTGGGGCACCGCCAGCACCCGCCACAACAACCAGCACCACTAGCTGATATGGAACGTCTTAGCAGGAGGCAGCATTTCACCAACATGTGTGCACACGCCTACACGTACTGAATTACGGGTCTGCCCCCTTCAACTTCTGGGTCTCCAAATTGGGCACATGGCCTGAGCTTGCCCTTTACACCTTGGAGGTGCTGGCCTGCCCTGCAGCCGGTGTATTATCTGAACGTGTGTTTAGCACGACAGGGGGTGTTATCACAGACAAGCGCAGCCGCCTGTCCACAGCCAATGTGGACAAGCTCACGTTCATTAAAATGAACCAGGCATGGATCCCTCAGGACTTGTCCGTACCTTGTCCAGAATAGACATGTATACCGGCCTTAACCAGCCATTGTTATACTGCAGCGCAATTGCTCATTCTTATATTTTGGATTTTTCATATTCTTTTGGAGTGTACCCTAATTTAATTTTTTTTTTACCAAAAACCAGTGTTGGCTACCTCGTCCTCCTCCACCACCGCTTCCACCTACACCACTACATCCACCGCCTCCTCAACCTCCTACTCCATATAGACCTCGTCCTTCTAGATCAAAATTATTATTTTTTATTTTTACGTATTTTATGTTATTTAAAGTCATTTCCCTAGGAGGAGGAGATAGAGGAGGAGCCATGTTCACACAGGGTGGCACACAGACCAGCTCATGGCCATCACTGGTGCGTGGATGGGGGGATACAGAGGACACAGACGATACACCTCCCACAGAGGACAGCTTTTCGTTGCCTCTGGGCAGCCTGGCACACATGAGCGATTACATGCTGCAGTGTCTCCGCAACGACCGCCGAGCTGCCCACATTCTAACTTGTGCTGATTACTGGGTGGCCACGCTGCTGGATCCCCGTTGCAAGGACAATGTACCATCCTTAATTCCCTCACTGGAGCGTGATCATAGGGTGCGCGAGTACAAGCGCACGCTGGTAGACCCGCTGCTGGTGGCATTCCCACCTGACAGCGGGGGCACAGTGGAAGCAAAAGGCGAAGGCAGAGGAGGAGGAAGAGGTCGCCAACGCAGCTGGGGCACCGCCAGCACCTCAGAAGGCAGGGTTAGCATGGCCGAAATGTGGAAAAGCTTTGTCAGCACGCCACAACAACCAGCACCACCGGCTGATATGGAACGTCTTAGCAGGAGGCAGCATTTCACCAACATGGTGGAGCAGTATGTGTGCACACGCCTACACGTACTGAATGACGGGTCTGCCCCCTTCAACTTCTGGGTCTCCAAATTGGGCACATGGCCTGAGCTTGCCCTTTATGCCTTGGAGGTGCTGGCCTGCCCTGCAGCCGGTGTATTATCTGAACGTGTGTTTAGCACTTCAGGGGGCGTCATCACAGACAAGCGCAGCCGCCTGTCCACAGCCAATGAGGACAAGCTCACGTTCATTAAAATGAATCAGGCATGGATCCCAAAGGACTTGTCCTTACCTTGTCCAGAATAGACATGTATACTGGCCTTAACCAGCTATTGTTATACTACAGCGCAATTGCTCATTCTTGTATTTTGGATTTTTCACATTCTTTTGGACTGTACCCTAATTTAAAAAAAAACAGTGTTGGCTACCTCGTCCTCCTCCAACGCTGCTTTCACCTACACCGCTACTTCCACCGCCTCCTCAACCTCCTACTCCATATGGACCTCGTCCTCCTAGATCAAGATTATTATTTTTAATTTTTACGTATTTTATGTTATATAAAGTCATTTCCCTATCCACATTTGTTTGCAGAGCACTTGCCATGCTCTTAACTACATGTTGACGACATTTGCAGCCCTCTAGCCTTTTCCATGACATTTTTACAGCCATTTTAGTGTTCAAAAGTTCGGGTCCCCATTGACTTCATCCAGGTGTCCGCTCAACTCTAATCACGACCCTGGACCTTACAAAAGGGTATTGGCAGATACCATTATCAGAGGATGCAAAAGAAAAGACGGTATTCTCCACTCCAGAGGGGCTGTTCAAGTACACAGTGATGCCGTTCGGGTTACATGGAGGCCCTGCTACATTTCAGAGGTTGATGGACCTAATCTTGAAGCCACATTATGACTATGCTGCCACTTACCTTGATGACGTGGTCATTTTTTCATCTGATTGGAGAAGTCACCTCTGGAAGGTACAGGCCGTTATAGACTCCATTAGTGATGCTGGCCTAACCATAAACCCTGAGAAGTGTGCAGTGGGTCTAGAGGAAGCAAAATACCTGGGCTAGATTATTGGTAAAGGGCTGGTTAAACCCCAGATCAATAAAGTAGATGCGATACAAGACTGGCCTAGGCCCTTAACAAAAAAACAAGTCAGGGCCTTCCTTGGCATGACAGGGTACTACCGCCGGTTCATACTAAATTTTGCCTCGATGGCAGCACCATTGACTGACTTAACAAAAGGCCCTAAATCAGTAATGGTGAAGTGGACCCCAGAGGCAAAAAAGGCCTTTCAAAGCCTAAAGTCCACTCTCTGTCAACAGCCAGTGCTCATTTCCCCGGATTTCAAAAAAGACTGATGCATCTGAGACAGGCTTGGGAGCGGTCCTGTCACAAGTAATAAATGGGGAGGAGCACCCAAGTAGGAAGTTGACCCCAGCAGAGAAAAATTATGCCATAGTGGAACGAGAGTGTCTAGCCATTAAATGGGCTCTGGAGTAGGAAATTTCTGTTGGTGACAGATCACGCTCCTTTAACCACTTAAGGACCACAGGTTTATACCCCCCTAAAGACCAGGCCCTTTTTTACAATTCTGCACTACACTACTTTCACCGTTTATTGCTCGGTCATGCAACTTACCACCCAAATGAATTTTACCTACTTTTATTCTCACTAATAGAGCTTTCATTTGGTGGTATTTCATTGCTGCTGACATTTTTACTTTTTTTGTTATTAATCGAAATTTAACGATTTTTTTGCAAAAAAATGACATTTTTCACTTTCAGTTGTAAAATTTTGCAAAAAAAAACGAGATCCATATAGAAATTTTGTTCTAAATTTATTGTTCTACATGTCTTTGATAAAAAAAAAATGTTTGGGTAAAAAAAAAATGGTTTGGGTAAAAGTTATAGCGTTTACAAACTATGCTACAAAAATGTGAATTTCCGCTTTTTGAAGCAGCTCTGACTTTCTGAGCACCTGTCATGTTTCCTGAGGTTCTACAATGCCCAGACAGTACAAACACCCCACAAATGACCCCATTTCGGAAAGTACACACCCTAAGGTATTCGCTGATGGGCATAGTGAGTTCATAGAACTTTTTATTTTTTGTCACAAGTTAGCGGAAAATGATGATTTTTTTTTTTTTTTTTTTCTTACAAAGTCTCATATTCCACTAACTTGTGACAAAAAATAAAAACTTCTATGAACTCACTATGCCCATCACTAAATACCTTGGGGTCTCTTATTTCCAAAATGGGGTCACTTGTGGGGTAGTTATACTGCCCTGGCATTCTAGGGGCCCAAATGTGTGGTAAGGAGTTTGAAATCAAATTCTGTAAAAAATGAACTGTGAAATCCGAAAGGTGCTCTTTGGAATATGGGCCCCTTTGCCCACCTAGGCTGCAAAAAGTGTCACACATCTGGTATCCCCGTACTCAGGAGAAGTTGAGGAATGTGTTTTGGGGTGTCTTTTTACATATACCCATGCTGGGTGAGATAAATATCTTGGTCAAATGCCAACTTTGTATAAAAAAAATGGGAAAAGTTGTCTTTTGCCAAGATATTTCTCTCACCCAGCATGGGTATATGTAAAATGACACCCCAAAACACATTCCCCAACTTCTCCTGAGTACGGCGATACCAGATGTGTGACACTTTTTTGCAGCCTAGATGGGCAAAGGGGCCCATATTCCAAAGAGCACCTTTCGGATTTCACAGGTCATTTTTTACAGAATTTGATTTCAAACTCCTTACCACACATTCGGGCCCCTAGAATGCCAGGGCAGTATAACTACCCCACAAGTGACCCCATTTTGGAAAGAAGACACCCCAAGGTATTCCGTGAGGGGCATGGAAAGTTCCTAGAATTTTTTATTTTTTGTCACAAGTTAGTGGAAAATGATGATTATTTTATTTTTTATTTTTTTCATACAAAGTCTCATATTCCACTAACTTGTGACAAAAAATAAAAACTTCCATGAACTCACTATGCCCATCAGCGAATACCTTGGGGTCTCTTCTTTCTAAAATGGGGTCACTTGTGGGGTAGTTATACTGCCCTGGCATTCTAGGGGCCCGAATGTGTGGTAAGGAGTTTGAAATCAAATTCTGTAAAAAATGACCTGTGAAATCCGAAAAGTTGCTCTTTGGAATATGGGCCTCTTTGCCCACCTAGGCTGCAAAAAAGTGTCACACATCTGGTATCGCCGTACTCAGGAGAAGTTGAGGAATGTGTTTTGGGGTGTAATTTTACATATACCCTTGCTGGGTGAGAGAAATATCTTGGCAAAAGACAACTTTTCCCATTTTTTTATACAAAGTTGGCATTTGACCAAGATATTTCTCTCACCCAGCATGGGTATATGTAAAATGACACCCCAAAACACATTCCCCAACTTCTCCTGAGTACGGCGATACCAGATGTGTGACACTTTTTTGAAGCCTAGATGCGCAAAGGTGCCCAAATTCCTTTTAGGAGGGCATTTTTAGACATATGGATACCAGACTTCTTCTCACGCTTTGGGGCCCCTAGAATGCCAGGGCAGTATAAATACCCCACATGTGACCCCATTTTGGAAAGAAGACACCCCAAGGTATTCTATGAGGGGCATGGCGAGTTCATAGAAATTATTTTTTTTTGGCACAAGTTAGCGGAAATTGATATTTTTATTTTTTTTCTCACAAAGTCTCCCGTTCCGCTAACTTGGGACAAAAATTTCAATCTTTCATGGACTCAATATGCCCCTCACGGAATACCTGGGGGTGTCTTCTTTCCGAAATGGGGTCACATGTGGGGTATTTATACTGCCCTGGCATTCTAGGGGCCCTAAAGCGTGAGAAGAAGTCTGGAATATAAATGTCTAAAAATTTTTACGCATTTTGTTTCCGTGAGGGGTATGGTGAGTTCATGTGAGATTTTATTTTTTGACACAAGTTAGTGGAATATGAGACTTTGTAAGAAATAAGAAAAAAAAAATAATAATTCCGCTAACTTGGGCCAAAAAAATGTCTGAATGGAGCCTTACAGGGGGGTGATCAATGACAGGGGGGGTGATCAATGACAGGGGGGTGATCAGGGAGTCTATATGGGGTGATCACCACAGTCATTGATCATGCCCCTGTAAGGCTTCATTCAGACGTCCGGATGCGTTTTGCGGATCCGATCCATCTATCAGTGGATCTGTAAAAATCATGCGGACATCTGAATGGAGCTTTACAGGGGGGTGATCAATGACAGGGGGGTAATCAATGACAGGGGGGTGATCAGGGAGTCTATATGGGGTGATCACCACAGTCATTGATCACGCCCCTGTAAGGCTTCATTCAGACGTCCGGATGCGTTTTGCGGATCCGATCCATCTATCAGTGGATCCGTAAAAATAATGCGGACATCTGAATGGAGCTTTACAGGGGGTTGATCAATGACAGGGGGGTAATCAATGACAGGGGGGTGATCAGGGAGTCTATATGGGGTGATCACCACAGTCATTGATCATGCCCCTGTAAGGCTTCATTCAGACGTCCGGATGCGTTTTGCGGATCCGATCCATCTATCAGTGGATCCGTAAAAATAATGCGGACATCTGAATGGAGCTTTACAGGGGGGTAATCAATGACAGGGGGGTGATCAGGGAGTCTATATGGGGTGATCACCACAGTCATTGATCACGCCCCTGTAAGGCTTCATTCAGACGTCCGGATGCGTTTTGCGGATCCGATCCATCTATCAGTGGATCCGTAAAAATCATGCGGACGTCTGAATGGAGCTTTACAGGGGGGTAATCAATGACAGGGGGGTAATCAATGACAGGGGGGTGATCAGGGAGTCTATATGGGGTGATCAGGGGCTAATAAGGGGTTAATAAGTGACGGGGGGGGGTGTAGTGTAGTGTAGTGGTGCTTGGTGCTACTTATTACAGAGCTGCCTGTGTCCTCTGGTGGTCGATCCAAACAAAGGGGACCACCAGAGGACCAGGTAGCAGGTATATTAGACGCTGTTATCAAAACAGCGTCTAATATACCTGTTAGGGGTTAAAAAAAACACATCTCCAGCCTGCCAGCGAACGATCGCCGCTGGCAGGCTGGAGATCAACTCTCTTACCTTCCGTTCCTGTGAGCGCGCGCGCCTGTGTGCGCGCGTTCACAGGAAATCTCGGCTCACGCGAGATGACGCCTATTGGCGTTAGTGTGACCTGGGAGCGCCGCAGAAATGACGCCTTTCGGCGTTAGCGTGACGGTAAGTGGTTAACTTGGATGAAACAAAACAGGGAGAAAAACGCAGAGTGACCAGGTGGTTTCTCTCCCTGCAAAATTTTCATTTCAAGGTTGAACATAGGCCGGGGAATTTACAGGGGAACGCAGATGCTTTGTCCAGGATACTCTGCTTGTTGGCCAAAAATATACAGACCTCCGGTCTGGAGAAGAGGGGGGGGGGATATGTGGTAAGGTGAACAGAAAAGTGTATGGTAAAGTCCTGGAAGGGGTGTATATCCCACCCAGCTTCCTCAACTGGGTGAGGTAAATAAAATCCAGAAGGTTAAAATGGTCTCAGCAATGTGTAGGTTTCTCAGAGAGTTTTGTTAAGTTTATGGGCTGGATTTTATTGGACTGGGTGAAGGTAGGCTTGGTAGAGGGACCTCCCCAGTCCACCCCATTCCGGGGCAGGTTTTCCCCCAGCCTGAGGGATCCCCAGCTGAAGTCAGCTGGGATTGTTAAGGGGAAATAAAGCACAGTCCAGGCTGTCAGTCTAGGAGAGTGAGGCCTGGAGAAAGTCTGGGAAGATGGCTGCTCTGCTGGCTAGAGAAGCCGAATTCTCTGTCTGACCTGTGCTCAATAGGTGAGCTAGGATCTGCACTGTATTAGCCAGAGCCCAGACGGGCAGGAGTTTATTTTGGTCTGGTTTATGATTTGTTGTGCTGGACCTTTACCCTACTCAGTGATTTATAACTGGGTTTGCCTGTATTGCCGGACTGTTCTAAAAATAAAGCAACGTTTGGACTTTAACCCTGTGGTCTGCAAGAGAATCTGTCATCGCCGCCCTGCCCGAGAGTATAACCCCTTACAATATATATATATAAATATATGTTTACCAGAGGTCTTGTATGACCTCATGGGGAACACAAAGAGGAAATAAATTAAATGAAAATAATAATAATAATAATAAAAAAGTTTTTTATAAAAAAAAAAGTTTCACATGTAAATAAAAACAATTCCCTCAATTAAATCTTAAAATTTTTTAAAAATAGAAATATAAAAATAAAATAGACATATTTAGTATTGCCGCATCTGTAACGACCAGCTCTATAAAGATATCACATGATGTACCCCATCAGGTGAACGCTGTAAAAAAAAAAAAAATAAACATTTTAGTTACCTCACATTCCAAAAAATTATATCAAACAATCAAAAAGTCGTATATACCCAAAAATAGTAGCATTAAAAACATCACCTCATCCCGCAAAAAAAAATAACTCACACAGGACTATAGCCAAACATTTTTACAAAAATATGGAAAATGGCACCACAAAAACAATTTTTTTTTTATAAAAAATATTCTTATCGTGTAAAACGTAAAAAAAAAAAAAAATACATATTTGATATTGTTGCATCCATAACGACTGTAAAAATATCCATTGATCTACCCTATCAAGTAAACGGTGTAAATTTTTTTTTTTTTAAATGACACCTAACATTACATTACCAGAAAATTATGCCAATATAACGGATCCGTCATGACCCACAATGCAAGTCAATGGAGACGGATCTGTTTTCTCTGACACAATCTGACAGATCCGTCCCCCATTGACTTTCAATGGAGTTCATTACGGATCCAACTTAGCAAGGTAAAGATAATACAACTGGATCCGTCCATAACGGATGCAGACGGTTGTATTATCAGTAACGGAAGCGTTTTTGCTGAACCCTGCCGGATCCAGCAAAATCCTAGTGTGAAAGTAGCCTAGGTAAAAGCGTTATTACCACATGAAGTGACATATGTCAGATGTGCAAAATTAGGTTTGGTCAGGAAGGGGTCAAATGTCCCGGACGTAGTAAAAGCCAAAGTGTCCTTAATAGCTACGGAAACTCCTCTTTTTTGCATCTAAAGAGGCAGAGTTTTCATATGGAAAGCGTCTATGCTTCAATCTGTCGGCTCTGAGCAAATGTGTCTCTTGAATGGATAAAATATCAGATCTATCTTTAAGGGGCGACTTCCAAAGTTGGGATCTTTCCAAAGAGCTATAAGGCCCTTTGTGTTAATAGAAGTAGTTTTAAATACCATTATCAAAGACCACAGATATTGCTAAGAGCCGACCCACCAACACCCAGGTCTTCCCTGACCACAGACCACATATTTTCATGGAGCAGTAAATCCAGTATATCCATGTAGTTACAAAAAGGAAAGTAAACTTTGGCAGAATAGAAAAACAAAACAGAACCAAAAATACGATGTACGATGTCAGTCCACATCAAACTCAGTTGCAGGACACCTTAAAGAAATATGACATAGCCTCACCAAGACGGGGTGTAAATGCAACGGGCGCCTCCCCCTAGGGACCCAGGTGTAGGAATGCCTAAAATGTCCCTTTATATGTGTCACGGTGCTCCTACCTGCACACGGCTGGACCCCAGGCTTTGGCTCCGAAGCAATAAATAGGAGGATGGTTAATAACGGTACACACTCAGATTGGGTCACTGTCACTAGTGCGGTACCTCAGGGGTCAGTATTGGGCCCTATTCTCTTCAATATATTTATTAATGATCTTGTAGAAGGCTTGCATAGTAAAGTATCAATTTTTGCAGATGACACTAAACTGTGTAAAGTAATTAACACTGAAGAGGACTGTATACTGTATATATACTACAGAGGACAGTATACTGTATATATACTACAGAGTACAGTATACTGTATATATACTACAGAGGACAGTATACTGTATATATACTACAGAGGACAGTATACTGTATATATACTACAGAGGACAGTATACTGTATATATATACACTACAGAGGACAGTATACTGTATATATACTACAGAGGACAGTATACTGTATATATACTACAGAGGACAGTATACTGTATATACATACTACAGAGGACAGTATACTGTATATATATACTACAGAGGACAGTATACTGTATATATACTACAGAGGACAGTATACTGTATATATACTACAGAGGACAGTATACTGTATATATACTACAGAGGACAGTATACTGTATATATACTACAGAGGACAGTATACTGTATATACATACTACAGAGGACAGTATACTGTATATATATACTACAGAGGACAGTATACTGTATATATACTACAGAGGACAGTATACTGTATATACATACTACAGAGGACAGTATACTGTATATATACTACAGAGGACAGTATACTGTATATATACTACAGAGGACAGTATACTGTATATACATACTACAGAGGACAGTATACTGTATATATATACTACAGAGGACAATATACTGTATATATATACTACAGAGGACAATATACTGTATATATACTACAGAGGACAGTATACTGTATATATACTACAGAGGACAGTGTACTGTATATATACTACAGAGGACAGTATACTGTATATATATACTACAGAGGACAGTATACTGTATATATACTACAGAGGACAGTATACTGTATATATATACTACAGAGGACAGAATACTGTATATATATACTACAGAGGACAGTATACTGTATATACACTACAGAGGGCAGTATACTGTATATATACTACAGAGGACAGTATACTGTATATATACTACAGAGGACAGTATACTGTATATATACTACAGAGGACAGTATACTGTATATACACTACAGAGGACAGTATACTGTATATATACTACAGAGGACAGTATACTGTATATATACTACAGAGGACAGTATACTGTATATATACTACAGAGGACAGTATACTGTATATATATACACTACAGAGGACAGTATACTGTATATATACTACAGAGGACAGTATACTGTATATATACTACAGAGGACAGTATACTGTATATATACTACAGAGGACAGTATACTGTATATACACTACAGAGGACAGTATACTGTATATATACTACAGAGTACAGTATACTGTATATATACTACAGAGGACAGTATACTGTATATATACTACAGAGGACAGTATACTGTATATATACTACAGAGGACAGTATACTGTATATATATACACTACAGAGGACAGTATACTGTATATATATACTACAGAGGACAGTATACTGTATATATATACTACAGAGGACAGTATACTGTATATATACTACAGAGGACAGTATACTGTATATATATACTACAGAGGACAGTATACTGTATATATACTACAGAGGACAGTATACTGTATATATACTACAGAGTACAGTATACTGTATATATACTACAGAGGACAGTATACTGTATATATACTACAGAGGACAGTATACTGTATATATACTACAGAGGACAGTATACTGTATATATATATACACTACAGAGGACAGTATACTGTATATATACTACAGAGGACAGTATACTGTATATATACTACAGAGGACAGTATACTGTATATATATACTACAGAGGACAGTATACTGTATATATACTACAGAGGACAGTATACTGTATATATACTACAGAGGACAGTATACTGTATATATACTACAGAGGACAGTATACTGTATATATACTACAGAGGACAGTATACTGTATATACATACTACAGAGGACAGTATACTGTATATATATACTACAGAGGACAGTATACTGTATATATACTACAGAGGACAGTATACTGTATATACATACTACAGAGGACAGTATACTGTATATATACTACAGAGGACAGTATACTGTATATATACTACAGAGGACAGTATACTGTATATACATACTACAGAGGACAGTATACTGTATATATATACTACAGAGGACAATATACTGTATATATATACTACAGAGGACAATATACTGTATATATACTACAGAGGACAGTATACTGTATATATACTACAGAGGACAGTGTACTGTATATATACTACAGAGGACAGTATACTGTATATATATACTACAGAGGACAGTATACTGTATATATACTACAGAGGACAGTATACTGTATATATATACTACAGAGGACAGAATACTGTATATATATACTACAGAGGACAGTATACTGTATATACACTACAGAGGGCAGTATACTGTATATATACTACAGAGGACAGTATACTGTATATATACTACAGAGGACAGTATACTGTATATATACTACAGAGGACAGTATACTGTATATACACTACAGAGGACAGTATACTGTATATATACTACAGAGTACAGTATACTGTATATATACTACAGAGGACAGTATACTGTATATATACTACAGAGGACAGTATACTGTATATATACTACAGAGGACAGTATACTGTATATATATACACTACAGAGGACAGTATACTGTATATATATACTACAGAGGACAGTATACTGTATATATATACTACAGAGGACAGTATACTGTATATATACTACAGAGGACAGTATACTGTATATATATACTACAGAGGACAGTATACTGTATATATACTACAGAGGACAGTATACTACTACAGAGGACAGTATACTGTATATATACTACAGAGGACAGTATACTGTATATATACTACGGAGGACAGTATACTGTATATATACTACAGAGGACAGTATACTGTATATATACTACAGAGGACAGAATACTGTATATATATACTACAGAGGACAGTATACTGTATATATACTACAGAGGACAGTATACTGTATATATACTACAGAGGACAGTATACTGTATATATATACTACAGAGGACAGTACACTGTATATATATACTACAGAGGACAATATACTGTATATATATACTACAGAGGACAGTATACTGTATATATATATACTACAGAGGACAGTATACTGTATATATATATACTACAGAGGACAGTATACTGTATATATACTACAGAGGACAGTATACTGTATATATACTACAGAGGACAGTATACTGTATATACACTACAGAGGACAGTATACTGTATATACACTACAGAGGACAGTATACTGTATATATACTACAGAGGACAGTATACTGTATATATACTACAGAGGACAGTATACTGTATATATACTACAGAGGACAGTATACTGTATATATACACTACAGAGGACAGTATACTGTATATATACTACAGAGGACAGTATACTGTATATATACTACAGAGGACAGTATACTGTATATATACTACAGAGTACAGTATACTGTATATACACTACAGAGGACAGTATACTGTATATACACTACAGAGGACAGTATACTGTATATATACTACAGAGGACAGTATACTGTATATACACTACAGAGGACAGTATACTGTATATATACTACAGAGGACAGTATATTGTATATATACTACAGAGGACAGTATACTGTATATATACTACAGAGGACAGTATACTGTATATATACTACAGAGGACAGTATACTGTATATATACTACAGAGGACAGTATACTGTATATATATACTACAGAGGACAGTATACTGTATATATACTACAGAGGACAGTATACTGTATATATACTACAGAGGACAGTATACTGTATATATACTACAGAGGACAGAATACTGTATATATATACTACAGAGGACAGTATACTGTATATATACTACAGAGGACAGTATACTGTATATATATACTACAGAGGACAATATACTGTATATATATACTACAGAGGACAGTATACTGTATATATACTACAGAGGACAGTATACTGTATATATACACTACAGAGGACAGTATACTGTATATATACTACAGAGGACAGTATACTGTATATACACTACAGAGGACAGTATACTGTATATATACTACAGAGGACAGTATACTGTATATACACTATAGAGGACAGTATACTGTATATATACTACAGAGGACAGTATACTGTATATACACTACAGAGGACAGTATACTGTGTATATACTACAGAGGACAGTACACTGTATATATATACTACAGAGGACAGTATACTGTATATACACTACAGAGGACAGTATACTGTATATATACTACAGAGGACAGTATACTGTATATATACTACAGAGGACAGTATACTGTGTATATACTACAGAGGACAGTATACTGTATATATACTACAGAGTACAGTATACTGTATATACACTACAGAGGACAGTATACTGTATATATACTACAGAGGACAGTATACTGTATATATACTACAGAGGACAGTATACTGTATATATATACACTACAGAGGACAGTATACTGTATATATATACTACAGAGGACAGTATACTGTATATATATACTACAGAGGACAGTATACTGTATATATACACTACAGAGGACAGTATACTGTATATATACTACAGAGGACAGTATACTGTATATATACTACAGAGGACAGTATACTGTACATATACTACAGAGGACAGTATACTGTATATTTACTACAGAGGACAGAATACTGTATATATATACTACAGAGGACAGTATACTGTATATATACTACAGAGGACAGTATACTGTATATATATACTACAGAGGACAATATACTGTATATATATACTACAGAGGACAGTATACTGTATATATACTACAGAGGACAGTATACTGTATATATACACTACAGAGGACAGTATACTGTATATATACTACAGAGGACAGTATACTGTATATACACTACAGAGGACAGTATACTGTATATATACTACAGAGGACAGTATACTGTATATACACTACAGAGGACAGTATACTGTGTATATACTACAGAGGACAGTACACTGTATATATATACTACAGAGGACAGTATACTGTATATACACTACAGAGGACAGTATACTGTATATATACTACAGAGGACAGTATACTGTATATACACTACAGAGGACAGTATACTGTGTATATACTACAGAGGACAGTATACTGTATATATACTACATAGGACAGTATACTGTATATACACTACAGAGGACAGTATACTGTATATATACTACAGAGGACAGTATACTGTATATATACTACAGAGGACAGTATACTGTATATATACTACAGAGGACAGTATACTGTATATATACTACAGAGGACAGTATACTGTATATATATACTACAGAGGACAGTATACTGTATATATATACTACAGAGGACAGTATACTGTATATATACTACAGAGGACAGTATACTGTATATATACTACAGAGGACAGTATACTGTATATATACTACAGAGGGCAGTATACTGTATATATACTACATAGGACAGTATACTGTATATATACTACAGAGGACAGTATACTGTATATACACTACAGAGGACAGTATACTGTATATATATACTACAGAGGGCAGTATACTGTATATATACTACAGAGGACAGTATACTGTATATATACTACAGAGGGCAGTATACTGTATATATACTACATAGGACAGTATACTGTATATATACTACAGAGGACAGTATACTGTATATACACTACAGAGGACAGTATACTGTATATATATACTACAGAGGACAGTATACTGTATATATATACTACAGAGGACAGTATACTGTATATACACTACAGAGGACAGTATACTGTATATATACTACAGAGGACAGTATACTGTATATATATACACTACAGAGTACAGGATACTGTATATATACTACAGAGGACAGTATACTGTATATATACTACAGAGGACAGTATACTGTATATATACTACAGAGTACAGTATACTGTATATACACTACAGAGGACATTATACTGTATATATACACTACAGAGGACAGTATACTGTATATATACTACAGAGGACAATATACTGTATATATATATACTACAGAGGACAGTATACTGTATATATATATACTACAGAGGACAGTATACTGTGTATATATACTACGGAGGACAGTATACTGTATATATACTACAGAGGACAGTATACTGTATATATACTACAGAGGACAGTATACTGTATATATATACTACAGTGGACAGTATACTGTATATATATATATATACTACAGAGGACAGTATACTGTATATATATACTACAGAGGGCAATATACTGTATATATACTACAGAGGACAGTATACTGTATATACACTACAGAGGACAGTATACTGTATATATACTACAGAGGACAGTATACTGTATATACACTACAGAGGAGAGTATACTGTATATATATATACTACAGAGGACAGTATACTGTATATATATACTACAGAGGACAGTATACTGTATATACACTACAGAGGACAGTATACTGTATATATATACTACAGAGGACAGTATACTGTATATATATACTACAGAGGGCAGTATACTGTATATATACTACATAGGACAGTATACTGTATATATACTACAGAGGACAGTATACTGTATATATACTACAGAGGACAGTATACTGTATATATATACTACAGAGGACAGTATACTGTGTATATACTACAGAGGACAGTATACTGTATATATACTACATAGGACAGTATACTGTATATATACTACAGAGGACAGTATACTGCATATATACTACAGAGGACAGTATACTGTATATATATATATATACTACAGAGGACAGTATACTGTATATATACTACAGAGGACAGTATACTGCATATATATACTACAGAGGACAGTATACTGTATATACACTACAGAGGACAGTATACTGTATATATACTACAGAGGACAGTATACTGTATATATACTACAGAGGACAGTATACTGTATATATACTACAGAGGACAGTATACTGTATATATATACACACTACAGAGGACAGTATACTGTATATATATACTACAGAGGACAGTATACTGTATATACACTACAGAGGACAGTATACTGTATATATATACTACAGAGGACAGTATACTGTATATATATATACTACAGAGGACAGTATACTGTATATATATACTACAGAGGACAGTATACTGTATATATACTACAGAGGACAGTATACTGTATATATACTACAGAGGACAGTATACTGTATATACACTACAGAGGACAGTATACTGTATATATACTACAGAGGACAGTATACTGTATATATATACACTACAGAGGACAGTATACTGTATATATATACTACAGAGGACAGTATACTGTATATATACTACAGAGGACAGTATACTGTATATATATACACTACAGAGGACAGTGTACTGTATATATACTACAGAGGACAGTATACTGTATATATACACTACAGAGGACAGTATACTGTATATATATACTACAGAGGACAGTATACTGTATATATACTACAGAGGACAGTATACTGTATATATACTACAGAGGACAGTATACTGTATATAAACTACAGAGGACAGTATATTGTATATATACTACAGAGGACAGTATACTGTATATATACTACAGAGGACAGTATACTGTATATATATATACTACAGAGGACAGTATATATACTACAGAGGACAGTATACAGTATATATATACTACAGAGGACAGTATACTGTATATATACTACAGAGGACAGCATACTGTATATATACACTACAGAGGACAGTATACTATATATATACTACAGAGGACAGTATACTGTATATATACTACAGAGGACAGTATACTGTATATACACTACAGAGGACAGTATACTGTATATATATACTACAGAGGACAGTATACTGTATATATATATACTACAGAGGACAGTGTACTGTATATATACTACAGAGGACAGTATACTGTATATACACTACAGAGGACAGTATATATATACTACAGAGGACAGTATACTGTATATATACTACAGAGGACAGTATACTGTGTATATACTACAGAGGACAGTATACTGTATATATACTACATAGGACAGTATACTGTATATATATACTACTAAGGACAGTATACTGTATATATACTATACTTGCATAGCAACCAGGTGCTGATTGAGAGTCTATCTAAGGCTGCATGCACGTGACAGTGACTAATGGCCGTGTGTAACGCCCGTCACCAATGAAAGTGTATGGGACTATTCACATGGCCACTCTTTTTAACGGCCAGTGAATAGCGTCCGTCCAATTTTTGTCTGTTTCCACGGCCATGCGGACCCTATTGAAATCAATGGGACCGTTTTTTTACGATAGACAGGAGCGCACCCGTCTAACAGCCTTTATAAACGGGTACACTTTAATTAGGAGTTAAAAAAATTGTCCCCCATTGTTTAAATAATGCCCCCATAGTGTCCCGCAGCAAAAAAATATCTAAAACTCACCTCATCCACTTGCTTGCGGTGCAGCAGTCTCCTTCTTCATTGAGCAGGACCTACGATGTGCATGGTGACGTAACCAAATGGGGGCGCGCAGTGACATCATGGCGCACATTTGCAGATCCTGTTCAGTGAAGATAGAAGAGACTGCTGCAGCGCGAGCAAGTGGATGATGTGATAATTTTTTTTTGTAAAATCAACAAAACAAAAACAGCGGTGGGCCATTATGGGGGCATTATTTAAGATGGGGCATTAAAAAATAATTACTACACTATGAGGGGCATAATTAAAGATGGGGACCTACATTGGGGGCATTATTAAAGAAGATGTATAACTTAAACCAGCTGTACATATATAATGATATACAGGAGATACCCAGGTTATACCAGCTGTACATATATAATTATATACAGGAGATACCCAGGTTATACCGGCTGTACATATATAATTATATACAGGAGATGCCCAGGTTATACCGGCATGGTCCAGATCACTATATACAAGAAGATGTATAACTTATACCAGCTGTACATATATAATTATATACAGGAGATGCCCAGGTTATACCAGCTGTACATATATAATTATTGTAGGAGAGTCCCCGGAATAATAATGGACGGACGATACGTGCCACCAGAGGTCCTGGCCTCGGTGGAGTAAGAACCGGATCATTGCGGTTACAGCGGCGAATGCTGCTGGCGCAGCGTGTCCGGGCCGGTTTTTACTGGGAACAGGTAAAGAGTTGGGTGGGTGCCTGTTCCCCACGGCCAGCCCAGGTTTTTGGTGGAGCTGGGCCTTTAAAGAACCCAGCCTGCTGATGATGGGGGTGGGGTGTGTCTTGCTGTGCTGGAGATTTCCACAGACAGAGTCAGTGCTGGAGAAGGAGTCTGGGCGCAGCACACATTGAAGGATAGTCCTGGGACCTGTGGTGCTACGAGCCGAAGTGGCTCTGGCCTGAGGGAGACAAAGGCAGGTAGCCTACAAGCCTGCAGAACTGCTGTGGTCTGTCCAAAACAAGGTGACTCAAACCTGCTGTTTATTTTCTATGGAAGGACTTTTGTTCTATGCACTATGTGGATATGCACCTGTGTGGTCTGCACATTGCCTGTTATGCCTTTGGTGTGAATAAAGTCACGGTGAACCACAAAGACTGTCTGTGATTGCCTCAATACTGCCGCCGCTACCGTAGCCTACCACGAGCACATCCCCACAATTGGTGGCTTGGAGCGGGCATTCCTGCAGTGAGGCAGGCCTGAGGCAAAAGTTGTGTTGGACTGCATGTCATATATCAGGCCTGCAAGTTTTATGGTTCCTGACAAGATGGAGGAGGCCATTAAGCACCTGATTCAGAGTAATGTACAGCAGCAACAGGCTTTGCAGGCTCAGAGGGAAAATAATGAGCTACAGCAAAAAAGACACGAGGAGGCTATGTGTGCACAGCAGCAGACGAACAATCTCCTAATGCAGCAGCTGGTAGCCATGCAAGAGTCGGTGCGAACATCCCTGCAAGGAGTTTCAACCGCAACAACCCCGACTGTGTCTACCGCCAGGGATAAAGTCCGATCCGCCCTGAGGAAAATGGGTCCGGAAGATGATATAGAGGCGTTCCTGACGGTGTTCGAAAGAACCGCGGAGCAAGAGAGGCTGCCATTGGAACAGTGGGCCGAGGTGGTGGCGCCTTTTCTGGTGGGGGACGCACAAAAGGCCTATTTTGACCTCAGCCGCGATGAGGCCAAGGACTATGAGAGGCTAAAAAGTGAGGTGTTGGCCAGGTTGGGGGTAAACACCTATGTGCGAGTGCACAGGGTGTATCAGTGGGTGTTTGCCGAGTCCCGACCCACCCGGTCACAAGCCTATGACTTACTTCACCTAGTAAAAAAATGGCTTCAGCCTGAAATATTGAGCCCTTCTCAGATGGTTGAAAGGGTCGTGGTCGACAGGTTTGTGCGTACCCTCCCGAGAGCCATACAGCGCTGGGTGGGACAAGGCGATCCAGGCAACCTGGAACAACTGGTTAGCCTGGTGGAGAGGTATATGGCCACTCAGGATTTGGTGCGGGACTCAGCGGTACTACCGAAGTCACGTCAGCCCCCGTTGCCGACCCGGGATCCTGAAAAAGGGATCCCACCTCATAAGGAGGGGAGTGGATCTCCAGTCCGTGGGAGGAATACCCTGGGGAGGAGGGGGGCTGCGAGGATCAGATGTTGGCATTGTCAGGGTTGGGGACATGTGGCAGCCAACTGCCCTAGAGCATCCGAACCCATGGACTGCGGGTTCGCTCGCCGGTCCTCTTTTTATGCCCAACCGGTGTATATAGCTGACCCCCTGCTGGCTGCGGACACCCCTCCGTTGTGTGATGTTGTTGTCAATTGTCACTCCGTGCAGGCCCTGCTGGACTCTGGGAGCCTGGTAACTCTGGTCCATGAATCGCTGGTAACGGAAAAACTCCCAGATAGGCGAACCCTTACCATTGTCTGTATACATGGGGATCGCCGGGAGTATCCTACCACTAAGGTTACCCTGGCGGTGTGTGGGAAGGAGGTACCACATGTCGTCGGAGTGGGGAGACGGCTCCCTTATGCCGCAATATTGGGAAGGGACTTTCCCCTGTTCTGGACTTTGTGGAGGAACAGGTTGCCTACCTGTGGGGAAGAAAAATGTCCGGGTCCCGAGCCCGAGGACCCCGAGGCAGGGGCCCCAGCTGTAGGGGTCACCATAGGGGAGGTAGAGTGTAACCCTGACCGGTTTCCCCTAGAAGTTTTGGCGGGTGAGACAGTAGAAAGTTCGTCTATCCTGGATCTGGGGGTACCCCGAGAAACCTTCGGGACCGCACAGCTCCAGGATTCGACGTTATTGCGGGCTAGAGAAAGTGTGTCGGTGATTAATGGCGTTGCCCAGCGTCCCGGCGCCGATACCGTATTTCCTCACCTGGCCTATAACCAGGACCTGTTATATAGGGTAGACAAGGTGAGGCAGGAGGTGGTGGAACAACTGGTGGTGCCCCAGCCTTACCGGCGAATGGTCTTGGATTTAGCGCATGTGTTGGGTGGTCATCTGGGGGTTAAGAAAACGCTGGAGCGAATTCTATAACGGTTCTATTGGCCTGGGATTTATGAGGAAGTCCGGAGGTTCTGTCAGTCCTGTCCAGTGTGTCAGGTGACTAGCCCCCACCCTCAGTATCGCAGTCCACTGGTACCTATGCCCATTATAGAGGTGCCCTTCGAAAGGATCGCCATGGATCTGGTAGGCCCCATTATTAAGTCAGCCCGAGGTCACCAACACATACTGGTAGTGTTAGACTATGCCACTCGCTATCCGGAGGCGGTCCCATTGCGACATACGTCGGCCAAGGTAATAGCTAAAGAGCTTATGAGTATGTTCGCCCGGGTGGGGATACCAAAGGAGATTCTGACGGACCAGGGGACACCCTTTATGTCCAAAATAACAAAGGAATTGTGTAAGCTATTAAATATAAAACACCTGCACACGTCCGTCTACCATCCCCAAACCGATGGGTTAGTAGAACGGTTTAATAAGACCCTGAAGTCCATGCTAAAAAGAGTCGTGGCTAAGGACGGGAGAGATTGGGACTTACTGTTGCCCTATGTTTTGTTTGCGGTACGGGAAGTGCCCCAGGCGTCCACGGGGTTCTCGCCCTTTGAGTTGTTATATGGGCGACATCCCCGTGGACTACTGGACATCGCTAAGGAGGCATGGGAGCAACAGCCTACGCCTCATAAAAGTGTGATAGAACACATAGGAAAAATGCAGGACCGAATAGGGGTCGTGTTGCCGATCGTCCGGGAGCACATGGAAGCGGCACAACTGGCCCAGAGTCGGGTATATAACCGGTCCGCCCGGGTAAGGACATTTCACCCGGGTGACCGAGTTCTTGTACTCGTGCCCACGGTCGAGAGTAAATTCCTGGCCCGGTGGCAAGGACCCTATGAAGTTAAGGAGAAAGTGGGCCCAGTTGATTACAGGATATACCAGCCAGGGCGGCGGAAGCCCGAACAGGTATATCATGTGAATCTACTAAAACCTTGGAGAGACAGAGAGAATTTGTTTGGAGACAGCCCGCCCTCTGTCTGGACGGCAGGGAGTGACCCGGGGTCACCAGGTGTTCCGGAGAACGCCGCTGGGGTGACGATAGGGGACGGACTGTCGACCAAACAGGCACAAGAGGTGAGAGAATTCGTTAGTCGGAATAGGGACGTATTCTCTGACCTTCCTGGACGTACCACCTTGATCGAGCATGACATTGTCACCGAGCCCCGGGTGAAAGTCCGCCTAAGACCATACCGAGTACCGGAGGCTCGGCGACAGGCCATTTCGCAGGAGGTAAGATCGATGCTACGTCTAGGGGTCATAGAAGAGTCAAAGAGCGAGTGGGCTAGCCCGATTGTCCTTATTCCCAAACCGGATGGTTCATTACGGTTCTGTAATGATTTTAGGAAATTAAATGAGGTATCAAAATTTGACGCCTATTCCATGCCTCGGGTGGACGAGTTGATAGAGCGGCTGGGAAAAGCCCGGTATTTTTCGATCCTAGATCTCACGAAGGGCTACTGGCAGGTACCTCTGACGGAGGCGGCAAAGGAGAAGACGGCCTTTGTCACCCCGGAGGGGCTTTTTCAGTATAGGGTGTTGCCTTTTGGGTTGCATGGCGCTCCGGCTACGTTCCAGCGTCTGATGGATGTCGTCCTTAAGCCCCATCACCAGTATACCTCCGCGTATCTGGATGATATAGTCGTGTTTAGCCCGGACTGGGAGGGTCATTTGTCAAAACTTCAGGCAGTGATAGATTCTCTAAGGAAGGCGGGGTTGACTGCCAACCCAAAAAAATGCTCGGTGGGACTAGAGGAAGCTCGCTATTTGGGGTATGTGATTGGACGCGGAGTCATTAGGCCCCAAGTGAATAAAGTTGAAGCAATCCGGAATTGGCCCAGGCCTCGTACGTCCAAGCAAGTACGGTCATTTTTTGGCCTGATTGGGTACTACATGAGGTTCATTCCCCATTTTGCCACCTTGACAGCCCCGTTAACCGGCCTCTTGAAGGGTAGAAAGTCGGTGATGGTTCGCTGGGGGGAGCAGGAGGAGGAGGCGTTCTCCTGTTTGAAGTCGGCCCTATGTGAGTCCCCGTTTCTGGTGACGCCCGACTTCAAGCGGGAGTTTGTAGTTCAAACAGATGCCTCGGGAGTAGGACTAGGGGCTGTACTTTCCCAGGAGCTCAACGGGGAAGAGCACCCCCTGGTTTTTCTAAGCCGCAAGCTTACCCCAGCAGAAACCCGGTATAGCATTGTGGAGAGAGAGTGCCTCGCCATCAAGTGGGCACTCGAGTCTCTCAGATATTACCTTCTGGGGAGAAGGTTCCGTCTGGTGACCGACCACTCCCCTCTCCAGTGGATGAGTCGAGCTAAGGAAGGGAGCGCTCGGGTCACCAGGTGGTTCTTGTCCCTCCAGAACTTTAAGTTCACTGTTGAGCACAGGGCCGGCCGCTTACAGGGGAACGCAGATGCCCTGTCCCGGGTACACTGCTGTGCATGTGTTCACCCCCTCAGGCTTGAACAGTATGTTCAAGCCCTCAGGGGTGAACAAAGGGGGGGATATGTAGGAGAGTCCCCGGAATAATAATGGACGGACGATACGTGCCACCAGAGGTCCTGGCCTCGGTGGAGTAAGAACCGGATCATTGCGGTTACAGCGGCGAATGCTGCTGGCGCAGCGTGTCCGGGCCGGTTTTTACTGGGAACAGGTAAAGAGTTGGGGGGGTGCCTGTTCCCCACGGCCAGCCCAGGTTTTTGGTGGAGCTGGGCCTTTAAAGAACCCAGCCTGCTGATGATGGGGGTGGGGTGTGTCTTGCTGTGCTGGAGATTTCCACAGACCGAGTGAGTGCTGGAGAAGGAGAGTCTGGGCGCAGCACACATTGAGGGATAGTCCTGGGACCTGTGGTGCTACGAGCCGAAGTGGCTCTGGCCTGAGGGAGACAAAGGCAGGTAGCCTACAAGCCTGCAGAAACTGCTGTGGTCTGTCCAAAACAAGGTGACTTTTGTTTTATGCACTATGTGGATATGCACCTGTGTGGTCTGCACATTGCCTGTTATGCCTTTGGTGTGAATAAAGTCACGGTGAACCACAAAGACTGTCTGTGATTGCCTCAATACTGCCGCCGCTACCGTAGCCTACCACGAGCACATCCCCACATTATATACAGGAGATACCCAGGTTATACCAGCTGTACATATATAATTATATACAGGAGATGCCCAGGTTATACCAGCTGTACATATATCATTATATACAGGAGATGCCCAGGTTATACCAGCTGTACATATATCATTATATACAGGAGATGCCCAGGTTATACCGGCATGGTCCATATCACTATATACAAGAAGATGTATAACTTATACCAGCTGTACATATATAATTATATACAGGAGATACCCAGGTTATACCAGCATGGTCCATATCACTATATACAAGAAGATGTATAACTTATATCAGCTGTACATAAATAATTATATACAGGAGATGCCCAGGTTATACCAGCATGCTCCATATCACTATATACAAGAAGATGTATAACTTATACCAGCTGTACATATATAATTATATACAGGAGATACCCAGGTTATACCAGCTGTACATATATAATTATATACAGGAGATACCCAGGTTATACCAGCTGTACATATATAATTATATACAGGAGATACCCAGGTTATACCAGCTGTACATACAGGGAGTGCAGAATTATTAGGCAAATGAGTATTTTGACCACATCATCCTCTTTATGCATGTTGTCTTACTCCAAGCTGTATAGGCTCGAAAGCCTACTACCAATTAAGCATATTAGGTGATGTGCATCTCTGTAATGAGAAGGGGTGTGGTCTAATGACATCAACACCCTATATCAGGTGTGCATAATTATTAGGCAACTTCCTTTCCTTTGGCAAAATGGGTCAAAAGAAGGACTTGACAGGCTCAGAAAAGTCAAAAATAGTGAGATATCTTGCAGAGGGATGCAGCACTCTTAAAATTGCAAAGCTTCTGAAGCGTGATCATCGAACAATCAAGCGTTTCATTCAAAATAGTCAACAGGGTCGCAAGAAGCGTGTGGAAAAACCAAGGCGCAAAATAACTGCCCATGAACTGAGAAAAGTCAAGCATGCAGCTGCCAAGATGCCACTTGCCACCAGTTTGGCCATATTTCAGAGCTGCAACATCACTGGAGTGCCCAAAAGCACAAGGTGTGCAATACTCAGAGACATGGCCAAGGTAAGAAAGGCTGAAAGACGACCACCACTGAACAAGACACACAAGCTGAAACGTCAAGACTGGGCCAAGAAATATCTCAAGACTGATTTTTCTAAGGTTTTATGGACTGATGAAATGAGAGTGAGTCTTGATGGGCCAGATGGATGGGCCTGTGGCTGGATTGGTAAAGGGCAGAGAGCTCCAGTCCGACTCAGACGCCAGCAAGGTGGAGGTGGAGTACTGGTTTGGGCTGGTATCATCAAAGATGAGCTTGTGGGGCCTTTTCGGGTTGAGGATGGAGTCAAGCTCAACTCCCAGTCCTACTGCCAGTTTCTGGAAGACACCTTCTTCAAGCAGTGGTACAGGAAGAAGTCTGCATCCTTCAAGAAAAACATGATTTTCATGCAGGACAATGCTCCATCACACGCGTCCAAGTACTCCACAGCGTGGCTGGCAAGAAAGGGTATAAAAGAAGAAAATCTAATGACATGGCCTCCTTGTTCACCTGATCTGAACCCCATTGAGAACCTGTGGTCCATCATCAAATGTGAGATTTACAAGGAGGGAAAACAGTACACCTCTCTGAACAGTGTCTGGGAGGCTGTGGTTGCTGCTGCACGCAATGTTGATGGTTAACAGATCAAAACACTGACAGAATCCATGGATGGCAGGCTTTTGAGTGTCCTTGCAAAGAAAGGTGGCTATATTGGTCACTGATTTGTTTTTGTTTTGTTTTTGAATGTCAGAAATGTATATTTGTGAATGTTGAGATGTTATATTGGTTTCACTGGTAAAAATAAATAATTGAAATGGGTATATATTTGTTTTTTGTTAAGTTGCCTAATAATTATGCACAGTAATAGTCACCTGCACACACAGATATCCCCCTAAAATAGCTAAAACTAAAAACAAACTAAAAACTACTTCCAAAAATATTCAGCTTTGATATTAATGAGTTTTTTGGGTTCATTGAGAACATGGTTGTTGTTCAATAATAAAATTAATCCTCAAAAATACAACTTGCCTAATAATTCTGCACTCCCTGTATATAATTATGTACAGGAGATACCCAGGTTATACCAGCATGGTCCATATCACTATATACAAGAAGATGTATAACTTATACCAGCTGTATAATGTAGTATCTTGCATGGTGTAATATTGAACTATTGTGTGCCACTGTCCCCGATACGATGTCCTCCTTTTCAGGGTTTGATGTCCTCCTTTTTGGGGTTCTGCAAGTGGCCACCCTCGCCCGCATAGGCCGCCTCGCTGAGGTTGCCTGGCGGCCGCCCCGCAGCCCTTTAGTAGGACCGAACCGTGCCGACTGTCAGATGATGACAGGGCCGGCGCGCAAGGAGAAATCTCCTAGGCCGGCCCTTTACAGGTCCGCTGTGCACGCCGCGCTGCGTCGTCACGTCAGACTCCTCCCCTGGGACCTAGGCCATGCCGTAAAGTGAAAGACCGTGACGGCTGCTGCGCGCGGGAAGTTCAAAATTCTTCCTGCGTGGAGTCAGGGGTGCCGCCAGCGGTGAGTCGCGTTCAGCAGCCTTCAGTGTACTGCCCAGAAAACAACTCATAGGCGGTAAGTAAATCAGCATTGGCTCACCTCACCTATTACACTGTATACTGTATCATTTATACAGTACAGACCAAAAGTTTGGACACACCTTCTCATTCAAAGAGTTTTCTTTATTTTCATGACTATGAAGGCATCAAAACTATGAATTAACACATGTGGAATTATATACATAACAAACAAGTGTGAAACAACTGAAAATATGTCATATTCTAGGTTCTTCAAAGTAGCCACCTTTTGCTTTGATTACTGCTTTGCACACTCTTGGCATTCTCTTGATGAGCTCCAAGAGGTAGTCCCCTGAAATGGTCTTCACTTCACAGGTGTGCCCTGTCAGGTTTAATAAGTGGGATTTCTTGCCTTATAAATGGGGTTGGGACCATCAGTTGCGTTGAGGAGAAGTCAGGTGGATACACAGCTGATAGTCCTACTGAATAGACTGTTAGAATTTGTATTATGGCAAGAAAAAAGCAGCTAAGTAAAGAAAAACAAGTGGCCATCATTACTTTAAGAAATGAAGGTCAGTCAGTCAGCCGAAAAATTGGGAAAACTTTGAAAGTAAGGGCTATTTGACCATGAAGGAGAGTGATGGGGTGCTGCGCCAGATGACCTGGCCTCCACAGTCACCGGATCTGAACCCAATCGAGATGGTTTGGGGTGAGCTGGACCGCAGAGTGAAGGCAAAAGGGCCAACAAGTGCTAAGCATCTCTGGGAACTCCTTCAAGACTGTTGGAAGACCATTTCAGGGGACTACCTCTTGAAGCTCATCAAGAGAATGCCAAGAGTGTGCAAAGCAGTAATCAAAGCAAAAGGTGGCTACTTTGAAGAACCTAGAATATGACATATTTTCAGTTGTTTCACACTTGTTTGTTATATATATATAATTCCACATGTGATAATTCATAGTTTTGATGCCTTCATAGTCATGAAAATAAAGACAACTCTTTGAATGAGAAGGTGTGTCCAAACTTTTGGTCTGTACTGTACATGTCATTCAGGAGCATGGAAAAGCTGGGTGATGATTTTTTTCACCTAGCTCTTCAATGCTCCTGAGTGGTATATCTGCTTATAATAGATCAGGTATTACAGACAGATATGCCTATAGGCAGATTTGACACTCAGGAGCATGGAAATGCTAGGTGACTATTTCTCACTTAGCTTTTCCATGCTCCTGAATGGCAGGTCTGCATATAATAGCTTGGCTATTATAAACATGTATGCATATAAGCAGATCTGCCATTGAGGAGCATGGAAAAGCTAGGTGACTATTTCTTGCCTACCTATCTTTTCCAAGCTCCCCAATGGCATATCTGCTTATAATAGATTAGCTTTTATAAACACATATGCCATTCAGGAGCATGGAAAAGCTAGACGTGATGACATATCCAGCAGCACTAGTTAACTCCTTGGGGGGTGGCTATACATAATACAGCCATCTATATAGATGGCTGTATATTTAAACTGTGGCCAGAGATGTACACTTAGGATAAATTCACACAGCAGATTTTTCACACGCAAACCCGTGCGTAAATCTGCTTCAAAATTACGCATGAACTTTAGTCCAATAGACTTGAAGGGGATTACGCAGACCCGTTCACACTTCAAACTTTATGCATGCGTATTTTCACATGTGTAATTTTGCGTAAATTCACACTTTATTTGTGCTATAAAAAGTTGCTCTGCGTTGCGTTTTGATTTTCTATAAAAAGGCCCATTAAAATCTTCTGCACCAGGCCCTTGATGCTCTTAATCCGGCCCTGATCCCATCATCTATTTATCCCCAGGACTGTGACTGTGACGAGGGGACATCCTCTGCGTCTGGAGGAAAGAAGGTTTCTACACAAACATAGAAGAGGATTCTTTACGGTAAGAGCAGTGAGACTATGGACTCTTTACTGTAAGAGCAGTGAGACTATGGACTCTTTACTGTAAGAGCAGTGAGACTATGGACTCTTTACTGTAAGAGCAGTGAGGCTATGGACTCTTTACTGTAAGAGCAGTGAGACTATGGACTCTATACTGTAAGAGCAGTGAGACTATGGACTCTTTACTGTAAGAGCAGTGAGACTATGGACTCTTTACTGTAAGAGCAGTGAGACTATGGACTCTATACTGTAAGAGCAGTGAGACTATGGACTCTTGACTGTAAGAGCAGTGAGACTATGGACTCTATACTGTAAGAGCAGTAAGACTATGGACTCTATACTGTAAGAGCAGTGAGACTATGGACTCTATACTGTAAGAGCAGTGAGACTATGGACTCTACTGTAAGAGCAGTGAGACTATGGACATTTTACTGTAAGAGCAGTGAGACTATGGACTCTTTACTGTAAGAGCAGTGAGACTATGGACTCTATACTGTAAGAGCAGTGAGACTATGTACTCTATACTGTAAGAGCAGTGAGACTATGGACTCTACTGTAAGAGCAGTGAGACTATGGACTCTATACTGTAAGAGCAGTGAGACTATGGACTCTATACTGTAAGAGCAGTGAGACTATGGACTCTACTGTAAGAGCAGTGAGACTATGGACATTTTACTGTAAGAGCAGTGAGACTATGGACTCTTTACTGTAAGAGCAGTGAGACTATGGACTCTATACTGTAAGAGCAGTGAGACTATGGACTCTACTGTAAGAGCAGTGAGACTATGGACATTTTACTGTAAGAGCAGTGAGACTATGGACTCCTTACTGTAAGAGCAGTGAGACTATGGACTCCTTACTGTAAGAGCAGTGAGACTATGGACTCTTTACTGTAAGAGCAGTGAGACTATGGACTATTTACTGTAAGAGCAGTGAGACTATGGACTCTATACTGTAAGAGCAGTGAGACTATGGACTCTTTACTGTAAGAGCAGTGAGACTATGGACTCTATACTGTAAGAGCGGTGAGACTATGGACTCTATACTGTAAGAGCAGTGAGACTATGGACTCTTTACTGTAAGAGCAGTGAGACTATGGACTCTTTACTGTAAGAGCAGTGAGACTATGGACTCTTTACTGTAAGAGCAGTGAGACTATGGACTCTTTACGGTAAGAGCAGTGAGACTATGGAACTCTCTGCCTGAGGAGGTGGTGATGGTGAGTACAATAAAGGAATTCAAGAGGGGCTTGGATGTATTTCTGGAGTGTAATAATATTACAGGCTATAGCTACTAGATTGGGGTCGTTGATCCAGGGAGTTATTCTGATGCCTGATTGGAGTCGGGAAGGATTTTTTTTTTCCCCTAAATTGAGGAAAATTGGCTTCTACCTCACAGTTTTATTTTTTGCCTTCCTCTGGATCAACTTGCAGGATAACAGGCCGAACTGGATGGACAAATGTCTTTTTTCGGCTTTATGTACTATGTACTATGAATAATTGAGGGATATGAAGAAATAAGTCCAGGCCTTGTATATAGTTGAACAGCAGCTTTACTCGAATAAACATTCATCAGAATCAGTCTCCAAACTTTGTCTTGGTCCCAGCAGGCTTTAGCATTAACCTGGCAGGCAAACTCCACTTTGCTATATCTGTTACTCCCTGACTCTGCTGTACTGACAGGCTGACTGTAGGACTTAGCTTCTTCTGTATGCTGCACTTTCCTTTCTGTGGTCTGTCTCTAGATTATGCCAGGGAACTTTCCTCCTGGCCCCTAAGGCTTCAAGCTTTGGCCTCCATGGCCATCAGAGCTTAGGGTGCCCTGGCTGGTGTGGGCATGTCCAGGAGAGACGTGCCCTCCACACCTTCCCCAAGCTGGGCGTACACTAAACTAGCTCTCACTGGTCTCCACCCTACCTGAAGGAAGTAGGATCCACTTCTTCACTGAGGGGGTTTAGAATGGAATAGAAAGTTCCATTCTACCTAACTGTAGCTCTGCCGTGTTTGCTGCCACCTGCCGGTGAACCAGGCACATTACATGAAACAGTTGCAAACATTATTAAGAATGCACATTGTGGAGGACCTGGAATAAATACACAAGATGACATTATATTAGACCATTAGAGATAGTAGCTGGGTGCAGGAGTGGTGACACCACTCTGGGGTGTTACATAAACACTCGAACAGAGCTGATCGAGACTAAATGATAGCAAAAGTGAGAATATCACCCGTGTGCAAGCACTTCAGGTGCCAGGGACCTCTGCAGGACCTCTGACCATTCTTCTTCCATGCGGATTGGAGATGGAGACTTAGAAGAAATCCGAGAACCCTTAGAGGGCATCAGGTGCCAACTGGATAGTAAAGTAATGGCTTCTTCTGGATTCGCTGCCACAACTTTCCTCCATTCCTAGAGATAAGCAGCTTGGCCGGAAAGCCCCACCTATAGAGTATTTTATGTGAGTGTAGGATTCTTGTGGCATCTTGAAATTCCCATATTTTAGCCAAGGTGAAAGCAGAGAGATCTGTATAGAGATACCGACTGGTACCTGTCAGGTAACAGCGTAACAGCATGATAGACAGTGATACGTGCCAGCACATCCCTGGGAACATCAGCAGGCAGGCATCTAGGTTTCGGGATTCTTTGCGCCCGATCTATGAACAGATCATTTTATGAAACCCCAGGCAACAGAACTGTAAATAAATCAATTAAAGTCATGTAAGTTCTCTTGCTTAACGCCTCAGGAATGCCGCAAAATCGGACGTTGTTTCAGTGGGAACCGTCTTCCCAATCAGTTACTTTTGCCCTTAGAGCGGCTATCTCCTCAACCTTAGGGCTCATTCACACGAACGCAATACACGTGCACTGTTCCGTGTGCATTCCGCATGCGGACCCATTCACTTCAGTGGGTCTGCAAATCTAGAGATGCGGAACAGTGTGGAACGGAAGCATGGAATGGAACACTATGGAGTGCTTCCTGGGGTTCCGTTCCGTGCCTCCACACCGCAAAAAGATACAACATGCTCTAGCTTTTTGCGGAACGGACAGATTGCAGACCCATTCAAGTGAATGGGTCCACGATCCCCATGGGGCTGGGCCACGGTCGATGACCTTGCATTGCGGATAAAAATATGCGGTACACAGCACGGGCACGGCCTTCACACGGTCGTGTGAATGAGCCCTTATCATTTGTGGTATCAACTAGCTTGTTATGAGCTTTATCAAACTCAGCCATTTTGTTTTCCAAATGAGAGGTCCTGTGACCTATTTCAGTAATGTCCCTTTTCAGAGGGGTTAACATTTCTTTTAAAGGGAACCTGTTACCGGGATTTTGTGTATAGAGCTGAGGACATAGGTTGCTAATACCGCAATACCCAGTCCCCATAGCTCTGTGTGCTTTTATTGTGTAAAAAAAAAACGATATGATGCATATTCAAATTAACCTGAGATGAGTCGGGGACAGGACTGATCTCAGGGACAGGACTCATCTCAGGGACAGGACTCATCTCAGGGACAGGACTCATCTCAGGGACAGGACTCACCTCAGGGACAGGACTCACCTCAGGGACAGGACTCACCTCAGGGACAGGACTCACCTCAGGGACAGGACTCACCTCAGGGACAGGACTCATCTCAGGGACAGGACTCATCTCAGGGACAGGACTCACCTCAGGGACAGGACTCACCTCAGGGACAGGACTCATCTCAGGGACAGGACTCATCTCAGGGACAGGATTCACCTCAGGGACAGGATTCACCTCAGGGACAGGACTCACCTCAGGGACAGGACTCATCTCATGGACAGGACTCATCTCATGGACAGGACTCACCTCAGGGACAGGACTCACCTCAGGGACAGGACTCACCTCAGGGACAGGACTCACCTCAGGGACAGGACTCATCTCAGGGACAGGACTCATCTCAGGGACAGGACTCATCTCAGGGACAGGACTCCTCTCAGGGACAGGACTCCTCTCAGGGACAGGACTCCTCTCAGGGACAGGACTCATCTCAGGGACAGGACTCATCTCACATACAGGACTCATCTCAGGGACATGACTCATCTCACATACAGGACTCATCTCAGGGACAGGACTCATCTCAGGAACAGGACTCATCTCAGGGACAGGACTCATCTCAGGAACAGGACTCATCTCAGGAACAGGACTCATCTCAGGGACAGGACTCATCTCAGGGACAGGACTCATCTCAGGGACAGGACTCATCTCAGGGACAGGACTCACCTCAGGGACAGGACTCACCTCAGGGACAGGACTCATCTCAGGAACAGGACTCATCTCAGGGACAGGACTCACCTCAGGGACAGGACTCACCTCAGGGACAGGACTCACCTCAGGGACAGGACTCACCTCAGGGACAGGACTACTCTCAGGGACAGGACTCATCTCAGGGACAGGACTCATCTCAGGGACAGGACTCATCTCACATACAGGACTCATCTCAGGGACAGGACCCATCTCAGGGACAGGACTCATCTCAGGTTAATTTACATATGTATCAAATCGTTTTTTTACACAATAAAAGCACACAGAGCTATGGGGACTGGGTATTGCGGATGTACTAGCGGCCTTCTAGCAACCCATGTCCTCAGCTCTATACACAAAATCCCGATGACAGGTTCCCTTTAAATCGGCATGTAGGGACTTCCTTGGCCGTGAAGCCCTGCTCCTCCAAAGTACTGTTGTGACAAAGACCCTCTGTACCTTGAACGGATGGATGACCCAAAGGAGAGGAACTGCCAACCCCATGTTGAGCTCCTGTGATGATTGTTGAGGGGACAGAGGGTTCAGAAGGAGGTCTAGATATAGGGCACAGCGACAATGCTGCTGGGGAGAGAGCGGCAGCTGCTGGATCACCAGAGGACCTCAGGACGCTGCTGCCGCCATCTTGAAGAGCACCGGGTAGCACTCGGTGAGATTTGAAGACACCATCTTCTATTTTGTTCTGGCCATCTCCGCTGGGTCCCAGGAACAAGTCCAATTTGCTGCAGGTGGCCTGAATTGCTGAGAAATGCTGTGAGCCGCTAATAAGGATGATAGCGCCGGAGCTCAGATGAACTGCAGCCTACCCCATGTGCCACCGACCATGTCCCCCTCTCATTCATCAATTTTTAGGCCAATTGGAACATTTTCTATTGAGGTTGAATTTATTTAACAGCTTTTTATTTCTGATTGATAGAATCGGACCTGAAACTAATTTCAAGAAATTTGTTAATCTCTAATTTGCTATTTTTTTCTGTCCAAAATACTGTTTTTCATTGGTTTGTAGAGCTTTAAATCACCACTCCCACCATCCTCAGGTCAGACTCACCTTGCTGTAGCCATACATATGTAAAATGTGTTCCATTTCAAAGGAATATCCCACAAAACCAGCAACTTTCTCATGTTTCCTACAGGAATAGTTTGGAACATCATAACCTTCACCAGACAGAATCTGTACGATGTTTTGTACAAATATCATCTCATCCCCAGAAGCTTCCAACCGACATAAACCCAGAGTGATATTCGGGAGAAGTTCTGGATCCTCATTAATTGTCTCAACAGCAAAGATAAAAGCCAATTCAGCAGCATAGCTTCTGAGAAGAGGGCTGTGAAAGCAGCACACATGTTTCTGGTCATTTATCACGTCTACAGTGGTCACTATTAGACAATGCGGTATCACACAATCATATTATAATGTATTCTCTACATGCAACCACTGCAGGGAGATGTCCAGCTGGCCGCAGCTTCCTCTGTGGAGATCTGTAGAACCAAACCCCATGTGTCCCGGAGCTGTAACATACTTGTCCGGTCCAGCGCAGTAGAGCAGTAGGAATACATCCCCCCTCTGCCCTGGTTAGACTTACGGCCGCACCAGCAGCAACATTCCCCAAGAATCAAACATAGACAACCAAATTCTCAGAGACATCACAGTTTTCTACACTATGAAATATTTCCTGGTAGATCTAACACTATAAGAAGATGAATATACAGTATAGACGTACGACTGAGATAAGAAGATATATGGGGGGGGGGGGGGTAAAGTACTTACAAAGTAGATGAAAAACTGCTTCCTTCATAATTTTTAAAACTTGGTTTTGTAGGCTCGAGCCACAGGACAGAGAAGAGTCCTCCAATAATGATGTCACCACTAATATAATCATAGAAGTTAGAGGTAATGGATGTAAGGTTACATTGTGATGATGATGGCTCCGCTCTTCTGTCTCCACAACATGATGCACTCAGGACAATGACCCAGAATATAACAGCACAGACAGAAGATGCTGCATCCACCAGAGATAGATCCTTGCACACAGACAGATGGGATTTCATGCTTTCAGGGACAGCTCTGCAGATCCTCAGCTCTCCGGCCGCACTATATAGAGACCATCAGCACAGAGCTCCAGGTGCAGAGGAACGTCACCAGGATAATTCCAGATTCTCTTCTCTAATAATTCTCTCCTTATTTCAGGCTCTTATTTTATTAAATTATGAAAATGGCAAAAATCCCTGAGAGAATTGAGAAGAAATCTGCTCATCCTGCCGTGTGCACCAGGTGCTCATCACACAATGTGCAATGCTACAATACACAGTGATTGTAATAAGGAGTATTAGTCCAGGTATTAATCCAGTACAGCTTCCTCCTGATTAGGGAGATTATACTCCAGGAATTACTCATTGGCAGGGAGGACTTATAGGTAGAGTTGAGCGAACACCTGGATGTTCGGGTTCGAGAGGTTCGGCCGAACTTCCCGGAAATGTTCGGGTTCGGGATCCGAACCCGACCCGAACTTCGTCTCGAACCCGAACCCCATTGAAGTCAATGGGGACCCGAACTTTTCGGCACTAAAAAGACTGTAAAACAGCCCAGGAAAGAGCTAGAGGGCTGCAAAAGGCAGCAACATGTAGGTAAATCCCCTGCAAACAAATGTTGATAGGGAAATGAATAAAAATAAAAATAAAATAAATAAAAATTAACCAATATCAATTGGAGAGAGGTCCCATAGCAGAGAATCTGGCTTCACGTCAGCAGAGAATCAGTCTCTTCATGTCATAGCAGAGAATCAGGCTTCATGTCACCCAACACTGGAACAGTCCATTGTCAGATATTTAGGCCCCGGCACCCAGACAGAGGAGAGCGGTCCTGTAACAGAGATTCAGGCTTCATGTCAGCAGAGAATCAGTCTTCATGTCATAGCAGAGAATCAGGCTTCATGTCATAGCAGAGAATCAGACTTCACGTCACCCACCACTGGAACAGGCCACTGTCACATATTTAGGCCCAGGCACCCAGGCAGAGGAGAGAGGTCCCGTAACAGAGAATCTGGCTTCATGTCAGCACCGAATCAGTCTTCATGTCATAGCAGAGAATCAGGCTTCACGTCATCCAACACTGGAACAGGCCACTGTCACATATTTAGGCCCAGGCACCCAGGCAGAGGAGAGAGGTCCCGTAACAGAGAATCTGGCTTCATGTCAGCAGAGAATCAGTCTTCATGTCATAGCAGAGAATCAGGCTTCACGTCACCCAACATTGGAACAGTCCATTGTCATATAATTTAGGCCCCGGCACCCAGGCAGAGGAGAGAGGTCCCATAGCAGAGAATCTGGCTTCATGTCAGCAGAGAATCAGTCTTCATGTCATAGCAGAGAATCAGGCTTTACGTCACCCACCACTGGAACAGGCCACTGTCAGATATTTAGGCCCAGGCACCCAGGCAGAGGAGAGAGGTCGCGTAACAGAGAATCTGGCTTCATGTCAGCACAGAATCAGTCTTCATGTTATAGCAGAGAATCAGGCTTCACGTCACCCACCACTGGAACAGGCCACTGTCAGATATTTAGGCCCTGGCACCCAGACAGAGGAGAGGTTCATTCAACTTTGGGTTGCCCCGCAATAAAATGGTAAAATGAAAATAAAAATAGGATTGAATGAGGAAGTGCCCTGGAGTACAATAATATATTGTTAAGGGGAGGTAGTTAATGTCTAATCTGCACAAGGGATGGACAGGTCCTGTGGGATCCATGCCTGGTTCATTTTTATGAACGTCAGCTTGTCCACATTGGCTGTAGACAGGCGGCTGCGTTTGTCTGTAATGACGCCCCCTGCCGTGCTGAATACACGTTCAGACAAAACGCTGGCCGCCGGGCAGCCAGTACCTCCAAGGCATAAAAGGCTAGCTCTGGCCACGTGGACAATTTGGAGACCCAGAAGTTGAATGGGGCCGAACCATCAGTCAGTACGTGGAGGGGTGTGCACAGGTACTGTTCCACCATGTTAGTGAAATGTTGCCTCCTGCTAACACGTTCCGTATCAGGTGGTGGTGCAGTTAGCTGTGGCGTGGTGACAAAACTTTTCCACATCTCTGCCATGCTAACCCTGCCCTCAGAGGAGCTGGCTGTGACACAGCTGCGTTGGCGACCTCTTGCTCCTCCTCTGCCTTCGCCTTGTGCTTCCACTGGTTCCCCTGTGACATTTGGGAATGCTCTCAGTAGCGCGTCTACCAACGTGCGCTTGTACTCGCTCCAGTGCATGAAGTAAGATGGGAACATTGTCTTTGTACCGTGGATCCAGCAGGGTGGCAACCCAGTAGTCCGCACACGTTAAAATGTGGGCAACTCTGCTGTCGTTGCGCAGGCACTGCAGCATGTAGTCGCTCATGTGTGCCAGGCTGCCCAGAGGTAAGGACAAGCTGTCCTCTGTGGGAGGCGTATCGTCATCGTCCTGTGTTTCCCCCCAGCCACGCACCAGTGATGGGCCTGAGCTGCGTTGGGTGCCAGCCTGCTGTGAACCTGCTTCATCCTCATCCTACTCCACCTCCTCCTCATCCTCGTCCTCCTCGTCCTCCAGTAGTGGGCCCTGTCTGGCCACATTTGTACCTGGCCTCTGCTGTTGCAAAAAACCTCCCTCTGAGTCACTTCGAAGAGACTGGCCTGAAAGTGCTAAAAATGACCCCTCTTCCTCCTCCTCCTCCTGGGCCACCTCCTCTTCCATCATCGCCCTAAGTGTTTTCTCAAGGAGACATAGAAGTGGTATTGTAACGCTGATAACGGCGTCATCGCCACTGGCCATGTTGGTGGAGTACTCGAAACAGCGCAACAGGGCACACAGGTCTCGCATGGAGGCCCAGTCATTGGTGGTGAAGTGGTGCTGTTCCGCAGTGCGACTGACCCGTGCGTGCTGCAGCTGAAACTCCACTATGGCCTGCTGCTGCTCGCACAGTCTGTCCAGCATGTGCAAGGTGGAGTTCCACCTGGTGGGCGCTCACCGCCTCATATGCGACGTGCCCACCAGGTGTAACTCCACCTTGCACAGCTCCACAGCTGCAGATCGATCACTGAATGAAGTCTTTTGGAGGAGTTAATCACTGCCTAATCTCGCCCTAATGTCGCAGCTGCAACCGCTCCCTACACTTGTATCAGCAGAGTGACGTGCAGCGCTACGTGACTCCAGCTTATATAGAGGCTGGGTCACATGGTGCACTGGCCAATCACAGCCATGCCAATAGTAGGCATGGCTGTGATGGCCTCTTGGGGCAAGTAGTATGATGCTTGTTGATTGGCTGCTTTGCAGCCTTTCAAAAAGCGCCAAGAAAGCGCCGAACACCGAACTCGAACCCAGACTTTTACGAAAATGTTCGGGTTCGGGTCCGTGTCACGGACACCCCAAAATTCGGTACGAACCCGAACTTACAGTTCGGGTTCGCTCATCCCTACTTATAGGGAGTCTGTCAGGTAGATTATGGCCATTAAACCACTGGGACGAACAATTAAATACACATAAATTAGAAATGAGCAAACCCCGTTATAGAGTGGGGAGGGTGGCAACCGCATGAGGAGTCAACAGAGTGGCCCAGTCACAGAATGGTCAGGTTGGTAACAGCAGTGGCAGTAACAACACAGGGTGGTGGGTGGCAGTAGGAGAAGAGGCAGCAGTGGCAGCAGGTGTGTGGTATCAGACCGGTGGCAGCATCAGAATAGTGGCTGAAGCAGTTGAGCAGAAAAAAACGGGGCTTTTTTTGCACAGTTTTGGTGTGGCACCCAGAATGATCTAGTCTGATGCATCAGGCACTGGCGTGTGGAAATCTTGGCTTATCCACACCGGATTAATCTTTACAAAGGTTAGTCTTTCAAAATTGTGGGTGAAAAGGTGAGTTCTCCTTAAGGTAACTATGCCCCCTGCTGCACTAAACATTTGCTTTGATGCCACACTACTGACCAGGTAGGTAGCTTGCCCAGGGTAAACTCTGCCAGTTGTGGCCACAAATCAAGTTTGGCTGCCCAGTAGTCCAGGGGATCTTAGATGTGGGGTGGAAGGGTACAGTCTAAGTATGCCCCCACCTGCTGATTCAGATTCTGCTCCATGTCTAGCTGCTGCAACTGCTGGTGGGTGTTTTTTTTCAGTAGGCGGGTGAAGAAAAGTGCTCATTAGAGACTTCAGACTGAAGTTGCTGCTGATGGAGCTGGTGCTGCTCCTGCCCCCACACCCCCTTCAACAGTCATGACAGTGGAATATGAGTGCAGAGGGCCGTTATAGGTCAGACCTTCATGAGGATAGCTGTTGACACACAAAAGCAGCAGCCAACTAACTACAAAGGATATCTCGATAGTATTTAGCGGTTGGGAAAAAATCCCCCATTTTGGAGTGTTAGTGAGGGTGAGGGTTAGTGAGGGTGGTAGAGTGGTGGAGATTCAGTAGTCATCCCTCTGCAAAATGGTGATAATACAGCTGTCACTATGCACAAGGGACTTGGAAGGACTCCCTTTCCGCCATATGTACTGCATACTGGTCATCTTCCTCATCACCCTCAAGCTCCTCCTGCTCCTCTCCTGTCACTTGTGCAGATAAACCACCCATTTCTGTATACGTTGCTTGTCCGTGAATGTCCTACTCCAGTTCAGTCCCCACAGGGCTCAGGTGGCCATGAGATATAGGCACCATGTCTTCTGTCCCCTGGCCAGCCAGATTTGGCAGCATCTGTTCCAGGACATGAAGCAGTGGAATGACATCATTCATCCTGTAGTCCTGGCAACTGACAAATAAAGTGGCCTCCTCAAAGGGCCTGAGCAAACGGCAGGTGTCATGCATGAGCTGCCTTTGGATAACGTTGATGTTACACAAGGGAGTGCTCTTGTCCGCCTGCATCATCAATGAATCGCTCACAGCCTTCCTCTGCTCATATAGTCGGTCCAACATGTGGAGGGTTGAGTTCAAACTGGAGGAAATTTTGCATATCAGGCGATGTTGGGGAACGCTATTCTGCCTTTGCAGCTAAATACTGGCGTGTTTTGCAGTGTAAGAGAGGCTGAAGCGAATGCATAGTTTGCTGACCATTTATAGGATATCTTGCAGATGGGTGAAAGACTTTCAGGAACCGCTTTACCCAGATTAAAGATGTGCACCATGCACATGTCGGAGGAACACTCTGAATTGTGCCTGCCTCGGAGGCTAAGGTTGCTGCATCAGGCTGTACCACTACATTAGTACCACTATTTTCCCAGGCTACTTTATGGCCACACTACATGTATTGACGCAGGGCCAGGGTGCCAATTTTGCCTCATGCATCACCTTCTGCCCACAGATTTTACAAACTGCCAGGATGACATCCTCCGGCGACTTGATGAAAAATTCCCACATCGGCGATTATAGCATTTTCCCCCCACCACTGTTTGCTGACTGCCGCTGCTTACGTAAACCCATGCACTGCTAATTCTTTTCAGACAGGTATGCAGTGTCCCACTAGGTGTGAAAAGGGGACACTTCAAACTTTGGTATATGGATAGAAAGGGTTCTGTGGCTCACCAGACGCTCAGTATGGATGGAGGTGCTCTATCACCGGTACACCTAAAACCGTAAGGATATGTTACAATAGAAAAGAATTGTGATGGCACACTCGCATTTGGATTAAATACGGGGATGTTTTTATTATTATATGAAGTAAAAAAGTATTTGATGGTAAATGTTTATATTATATAGATGATGCTATAAATATAACAATAAAAATGAAAAATGAAAAATGAAATAAAAAATATAAAAAATATATATATATATATAAAATATGTGTATATATATATATATATATATATATATAGGTACGTTAGGGTAGAGTATAGAGTCTATTCGACAAGGTATATAGTTCAATGGGTATTGATGGAGTAGGGTTCCCTAAAATTATGATTAAAAATAGGTAAAATAAAGTAAAAAGTAGTGTCCAAAAAATAGTGTCCAAAAAATATATTAGAGAATGTTCAAAGAGTTCTTTAATGGATCCTGGAATCAATAAATATGGTCCAAGAAGTTCTAATAATAGATGTTGTCTGTCTTCAGTAAGATGGTGGTGTTCTTGAAAAGAGTGCAGTATATGCGCATATAAAATACAATTGATACAAAATAGGAATAAAGTGCAGTGCAAAAATAGAGAATTGGGGAAAAAAAATAAAAAATTAAAAATAAAAATAGAAAATATATGTGCTCAATGGCATATAATATGTTGTGCACAACAAATGTTTCCTTTTAGCATACAAGTGAAAAAATGTGTTAAAGTCGTTACTGGTACTGATACAGCTTGGTTAGGACCTGTATTCACCGAATTGTCAAGTGTTGGTGTCCGCCTTTTAAAGAGAGAGCGACTCTCCTAGCAGATTTAATCCCATAGCAACATAAATTTCAAAAAACGCACTGAAACCGCACTGTAATATATTTTATATTTATTATAAAAAAGCGCACTGAAACCGCACAAAAACAAACCGCACATAAAATATAACAAGTTCTAGTGGAAATCGATGATTTTTTATTAACTTATAGACAAAGATCTTTATTGTAGAAATATACTCTTTATGGGATCCTAAGAATGAATTGTGCGGATACAAATTCAACTGACTGCTGACAAAATCCAGTCCAGGACTTATATCTAACCCAACAAAATTAGGGCAACGCCCCTTAAAGAAGAACGCACATAAGCCCTCACTTGCTCCGGACTCATCACTACGTGACCACTGAGGAAGGGACCAGAAACGCGTCTGGTCAAGAGGAAGCAGTGAGGACCATAAGGAAATCAACTACAGTGAACTAAAATTCATGGGAAGAAAATACCTGCCACCGTGATATTTTCAAATTTCCCGCAGCTAAAGAGATTGGCCAATCAGAAAGCAACCATCGTGTGACGTCAGGCTGCATCACCATCACGTGCAGCATCACATGGTAAGGCAAGCGATCACGTGGACGCCACGCAGGTCCTTGCAGAACGGGAGATACCGCAACCAACTGAAGAGGGGTAAAGTAAACTTTATCTTTTCACTATTCCTCCATAAACAACATATGCTATTTGCCCGTGAGAACGGCCATATGTAATAACAATATCGGGAAATTTTCCATCCAAATCCAAGTGAATTGGAGAACTGCTAGGAGAGTCGCTCTCTCTTTAAAAGGCGGACACCAACACTTGACAATTCGGTGAATACAGGTCCTAACCAAGCTGTATCAGTACCAGTAACGACTTTAACACATTTTTTCACTTGTATACTAAAAGGAAACATTTGTTGTGCACAACATATTATATGCCATTGAGCATATATATTTTCTATTTTTATTTTTAAATTATTATTATTATTTTTTTTCCCAATTCTCTATTTTTGCACTGCACTTTATTCCTATTTTGTATCAATTGGATTTTATATGCGCATATACTGCACCCTTCACAAGAACACCACCATCTTACTGAAGACAGACAACATCTATTATTAGAACTTCTTGGACCATATTTATTGATTCCAGGATCCATTAAAGAACTCTTTGAACATTCTCTAATATATTTTTTGGACACTATTTTTTGGACACTACTTTTTACTTTATTTTACCTATTTTTAATCATAATTTTAGGGAACCCTACTCCATCAATACCCATTGAACTATATACCTTGTCGAATAGACTCTATACTCTACCCTAACGTACCTATATATATATATATATATATATACACATATTTTATATATATATATATATATATTTTATATTTTTTATTTCATTTTTCATTCATTTTTATTTTTATTGTTATATTTATAGCATCATCTATATAATATAAACATTTACCATCAAATACTTTTTTACTTCATATAATAATAAAAACATCCCCGTATTTAATCCAAATGCGAGTGTGCCATCACAATTCTTTTCTATTGAAACTTTGGTATATGTCATGCTATTTTATGTCACTAGGTGTAGCTGTTACATGATATATATAGCAGAAGTCAGGCAGAGACAGGGAGTTGTGAGAAGGTTAGGAGAGGAGAACGTGTAACCTGTATGGTGTGTCCCTGGGTACTCCCTAGATAGGGCCTAAAGTACTACTGGATCCATTCTTGAGGTGCCACTGTTCTGTAGTCAGAGACTAAATGGACTTACTAATATGGAAGCAGCCTGTTCAAATAATGGAGCAAAAGAGTAATGCCTGCCGCCCTGTTGGTTGCCAAGTTTTAGTATTCAGAAGATCCATATAATCGAAAGGTTGGGTTGTCAGGGCAAGCTGAGCAAGCTAAGTAAAGTAACCCTCTCTCTTAGACTGAGTTGGAACCTGCACTTCACTGTCACTGTGCCTGTTGTCTGGAATTACAGTTCACTTCTATCTTTATTTACCAAGGCATTGTTTATATGGATGCTATATGGATGCTATCTACCTTCAAAGCAACTATCTCTCACCTCTCAATGCACCAACTGGTGCTGGCGTCACGAACATACACACCACCAAGGGCAACTCAACTTCCACCTGGCTGGTGATCCCTGGACAAACAGAGTGTGCCCCAAAGGCACTGGTACTGTCCCTCCCATTACTGCAAGCCGGCCCAGGGAGCGAGAGAACTATGAGTAATACTACTACCCCCATCGGCCCACCATAACTCACACATATTGGTCATACAGCCTGGTCGCTGCAGGTAGGCTACTGAGTAGTGGCCGTTCTACCCCGGGCATATTTGGCTCCAGACCTCATATTGCTACCACCCTACTGACTTACAGCCATACTACCATCCTGCTGGCACAGCAGCTGCCACCCTCTTCCCCTGATGATGAGCAGAAGGAACAAAAAATGAAAGAGGCAGGTTCAGGATAGGTGGGGGCACAGAGCTTGTTCCCGGGCCATTCCAACTAAGAGCAGTGTCGGAGGAACCCACCGACTCCTGGATGGGGGTGTCTGATGTCAGTTTGAGATGATGTTGAAGACCAAGTCAACTGTTCAAGGACAATTGGGTTGCTGGTCAAAACAGGACCGCTGGATAACATTGGCAGCTCTGGCCTGTAGCTGCAACTGCTGCTACCCCATCCTCTTCTTCTGCTGCTATTTCTGACAGCTCCATAGACATTTTGGCCACAGCCCCTAGCATGTCTGTACTGTAACTGTAAGGGTAAAATAGCAGTAGTGTCAGTGCACAATTTCACCCCCGAAACTATGATAAATGGATGTACTTATGTATAAAAGAATGCAAACAACCTAAAAAACTTTGTAACCCAAATTAATGCATCAAGGTATAATAGAATGGCTTCTCTTTTAGCCAGGCTTTACACTGTTCTATCGACCCCTGCTCTCTCCCTATAGCATGGATAAAGCCTCCCTATTATATCCCTACACTATATCTAAGCTGTCCCTGCTCTCTCCCTATAGTGTGGATAAAACCTCCCTTTCATATCCCTACACTATCTCAAAGCTGTCCCTTCTCCCTCCCTATAGTGTGTATAAAACCTCCCTGTTATATCCCTACACTATCTCTAAGCTGTCCCTACACTCTCCCTATAGTGTAGATAGTACCTCCCTATTATATCCCTACACTTTCTGTAAGCTGTCCCTGCTCTCTCCCTATAGTATGGATAAAACCTTCCTATTATATCCCTACACTATCTATAAGCTGTCCCTGCTCTCTCCCTATAGTGTGGATAAAACCTTCCTATTATATCCCTACACTTTCTGTAAGCTGTCCCTGCTCTCTCCCTATAGTGTGGATAAAACCTTCCTATTATATCCCTACACTTTCTGTAAGCTGTCCCTGCTCTCTCCCTATAGTATGGATAAAATCTTCCTATTATATCCCTACACTATCTCTAAGCTGTCCCTGCTCTCTCCCTATAGTGTGGATAAAGCCTCCCTATTATATCCCTACACTATCTCTAAGCTGTCCCTGCTGTCTGCCTATAGTGTGTATAAAGCCTCCCTATTATATCCCTACACTATCTCTAAGCTGTCCCTGCTCTCTCCCTATAGTGTGTATAAAGCCTCCCTATTATATCCCTACACTATCTTTAAGCTGTCACTGCTCTCTCCCTATAGTGTGGATAAAACCTTCCTATTATATCCCTACACTATCTCTAAGCTGTCCCTGCTGTCTGCCTATAGTGTGTATAAAGCCTCCCTATTATATCCCTACACTATCACTAAGCTGTCCCTGCTCTCTTCCTATAGTGTGAATAGTCCCTACTTATTATATCCCTACACTATCTATAAGCTGTCCCTGCACTCTCCCTATAGTGTGTATAAAGCCTCCCTATTATATCCCTACACTATCTCTAAGCTGACCCTGCACTCTCCCTATAGTGTGTATAAAGCCTCCCTATTATATCCCTACACTATCTCTAAGCTGTCCCTGCTCTCTTCCTATAGTGTGAATAGTCCCTCCTTATTATATCCCTACACTATCTCTAAGCTGCCCCTGCTCTCTCCCTATAGTGTGTATAAAACCTCTCTGTTATATCCCTACACTATCTCTAAGCTGTCCCTGCTCTCTTCCTATAGTGTGAATAGTCCCTACTTATTATATCCCTACACTATCTATAAGCTGTCCCTGCACTCTCCCTATAGTGTGTATAAAGCCTCCCTATTATATCCCTACACTATCTCTAAGCTGTCCCTGCTCTCTCCCTATAGTGTGTATAAAGCCTCTCTGTTATATCCCTACACTATCTCTAAACTGTCCCTGCTCTCTCCCTATAGTGTGGATAAAGCCTCCCTATTATATCCCCACACTATCTCTAAGCTGTCCCTGCTCTCTCCCTATAGTGTGGATAAAGCCTCCCTATTATATCCCTACACTATCTGTAAGCTGTCCCTGCTCTCTCCCTATAGTGTGGATAAAGCCTCCCTGCTATATCCCTACATGATGAACGATCTTTGCCTTAACTGCTCAATAGTAATATTTTGTGAGTAAAGTCTTTCCTAATCACTGTCCCTAGAGCCTGTCTCATCTCTCCCTGAACTAAGTTCACTGGAAAATGAAAAAAAAATGGAGAATTTCCACAAGAAATTTGGTTCATTACGAATTAATTTGTCAAGAATTGCTAAAAATCAGGTATATCCAGGTCACTCAGTGTGAAGGCTTGAAAGTTAACCCTTTCCTAACCGCCAACAGTATATTTGCATGACACGCTGGCCTGTGTCATGGCTATCTGATATCTGCTGTTTTAAATTGCAGACACCCGAAACCATTACCCCTGACTTTAAACCGTTTAGATGCCGTTACCCCATACAAGCAACAGCCCCTGTTTGGTCACCATGTTATATGGCAGCTAGTTTTCTGTTCCTTATGGCACTAATCCAGCGGCCATGTTTGATCCATCCACCTTGTTAGGCCCATATGATTCTAACCCTAATACATTTTGAAAGCAAAATACCATTAGGTTTATAGTGTGAAGGGATCCCTGATCTTTTGGAGGGATCCACAGGAGTTAAAATTTTGTTGCACTGCACAAAATTTGTCATGGCTGTCAGAGTGACGCAGAATAACATTTTCTAAACAGAACATGGTAGCTAGAAATGATGAATTTAAGTCCAGTTGGTGGAGTAATTGTCTGGTAATACCATCGTAGTTCCAATAATAAACGTTTGCAATAATGACGCAGACTCATTTAAAAAAAATATATAATAATTTAAAACCTACAGATGTAGTAGAGTTAGTACATATTCTTTATGAGATGTGTTATCTTAACTAATTGTTTCAAGAAAACACCTTCAATTGTATTAGCTACAGTGAATTTGGGTCGAGTTGGGGAAGTAATTTGTGTGGTTCATTCCAGTAACTGATAAGACACCTGTCACGGTCCCTCAGGTGACTGATGTCAGGAAATCAAGGAGATTGGCTAAGTGTGGGGGAATCTAACAGCCTCCTTGATTTCTCTTGATTCAGTGTTGATAGGGTTAATGACCACTTCCCTTTTCTCAGCTGTTGCTCAGTGGTCATCACTTCTACCCTTTATAGTCTGACACCACCCTTCTGACTATGCGGTTGATAGCTTCATTTGGGTTTGGCTGAGCTGATGTGAGGTCGTCTCTGTGTTCCTGTTCTTCCATCTCTACAGAAGTTAAGTGTTGTGTTTGTTTGTGTTTGTTATACTCCCTGTTGTTGTATCTGGGCCTAAGACAGAGACTTCCATTCGTCCATCTGGGGAGGAATGGGTTGTCTCTGGTCCTTACCTTATTCTAGGCCCTAATAGGGAAATCAGGGCCTAGGTTTCCTGCATATGACTATTCCTACCTTTAAGGTCTATTCATATTGATAGGTAGTCAGGGCCTGGATTAGGGTTGTCTAGGAGGTGACCTGTTTCTTCCCTACTTTCTAGGCCCAGTTACTGTTCCCCTTCCCTCCTGTGTTCATTGTGGAGTTTCCTCCCCCACACTGATCGTGAGTCGTGATAACACCTCTGTGTTAAGTACTGTAGTTATTTTACCACAGGCGGCCCCTGTCCAACATCTTCGAAGGACAAATAGCATTCAGCAATAACAGGTCTGTGATGTCATTAGATGTCTTGGGCTGTACATGTGTTACACTGAAGGGATCGCCATGTGTCTACAGGTGCGGATAACCCGCTCAACACCGTTCGGGATTGGGGATAGCAATACAGAAGCAGAATTATTTTTTTGCTAACATATCATATTAACGATGATGAATTTGGGTCCACTGCACACTTGTACAGGGCGAAATATTTAACTAACTGTATGATTAAAATAATAGACTAACTCTGAATGTTGGTGCAGTAGAACGTGATGCACACAGCGATATATTACACCTGCAGCCACAGTAATTAAAGCTCCAGCATGTATTAAAAATTCATAACGTTAAGAAGCTCGTAGTTCCATCTTTATCCATGGCCTAATACTAACGCTATGTAATGCAACAGCTTACAAAAGTCATTCGCTATGATAAATTCCGCTCCACTGCACAGTTGAACAGGGCTAAACATTTAACCATGGCCTAATACTGACACAATGTAATGCAACGGCCAACAGAATGCATTCCATATGATCAATTTGGCTCCACTGCACAGTTGAAGAGGCCAAAATATTATGTCCTGGAACATGGGTGCAATGTAACTGTTTCGCTGACATGAAAATTGGAATATGGTTGTTATGGGCAACCAAGCTGTTTTTCCTTCACACCAATTTAGATATACAGTGGGATGCGAAAGTTTGGGCAACCTTGTTAATCGTCATGATTTTCCTGTATAAATCGTTGGTTGTTACGATAAAAAATGTCAGTTAAATATATCATATAGGAGACACACACAGTGATATCTGAGAAGTGAAATGAAGTTTATTGGATTTACAGAAAGTGCTATAATTGTTTAAACAAAATTAGGCTGGTGCATAAATTTGGGCACCACAAAAAAGAAATGAAATCAATATTTAGTAGATCCTCCTTTTGCAGAAATTACAGGCTCTAAACGTTTCCTGTAGGTTCCAATGAGAGTCTGGATTCTGGTTGAAGGTATTTTGGACCATTCCTCCTCTTCACAAAACATCTTTAGTTCATTCAGGTTTGATGGCTTCCGAGCATGGACATCTCTCTTTAAGTCACACCACAGATTTTCCGTTATATTCAGGTCTGGGGACTGAGACGGCCATTCCAGAACATTGTACTTGTTCCTCTGCATAAATGCTTTAGTGGGTTTTGAGCAGTGTTTAGGGTCGTTGTCTTGTTGAAAGATCCAGCCCCGGCGCAGCTTCAGCTTTGTCACTGATTCCTGGACATTGGTCTCCAGAATCTGCTGATACTGAGTGGAATCCATGCGTCCCTCAACTTTCACAAGATTCCCAGTCCCTGCACTGGCCACACAGCCCCACAGCATGATGGAACCACCACCATATTTTACTGTAGGTAGCAGGTGTTTTTCTTGGAATGCTGTGTTCTTTTTCCTCCATGCATAACGCCCCTTGTTATGGCCAAATAACTCAATTTTTGTTTCATCAGTCCACAGCACCTTATTCCAGAATGAAGCTGGCTTGTCCAGATGTGCTTTAGCCCACCTCAAGTGGAGAAAAGGCTTCCTCTGCATCGCTCTCGCATCCAGCATCTCCTTGTGCAAAGTGCGCCGAATGGTTGAACGATGCACAGTGACTCCATCTGCAGAAAGATGATGTTGTAGGTCTTTGGTGCTGGTCTGTGGGTTGACTCTGACTGTTCTCACCATTCGTCGCTTCTGTCTAGCCGAGATTTTTCTTGGTCTGCCACTTCGAGCCTTAACTTGAACTGAGCCTGTGGTCTTCCATTTCCTCAATATGTTCCTAACTGTGGAAACAGAAAACTGATATCTTTGAGACAGCTTTCTGTATCCTTCCCCTAAACCATGATGGTGAACAATCTTTGTCTTCAGGTCATTTGAGAGTTGTTTTGAGATCCCCCTGTTGCTACTCTTCAGAGGAGGGAAACTTACAATTGACCCCCTTAAATACTCTTTCTCATAATTGGATTCACCTGTGTATGTAGGTCAGGGGCCACTGAGCTTACCAAGCCAATTTGAGTTCCAATAATTAGTTCTAAAGGTTTTGGAATCAATAAAATGACAACAGTGCCCAAATTTATGCACCTGCCTAATTTTGTTTAAACAATTATAGCACTTTCTGTAAATCCAATAAACTTCATTTCACTTCTCAGATATCACGGTGTGTGTCTCCGATATGATAGATTTAACTGACATTTTTTTATCGTAACAACCAACGATTTATACAGGAAAATCATGACGATTAACAAGTTTGCCCAAACTTTCGCATCCCACTGTATCTCTCCCACTAAAAGTATGAGTAAAATAATGTAATAACTCTTAATGTGGGTGCAGTAGAACGGCATGCACACTGTTATACACTCAACCTGCAGTCTCACTACTGTCACTGCAGTCTCAAAACAGTCTCCCTGCACTCACCCTCTCCAATATGCTTTTTTAAACCAGTTTTCAGCACCACTGTCAGTAGTGCATGAGCGTTTAACGCGTCTGTGAAGGTTCTCATTTATCCAGGTCATGGTATATCTGTAAAGAATAAATCAAGGCAACTGGACTTACTGTAGATTTCTTGAAAACGTTTCACTCGTTCTTCCAACGAGTTTTCTCAATTGTGAGAATTGAATTTAATTCTAAGATTTGAGAAAGCTCGTTGAAAGAACGAGTGAAACGTTTTCAAGAAATCCACAGTAAGTCCAGTTGCCTTGATTTATTCTTTACAGATATACCATGACCTGGATAAATGAGAACCTTCACAGACGCGTTAAACGCTCATGCACTACTGACAGTGGTGCTGAAAACTGGTTTAAAAAAGCATATTGGAGAGGGTGAGTGCAGGGAGACTGTTTTGAGACTGCAGTGACAGTAGTGAGACTGCAGGTTGAGTGTATAACAGTGTGCATGACGTTCTACTGCACCCACATTAAGAGTTATTACATTATTTTACTCATACTTTTAGTGGGAGAGATACAGTGGGATGCGAAAGTTTGGGCAAACTTGTTAATCGTCATGATTTATTCTTTACAGATATGAGTGTTTAACGCATCTCTCCCTATGCTCACAGTAATACAGCGTAGACCGCGTGGGATGAGGCTTTTTATAATTCTGTGACAAGGGAATGGCTAACAGCGGATTGGCTGGCTACATGGCATTATGGGTCAAATTTAGGGATGAGCGAACCCGAACTGTATAGTTCGGGTTCGTACCGAATTTTGGGGTGTTCGTGACACGGACCCGAACCCGAACATTTACGCAAAAGTTGGGGTTTGGGTTCGGTGTTCAGCGTTTCTTGGCGCTTTTTGAAAGGCTGCAAAGCAGCCAATCAACAAGCGTCATACTACTTGCCCCAAGAGGCCATCACAGCCATGCCTACTATTGGCATGGCTGTGATTGGCCAGTGCAGCATGTGACCCAGCCTCTATTTAAGCTGGAGTCACGTAGCGCCGCACGTCACTCTGCTCTGATCAGTGTAGGGATAGGATGCAGCTGTTGCTGTTAGGGCCAGATTAGGCAGGGATTTAGTCTTCAAAAACACTTACTGAAGTGATTGATCTACAGCTGTGTATCATTCAACTTCTGCTAGTTAATTGCTCACTGTTTTATAGGCTGCCCAGAGCGTTTTTCTGTCATTTTTTTCTGGGGTGATCGGCGGCCATTTTGTGTCTTGTGGTGCGCCAGCACAAGCTGCCACCAAGTCAATTTAACCATCAATAGTGTGTTTTTATTTTTTCTATATCCTACATCAGGGGCTTGGCTGTGCTTGCTATTTTATTGAGGGGTGAAATACAATTGCCAAAATAGCAGTACCCTAAATCTGGTGTTTCAGCTGTGGCTAGCCAATTGCAATACTGTCTGCTGTCTGGCAAAGGATATATTTTTTTTTGGGTTGAAATACAATTCCCAACTTAGCAATTCCCTAAATCAGTGGTTTCTGCTGTAGCAGGCCAAGTTTAAATCTATCCATAAAAGGGTATATTAGATTGAAGGTGCTGATAGGGTCATTCTAAATAACTTCACACGCTACCGTCCATCTCCAAGTGTAATTCTGTCCGTAAAGGGTTACCTGTCATCCATCTAGGGCCTAAATACTAGGCCTACAATTTATATTCAGCTAAATCCGAGGTTACTGCTGTGGCTGGTCAAGTTATTTAGTGTCCGTCAAAGCACAGTTTTTGTTCTGGGTTGAAATACAATTCCCGAATTAGCAATTCCCTAAATCAGTGGTTTCTGCTGTGCCTGTATTAGTGTAATACGGTACCTAAGTAGATAGCCAGATAGTGTTAGGTGCCTGTAAAAAAAGGCCTGAATTTGAATTCAATACATTGGGCCAAATATTTTTTTTCTTATTGTGGTGAACGGTAACAATGAGGAAAACATCTAGTAAGGGACGCGGACGCGGACATGGTCGTGGTGGTGTTAATGGACCCTCTGGTGCTGGGAAAGGACGTGGCCGTTCTGCCACAGCCACATGTCCTAGTGAACCAACTACCTCAGGTCCCAGTAGACGCCAAAATTTACAGCCATATTTGGTGGGGCCCAATGCCGTTCTAAGGATGGTAAGGCCTGAGCAGGTACAGGCATTAGTCAATTGGGTGGCCGACAGTGGATCCAGCACGTTCACATTATCTCCCACCCAGTCTTCTGCAGAAAGCGCACAGATGGCGCCGGAAAACCAAGCCCATCAGTCTGTCACATCACCCCCATGCATATCAGGGAAACTGTCTGAGCCTCAAGTTATGCAGCAGTCTCTTATGCTGTTTGAAGACTCTGCTGGCAGGGTTTCCCAAGGGCATCCACCTAGCCCTTCTCCAGGGGTGGAAGAGATAGAATGCACTAACGCACAACCACTTATGTTTCCTGATGATGAGGACATGGGAATACCACCTCAGCACGTCTCTGATGATGATGAAACACAGGTGCCAACTGCTGCGTCTTTCCACAGTGTGCAGACTGAACAGGAGGTCAGGGAGGAATACTGGGTGGAAGACGATGCAGAGGACAATGAGGTCCTAGACTCCACATGGAATGAAGGTCGTGCCACTGACTCTCAGAGTTCAGAGGAAGAGGCAGTGGTGAGACCGAGCCAACAGCTGTCTGCGTGCCGGGGCCTAAAAATATCTGACAGTGGCCTGTTCCAGTGGTGGGTGACATGAAGCCTGATTCTCTGCTATGACATGAAGCCTGAATCTCTGCTATGGGGCCTCTCTCCTCTGTCTGGGTGCCGGGGCCTAAAAATATCTGACAGTGGCCTGTTTCAGTGGTGGGTGACATGAAGCCTGATTCTCTGCTATGACATGAAGCCTGATTCTCTGCTATGACATGAAGCCTGATTCTCTGCTATGGGGCCTCTCTCCTCTGTCTGGGTGCCGGGGCCTAAAAATATCTGACAGTGGCCTGTTTCAGTGGTGGGTGACATGAAGCCTGATTCTCTGCTATGACATGAAGCCTGATTCTCTGCTATGGGGCCTCTCTCCTCTGTCTGGGTGCCGGGGCCTAAAAATATCTGACAGTGGCCTGTTTCAGTGGTGGGTGACATGAAGCCTGATTCTCTGCTATGACATGAAGCCTGATTCTCTGCTATGGGACCTCTCTCCTCTGTCTGGGTGCCAGGGCCTAAAAATATCTGACAGTGGCCTGTTCTAGTGTTGGGTGACATGAAGCCTGATGACTTAAGGAGGTAAGATCTTTCCAGACCCTTCCCACCACCCACAACTCCTCTCTTCCCCCAGAAACACACGTAGTCCAAATTCTTGGTGGAAAAGGCCATAGCAGCCGTTTATTAAACCGCAATATATTATCCAACATCATTTTAAAGCATACATTAATAAATATAAACAAATAAATACAAACATATAAATACAATGTAACAACATTCACTTTGCGGAAGGATCCTAGAAGGCAACCCTAGCAAGCTGCGATCTTTACTCCACACATCTTCTTCCTTACCCTCGGCCGCACTCGCCGACCCAAGGGCACCAAATCCTCCAAAATCCATATATTCCTCTACCCATGTAGGCCTTTTAGCCCAACAGGAGCCCCCAGCTTTCAGCTTATCGAACCACATAAGATGCACGTTCCAACGTGTCATGCACCTACAGTAATAAACATAGTATTGCCTTCCAGGACCCCCCGTTAACCTGCCACCGACGCACATAGGAGACACCTCACCTATGGACGTCCTGCCACACCCTGAACGCTGTCTCCAAACCCTCCTGAAGCCCCAACGCCCACAAATCAATACCAATCTCATTGAGATGCACCCCATCAGCCCTGAGGAATTGAGGCGAAGCCACCTCCAACTCCCTGTGGCGTACCACAAAACCACCTTGCCGCCGAACAAAGCGCCATACCTCCTTGTTCAACTTCGCCCGAGCCTTGTTAATGCGGTCCACTGACCTCGCAAAACGCCACAAACTCCTCGCTACCACGTCCGACCACACAATGAACAAATCCGGGAACTCCTCCATTAAACGTAACAGATCCAGTTTAATGTCCCGAATGACGTCCCTCGTCCCTCCTAAATCATTCCCGCCCACATGCAAAACCACAATGTCAGGGCACCTATCCAAGGAGGCAAATGCATGAAATTCAGGTAACACGCGCCCCCACAACATACCTCGCAAACCAATCCACCGGACCTGCAACTCATCCGGCTGGAAACCTAACTGCCGTCCGCTTCTCCGCACATCAGCTCTTAGCGCTCCCCAGTATACATAAGAATGGCCGAAAATCCACGCCAAACATGACTGCGATCCTGCAAACAAACAAAAAAAAATGTGACCTAAACATGCAATTAACACATCAACTAACAGACAGTGCTCCCCATCCACAAACCAACATTACAATATGTGAGGACGAATATACGAACGAAAACACGCCGACTCCCACCGGCCAATCCGCATAAAGACATCCTCACCCAAACCCCATCTAGCCTCAGTCGCCGCGCCAATACGAAAGGAATGAGACGCGAACTCATTCGCTGTATACCCTGCCGCTGTCAAACACTTCCGAAAAAACGCTACAAACTGATAGCAAGACAAACCCGAACCGTCCATATGTACCAACAACAAAGCCCCCCCACACGGCCGAAGCGCCAGAAAGTCCTCCAAACACACCACCAATCCCAGCAGAGGCCGCAACAAGATGCACGCCCCCCTGCCCACCTGGTCCGTTTTTGACCTACGCAAAATACATCGCAATCCATCTTCGCAAACACATACCTCCTCTCGCAACAAACCATCCCCACGCACTCGACTAGCAGCCACCAGCTCCGAAACCCGAAAAACACACCTCATACCACAACTTACAAACACTCCCAGCCCGGTCCCACAACAACTGCAGAACCTGAAAAGAAACCGGACGTCGGGTATCCTTCTTTACCACACTGCGACTATACCCCTTCAAAGCTTGTCTCACCAAAAAACTTCTGGACACATCAGCCAAACCACGCATCCGTAACCAAAAGGCTACAGCCGCAATCCTTTTTGCCGCAACAGAGAAGGACAAACCAGCGCTAAACGACATACCCACAAAATAAACCAGCAACGAGTGAAAATCCTCAACCCCTTCACACCCCCCCACCTGCTCTATCAAACGTTCCCACTGAGACCACTCAGAAGAATAAGCCGACCACGTACTGCTACTTACGGACCGCTGAATCAGATCTAACGAGACCCCAAGGCCACGCTCCAGAGCCACTGAGGACACAGCAGACCCGTCACGTCCGCGTCCGGAACCAATCCGCGAAAACGATCCTACTGGAAACGAGAAAGAGCATCCGCAATGGAGTTATCAACCCCGGGTTCATGTACTGCCACAAAACAAGCATTCAACTTCAAACCGTACAGAACCAAGTGACGAAGAAACCGCACCACCGGGGGCGAATTTACCGACTGACTATTCACCGCCTGTACCACCCCCAAATTGTCACAACAAAAACGCACCCATTTATTTCTCAACAAATCCCCCCACAACTCGGTAGCCAAAACAATAGGGAACGACTCCAACAAAGCCAAGTTCCCAAGCAATCCAGCAACCCTCCATTTCTCCGGCCAAGTACCCGCGCTCCATTGCCCCTGACAAAAGGCCCCATAACCACACGAACCTGACGCGTCCGTAAACAACTCCAAATCCACAGCCGCACAAAATGAAAAGGGGCCTTCACACCCGCGGTGGCCATGGACAAGCGTCTACAAAAACCCGACCCATAGGCAAAATCCTACAGGCAAGGTTCAATTTACCCAAAACGGACTGTACCCATCTGAGCTGCACTTTTCTCGCCTTACGAAGAAAACCCACTTCACTACGCAAGTCATCCACCTTGTCCAAAGGCAACCGACACTCCATAGCTATGCTATCAATCACAATCCCCAAAAACTTTACCGTCGTAGACGGCCCTTCCTTTTTTTCACGCGCCAACGGTACCCCAAAACTCGCAGCCACCCGCTCCATAGTATGCAACAAAACCGAACACACCCTCGACCCTGCCGGCCCTAAAAACTAAAAATCATCGAGGTAATGCAACACCGAACTCCATCCCGCCTCCTGCCGCACTACCCACTGCAAAAAAGAACTAAACGTTTCAAACAGCGAACACAAAATAGCACATCCCATAGGCAAACAACAATCCACAAAAAACTGCCCCTCCCATTTAAAACCAAGAGAACGAAAACTATCCGGGTGAATCAGTAACAGGCGGAACGCTGCCTCAATATCCGTCTTCGCTAACAATGTACCTTGCCCAAAACGACGCACCCACCGAATCGCCTCATCAAACGACGTATAAGACACAGAACATAACTCATCATCTATACCGTCGTTCACGGAACACCCAGCCGGGTAAGACAAATTGTGAATGAGCCGAAACCTGTTAGGTTCCTTCTTCGGGACCAACCCCAAAGGCGAAACCCACAAATCCGGCAAAGGACACTCGACAAAGGGGCCCACAACCCTCCCAGCTGTCACCTCTTTCGCAATCTTATCAGATACCACCTCCGGCCGCTGCAATGCCGAGGACAAATTACGCACCGCAACTCCCGCTCCCACTGCAGAACACGGAATCCTAAAACCATGCCGAAACCCCGCCAACAATAAAGCTGCCGCCTCCCTATTTGGGTATTTCTCTAGAAACGGCTCCATCACGTCCACCCTCACTGGGGTCACCCTTCTTCTGTGCAACCTCGAATCCCCTCCCTCTACCGCGCTTGAAACACCACGCCAAGCTATGGGCGCTGCCACAACCTGAGCACTCGTGTTTGAAACGACAGTCAGAAAGATACTTGCAGTATCCCTCGTTGAACTGCCAGCAACATCCCCTTCTGTTCCCCCCCGGTTGCCTCTGACGCAGAGGAACCCCCGGCCGCCCCCCGAAAGGGCTGGCTAACCCCTTTCGGAGCCGTCATCAATCGCATCCACAGACCAACATCCTTATGATCCCAACGAATACTAGGCCTGACCGCTTTCCTCTGGCGAAACTGCTCGTCATACCTGAGCCACGCCACCCCCCCATACGCCTCCCCTATGGCATCCATGTAACAAAAAAGAACCGAACAATGTTCAGGCGCCTTTTCGCCCACCACACTAGCAAGAATAGCAAAAGCATGCAACCAATTTAAAAAAATATGCGGAATCAGCCTGTACCTCCGCTTCTCTTCCTCCTCCTTTTTCTCTCATCCGGCTTCAACCTATCCAATTGGAATTTGTCTAACGGAAGCATATCTCTACATATTCGTCCTTCCAAATCTTTTCCCTGACCTCAATCTTCAAATGAGCCAACGGCCCCTCGAAGCACACATAGACCTCCCCCTTAGCAGCATCTCTTTACTACCCCCGCTCCCGGCGACCACCACCGCCGCCGGTCCCGCCCCGACGGCAGGAGTGCTCCCAATGCCAGCCGCACACACAGACGCTCCCCGCCCCCAACCGCAGGCGCTGCAGCCCCTACCGCGGCCGGAGACATCACCGCCCCAGATTTCCAACGCAACAACAAAGTCCACATACCCGTCAACAATTCCCGCGCTAACCCATCCTCCCCAGACTGTACCTCGCCAACCCCCCCAACAGTATCCTGACCCGTCGTCCTCTCACCTGGATGTCCCTGGGGCATCCTCCCAGTAGCCGCCGACCGCACCGCTGCACCTCTCAGCGAAGACCCCACCGATGACCTGGACGTTGAGGGACATGCGCCGACTGCATCATCCATCCGACCCTCGATCTCCCACGCCTCCTGGCTGACTTCTCCATCCTCCAACACCTGATCCTCCACGAAACCCCCGCCAAGTTCCGTTTGACATGGTTGTAATGCCGCCAGATACCTGCAAGCAGGCCCACCTCCAGGTGGCCGCCGACCACGTGCGCCTCTAGCCTCCGGATCGACCAACCCCAGCTCCACAGCCGTCCCACTGTGAGCCGCAACCGGACCCCTCATATTTGAATCGTCTTGCAACTGCATTGGAGGCGGAGACGAGTCCAGGCCCCCAGCCAGCGTATCACTCTGCAGATCCCTGCCTGGCACAGGAGATTGACCAGCAGGTGGCGACATCCCCAACAAAGCATGCCGATGCTGCGACCCAGAAGCCTGCCGCCGGCCTGCAGACACAGACCGTGACGCCGCCGGCTGCATCCTGGAGGATCCACCCGCAGCTGAGCCCTCACCAGAGAAACGTAAGCCGCATCCACCAGTCTTCCATCTTCACCACTGCCGCCGGCCGCATGCTCCGACCGCGACGCCGCCCGCCGTGTCCTGGAGGATCCACCCACAACCAGGCCCTCACCAGAGGTAAGTGAGGCCGCATCCACTTGACCACCCACAACACCATTACCGCCGGTCACCTGTTCCCTACCGCCCCAGCCTGCCACTCGCTCAAGGCCCCGACTCACCGCCCCACTGCGCGCCCTCCCCACCAACTGAGAAGGAGACCGCAGCCGGACACTACTCCTAACCTCACCCGTAAGCGCGCGGCGGACTCCTCCCGCTGCGCCGACTGGCAGAAACACTTGTCACCCCAGCCGACACCAGCGGAGGGTCCCTAGGGGGGCTCCGCAGACGACGCCGCACCCGAGGGGTCGCCTCCGGGGTCAAACGTTCGGGCAGCATGGATCTCCTGGCCCTCACTCTCCCCCCCGAAGCTGCCGGAGGCACACTAGGCGCCTGTACAGCTGCCTGCAAACTACACACCAGCTAGTCAGAACCATGTTGTTCTGCCGCTGCCAGCACCGCCACCAACAATTCTTCTAGCGACGCCATAGCCCTACACTCGCCTGCACTCCACCACCCCTGCAACTCGCCAGGAACAATAACGGCCACTGGTGCCGCCCCCCACCTCTACCTCAGAATATAAATGGCCCGCGAAACTGCCGCACCGCCCCCCATCTCCTCCCATACAACACTCCTCCCCCCAACTAACTTAACCCTATCCTGGTCTTCCCACTTCCCCTTCAGTCAACTCTCACTGCGCTACATCTGCGCCTCGCTCCGTTATCATGATTCTCTGCTATGACATGAAGCCTGAATCTCTGCTATGGGGCTTCTCTCCTCTGTCTGGGCTCCGGGGCCTAAAAATATCTGAACAGTGGCCTGTTCCAGTGTTGGGTGACATGAAGCCTGATTCTCTGCTATGACATGAAGACTGATTCTCTGCTGACATGAAGCCAGATTCTCTGTTACGGGACCTCTCTCCTCTGCCTGGGTGCCTGGGCCTAAATATCTGACAATGGCCTGTTCCAGTGGTGGGTGACGTGAAGCCTGATTCTCTGCTATGACATGAAGACTGATTCTCTGTTACGGGACCTCTCTCCTCTGTCTGGGTGCCGGGGCCTAAATATGTGACAATGGCCTGTTCCAGTGGTGGGTGACATGAAGCCTGATTCTCTACTATGACATGAAGCCTGATTCTCTGCTATGACATTAAGCAAAACAGCCTGCTTCCACAGAGGAAACATTCCAACAGCAGCAGGAACAAAAGTGTTGATACAAGTTCCTAGGGACAAAGAGATTGCTGCCCATGCAGGAAGCAGGAAGTAAAGCGGCGGCCATTTTAAGAAAGGGAAAATAGCATTGTCTTCATTGTATGTGGGAGAATCGTCTGCTATTACACCTGAGTGAGTACAATTGTGCAAATAACCTTGCTAAAGACTGTTAATAGTTGTTATCTGTCTGCCAGAGCACCATACATCCTGAAATTGAGCAGTTGCAGCGACTCTTAAACGAGCCACGCACCAATTCCTCTGCAGTCACCCATAGCAACCTGCATCTAAAATTGCATTGTAGCCAGTACTAATCCCTCTAATCTGGTACTGGGCATCAAGGGACATGTCTGACAACGAAGATAGCACCCACTTTGACCGCAGCGATCCACCAGCAGCAGCGGCAGCCACCTGCATTATGCCTCTCACTATGCCATACTATTTTGGGGCACCCTGGCTCCCAAGTTACTCAGGAGAACCCTATTCACTCAGGGAATTCCGTGATAAAATGCTAGCCACGTTTAAGCTATATCCTGTATCACAGGATCAGAAAGTGGAAATCCTGATTGGCCAATTACAGGGAGCTGCGCTCCGGGAGGTCAAGTCCTGGCCCCAGTCAGAGCGGAAAACCGCTGAGCAGATCCTAGACCGACTCAGTACCACCTTTAAGACTAGGACCGCCTCTGAACTAAAAATGCGCTTCTTTGGAAAGCGGCAGAAGTCAAAGGAGACCTTGAGAGACTTTGCCCTGTCCCTGCAGGAGGCACTGCGAGCTGTTATTTAGATTGATCCCCGTAAAACTGAGCGACAAGACCAAACCATCAGGGAACAGTTTATTTAAGGTGTCCTTGATGAATCCCTCAAACGTCAGCTGAAGATGCTTTCAGCTCAGCACCCAGATACCCCTTTCTTGGACTTTAAGGAACTTGCTATTGGCATTCTAGGGGAAGGTCACCAAGCTGAACCTCCTGAAAACAAGAAGGCAGGGACCGCACTACGGCCTGCTACTCACAGCCAAATAGCTGAGCACGGAGCTCAGGCACCCGTTCCAGATACTGTAGCAGCTCTGACCGCTCAAGTTTCCCTTTTAGCTGAGAATATGGAGAGGATAAGGAAACAGCTAGAGCGACTAGAACAGCAACCCAAGGTGGGGAAAGGAACTTTTGCAAACAGAGACCGCTCTACGCCCAGTCCACAAGAATATCGACGTCAGCCAGTCAGTAGATTGCCAGACCCCGGTTATCAAAACATCAGGGAACAGCGATGCCGGCATTGTCAGAGGTATGGACACATTGCAAAGGACTGCCGTCAGTTAAACGGGCATCCCCTGAGGTCGAGGACCGCCCCTCGGGAGGAAGAATACTAGTTCCCAAAGATCCATCCTTTATGCCAAGGTATGTGGGCGCCTGCCCCATGGTGGAAGTTGACATCAACGGAGTGAAGTTTTCTGCTTTAATTGATACCGGATCTCAAGTGACTGCCATCCGCCAAACAGCATTTGACACATGCCGAAACGGAGCCCAACTGATACAACCTCCTGAGTCTTGGCTCCAGATCATAGCTACCAATGGCAAACCAGTGCATATACTAGGTTATTGGGAACCTACCTTACAGATTGAAGATACTGAACTCTCATGTCAAGGAGTAATCGTGATTCAGGTCCCAGATGATGACAATTTCCCTGTGGTCCTGGGAATGAATGTACTCAGCAATTGCTACCCTGAAGTGCTGAAAGCCTTAAAGAAAACCCTGCTGACTACACCACAGTAAACTCAGTGGGTTATACACCAGACCATTCGAGTGCTATCCGTCCAACAAAAGTTCAGCAATCAACGGGGTGAAATCTGCCGTGTCCGCATCAAGGATGCTTATCCTATCAAACTCCAGCCTGGAGCAGAGACTCTGATATGGTGCAAGGCTTGCATTGGTATCCAAAGTCAAGACTATCAGGCCCTTGTGGAGCCAATACATCTTCAGGATCATACCCTCGTCCTCGCCGCTAGGAGCGTGGTCACCGTGTCCCAAGGAAAGGTACCTATACGCTTCGTCAATCTGGGTTATGAAGCTGTGAAATTAAAAAAGCACTATCCAGTGGCCTGCCTATACCACATCCGCCCGCAGGATATCCTGGATTATCCCACTGCTGCAGCTCAACAATCACTCCAAACAGTGGAGGAAGCCAAAGACCCGCCAGAACAGCCCTGGTGGACCGAACTACACATCGGGGATACTACAACCTCTGCCGAGCAACTCAATGGTGTGCTGGACTTAGTCAAACAACACCATCAAGTCTTCAGCAAACATTCCCTGGACTATGGTCAGACTCGCTTAATACAGCACACCATTCCAACCGGCACTCATCCTCCAATCAAAGAGAGATACCGACCAATCCCTCCTTCCATGTACCAGCAAGTGAAGAAGATGGTTCAGGATATGAAGACAGCTAATGTCATCCAGGATAGTCACAGCCCCTGGGCTGCCCCCTTAGTCCTGGTAAAGAAGAAGGATGGAACCATCCGTTTTTGTGTGGACTACCGTAAGATCAACAACATTACGCACAAGGATGCGTACCCCCTGCCATGAATTGAAGAATCCCTGGCAGTTCTGGGATCCGCTGCCTACTTTTCAACTCTTGATCTAACCAGTGGCTATTGGCAAGTTCCCATGGCACCAGAAGATAAAGAAAAAATAGCTTTTGCCACCCCAACAGGTCTGTTTGAATTCAACAACATGCCATTCGGGCTATGCAACGCCCCTGGGACATTTCAGAGACTCATGGAAAGGTGTCTTGGACACAAAAACTTTGAGACTGTGTTGTTGTACCTGGATGACGTGATCATCTACTCTAAGACCTATGAGGAATATTTACAGCACCTGGCGGAAGTGTTCCAGACTTTGACTCAGCATGGACTGAAAGTGAAACCTTCAAAGTGTCACTTATTGAAGCCCCAAGTTAAATATCTGGGACATGTTGTGAGTGCAGAAGGCGTGAGACCGGACCCTGACAAAATAGCAGCAGTACAAAGCTGGCCGGCTCCCAAAACAGTCAAAGAGTTCAAGAGCTTCCTCGGATTTGCAAGTTACTATCGTAGATTTATCCCACACTTTGCTCAGATTGCGGAACCTATCCAGGAGCTTGTGAAAGGGCACCCTAAAGGATGTCAGAATTCCAAGATACCAGTGGAGTGGAATGAAGAGAGAGAAGCTGCTTTCCAACTGTTGAAAGAAAAACTTACAGAACCTCCAGTCCTGGGTTATCCTGACTACAGTTTACCATTTTGCCTATATACCGATGCAAGTAAGAAAGGTTTGGGAGCTGTACTATCTCAGACGCAAGCTGGAACTGAAAGAGTCATCGCCTATGCCAGCAGATCTTTACGAGAGCCAGAGCGGAATGACCATAACTACAGTTCGTTCAAACTGGAGTTCCTAGCCTTGGTCTGGGCTGTCACTGAGAAATTCAAGGACTACCTAGCTGCTACACCTTTCACAGTCTACACCGACAATAATCCGCTAGCTCACTTGAACACTGCATGTCTGGGAGCTCTAGAACAAAGATGGGCCTCTAGACTGGCCAACTTCAACTTTACCATTAAATACCGTACTGGGAAATCTAATGACAATGCCGATGCTTTGTCTAGGCTACCTGCCCAGAAAGGACCAATTTCTACTGATGATTGGTGGGAAGATGTGGAGATGCCAATATTCTACTCCCGATTTGCCCGACAGGAGCCCTACACACTAGGCGCCGACCTCTAAAGTCACTTGTTTTCCACAGACCTGTGACTCCTCACCTCCAGTTGAGAAAGAGCTCTGGATTAAACTACAATCAGAGAGCAGAGCCATTGGAGAACTGTTGGATTACTTTTACAGCGGGCGCATACCGGAGAGAATCCGACGGCGGAGAGCTGACTCAGAGCTAGTTCGCCTCTGGTGACAACGGAAACTACTCTTCCTACAAAGAGACCTACTCCTCAGGAGAACGCTTCATCCAGTCACCTGTGAGCGCCTCCACCAGATAGTGGTGCCTCGAAGAGATGCCAAGATGGTGATGGACATGTACCATAACCGGTCTGGTCACTTTGGAATCCAAAAAACGGAAGCCACCATCAGACGACGTTTCTACTGGATTGGCATGAGAAGTGACATTGAAACCTGGTGTCGACAGTGTCCCACCTGTGCAGTGGCGAAAAGGGAAAGACATGATCAGCGAGCCCCCCTTCATCCAATAGTGAGTAAAGGTCCTCTTGAAATCGTGGCAATCGACCACGTGAAACTGGAACCCAGCAGATCTGGGTATGTCTATGCTATGACCATCATAGACCACTATAACAAGTTTCTTGTGGCTGTACCTGTAAAGGACTTAACTGCAAAAACTACAGCTGCTGCCATGTGGAAGAGCTTCATTCTGCCGTATGGGTGTCCTGACAAAATACTCACTGATCAGGGATCTGCATTCGAGTCTCAGTTATTCTATGAACTTTGTGCCTTGTACAACTGCAAAAAACTGAGAACTACCGCATACCACCCTCAGGGAAACAGACTGTGCGAAAAAATTAATCAGACGCTGATCAACATGCTCAAGGCTGTGCCGCCTCACCAGAGGTCTGATTGGCCGTTACTCCTCCCTGAATTAGTGTACATGTACAACAATACAACCCATTGCTCTACTGGGTATGGTCAGTGGCATCAGGCTTGATGCTGCTGCAGCGGCAGGCGCCCTATTATCAACTGCGGGCACTTCGGTAGGCACATCAGGGGCCACTTGCCCTGCTGCTTCAGGTGTGGACATAATGTTGCTAGATGGGTATGGCCCTTTAAATGACAGCGGAGCGGAACGGAGCTAAAATGTCAGATTTTTTTTTTTTTTTTGGTCAAGTCTCTTGTCGCTAGTGAGGGATCCTCTTCGGTCTCCTGACAAGGGTCGGGTCCGCTCCGGTACAGTAATAAGAAGGGGGCCGGTGAAGGGTAAAGTTTGTACTTACTCCGGCGGTGCTCGCTTCAAATCTCGCGAGATGCGTGGCTACGTCAGACAGGAGTCCCACACGCAGCGTCAGAAGGTAGGCGCGGCCTCTTGTAGCTCCGGGATTCCAGGTGGGCGGTATCCTCTCTCCAGACAGGGCGGCGTTTCTTCTTCTTACAGGCTGGGCGGTGCATTCTCTTTGTCTTTTTCGCGCCAAATGGGTACAGCGGGGTGCACTAATAATCCGACTCAGGTTAAGCGGCCATCTTTGAGCAAAAGCGCTGTCTATTCACTGACAGCAAGCGGTAACTAAATAAGCAGCAAAACAGTCCGTGCAATCTTCAGACCGCAAATTAGTACAGTTCTTTAGCCCAGCAATTTTTCAATAAACAGTAGGGCTAAGTCACTTTTTTTTAGGTATTTAACGGCACACAGTTTTTGTATTCCAACAATGGCACAGAAATGATCGTATCCTGTTCGTGACGCCAATTTATGCAGCACGCCAGACCTGCAGGGTATTGCGAAGTGAGGTCACGGTTATGGGCAAGCGAGGGTTACTCACTGTTCATAGGAGAACCCTGGGCATGCATGCGGCAGTGAAGGAGAGGCTGACACAAAGTTCCTCTGGGGCACACTCTGTATGTAGAGACCAGGCCTGATGGTGGATGAGGTGCCCTGGATGTTGCAGGTGTTTTGAGTGCCTGAGGCAAGGTCCCTTTAAGAATCGTGACGCCAGTGCCTGTAACGGTGGCACACCGATTTATAGTTGTAGTAATTGAGGTACACAGATGGTATGGTGAACCAGACTTTGCTTTACTTGGAACAACAGTTCAACTTTGTACAATAAGCTGATAATACAGTCCCTTGCATCAAGTGCTTCACAAGCAGGCTTACTTCAATACTTATAAAACAGAAAAAACAAAATCCGTAACCCATGAGGTGAAGGAAACGACACCGGAAGGAGAAGGATGAGCGCCAAATTTCCAATCTGTGATATTAAATGCGAATAGATATATATATATAGAGGTGATCAATGTATAAAACCAAGTGATAAATAATAAAAGCTTTAGAGCTTTTCCACTCACTTCACAAGGGGGTCACCTCCAGGATAAACTCAAGACACCCGGGGTGATGCCCCCCTGATCCGAGGTCGTTCGTAGAATGGTAAAGATCCAAGTAAGTGGACCAAATCTGCGGTGAAGATGGAAACAGCAGGCGGATCCTTTACTTCATGAAAATTTCTCTTTATTGAGAATAAAACAAGCTCAACACGTTTCGGGGGTCCATATAAAATGCCCCTTCCTCAGGAGCAGATAGATCCTTCTCCTTCCCGGTGTCGTTTCCTTCACCTCACGGGTTACGGATTTTGTTTTTTCCTGTTTTATATTAATTGACTTAGTGTTTAAACTCTGTTTACACTGATTTGAGCTGCCTACTTCCTTCTAGTGACCTACTTCTTTATATTATCACAGTCCTGTTGGCGCCCGTCTTTCCTTCTCTTCAGGGGTATTCAGCTGATCCCCTTATTGAGTTGGGATAACCTCGTTTTCTTTTTTCTTTTCTTTTTTCTTTTTCACGCCCTTTATTTCAATACTGGCAGGTATAATCTTGGCAAGATACTTAGAGGATAAATGACCAATGCTTCTCAGACCAGGCTGCAATAATTCACAGCTATTCTGGCTGGCTGTATCCCAAGGCCCGGATGCCTAAATGCTGGCTTTTATCCTTGGCAAATAATCTTCCTCCCGTATTTATCCTTGCACTGACTTTATAGTTCTTCTGCCCATCAGCTTACTTGTCTTAGCTGGATACACTGGTCCTGCTTGGCTTGAGGAAACTGCAGGTTTCTCCCAGGAGGCAAATTCTCTTCTACTGGGGTGACTTCTTCTGAGCTAAGCTTAGACTCAGGAGCTTCAGGCTGACTAGACTGCACTTCTAGCCACCTGGACTACACTGACTCTTCCCTGTCTGGGCCTACCTATATATACTCAGGGCTCTCTAGCTCCCTCTAACGCTTAGGAGGCTGAACTACACCCTAACAGGCCTGACACCCAGATAACACAGGGAAATGAACATTAAACATCACAGTAATGCAATAGACATGTTAACCCTTGTGTAGTGCCCACCCTTACTAGTGGGACACTACACGTGGACAACAAAAACTAGTGAAATAGAAAAATGAAAACTAGGGAAAACCTAGTCTGCAAAATAGCGAAAAACTATTAACAAAGCAAATAAATAACATTATCCTCTATCCCAGGGGTACTCAACTGGCGGACCGCGGTCCAAATACGGACCGCGACCGCCAGTTGTCCGGACCCCGGCCATCCTTCAGAGCGCTCCTCCTCTCCTGCACACTGTACCGTGCAGGAGGAGGAGCTTACCGGCGCACTTCCGCCTGTCCCACAGCGCAGTGAGACAGGGCTTCCTCCACATGTAGCGCTCCTCCTCCTGCACACTCTGGCAGCTCTGCTCAATACAGAGGCGGTGCACAGGAGATGATCGTTCTCAGCAGCGCAGGAGGAGTCTCTCCCTCCCCCCTGTGCTGCTGCCCCCTCCTCTGCCAATAAGAAGAGGCAGGAGGAGGAGGGGAGGGGCTGTGGCCACTGCGCCACCAATGAAGATAACTGACCTGTAATACAAATACAGGAGGCGGGTGCTGGAATCAAATAGCCGGCACCCGACCTCTATGACAGGGAGCTGCGATCAGCTGCAGTTGAGTTAACCCTTCAGGTGCGGTACCTGAGGGGTTAATTGTAGCTGATCGCAGCCCCCTGTCACAAAGGTCGGGTGCCGGCTATTTGATTCCAGCACCCGCCTCCTGTATTTGTATAAGAAACGTTGGTGGCACAGTGAGCCCCCCCCCTCAGTATAATAAACATTGGTGGCTCAGTGGGAAGTGCCAATGAGGGTTAAAAATAATAAAAGAAAATTAACTCACCTCCTCCAGTTGATCACGTAGCTGCCGTTCTCCTGTTCTTACTTCTTTCTTCAGGACCTGTGGTGACGTCACTGAGCTCATCACGTGATACATTACCATGGTGATGGATCATGTGATGAGCTCAGTGATGTCACCACAGGTCCTGAAGAAAGAAGTAAGAACAGGAGACCGGCAGCTACGCGATCAACTGGAGGAGGTGAGTAAATTATTTTTTTATTTTTTAACCCTCATTGGCACTGCCCACTGCGCCACCAATGTTTATTATTTTGAGGGGGGGGCGCACTGCACCACCAATGTTTATTATATTGGGGGGGGGCACACTGCGCCACCAATGTTTATTATATTGGGGGGGGGGCACACTGCGCCACCAATGTTTATTATACTGGGGTGATGGGGGTTCGCACTGCACCACCAATGTTTATTATTTTGAGGGGGGGCGCACTGCGCCACCAATGTTTATTATACTGGGGTGATGGGGGGGCGCACTGTGCCACCAATGTTTATTATACTGGGGTGATGGGGGGGCGCACTGTGCCACCAATGTTTATTATATTGGGGTGATGGGGGGGGGGGCGCACTGCACCACTAATAGTTATTATACTGGGGTGTTGGAGGGGCGCACTGCGCCACCAATGTTTATTATATTGACCTTCTACTAAGCATTCTGTATTCAGAATGCTATTATTTTCCCTTATAACCATGTTATAAGGGAAAATAATACAGTGAATAGACTTTCATCCTAGGAACCATGCGTAAAAATCGCACCGCATCCGCACTTGCTTGCGATTTTCACACAGCCCCATTAACATCACCACTGCCACCAATGAAATAAATGTCACATTTGGGAAGTAAGGGGGGTGTGGAGAGGGCTACAGAGAGGCGGGAACACGTCACTGACTCCAGTGTCATGTTCCCATCTCCCCTGGGCCATCTTCTTTAGGTAACCTGATAAATAAAGTGATTAAGCCCCATCAAACCATGATAGTTTTGTTCCGCATCCAATTCCCATTATTGGGGTATTGGATGCGACCCCTTAGTTTCAATGGAGCGGAAAAAGATGCAGACAGCACACAGTGTGCTGTCTGCATCTCTTGGGGCCCCATTGTAATTAAGAGGCCGCATCCAATCCCCCAATAATGGGAATTGGATGCGGAACAGAACTATCACATGTCTGTTCTGTGGCTTGGGTTGCCACCCGGCCAGTAGTTCACCAGCAAGGCTGGTATTTTAGTTCCCTTGCCGGTGCCAGAATTTTCCTGTCAGGACTGTTAGGCGACTTTCACACTTGCGGCAGGACGGATCCGACAGGCTGTTCACCCTGTCAGATCCGTCCTGCCGCTATTTCGCCGGACTGCCACTCCCCATTGACTATAGCGGGAGTGGAGCTACGGTGCAGCATGGCAGTGCACGGCGTGAGGCCGCCAGACGGAAAAGTCGGACATGTAGTACTTTTAGTCTGGCGGCCTCTCACCGTGCTGCGCCGTAGCTCTGCCCCCATCCCCATTATAGTCGATGGGCACAGAGCAGCGGCACGGCGAAGTAGTGGCAAGATGGATCTGACAGGGTGAGCAGCCTGTCGGATCCGTCCTGCTGCAAGTGTGAAAGTACCCTTACTAATGAGTAACCCTTACATCATGGAACGCCCATTAGTACAGCATTTACCTCCACCGCAACTTGTGCTAGTAAAAAAAAATATATATTACGGTACCTCCACCTCCATTTGCTCACGCTGTGGAGAACACTCCCTGCTGACTAGAAGCTCAAGACAGGACCTACAAGACGTCATCACGTTAGAGCACCGGTCCTGAGCGCGCAGTCAGCAGCGAATGTTCACCGCAGCCAGGTGAATGCAAATTTTTTTTTTTTTTTTGCAAAAGCAGAGAAGGGGGGCACTAATAAGGGCAATACTCTTACTGGGGGCACTAATGGGGACATTATTCTTACTGGGGCACTAATGTGGCCATTACTAATTCTGGGACTTACCCGGGGCGCTCCACTATAACGTCAGAGCGCCCCACGCGCATGTATCACATGATCGCATGGCATCTTTACTGTTGGCGTTCAGCTCGGACCTTCACCTGACTGCAGACCAAGATATGTGGACCCTTAATAAAACTAGTTGAGTACCCCTGCTCTATCCGAACTATCACTAAGAAAACCAATTCTTAATTACGGTAAAGATCTAGAGTTTCTGAGTTTAGATGTTAGACACATGCTGCACACAATGCGATAATTGTCTTGGAATTAACCTGAACTGCATTTATTTTTTTTATTTTTTTCGGTATTAAAAAAGTGCATCAAACATTTTGAAGAACTGAAGGCCGGACACAGACTCGATATGATTGATTTAAAAAAGCTGCAGCATCAAGTTAATTAGAAAATCCGTGAAATGGACAAAAAACAAGATATCCGTGAGAAAAAAATGGAAGAACTATTTTCTCAACTAAGAAAGTTGCCCTGGAGGCCATTTTTACGTTTTTGTAGGCAATAAATACCTGTTATTTGTGAGAATGCTTTTGTGTTTTTAAATGTTCTATCACGGTGTAATTTTATAGTTGTGTCCCGGGTCAAACTCATCGGGATCAGGACAGACAGCAGAGCAGACAGCAGTAGGTACATGGTAACGCTGTAGTAGGCGGCCCACACAGAACTCAGCCGTGTCAGTATCGGTAACCGTGCGCCCGTTGTGTGCCGCTCCGGACGTATGGCATACTCATGGACCCTATGTCTGGGAGGGCATACCATCGTGTGCACGGGGCCTTGGGCTGCACACGACCGTTGTGTGTTTTACATGGCGCGTTAATGGTGTATCTGAAAAACACGTAAGGCTTCCCTGTGCGTTATGCAATTAGCGTGACTGCCCAGACAGCCATTTCAATAACTGCCTATTCTTGTCTGCAAAACGGACAACAATACGACAGGTGATATTTCCTCTATTTTTGGCATCAGTGGTATTAGGTCGAAAATACATTGACCTGTGTCACCGGCTTTAGAGCGAAATGTTACTTCTACTAATGTTACTGGATATGGTTATCAGGGTAATGTTTAATAGACACTAAAAATAAACGGGTTGCAGTACTTGCAGTTTATTTACATCTCTGCTTGCTGTCAGTGAATTGGACACACTAAAACTGGTGCAGGGCTCGTTGCAGTGGGTAAGAGCTCTCTTGTCATGAGGTTGATTTCAGTCTTGGGCTGTAAAGTAGATTGTGCTCATTCACTGACAGCAAGCATCTTTCTTTTCCCTATAAAGACATATGCAGGGTGGTTGAAGGGGGCAATAACTGACAGTACAGTAGCTGACAACTGACTTGTGGAACCAATGAAAATTTGCATTCTCCTTAGATTCGAAGAGGACTCCGACATGCAAAGTTACATCAGTGCAATTGGGGGGGGGACTTTACATTCAGGACTTTATAATTAGAGTTACAAATATTTTTATATATATTTTAATTGGTTAAATACATTTGAGACTCCTCTGTGTCAACCTAAAATGTCTCTCTCTAGCAGTAGACGGAATAGACTGTAGACTGACGGGACAGAATTCAAAGACTGTGGCATTGAATTTGGATGAACCCCGGTTCTGTACAATGAGCGCACCCATCCCCCACATTCTCCATCCATTGTTCTCCAAGGAAACCACTGTACACACACAGGGCAGACGGCATGGACAGGAGCTGGAAACATCTATTGGTACAGAACATGTGAAGAGAAATCACCAGATTACACCGATTGTAATCAAATCAATCACAAATTATATTTATTTTATTAATAATACTCATCATAATATTATTTACATTTTTTAGATCGCCGGACCTAAACCCCATCGAATTAGTCTGGGCACTAATGAAAAAATGTATCAGAAAGGTGGAAAACCAACACGAAGATAAAACCTAGATTCTAGAGGCCGGACGGAATGTTAATCAGTCTTTGTAAAGAGCCTTTGTCCTTCCGCTTTCCCATTACACACGAGGTTTGATGCCCCCCCCCAGGTCAAGGAAGTTTGCAGTTCGCCCTTTGTTATATGTTTTACACTTATTTCTAGGCCGTGTGTGAGGCCTAGATTTAATCCAGATAGCAGTCAGTCCGTTTCTGTATTGACTGCTGCTCAGTCCTCATTGACTATAATGGGGGCAAGGCTACGGCGCAGCGCGGCAGTGCACAGGGAGAGATCGCCGGACTAAAAAGTCAGACATGCAGTACTTTTAGTCCGGCGATCTCTCGCCGTGCAGTGTCATGCTGCGCCGCCCCGCCCCCATTATAGTCATTGGGGACGGAGCGGCAGTCCGGCGGCACGGTGACATAGCGGAAGGACGGATCTGACAGGGTGAACAGCCTGTCGGATCCATCCTGCCGCAAGTGTAAAAGTACAACACAGACAGCAGCTTTTATAGCATTCAGGGCTCGTTCACACGAACGTTTATTGCGTTCCGTACACGGGCCGGTTTTTGTGTTCCGTATACGGTCCGTATACGGAACCGTTCATTTCAATGTTTCCGAAAAAAAACGGAATGTGTTCCGTGTGCATTCCGTTTCTGTATTTCCGTGTTTCCGTTCCGTTGAAAGATAGAAAATGTCCTATTATTGCCCGCAAATCAAGTTCCGTGGCTCCATTCAAGTCAATGGGTACGCAAAAAAAACGGAACACATACGGAAACGCATCCGTATGTCTTCCATATCTGTTCCGTTTTTGAAGAACCATCTATTGAAAATCTTATGCCCAGCCCAATTTTTTCTATGTAATTACTGTATGCTGTATATGCCATACGGAAAAACGGAAAGGAAAAACAGAAACGAAACGGAAATGCTACTGAAACAAAAAAATAGATCTGCGAAAAACAGCCCGCAAAACACTGAAAAAGACATACGGTCGTGTGAAGGAGCCCTTCTTGTAGTGTGACCTACGCAGGACCAGTGCACCCTGTGCCGGGAGATGATAGAAAGGATAATGTAATGTCTTGTTGAGTGCAAAAATTCAAATAGTAAATCTACTTTTAACTGTCACACAAACAGCGCTGTTCATATTGGGGAAAAATAAAAATTGGTATAGATATAGCTAATAATCGCACACACGACTTCAAACAAAAACCGCTGTACTCTCGCGAACTTACATAATCATGTGATCGGGTACTCCCGATTTTCAAATGAAAAAACACGAATTCAATCTTAACATTGGATTTGGACTAGTATGAAAGACTATGACGAATATTCTAAAAAACGAATACATAGTACGATATCGAGTATATTCGTATTTTAGAATATTCGTCTTAGTTATTTGCCGTCGACACACTACGCCTCGACAAGCGTCCTGGCCGTCACCATGGGAATGCCGGGTGGTTAGAATGTACCATCGGATATGAGTTTTCAGTTTTTTACTCAGATCCAATGGTGCGAAAAGACGAATATTATACAATACGAATATATTCGCTCTAGTACTATAAATTCTTTTTTTCGAATATTCGTGAATATTCTAACTTAGAACACTAATATTCTAACTCAACACTACTGCAGATCCGCCCCACTTAAATTTACACTGGTGCTCTCTTTGGATTCAAGATTCAAATACTACTGATTCATTTCGTACTTTAGCTCAACACTTCCATCTACTGGTCTTGTTGAGTATTGCCATAGTGAAGGACTAGAAATCGCATTTCGTTAGTAACGATATGCGATTTTTGGGAGCGCAAGCGATGTTACATCTGTAGGTGTGATATATAGACCACCTAGCCAAGTCAAAGAATTAGATGATCTACTAGTTGGGGAAATAGCTAAAATGACATTGAAGGGGGAAGTTATCATTATGGGAGACTTCAATCTTTCTGATGTAAACTGGAAAACCAAAATAGCTCGTTCTGCCAGGAGTACAGATATTCTAAACTCCCTACTGGGATTATCTCTACAGCAAGTAGTGGAGGAGCCAACCCGGAGGGAGGCCATTTTAGATTTAGTATTCACAAATGGGAATTTGGTATCTGATATTACTGTAGGGGAAAGCTTGGGATCTAGTGATCACCAGTCAGTGTGGTTTACTATAAGTACAGTGACTGAGTCACACCACACAAAAACAAAAGTTTTTGATTTTGGAAAAGCAGACTTTTCTAAAATTAGATTAGTGGGCAGACTTTTCTAAAATTAGATTTGTGGTATACGAGTCCCTATCAGATTGGAACAGTTTCAATGGAGTCCAGGAGAATTGGGACTACTTAAAAGTGGCACTATTGAAGGCAACAGAAAATTGCATTAGGCTTGTCAGTAGAGTTGAGCGAACACCTGGATGTTCGGGTTCGAGAAGTTCGGCCAAACTTCCCTAAAATGTTCGGGTTCGGGATCCGAACTCGACCCAAACTTCGTCCCGAACCCCATTGAAGTCAATGGGGACCCGAACTTTTCGGCACTATAAAGGCTGTAAAATGGCCCAGGAAAGGGCTAGAGGGCTGCAAAAGGCAGCAAAATGTAGGTAAATCCCCTGCAAACAAATGTGGATAGGGAACTGAATTAAAATAAAATAAATAAAAATTAACCAATATCAATTGGAGAGAGGTCCCATAGCAGAGAATCAGGCTTCATGTCACCCACCACTGGAACAGGCCACTGTCAGATATTTTTAGGCCCCGGCACCCAGACAGAGGAGAGAGGTCCCATAGCAGAGAATCAGGCTTCATGTCATAGCAGAGAATCAGGCTTCATGTCACCCACCACTGGAACAGGCCACTGGCAGATATTTAGGCCCCGACACCCAGACAGAGGAGAGAGGTCCCATAGAAGAGAATCAGGCTTCATGTCACCCACCACTAGAACAGGCCACTGTCAGATATTTTTAGGCCCCGGCACCCAGACAGAGGAGAGAGGTCCCATAGCAGAGAATCAGGCTTCATGTCATAGCAGAGAATCAGGCTTCAAGTCATAGCAGAGAATCAGGTTTCATGTCATAGCAGAGAATCAGGCTTCATGTCACCCACTACTGGAACAGGCCACTGTCAGATATTTTTAGGCCCCGGCACCCAGACAGAGGAGAGAGGTCCCATAGCAGAGAATCAGGCTTCATGTCACCCAACACTGGAACAGGCCACTGGCAGATATTTTTAGGCCCCGGCACCCAGACAGAGGAGAGGTTCATTCAACTTTGGGTTGCCCCGCAATATAATGGTAAAATGAAAATAAAAATAGTATTGAATGAGGAAGTGCCCTGGAGTAGAATAATATATTGTTAAGGGGAGGTAGTTAATGTCTAATCTGCACAAGGGATGGACAGGTCCTGTGGGATCCATGCCTGGTTCATTTTTATGAACGTCAGCTTGTCCACATTGGCTGTAGACAGGCGGCTGCGTTTGTCTGTAATGACGCCCCCTGCCGTGCTGAATACACGTTCAGACAAAACGCTGGCCGCCGGGCAGGCCAGCACCTCCAAGGCAAAAAAGGCTAGCTCTGGCCACGTGGACAATTTGGAGACCCAGAAGTTGAATGGGGCCAAACCATCAGTCAGTACGTGGAGGGGTGTGCACAGGTACTGTTCCACCATGTTAGTGAAATGTTGCCTCCTGCTAACACGTTCCGTATCAGGTGGTGGTGCAGTTAGCTGTGGCGTGGTGACAAAACTTTTCCACATCTCTGCCAGGCTAACCCTGCCCTCAGAGGAGCTGGCCGTGACACAGCTGCGTTGGCGACCTCTTGCTCCTCCTCTGCCTTCGCCTTGGGCTTCCACTTGTTCCCCTGTGACATTTGGGAATGCTCTAAGTAGCGCGTCTACCAACGTCCGCACACGTTAAAATGTGGGCAACTCGGGGAGCGGAGCCTGCACCGGAGCTAGATGGCAGCCTAAAGTACAGCTCTGCTGTATAAGAAGCCCTCACAGCCTTATTAATCCAGCAAATTGGACCCAGAATGGTCAAAATAGGTGGACCCAGACCCGTGGACACACAGGGACACTTTAAAGAAGCGATTCCAAACAAATCCATGGACAAATTTATAAAGAAAGCTTCACAAGCACATGTGGCCAAAGAATCCAAGATGGCGCCCGGAACGCCGAGAGCGTCGGGGAGCAATGTGAAAGCAGCAGCCGCCTCTGAGAAGGTAAGGGAGGTCTCCCCTGGGGTCGATACCCTGCCTATATCCAGATCTTTTCTGAAAGATGCCCTGAGTGAAGCGCTAGAACCCCTCAGGTCAGATCTAGCTTCCATCAAGGAGGACATGTGCCATATTTGGAGTAGAGATGTCCCGAATAGTTCGCCGGCGAATAGTTCCCGGGAACATAGCTTGTTCGCGTTCGCCGCGGCGGGCGAACATATGCAATGTTCGGTCCGCCCCCTATACATCATCATTGAGTAAACTTTGACCCTGTACCTCACAGTCAGCAGACACATTCCAGCCAATCAGCAGCAGACCCTCCCTCCCAGACCCTCCCACCTCCTGGACAGCATCCATTTTAGATTCATTCGGAAGCTGCATTCTCAGTGAGAGGAGGGACAGTGATGCTGCTGCTGATTCAATAGGGAAAGCGTTAGCTAGGGCAGTGTTCTGTGTCCACAGACTCATCTGCTGTAAGGACAGCGCCCTGACAGCACCCCAAAAAGCCCTTTTCAGGGCTGGTACATCAGTCTGCTTTTTTTTTTTTTTTTTTTATATATACATATACATATATTGCAGTTGCCTGCCCGTGTGTGAGAGGCTGCAGGCTCAGTCACAGACAGCACTGTGTGCACACCATTCATACAGGGGGTGACAGAAAATACCTCGCAGATAAAAAAAATTATATTTAATATTTTTCTGTGATATAATCACATTTGCAAGCCCGTGTGTGTCAGGCCCACACAGACTGTATTGTGGCCACTGGCTAGGCCTCCACTTATACCGTTACAGGGTGTCACTCACTCAAATACCACACAGATAAAAAAAATTATATTTATTATTTCTCTGTGATATATTCCCAGTTGCAAGCCCGTGTGTGTCAGGCCCACACAGACTGTACTGTGCCCACTGCCCACCACTCATATAGGGTGGCACAGTACCTTGCATGCATAGTAACACTTATCTAATAAAAAATGACAGGCAGAGGCAGGCCACGACGCAGGGGCCGTCATGGTCGTGGTGCTGTGATTTCCACTGGCCCTGGAATAATGCCCAGTGTTCAGAGGCCACGTACCCTGAACCCAAAAAATTCGGAGAAAATAGTTGACTGGCTTACACATGACACCCAATCTTCAACAGCTTCCGCTAAGAACCTTGACGCACCATCCTCCTCCAGCTCAGCTTTGGTCACCTGCAACTCAAGTTACCACTCGCCCGCCCGCCGCCACCACCACTACCACCACAGCCACCACAGCCGCTTCACTTGATCTGTCAGAGGAGTTATTTACACATCAGTTGGATGAAATTAGTGATGCTCAACCATTATTGCCAGAGGATGGAGATAACAGGGATATGTCTCAGTCAGGCAGCATTACACACATGGACGTACGGTGTGATGATGATGATGATGATGATGTTGTACCCGCTGCTGCTTTCTTTGCTGAGGTGTCAGATACAAGTGAAGTGGTTGATGATGACGATGTGTCCGTGGATGCCACATGTGTGCCTGCTCGAAGAGAAGAAGAAGAGGGGGAAAGTTCAGAAGGGGAGACAGAGAGAAGGAGGAGAAGTTGGAAGCAGGGGGAGGTCGTCGCAAGGAGCTAGTGGCACAGTCAGACAGCATGCATCGGCACCCGGGGTCAGCCAGACAGCACACCAATCAACACATGCTGTTGCCACCACCAGAATGCCGTCATTGCAAAGCTCAGCAGTGTGGCATTTTTTTTGTGTGTCTGCCTCTGACAACAGCGATGCCATTTGCAACCTGTGCCAAAAGAAACTAAGTCGTGGGAAATCCAACACCCACCTAGGTACAACTACTTTGCAAAGGCACATGATCGCACATCACAAACACCTATGGGATCAACACATGAGTACAAGCAGCACACAAGCTCAAAGCCACCATCCTCCTCCTGGTCCAGCATCTTCAGCCACATCAACCACTGCTGTCCTCCTTGCCCCCTCTCAACCACCCGCCACTCCGCCTCTCACCTTCAGCCAATGTCACAGAGTCACCCCCTTGCCTGGTGTCTGACAGCTGGCTTGACGGAACTCTTAGCCCGCCAGCTTTTACCATACCAGCTGGTGGAGTCTGAGGCCTTCAGAAAATTTGTCGCTATTGGGACACCACAGTGGAAGGTACCTGGACAATTTTTTCAAAAAAGGCAATCCCAAACCTCTACTCAGTGATTGAAAAGGAAGTCATGGCATCTCTGGCATACAGTGTTGGGGCAAGGGTCCATCTGACCACTGATACCTGGTCTGCAAAGCACGGTCAGGGCAGGTATATCACCTACACTGCGCATTGGGTCAACCTGCTGATGGCTGACAAGCATGGAATGCGTGGCTCTGCAGCGGAGTTGGTGACACCGCCATGACTTGCAGGCAGGCCTACTGCCACCTCCTCTACTCCTCCTACTCCATCCTCTTCCATAACCTCCTCGGCTGAGTCTCTTCTGCTGCGGCATCTGGCTGCACATCAACTGAATCCCCCCAGCTCCCCAGGGGCTATTCCACATCCTGGATACGACAGTGTCACGCTGTCTTGGGGTTGACTTGCCTGAAAGCAGAGAGCCACACCGGACCAGCACTCCTGTCCGCCCTGAACGTACAGGTGGATCAGTAGCTGACCCCGCACCAACTGAAGATCGGCAAAGTGGTGTGTGACAATGGAAGCAATTTGTTGGCGGCATTGAATTTGGGCAAGTTGTCACATGTGCCATGCATGGCACATGTGTTGAATCTCATCGTACAACGCTTTGTGTATAAGTACCCAGGTTTACAGGACGTCCTGAAGCAGGCCAGGAAGGTGTGTGGCCATTTCAGGCGTTCCTACACGGCCATGGCGCACTTTTCAGATATCCAGCGGCGAAACAACATGCCAGTGTGGCGCTTGATTTGCGACAGCCCGACACGTTGGAATTCAACACTCCTAATGTTCGACCTTCTGCTCCAACAAGAAAAAGCCGTCAACGAGTATTTGCATGACCGGGGTGCTAGGACAGCCTCTGCGGAGCTGGGATTTTTTTTGCCACGTTACTGGACGCTCATGCGCAATGCCTGTATGCTCATGCGTCCTTTTGAGGAGGTGACAAACCTAGTCAGTCGCACCGAAGGCACCATCAGCGACCTCATCCCATTTGTTTTCTTCCTGGAGCGTGCCCTGCGAAGAGTGCTGGATCAGGCTGTAGATGAGCGTGAAGAGGAAGAGTTGTGGTCGCCATCACCACCAGAAACAGCCTTGTCATCATCGCTTGCCGGACCTGCGGCAACGCTGGAAGAGGAGTATGAGGAAGAGGAGTCAGAGGAGGAATGTGGCTTTGAGGAGGAGGAAGACCAACCACAGCAGGCATCCCAGGGTGCTCGTTGTTGTCACCTATCTGGGACCCGTGGTGTTGTACGTGGCTAGGGTGAAGAACAAACCGTCAATAACATCAGTGAGGACGAGGAACGGGAAATGAGTAGCTCGGCATCCAACCTTGTGCAAATGGGGTCTTTCATGCTGTCATGTCTGTTGAGGGACCCTCGTATAAAAAGGATGAAGGAGAACGGCCTGTACTGGGTGGTCATGCTACTAGACCCCCGGTATAAGCAGAAAGTGGCGGAAATGTTACCAAATTACCGAAAGTCAGAAAGGATGCAGCAGTTCAAAACAAAACTAAAAAATATGCTTTACACAGCTTATAAGGGGGATGTCACAGCACTACGGGAATCTAACAGGGGAAGAGGTGAAAGTAATCCTCCTCCTACCATGACCACGCCGGCAAGGACAGGATGCTTTACAGATGTGTTGTTGATGGAGGACAGGCGGAGCTTTTTCAGTCCTACACATCGCCACAGCCCTTCGGGATCCAGCCTTAGAGAATGACTTGACCGACAGGTAGCAGACTACCTCGCCTTAACTGCAGATATCGACACTCTGAGGAGCGATGAACCCCTTGACTACTGGGTGTGCAGGCTTGATCTGTGGCATGAGCTATCCCAGTTTGCGATAGAACTTCTGGCCTGCCCCGCTTCAAGTGTCCTGTCAGAAAGGACCTTCAGGGGGGTGGAGCCTACACCGAGAGCAGATGGTTGTGTGAAGCGTCGCTCCGTTACTTAACTATCCTTCACAGCCTCTAATTATTAGCGAACCAGTCTGAAAATGGTAAAAATCGGAGGACAAAAGAATGCTGAACACTCCGGTCCGGCTAGAGCGGTGATTCAGCCCAGAGAAATTGATAAATTCATTAAGAAGGCTGCCACTGTATGTGTAGCAACAGAAGCTAAAATGGCGCCCGGAATGCCGAAGGCTGCCGGCTGCAGACAACAAGCTCCAGCGGGTGCGGAAGGAGGCAGGGAAGCTTCCCTTAGCCCAGACGCCCTTTCAATATCCAGGAGTTTCCTTAAAGACTCCCTCGCTGAAGCTCTGGAACCCCTCAGCTCTGAATTAGCTGCCATCAGGGGTGATATCCGCCATATTGGATCCAGAGTGGAGACCCTGGAGGAAAATCAGCAAAAGTTAGCTACGCACCAGAAAGAGGTGTTTTCCAACTTGGCTGAACATCAAGCCCACATCAACCTTCTTTACACGGTGCTGGAGGATCAGGAGAATAGGGGAAGAAGGAATAATCTCCGGTTCAGAGGTATTCCTGAATCTATCAGCCCCGGTGATATCCCTGAAGCAGTGATGCAAATCTGCCTCCAATTACTACGCCCTGACACAGCGCATGAAGTTACAATCGAAAGGGCTCATAGGTCACTGAGGCCCGAACCACGTCCGAACGAGCCCCCACGAGACGTTATTTGTAAATTTTTATATTTCCCGGTTAAAGAGGCGATTATCTCTAGTGCCAGGAATAACCCGTCGCTGCAGTGGGAAGGCAACAAAATTGCTATTTTCCAGGACTTAGCTCAATCTACTCTTCGGAAGCGCAGAGCTCTAAAGCCACTTATGGATTGGCTACGTTCTCAGAAGATTTTATATTGCTGGTCCTTCCCTTTCGGCCTCTCATTCTCCCATGACGGCCGACGTCTATTTGTCTCTTCTCCTAAGGACTTGGAGAAAATCTATGATCAGCTGCAGATCCAACCGCTGACGATCGATAACTGGGACGTGCTCCAGAACACAGCTATCCTGCCTGAATTGCCATCCTTCGTTCCTTGGGAACCTCCTCGTACCCCCAAACTGCAAAGAGGAAGAAGACCAAACACCTCCACCCCGAGAAGACTCCCGCTTATTGATGAGTGATGAAGGTTTTCATTGATAAGTATACAATGGCAGAACTTTATAAAACCGGTATATCAGTGATCATTCCGAATTTCGGATGACCCCATCCGAATATTTGTTCCCGATTATATATTCTGTTTGCTTAGTTGTCCTGCAGAGGCAGCCTTAATAGCAAACTCCAGGTTAAAGGGAAATGTTTTATTCGCTATATACTGCGATTATTTACTATATGTTTTTCCTAATGCGATTGTATGTCTGGTCTAACTTGCCCTAGGGAAGGATATTATGGAAAAAATTCTCTTTTCCCCCCTAGAGCCTGCAGAGTCTCTTAACTCTGCCAAAATGTTGTACACATTTTATTGTGTTATTATGTTACCTACCTCTTATTTTCTCCATTTATTTTTGTTTTTCTATCAGGTACTACTCTCTGTAAGCGAGAAACACGACCATATCCAAAACCTTTGAGACATCCTGCTGCTTCACTTCTGGAGGCTGAGTGCTCCCCTTTTCTATTTTACATTTTTATCATACCACATACATTAAGCATATCTAAACATTTATCCCTACACCTTAAACTATGGCTGACCTTTGTATAGCATCCTTCAATGTGAAGGGATTCAACTCCCCCTCTAAAAGAAGTCAAATTTTCTCCTATTTAAAGAAGGAAAAATGCTCGATCATATTTCTTCAGGAGACCCACTATAAATTTGATAAATATCCAAACCTTAAGAATTCTTTATTTGCTGAATGGTACCATTGTGGCTCAGGATCCTCGGCCTCCAGAGGTGTAAGCATAGGGATCTCCCATTCACATATATATTTCACACTTAAGATCATGAGGGGAGATATCTGTTACTTAAGGGAACAATAGATAATCAGGTATATACTTTCATCAACTTATATGCCCCCAATGCTGGCCAGGCTTCATGGATAGTGGAGGTCCTGACTTTGTTAGAACCACACAAAGAAGGTGTGGTGATATTGGGGGGAGACTTCAATCTTACGCTTGAACCTCATATTGACTCTACCTCCAAAAAATCACCAATAGCTGCCAAAGAACTTAGGCGACTCAAAAAATCCCTGCACAAATGGTCTGTTTGTGATGTTTGGAGGCTTTTTAATCCTAACGAACGAGATTATTATTTTTTCTCTCATGTGCATGGGTCTTATCACAGACTTGATTACTTATTCACATCAAGGGAGCATCTTCAGTTCTGTAGTCTGGCCAGCATTGGTACTATGCATCTATCCGATCACTCCCCTATCTTCTTAACTATATCCTCCCCCACTCTGGAACCTCGTCCATTTAGATGGCGACTAAATGAGCAATTAATTGCTCCAGGTGAACCCTTTACCCAAACACAAGAAGCGTTAAAGGAATACTTCTCTCTTAACCACAAGTCAGTTACCTCTTGTCAAACTTTATGGGATGCGCACAAAGCATTTATGAGAGGTCATTTTAATCTCAATGGGAGGTAGAGCCAAGAGAGCTAGGAGAGCCCAGGTGGATTCCTTACTGGCCAAAATTCAAAAACTGGAATCCCTCCACAAACAGTCCTTATTGGATTCCCACCTTTTAGAACTAACAACTACAAGGGAAGCCCTAAAAAAGATCCTAAATACAACTTCAGCCAAATATTACTTACAAGCGCGCTTCAAATATTATGCCCACGGTGATAAAGCATCTAAGTTTATGATGCAACGAATTAAGCAAAGGAAAACCCATAACTACATTCATCAGATTAAAACTTCTTGTGGTGGTGTAGTCTATTCCACAGCTGAAATTGCAACCCAATTTAGAGAATTTTATTATTCCCTTTACAATCTAAAAGATTCAGAAAAAAAGGCCCAATACCCTTTTCCACCTAATGATTTAATAACGTCCTTTTTACATTCCTTATCTCTCCCAACGATTTCCAATCTACAGGCTCAAATGTTACAAGCCCCTTTCACTTTACAGGAACTGGAAGACACTATTAAACAGCTACCTAGAGGGAAATGCCCAGGCCCGGGTGGCCATCCAGCAGCATACTATCGCTCATTTTCTAAAATCTTATGCCCCTACTTACTTGAAGTGTGTAATAGCTCTTTAACTGGCTCCAATATGTCTACAGATATGACTAAGGCCCATCTATCTCTGATTCACAAGGAGGGGAAGGATAGTTCCAACTGTGCGAACTACCAACCTATCTCTTTGCTGAATTTAGACCTAAAAATTTTAGCCAAATTACTGGCCACGCATCTGTCCACCCTTCTCCCCATTTTAATCCAAAAAGACCAGGTGGGTTTTGTTAGAGGCAGGGAAGGAAAAGATAACACCGCTAGAGTCTTGAATTGCATATATCATGCAAAAAGATCCAAACGCCCTCTGATCCTTCTCAGCACGGATGCTGAGAAGGCATTTGACAGAGTGGATTGGGAATTTATGTGCATGGTATTGTCTACATTTGGGATACCAGTCCAGTTTTTAAATGCAGTCTTTTCCTTATATACAAACGCATCAGCCTCTGTAATTGTCAATAATTCCCTATCTTCTCCCTTCGCTATACACAACGGGACTAGGCAGGGTTGCCCCCTCTCTCCTCTATTGTTTGTTCTGGTTATGGAACCCCTACTGCAGGCTATTAGGAAAGAGGGGGAAATCCAAGGGGTTCGTGTTGGCAGACACGAGCATAAGGTTGCAGCCTTTGCCGACGACCTGCTTATTATGTTTACAAACCCGGCCATTGCTTTTCCCCACATCCATAGTATACTAGAATTATTTGGTAAGTTCTCTAACTTCAAAATTAATACTAACAAATCCCATGTCCTCAATGTTGGTTTTTCCCCATCATTGATAAAAGATCTCAGATCAAACTCCCCTTTTAATTGGGATAACCCTCACATCACGTACCTGGGAATCAAAATTGGCCCTGATCCTGACTCTTTATTTCGCCTAAACTCCACTCCACTGCTAAATTCAATAAAATACCAACTTTCCTCTCTTAACAATTTACTGTTATCTTCAATGACATCAACGGGACATGGCTAGCTTGGTATCCAACCTTGTGCAAATGGGAACTTTGCGGTTGGGCAAATGAACTGTTTGCGGTTGTTTGCGGTACATTAAAAGGGGAGTTTGGTCTGTCAATGTCTGTGAAGCGGGCGTAACCCTTACACTACCTGATCGATACAACATCATACCTGATCGTATACACACACTGGATGTTTTAAACCACGTTGTTCAAAAAAAATTTGGATTGTTAGGTGATTTATGCCCTTTATGGATTAAAATCCAACTCTGCGTCAACTATGTAATTTTCCATGGGAGTTTTGCCATGGATCCCCCTCCGGCATGCCACAGTCCAGGTGTTAGTCCCCTTGAAACAACTTTTCCATCACTACTGTGGCTCGAAAGAGTCCCTGTGGGTTTTAAAATTCGCCTGCCTATTAAAGTCTATGGCGGTTCGCCCGGTTCGCCCGTTCGTGAACATTTGCAGAAATTCGCGTTCGCCGTTCGCGAACGGAAAATTTTATGTTCGCGACATCTCTACCTAGAATATGACATATTTTCAGTTGTTTCACACTTGTTTGTTATGTATATAATTCCACATAATTCATAGTTTTGATGGCTTCATAGTCATGAAAATAAAGAAAACTCTTTGAATGAGAAGGTGTGTCCAAACTTTTGGTCTGTACTGTACGTGGGTAGTACCAGCAGGAAATTTAAAGAGAGATTGAGAGAACATCTGAATTACATCTCCAACCCCACAGCCACTGGAGACTGCTGGTATCCAGGGTAACAGGGGGAGGGGGTACCACCTTAACTCACCCTTGGTCCCTTTACCCAACCTTGACCCATAACAAAAGACACCGACAACTGTATCATTTTATTGCTGGGTGGTGATCGGCCACAGCTTCTTTATTAAAGCGGCAAACTTTAATAAACCATAATATCGGAGCGGTATGCCAAAGGCTGGACTCCCAGCGGGCAAGTTAAACCGTAATCATCAGAGCGGTCTGCCAGCCGCTGGTCTCCCAGCGGGCAGTTACGCCATCTGCTACCACCATATCTCCGCTGTACTCAAATGCCGCCACGGAGGAGACCCGTTCTCCCAACGGGGCTCCGACCACCACCCAGCATAACCGAGTCTGTTTTAGCTCTCATACAGGCCAGAAAAGGAATTGTCCAAATTAACACCCAAGAAGAAGACACCATCAGGTCCCCTTAAAAAAGCAAGGCCAATAAGGCCCGTGATGAGAGCATAGTCCAACCACTTTTCAAATCACTAGTCAGTCCACACATGGAGGACTGTGTACAGTTCTGTTTCCTGTGAACAAGGCAGACATAGCAGAGCTGGAGAGGGTCCAGAGGAGGGCAACTAAAGTAATGACTGGAATGGGGCAACTACAGTACCCTGAAAGATTATCAAAAATAGGGTTATTCACGTTAGAAAAAAGACGACTGAGGGAAGATCTAATAACTGTGTATAAATATATCAGGGGTCAGTACAGAGATCACTCCCATCATCTATTTATCCCCAGGACTGTGACAAGGGGAACACTCTCTGTGTCCAGAGGTAAGAATGTATTTTCACCATATAGAAGAGGATTATTTACAGTAAGAGCAGTGAGACTATGGACTCTTTACTGTAAGAGCAGTGAGACTATGGACTCTTTACTGTAAGAGCAGTGAGACTATGGACTCTTTACTGTAAGAGCAGTGAGACTATGGACTCTATACTGTAAGAGCAGTGAGACTATGGACTCTTTACTGTAAGAGCAGTGAGACTATGGACTCTTTACTGTAAGAGCAGTGAGACTATGGACTCTATACTGTAAGAGCAGTGAGACTATGGACTCTTTACTGTAAGAGCAGTGAGACTATGGACTCTTTACTGTAAGAGCAGTGAGACTATGTACTCTTTACTGTAAGAGCAGTGAGACTATGGACTCTTTACTGTAAGAGCAGTGAGACTATGGACTCTTTACTGTAAGAGCAGTGAGACTATGGACTCTTTACTGTAAGAGCAGTGAGACTATGGACTCTTTACTGTAAGAGCAGTGAGACTATGGACTCTATACTGTAAGAGCAGTGAGACTATGGACTCTATACTGTAAGAGCAGTGATACTATGGACTCTATACTGTAAGAGCAGTGAGACTATGGACTCTTTACGGTAAGAGCAGTGAGACTATGGACTCTATACTGTAAGAGCAGTGAGACTATGGGACTCTTTACTGTAAGAGCAGTGAGACTATGGACTCTATACTGTAAGAGCAGTGAGACTATGGACTCTTTACTGTAAGAGCAGTGAGACTATGGACTCTTTACTGTAAGAGCAGTGAGACTATGGACTCCTTACTGTAAGAGCAGTAAGACTATGGACTCTTTACTGTAAGAGCAGTGAGACTATGGACTCCTTACGGTAAGAGCAGTGAGACTATGGACTCTTTACTGTAAGAGCGGTGAGACTATGGACTCTTTACTGTAAGAGCAGTGAGACTATGGACTCTATACTGTAAGAGCAGTGAGACTATGGACTCCTTACTGTAAGAGCGGTGAGACTATGGACTCTTTACTGTAAGAGCAGTGAGACTATGGACTCTTTACTGTAAGAGCAGTGAGACTATGGACTCTTTTCTGTAAGAGCAGTGAGACTATGGACTCTATACTGTAAGAGCAGTGAGACTATGGACTCCTTACTGTAAGAGCAGTGAGACTATGGACTCTTTACTGTAAGAGCAGTGAGACTATGGACTCTTTACAGTAAGAGCAGTGAGACTATGGACTCTTTACTGTAAGAGCAGTGAGACTATGGACTCTTTACTGTAAGAGCAGTGAGACTATGGACTATATACTGTAAGAGCAGTGAGACTATGGACTCTTTACTGTAAGAGCAGTGAGACTATGGACTCTTTACTGTAAGAGCAGTGAGACTATGGACTCTTTTCTGTAAGAGCAGTGAGACTATGGACTCTATACTGTAAGAGCAGTGAGACTATGGACTCCTTACTGTAAGAGCAGTGAGACTATGGACTCTTTACTGTAAGAGCAGTGAGACTATGGACTCTTTACAGTAAGAGCAGTGAGACTATGGACTCTTTACTGTAAGAGCAGTGAGACTATGGACTCTTTACTGTAAGAGCAGTGAGACTATGGACTATATACTGTAAGAGCAGTGAGACTATGGACTCTTTACTGTAAGAGCAGTGAGACTATGGACTCTATACTGTAAGAGCAGTGAGACTATGGACTCTATACTGTAAGAGCAGTGAGACTATGGACTCCTTACTGTAAGAGCAGTGAGACTATGGACTCTTTTCTGTAAGAGCAGTGAGACTATAGACTCTATACTGTAAGAGCAGTGAGACTATGGACTCTACTGTAAGAGCAGTGAGACTATGGACTCTTTACTGTAAGAGCAGCGAGACTATGGACTCTTTACTGTAAGAGCAGTGAGACTATGGACTATATACTGTAAGAGCAGTGAGACTATGGACTCTTTACTGTAAGAGCAGTGAGACTATGGACTCTTTACTGTAAGAGCAGTGAGACTATGGACTATATACTGTAAGAGCAGTGAGACTATGGACTCTTTACTGTAAGAGCAGTGAGACTATGGACTCTATACTGTAAGAGCAGTGAGACTGTGGACTCTGTACTGTAAGAGCAGTGAGACTATGGACTCTTTACTGTAAGAGCAGGATGACTATGGACTCTTTACTGTAAGAGCAGTGAGACTATGGAACTCTCTGCCTGAGGAGGTGGTGATGGTGAGTACAATAAAGGAATTCAAGAGAGGCCTGGATGTATTTCTGGAGCGTAATAATATTACAGGCTATAGCTACTAGAGAGGGGTCGTTTATCCAGAGGACTGTAACCACTACACTACTGTATATAGCTGCATCTTCCTGGTAACAGTGCCGAACTACCGCCCCTTGATCTCTACCTGTGTATTATATTCATAACGCCTTCCATATATGGCCCAGAACAACCCACCCGGGAGATAACCACCAACTACACTATTACCAACTTCCTGAAAAAGAAAGGGATAATTATATGTCAGGACACATGAGGTCCAGAGCTCTGGAATAGACAAAGGGGCATTACCACAGCGCCGGTCACCAGCATCACCGCGCCTCCGGCAGAACTCTATACCAACCACCTCCGAAAGAAGTTATGAACCATCGAACCGCTAAACGCCACAAATCTGAAAGAAAAAACAATTAGCCTGAGCCACAACACACAAAAGAGGATCGCACAACTAGACACAGAATAGTTATATTTCATCCAAAAAGTTCTTTCTTTTTCTTATTTTTTTACATTTTTTAATTTTTTATTTAAAAGACCAAGGTAAATTGTCAAACCACCTCGGGGAAACCAACCTAAAGGGAAAAACAAATGGAGCCCCACCATGCGTGAAGTCATTACAGAATACCAAACGAACCGACCAGCTGGACCGAAACCAGGCGGAGGGGAGGTACCCACCCCTTTATATTAACTGGATTGACATGTATAGACGGACCCCAATCCCGAGTACTATTACCCCATACAAAAATTCTGGAATAACAACCCCCCGCGCAGTGCGGCCTTGAATGAAGAGACAAACACCTTGGAGAAAATATCAATCAGCCAGAACAGAAGGCTGAAGGAGACGGGACGTGACTATCCAAACTAAATACTCCCTAACTATACCCGTATCGCCTACCGTACAATGAAACGATACATGCAAAATAATGCCTGGAGGGTCACCATGCCGACCTGTGAAGTCCTGTCAAGAGGACCAGTCAGTGTGTCTGACCCGCATCACAACCTAGATCCGAACGGGGAATGAAAGGCTGCAGTTTTACTGTGTAACTCCATGAATTGTGTTGTATCAAGGCTCTACCCTGAGCGATGTCTACGAACGGACCTGGTTATCCGCTTCTGGCTGACCATCTAGTTATACCTGCGACTACTGATTTTACCATATCCACTCAACAAGAGCAGCCCTGCTTCGTACAAACCATGCGGCACCAGTATACTAATACCGCACTCCTGGCAACCAACCCAGCTGGACTAGAAGAAAGTCTCATGAACTGCTAACATCGTGGACATCTCCCCTGGATTCGACCCTACTGGATCCCACCGCACTGTAACTCCTGTAACACTGGACATGAGGCAAGTGCATCACCGTCAAGCTGCCCGCCTGCACAGACATGTTATAAGCTCAGCAGAAGTGCCCAGGTATCAACCATAACAACGGAACCTCGGGCCGGTGACCCGTACCGTAGACTGCAGAAAGAGAAGACCGTAATTGCGGCTGTGATGATATGAACTCACAACCATTTACATTAAAGGAAGGTCCATAGCCACGGGCTATAGAGCTGAATGCTAGAGGGATTACTACTACTGCGTCTCGCCTCCGTATATATGAACTAACCATGTCCTGTATGTCACTGTTGAAAGCCCAAATAGAACACTTTTTATTTTATTTTATTTTTTTATACACACGGCCTAGTGCCCGCAGATAGGAGCATAACAGGTAGTACTAATGTACACATGAACGCATCCGAATATACAGCTCCCTAATACTCTCCTATGTTCATTATTCTTTATTTATTTATTTTTTATTTTTTAGCATAAAAGGAGAAATACTATCCAGTTAGGACAAGTAAACTCCTACACTCCAAGCTGTAAGGGAAAACAGGAGGACACCGAGAAGGACTGAGCTAAACCAGCTGCAAGAAGACCTGCCGAAAGACCGGTGGGACCAAGAACCGTTACATGGATCGTGTGGGGTATCGCATAGACAAAATAAAGAACTGGCGACTAACATACGACCCATTCTGAACTCAACAAGATTTCTACACCATACAAATGAATTACTCATTCCCAGGGCTTCTTTTCTGGCGGAACGCACCGGAACGGCGTTCCGCCACCTTTTGACATCGCAAGCTGCGATGTATCAGCGGGGAGGGACTGGGAGGAGGAGCTGGGGGCCGGTGCGTTCACTGTGCTCCGGCCCCGCAGCTCCAGTAGAGACTTATACAATGTTTAATTAAATGAATAATGATTCCTGCTGCCCCTCAGTAGTATAACATTCAATGTATTTGTACTCACAGCCGGCTACTGACATCGTAATCCAGGCCGGCCGGGCAGACGAGCGGCAGCGTCACTTACTGACGTCACCTGCCTGGGCCGCCTGCTTCATTCATAAAGTAGGCGGCGCACTCACGTGACGTCAGTCAGTGACGCTGCCGCTCGTCTGCCCGGCCGGCCTGGATTACGATGTCAGTAGCCGGCTGTGAGTACAATACATTGAATGTTATACTACTGAGGGGCAGCAGGAATCATTATTCATTTCATTACACATTGTATAACTGTACTGGAGCAGCAATGGGGGGGTCTGTGGATGACACTGTTATGGGGTGGGGGGGGGTATATGGATGGCACTGTTATGGGGTGGGGGGGTCTGTGAATGGCACTGTTATGGGGTAGAGGGGGGGGGTCTGTGGATGGCACTGTTATGGGGTGGGGGGGGTCTATGGATGGCACTGTTATGGGGTGGGGGGGTCTGTGGATGGCACTGTTATGGGGTGGGGGGGTCTGTGGATGGCACTGTTTTGGGGTGGGGGTGTCTGTGGATGGCACTGTTATGGGGTGGGGGGGTTTGTGGATGGCACTGTTATGGGGTGGGGGGGTCTCTGGATGGCACTGTTATGGGGTGGGGGTGTCTGTGGATGGCACTGTTATGGGGTGGGGGGGTCTCTGGATGGCACTGTTATGGGGTGGGGGGGTCTGTGGATGGCACTGTTATGGGGTGGGGGGGTCTCTGGATGGCACTGTTATGGGGTGGGGGGGTCTGTGGATGGCACTGTTATGGGGTGGGGGGGTCTGTGGATGGCACTGTTTTGGGGTGGGGGTGTCTGTGGATGGCACTGTTATGGGGTGGGGGGGTTTGTGGATGGCACTGTTATGGGGTGGGGGGGTCTCTGGATGGCACTGTTATGGGGTGGGGGTGTCTGTGGATGGCACTGTTATGGGGTGGGGGGGTCTCTGGATGGCACTGTTATGGGGTGGGGGGGGTCTGTGGATGGCACTGTTATGGGGTGGGGGGGTTTGTGGATGGCACTGTTATGGGGTGGGGGGGTTTGTGGATGGCACTGTTATGGGGTGGGGGGGTGTGTGGATGGCACTGTTATGGGGTGGGGGGGTCTGTGGATGGCACTGTTATGGGGTGGGGGGGTCTGTGGATGGCACTGTTATAGGATGGGGGATCTGTGGATGGCACTGTTATGGGGTGGGGGGGTCTGTGGATGGCACTGTTATAGGATGGGGGATCTGTGGATGCCATCCCCAGATCCTCCACCCCATAACAGTGCCATCCTCAGATCCCCCCATTAACAGTGCCATCCCCATCTGGGGGGTTTCTTTGCTGGGCTGGACTTTTATAGCCCCCCCCCCCCCCCCCCAAATTTTACTTGCGGTCCTAGGGTTGGGTAGAGGGGGCGGTCCTAGGGGTGGGTAGGGGGCGGTCTTAGGGGCGGGTGGGGGGCGGTCCTGATGCAGTACCACGGAGCTACCATCTCGACTGGAGGGGCGGGGGACCCGGTATCTAAAAGTGCCCATAGTAATGATTCTAAATCTGCACAAGACCTCCCACCCCCCATCGCATTAGTACTCACCAGTCGTAGGAAGGGACGGCACCGTCTAAGGAGCAGTACAGGAATTCCTTCCTGGTGGGCCGCTGCAGTGACCAGGCTAAGAACCCTGGATTGGTGGTCAGGCACCAGCCTCTTACAGTTTTCAATCGCAACATCAGACCAGACTCCTCAGATGCACCTGATATTCTGTCAGAAGACGTTGGTAAGCGCCACCTGGAGGATCTGGAGAGCCTACTGCGCCATGCCTCCTGACCACCTGTGAGGAGGAGAAAAACAGAGAGCTCCCTGCGCCTGCGTGACTTATGGGGGAGGGGGGGGTTGCAAAATGGGTTCCATATGAGCCCCAGAGAGCCCCAATGGTACTGAAGGGGCACTGTTCGCAGAAGCAGGGACAGCAGGAACACCCCTTCGAGGCAAGCCTATAGGCGCGGGAGCAGTGCAATCAGGCATGGCGAGAAAAAGGGGGGGGGAGGCGCCATAACATGCTCCAACAGAGACCCCGATCACCCCACAGTACTAGAGGGGCACTGACCACAGAAGCGGGGGGCAGTAACTCCCATTTGAGGCAATATTATTCTAGTGGCAACATTGTAATCCGGGATGTAGAAGGGAGGGGGGTAGGGAGATGCCAGGGGTGGGCAAAGAGCTCTCCCGGGGCCTCAGAGTAACAAAAAAACTTGCCTGCCAAGCGGCGCCCGCTATGAGCGCCCTGTAAGCGCTGCAGGGGAAGGGCGCGGGGCCAAGCGCAGCGCTCCAGCTTTGCAACATTGGCGCTGAAGGGGTCCTGCTTGAATTATTGACCCCTCGGTGACCCCCTCATGCTGCCCCACATTAGCGGGAGGTGGCACAATAGGCTACAATGGAGGTGGTGTGGAGGGGGGTGGACTTCATCAGGGAGTGAGGATCTGTCTCGTGCCCCTCCCCCCCCTCATGTCTAACAATCCTGCCTGGCATGCGCTGCCCAACACCCACGTACCAGAAGCGCTGCAGGGGAGGGGCGGAGCCCCGACACAGCGCTGCAAAACTTCCCTAGGCTGGGCCGGAAAAATGGCACGCACCTCGCTCTAGACATGCCGGAGGAAGCGGGCAGCTGGGGGATTATGACCAAGTCGGGCGGGGGGGGGGGGGGGGGCGGTACACCTAGCAGACCCCCCCCCCCCCCCCCCGCTGAAGCGCTGAAGCTGCACGCATGCTGCAGCAGCTCCACACTTGGCACAGAAGCAGGCACAGGGGAGGAGGATGTCAGGGGAGAGCCGAGGCTGCTCAAAACTGAGCGCAGCCAAACCTCATCCTCCTAATGAAACTCACCAGGAGGCTTCCTTAAGGGCAGCACCTCCCGCGGCATCTTGGTGAGGACAGAGCAAAAGGGTACATACCACACCAATCTGCACCCCACCAGAGAGGAGGTATATGTGACCTTCAGGATTTCCTGCACCGCCCCCATCCTGTCTAAGGAGGATCCCCAGGGATTAACCCTCAATGCCCCTAAGGGGAAAAGGGGGGAGGACCATCAGTCCCTGAGCACCCTCCCTATACAGTCGGGTGCTTTCCAATATCGAATGCGGAAAATCACTTTATCAATGTACACAACCGCAGTGTTCGCAGTTTCTGTACATTTGCTTTTGAGAGGGTGTCAGTTCCAAAAAAAAAGGTACTAGGTACTAGGTCTCTTGGACACTATCCGGCATCCATCCTTCAAAATGTCCCGCAATGCGTCATCCTCATATAAAATAGGAAGGCATCTTTCACTAATGCTCTTAATCATGGGGAACTGACGACTGTATGCCAGCACAAGCGTGGGTTTTGGATCCTTCTTCTGTTTGATGCGAGAATTGTTGGTCACAACATCCGTATTTGCTGAATCCCCGCAGATATTGTTTTTTCTTATTTTGATATGAAGGTTATCAGGGTTTGTAATGCAATCAGATGTTATGCCCAACAGGTTCGATCTCAGTTTATTTTTGGCAATATTAAGCCCTCTGGACAGCATCCACTTCGGATAGCCTCTTATTGCCAAACGTGTCCAAATGATCCTGCATTCCTCATCGAATGCAGTATCAGTGCTACAGTTCCTCCGGGCGCGTATAAACTCCCCACCGGTATTCCTTTGATTGTATGGGAGGGATGATGGCTATTTGCTTTTAGGATTGTATTCCCTGATATTTCCTTCCTATACATTGTAGTATTGATTATTTGGTTTGGAATCCCTGTCAATTTTAGATCTAAAAAGCGAATCCTCTCAGTGTGCTGTACATGAACAAATCTTAGGTTATAGGGGTTCATATTAACATATGTCAGGAAATCTAGTATGGCAGACACATCGCCGCCCCATATCATGAGCAGGTCATCGATATATCTGCCATACCAGACCACATGCCGAGAAAAGGGATTGTTCGCTGAAAATATATATCTCTCCTCCCAGTAGGCCATAGTGAGGTTGGCCAGAGGAAGGGGAGAATTTGGCCCCCATGGACATTCCTGCAATTTGGACATAGAAAACCCCAATAAATAAAAAATGATTGTGTTTCAGTAAGTATGATGTTATTTCCAAAATATAATCAATAAACATATTGGAGTGCTTACTGTATCTATGTAGGTGATACTCAAGAGCTAAGCGAGCAATTGCGTGGGGAATGGATGGATACAGAGATGCAACATCCATGGTCAGCCATGTATCATTTTCCAACCATCTTCTATTGTACATGCATCTGAGAACATCCGATGTATCTTTGATGTATCCAGGGATACAATGGATAAAATGGAGGAAGTCAGATATAGCAGAGCTATATAGGAAGTAGTTCTGCCACAGTGCTAGTGGGTACTGGCAAAGACAGATATAGCAGAGCTGTATAGGAAGTAGTTCTGCCAGTGCTAGTGGGTACTGGCAAAGACAGATATAGCAGAGCTGTATAGGAAGAGGTTCTGCCACAGTGCTAGAGGGTTCTGGCGAAGACAGATATAGCAGAGCTGTATAGGAAGCATTTCTGCCACAGTGCTAGAGGGTACTGGCGAAGACAGATGTAGCAGAGCTGTATAGGAAGCGGTTCTGCCACACTGCTAGAGGGTTCTGGCGAAGACAGATATAGCAGAGCTGTATAGGAAGCGGTTCTGCCACACTGCTAGAGGGTTCTGGCGAAGACAGATATAGCAGAGCTGTATAGGAAGCGGTTCTGCCACACTGCTAGAGGGTTTTGGCGAAGACAGATATAGCAGAGCTGTATAGGAAGCGGTTCTGCCACACTGCTAGAGGGTACTGGCGAAGACAGATATAGCAGAGCTGTATAGGAAACGGTTCTTCCACAGTGCTAGAGGGTTCTGGCGAAGACAGATGTAGCAGAGCTGTATAGGAAACGGTTCTGCCACAGTGCTAAAGGGTACTGGCGGAGACAGATGTAGCAGAGCTGTATAGGAAACGGTTCTGCCACAGTGCTAGAGGTTATTGGCGAAGACAGATATAGCAGAGCTGTAAAGGAAGCGGTTCTGCCACAGTGCTGGAGGGCACTGGCGAAGACAGATATAGCAGAGCTGTAAAGGAAACGGTTCTGCCAAAGTGCTAAAGGGTACTGGCGAAGACAGATATAGCAGAGCTGTGTAAGAAGCGGTTTTGCCACATTGCTAGTGGGAACTGGCGAAGATAGATATAGTAGAGCTGTATAAGAAGTGGTTCTGCCACAGTGCTAGTGGTTATTGGCGAAGACAGATATAGCAGAGCTGTATAGGAAGCATTTCTTCCACAGTGCTAGAGGGTAATGGCGAGGACAGATATAGCAGAGCTGTATAGGATGCAGTTCTGCCACAGTGCTAGAGGGTACTGGCGGAGACAGATATAGCAGAGCTGTATAGAAAGTGGTTCTGCCACACTTCTAGAGGGAACTGGCGAAGACAGATGTAGCAGAGCTGTATAGGAAGCCGTTCTGCCACAGTGCTAGAGGGTACTGGCGGAGACAGATATAGCAGAGCTGTATAGAAAGTGGTTCTGCCACACTTCTAGAGGGAACTGGCGAAGACAGATGTAGCAGAGCTGTATAGGAAGTGTTTCTGCCACAGTGCTAGAGGGTATTGGCGAAGACAGATGTAGCAGAGCTGTATAGGAAGCGGTACTGCCACAGTGCTAGAGGGTACTGGCGGAGACAGATATAGCAGAGCTGTATAGGAAGCGGTACTGCCACAGTGCTAGAGGGAACTGGCGAAGACAGATATAGCAGAGCTGTATAGGATGCAGTTCTGCCACAGTGCTAGAGGGTACTGGCAAAGACAGATATAGCAGAGCTGTATAGAAAGTGGTTCTGCCACACTTCTAGAGGGAACTGGCGAAGACAGATGTAGCAGAGCTGTATAGGAAGTGTTTCTGCCACAGTGCTAGAGGGTATTGGCGAAGACAGATGTAGCAGAGCTGTATAGGAAGCGGTACTGCCACAGTGCTAGAGGGTACTGGCGGAGACAGATATAGCAGAGCTGTATAGGAAGCGGTACTGCCACAGTGCTAGAGGGTACAGGCAAAGACAGATATAGCAGAGCTGTATAGGAAGTGGTTCTGCCACAGTGCTAGAGGGTACTGGCGAAGACAGATATAGCAGAGCTATATAGGAAGCAATTCTGCCACAGTGCTAGAGGGTACTGGCGAAGACAGATATAGCAGAGCTGTATAGGAAACGGTTCTGCCACAGTGCTAGAGGTTACTGGCGAAGACAGATATAGCAGAGCTGTATAGAAAGTAGTTCTGCCACATTGCTAGAGGGTACTGGCAAAGACAGATATAGCAGAGCTGTATAGGAAACGGTTCTGCCACAGTGCTAGAGGTTACTGGCGAAGACAGATATAGCAGAGCTGTATAGGAAGCGGTTCTTCCACAGTGCTAGAGGGTACTGGCGAGGACAGATATAGCAGAGCTGTATAGGAAGCGGTTCTGCCACAGTGCTAGTGGGTACTGGTGAAGACAGATATAGCAGAGCTGTGTAGGAAGCAGTTCTTCCACAGTGCTAGAGGGTACTGGCGAGGACAGATATAGCAGAGCTGTATAGGAAGCGGTTATGCCACAGTGCAAGTGGGTACTGGTGAAGACAGATATAGCAGAGCTATATAGGAAGTAGTTCTGCCACATTGCTAGAGGGTACTGGCAAAGACAGATATAGCAGAGCTGTATAGTAAGTGGTTCTGCCACAGTGCTAGTGGGTACTGGCAAAGACAGATTTAGCAGAGCTGTATAGGATGCAGTTATGCCACAGTGCTAGAGGGTACTGGCGAAGACAGATATAGCAGAGCTGTATAGGAAGCGGTTCTGCCACAGTGCTGAAGGGTATTGGCGGAGACAGATGTAGCAGTGCTGTATAGGAATCGATTCTGCCACAGTGCTAGAGAGTATTGGCAAAGATAGATGTAGCAGAGCTGTATAGGAAGTGGTTCTTCCACAGTGCTAGAGGGTAATGGCGAAGACAGATATAGCAGAGCTGTGTATGAAGCGGTTTTGCCACAGTGCTAGAGGGTATTGGTAAAGACATATGTAGCAGAGCTGTATAGGAAGTGGTTCTTCCACAGTGCTAGAGGGTATTAGCGAAGACAGAAATAGCAGGCTGTATAGAAAACGGTTCTGCCACAGTGCTAGTGGGTACTGGCGAAGACAGATGTAGCAGAGCTGTATAGGAAGTAGTTCTGCCACATTGCTAGAAGGTATTGGCGAAGACAGATATAGCAGAGCTGTGTAGGAAGCGGTTCTTCCACAGTGCTAGAGGGTATTGGTAAAGACAGATGTAGCAGAGCTGTGTAGGAAGCGGTTCTTCCACAGTGCTAGAGGGTATTGGCGAAGACAGAAATAGCAGAGCTGTATAGGAAGCGGTTCTGCCACAGTGCTAGTGGATAGAGTTGAGCGAACTTTGTCCCGAACCCCATTGAAGTCAATGGGGACCTGAACTTTTGGGCACTAAAAAGGCTGTAAAACAGCCCAGGAAAGAGCTAGAGGGCTGCAAAGGGCAGCAACATGTAGGTAAATCCCCTGCAAACAAATGTGGATAGGGAAATGAATTAAAATAAAAAAATAAAAAAATAAATAAAATTAACCAATATCAATTGGACAGAGGTCCCGTAACAGAGAATCTGGCTTCATGTCAGCACAGAATCAGTCTTCATGTCATAGCAGAGAATCAGGCTTCACGTCACCCACCACTGGAACAGGCCCCTGTCACATATTTAGGCCCCGGCACCCAGACAGAGGAGAGAGGTCCCGTAACAGAGAATCTGGCTTCATGTCAGCACAGAATCAGTCTTCATGTCATAGCAGAGAATCAGGCTTCACGTCACCCACCACTGGAACAGGCCACTGTCACACATTTAGGCCCCGGCACCCAGGCAGAGGAGAGAGGTCCCGTAACAGAGAATCTGGCCTTATGTCAGCGCAGAATCTGTCTTCATGTCATAGCAGAGAATCAGGCTTCACGTCACCCACCACTGGAACAGGCCACTGTCACACATTTAGGCCCAGGCACCCAGGCAGAGGAGAGAGGTCCAGTAACAGAGAATCTGGCCTTATGTCAGCGCAGAATCAGTCTTCATGTCATAGCAGAGAATCAGTCTTCATGTCATAGCAGAGAATCAGGCTTCACATCACCCACCACTGGAACAGGCCACTGTCACACATTTAGGCCCCGGCACCCAGACAGAGGAGAGGTTCATTCAACTTTGGGTTGCCCCGCAATATAATGGTACAATGAAATTAAAAATAGTATTGAATGAGGAAGTGCCCTGGAGTAGAATAATATATGGTTAAGGGGAGGTAGTTAATATCTAATCTGCACAAGGGATGGACAGGTCCTGTGGGATCCATGCCTGGTTCATTTTTATGAACGTCAGCTTGTCCACATTGGCTGTAGACAGGCGGCTGCGTTTGTCTGTAATGACGCCCCCTGCCGTGCTGAATACACGATCAGACAAAGCGCTGGCCGCCGGGCAGGCCAGCACCTCCAAGGCATAAAAGGCTAGCTCTGGCCACGTGGACAATTTGGAGACCCAGAAATTGAATGGGGCCGAACCATCAGTCAGTACGTGGAGGGGTGTGCACAAGTACTGTTCCACCATGTTAGTGAAATGTTGCCTCCTGCTAACACGTTCCGTATCAGGTGGTGGTGCAGTTAGCTGTGGCGTGGTGACAAAACTTTTCCACATCTCTGCCATGCTAACCCTGCCCTCAGAGGAGCTGGCCGTGACACAGCTGCGTTGGCGACCTCTTGCTCCTCCTCTGCCTTCGCCTTGGGCTTCCACTGGTTCCCCTGTGACATTTGGGAATGCTCTCAGTAGCGCGTCTACCAACGTGCGCTTGTACTCGCGCATCTTCCTTTTACGCACTAGTGTAGGAAGTAAGGTGGGCACATTGTCTTTGTACCGGGGATCCAGCAGGGTGGCAACCCAGTAGTCCGCACACGTTAAAATGTGGGCAACTCTGCTGTCGTTGCGCAGGCACTGCAGCATGTAGTCGCTCATGTGTGCCAGGCTGCCCAGAGGTAAGGACAAGCTGTCCTCTGTGGGAGGCGTATCGTCATCGTCCTGTGTTTCCACCCAGCCACGCACCAGTGATGGGCCCGAGCTGCTTTGGGTGCCACCCCGCTGTGAACATGCTTCATCCTCATCCTCCTCCACCTCCTCCTCGTCCTCCTCGTCCTCCAGTAGTGGGCCCTGTCTGGCCACATTTGTACCTGGCCTCTGGTGTTGCAAAAAACCTCCCTCTGAGTCACTTCGAAGAGACTGGCCTGAAATTGCTAAAAATGACCCCTCTTCCACCTCTTCCTCCTGGGCCACCTCCTCTTCCATCATCGCCCTAAGTGTTTTCTCAAGGAGACATAGAAGTGGTATTGTAACGCTGATAACTGCGTCATCGTTACTGGCCATGTTGGTGGAGTACTCGAAACAGCGCAACAGGGCACACAGGTCTCGCTTGGAGGCCCAGTCATTGGTGGTGAAGTGGGTCTGTTCCGCAGTGCGACTGACCCGTGCGTGATGCAGCTGAAACTCCACTATGGCCTGCTGCTGCTCGCACAGTCTGTCCAGCATGTGCAAGGTGGAGTTACACCGTCACATATGAGGCGGTGAGCGGGAAGGCCGAAGTTACGCTGTAGCGCAGACAGGCGAGCAGCGGCAGGGTGTGAACGCCGGAAGCGCGAACAGACGGCCCGCACTTTATGCAGCAGCTCTGACATGTCGGGGTAGTTGTGAATGAACTTCTGCACCACCAAATTCAGCACATGCGCCAGGCAAGGGATGTGCGTCAAACCGGCTAGTCCCAGAGCTGCAACGAGATTTCGCCCATTATCGCACACCACCAGGCCGGGCTTGAGGCTCACCGGCAGTAACCACTCGTCGGTCTGTTGTTCTATACCCCGCCACAACTCCTGTGCGGTGTGGGGCCTGTCCCCCAAACATATGAGTTTCAGAACGGCCTGCTGACGTTTACCCCGTGCTGTGCTGAAGTTGGTGGTGAAGGTGTGTGGCTGACTGGATGAGCAGGTGGAAGAAGAGGAGGAGGAAGCTGAGTAGGAGGAGGAGGAGACAGGAGGCAAAGAATGTTGCCCTGCGATCCTTGGCGGCGGAAGGACGTGCGCCAAATAGCTCTCCGCCTGGGGCCCAGCCGCCACTACATTTACCCAGTGTGCAGTTAGGGAGATATAGCGTCCCTGGCCGTGCTTACTAGTCCACGTATCTGTGGTTAGGTGGACCTTGCCACAGATGGCGTTGCGCAGTGCACACTTGATTTTATCGGATACTTGGTTGTGCAATGAAGGCACGGCTCTCTTGGAGAAGTAGTGGCGGCTGGGAACAACATACTGTGGGACAGCAAGCGACATGAGCTGTTTGAAGCTGTCTGTGTCCACCAGCCTGAATGACAGCATTTCATAGGCCAGTAGTTAAGAAATGCTGGCATTCAGGGCCAGGGATCGAGGGTGGCTAGGTGGGAATTTACGCTTTCTCTCAAATGTTTGTGAGATGGAGAGCTGAACGCTGCCGTGTGACATGGTTGAGATGCTTGGTGACGCAGGTGGTGGTGTTGGTGGTACATCCCATGTTTGCTGGGCGGCAGGTGCCAACGTTCCTCCAGAGGCGGAGGAAGAGGCCGAGGCGGCAGCAGCAGAAGAGGCCGAGGCGGCAGCAGCAGAAGAGGTAGCAGGGGGACCCTGAGTGACTTCCTTGTTTTTAAGGTGTTTACTCCACTGCAGTTCATGCTTTGCATGCAGGTGCCTGGTCATGCAGGTTGTGCTAAGGTTCAGAACGTTAATGCCTCGCTTCAGGCTCTGATGGCACAGCGTGCAAACCACTCGGGTCTTGTCGTCAGCACCTTGTTTGAAGAAGTGCCATGCCAGGGAACTCCTTGAAGCTGCCTTTGGGGTGCTCGGTCCCAGATGGCGGCGGTCAGTAGCAGGCGGAGTCTCTTGGCGGCGGGTGTTCTGCTTTTGCCCACTGCTCCCTCTTTTGCTACGCTGTTGGCTCGGTCTCACCACTGCCTCTTCCTCCGGACTGTGAAAGTCAGTGGCACGACCTTCATTCCATGTGGGGTCTAGGTCCTCATCGTCCCCTGCATCGTCTTCCACCCAGTCTTGATCTCTGACCTCCTGTTCAGTCTGCACACTGCAGAAAGACGCAGCAGTTGGCACCTGTGTTTCGTCATCATCAGAGACGTGCTGAGGTGGTATTCCCATGTCCTCATCTTCAGGAAAAATAAGTGGTTGTGCGTTAGTGCATTCTATCTCTTCCACCCCTGGGGAAGGGCTAGGTGGATGCCCTTGGGAAACCCTGCCAGCAGAGTCTTCAAACAGCATAAGAGACTGCTGCATAACTTGAGGCTCAGACAGTTTCCCTGATATGCATGGGTGTGATGTGACAGACCGATGGGCTTGGTTTTCATGCGCCATCTGTGCGCTTTCTGCAGAAGACTGGGTGGGAGATAATGTGAACGTGCTGGATCCACTGTCGGCCACCCAATTGACTAATGCCTGTAACTGCTCAGGCCTTACCATCCTTAGAACGGCATTGGGCCCCACCAAATATCCCTGTAAATTCTGCTGGCTACTGGGACCTGAGGTAGTTGGTTCACTAGGACGTGTGGCTGTGGCAGAACGGCCACGTCCTCTCCCAGCACCAGAGGGTCCACTAACACCACCACGACCATGTCCACGTCCGCTTCCCTTATTAGATGTTTTCCTCATTGTTCCCGTTCACCACAATTTTGAGAATGGCAAATTTGGTAATAGTTTTTCAACCCAGAACAAAAACTGTGCTTTTACGGTCACTACAAATAACTTGACCAGCTAAAACAGTACAGATTTGGTTGAATAGAAATGTGAGGCCTATTTTTTTTGCGCTGTGTGACAGGTATACGTTTAATCACAGAATTAGACTTGTATCTGCACGGTAGCGTGTGTGTTAAGTTTTTCTGAATGACACTATCAGCACCTTGAATCTAAGATATCCTTTTTGGGATAGATTTCAAGTAGGCCTGATATAGCAGAAACTACTTATTTTGAGAATGGCAAATTTGGGAATAGTTTTTCAACCCAGAACAAAAACTGTGCTTTTACGGTCACTACAAATAACTTGACCAGCTAAAATAGTACAGATTTGGTTGAATATAAATTTCAGGTCTATTTTTTAGGCGCTGGGTGACAGGCTCAACTTGCCCCTGATGTAGTATATGGCCAAAAAATAACCACACTATTGATGGTTAAATGCACTTGGGTGACACAGGCTCAGCCTGCACCTGATGTAGTATATGGTCAAAAATTAACCACACTGTTGATGTTTAAATGCACTTGGGTGACACAGGCTCAGCCTGCACCTGATGTAGTATATGGCCAAAAATTAACCACACTGTTGATGGTTAAATGCACTTGGGTGACACAGACTCAGCCTGCAGCTGATGTAGTATATGGCCAAAAAATAACCAGACTGTTGATGGTTAAATGCACTTCGGTGACACAGGCTCAGCCTGCAGCTGATGTAGGATATAGCAAAAAATAACCACACTATTGATGGTTAAAAGCACTTGGTGGTAGCTTGTGCTGGCGCACCACAAGCCACAAAATGGCCGCCGATCACCCCAGAAAAAAGTGATATAAAAACGCTCTGGGCAGCCTAAAAAAAGTGAGAAAGTCGATATTAGCACTTCAATGATCCACAGCTGGAGATCGATCACAGAATTAAGTCTTTTGGAGGAGTTAATCTGCCTAATCTCGCCCTAACGTCGCAGCAGCAACCTCTCCCTATGCTTGAATCAGCAGAGTGACGTGCAGCTCTACGTGACCCAAGCTTATATAGAGGCTGGGTCACATGCTGCACTGGCCAATCACAGCCATGCCAATAGTAGGCAAGGCTGTGATGGCCTCTTGGGGCAAGTAGTATGACGCTTGTTGATTGGCTGCCTTGCAGCCTTTCAAAAAGCGCCAAGAAAGCGCCGAACACCGAACCCGGACTTTTACGAAAATGTTCGGGTTCGGGTCCGTGTCACGGACACCCCAAAATTCGGTACGAACCCGAACTATACAGTTCGGGTTCGCTCATCCCTAGTGCCAACCCATCCGAGACCGCCATACAGAATGCCATCAGAGACATCCAGCTGCAGGATGAGCAGCAAGAGAAAGAACTAGAGCGACAAGAGAGAGAATTGGAGCGACAACATGAGTGGAGAATGGCGGAAATACGGCGATCAGAGACAGCACCTAGAGATACAGCACCTGTCCGTAAGTTGCCCTTTCGCGCATTCAAATTATTTAAGGAAGGAGAGGAGGAAATAGAAGAGTTCCTCCAGGACTTTGAGAGACTGTGCCAGTTACATAAAGTGCCGTCCCAAGATCGGGTCGCCTTACTGGCGAGTAACCTAACTGGCAAAGCTGCGGATGCGTATCGGGCCATGGAGGATGAGGACGCCATGGATTATGACCGGGTAAAAGAAGCCCTGCTAGCCCGATTTGCCATTAACCCTGAAGCCAGCCGGATTAAGTTTCGAGAATCCCGGAAACAAGGCAACCTAACCTACGTGGAGTGGGCACATCGTCTGCAGCGGAACCTCAAGGGCTGGTTCCGGGGAAGCCATGCTCATACCATAGAGGACATCACCCAGCTAGTTCTCTTAGTGCAGTTCTTTGACCACACCCGTCCGATAGTACGGGATTGGGTGCGAGATAAGCGGCCACAGACGGTACAGCAAGCAGCTACTTTGGCCGATGAATATCTGGACTCTCGGAGATCCATTGGAGGCCAGCGCTATCCACTACCACGGCCCAGTGTACCGACCTCGAGCCCAACTCCAGTATCTCAGTGGGCTGCCTCTAGACCCTTAGCCCAATCAAAATCTTCTACCGGGCCTAAGTGCTATACATGTAATCAAACGAGTCATCTGCAGCGTTATTGCCCTAACCGATCCCCGAGGTACAAAGAGACTACCCAGTTATCCAGGTAGGTGAATTATTGCCTCCAGAACGAGGCCAACCCGCTAGATGTTCAGGAAGAGTTTGGTGAGCTGTTCGAGGCGGATCCCGTCCAGGTGACAGCTGAAGATAATCGGCAGCACCATCGTCAGGCGGTATGGGTTAATGGGCAGCCGGCCCAGGGACTTCGTGATTCCGGGGCTACGATTACCCTTATTCAGCCTCACATGGTTCCTCAGTCGGCCCGAACCGGCCAGACTGTGGCAGTCAGGGTAGCAGGGGGCAAGGTGCTGCGCTTATCCACCGCCAGAGTTCACCTGGATTGGGGCTCAGGGAAGCGACAAGTGAGAGTAGGGATACTCCGTGAGTTACCCGCAGAAGTACTTTTAGGGAACGACTTGGGGCATTTGACTTCTTCATTTGCACCAGAGACCGCCATGGCCGTGACCACCCGACAACAAAGCCACCTACAAGGCAACTCCACTCCTATGGGGACCCAGGTAAGACCAAATCCTCCCACGTTACCCCGACTTGACAACCCCATGTCCTGGGATTCCCCTTCCGACGTTAGGCAAGAAACCCGGAGAGACCCTACTTAAGCGTGCTATTGGGACAGGGCGGGCAAGGATCCAGGGGGGTTAGGGGAAGACAGAATAGAGTGGGAGGGAGGGCTTCTTTATCGTTACACTGAAGGGGTGGGCAACAGGAAACGCGAGGGCCCCCACAAACAGCTAGTCGTACCCCAGAAGTACAGACAGGAGCTATTGAGGCTGGCTCACGACATCCCCTTGGCCGGACATTTAGGGATAGCTAAGACCCAGAGTCGGTTGACTCGTGCTTTCTTCTGGCCTAGGTTACATGCAGAGGTACGAGAATACTGCCGGACCTGTGAGACTTGCCAGAGAGTAGGAAAGGCGGGGGATCATCCAAAAGCCTCTCTGCACCCCATGCCGATAATTAGGGAACCCTTTAGCCGGATAGCAGTAGACATTATTGGCCCACTGGCCCGCCCCAGTGCTACTGGGAAAAAGTATATTCTTACAGTGGTGGATTACACCACCCGCTACCCGGAAGCTATTCCCCTATCCAATATCCAGGCTGACACGGTAGCTGATGCCTTGCTGCTGGTGTTTACTAGGGTAGGATTTCCCCAGGAGATATTGTCTGATCAAGGAAATCAGTTCACCGCTGAGCTGACCCAGCAGCTCTGGCGCCTCTGTGGTATTAAAACCCTCCAGAGTGCACCCTACCATCCCCAAATGAACGGGCTGTGCGAGAGATTTAACGGGACCCTAAAACAACTACTTCGGGCCTTCGTGGAGAGTAGGAAGGATTGGGAAAAATATCTTCCCCACCTACTGTTCGCATACAGGGAGGTACCTCAAGAGTCCACAGGGTTTTCACCATTTGAGCTGTTGTATGGGCGAAGGGTTAGAGGACCCTTAGACTTAGTGAGGGCCCAGTGGGAAGAGGGAGAGGATCCTGAAGGCCTTCCCATCCTTAGTTATGTCTTGGAACTCAGGGATCGACTGCGGGAACTTACCGAGCTAGTCCATGAGAATATGCAATCAGCCCAGAGTCAGCAGAAGGTTTGGTATGATCGATCTGCTTGGAATCGCACTTTTTGTGTCGGACAGAAGGTCCTAGTACTAAAACCCTTGAAGCTAAATAAATTACAGGCCTCCTGGCAGGGCCCCTATCAGGTGGTAAAACAGCTGTGTGACATTACCTACGTGGTCGCCAGCTGTGCAGGCACAAGAATTAAGAGGACATTCCACATCAATATGATGAAGGCCTATCACGAGAGGGCTGAGGCAGTAGCCGCCATATGCGCTCCTGCCACCGGGGACTCTGAATACCTGCTGATGCTGGAGCTTTCTGCAATCAGCAATCATTCTGGGGGGGTGGAAGATGTTCAGTTAGGAGATGGGTTAGGACCCCAGGAACAAGAACAGGTCAGGGAATTACTCCAGGACCGGAAAGAGATGTTCTCAACACTCCCTGGATACACTCACTTGGCAGTGCACAAGGTGGAGACCCTCGGGCAGAAGCCCCTGAGACAATCAGCCTATAGGATTCCTGGAGCTGTGCAAGAAGGGATGAGAGCAGAGATTAGGGAGATGCTTGAGTTAGGGGTGATCGAACCATCATCAAGCCCCTGAGCTTCCCCTGTAGTATTAGTCCCAAAACGGGATGGCACGACCCGAGTTTGTGTGGACTATAGGCGACTGAATGACTGTACTGTGACAGATGCCTACCCCATGCCCCGAGTGGACGAATTGGACAAAATAGCTCAGGGACATTATCTGACGACTATTGACCTGTGTAAGGGTTACTGGCAGATTCCCCTGGAGGCGGCCGCCATTCCAAAGTCGGCCTTCATCACCCCGTTTGGCCTTTACCAGTTCCGGGTAATGCCAATCGGGATGAAAAATGCTCCGGCTACCTTCCAACGAATGATAGATCAACTCCTCGGTGGTCTGCAGGATTTTGCATGCGCATATCTTGATGACATCGCAATCTATAGCCAGACATGGGAGGAGCATCTCAGACACCTGGGCATAGTGCTAGACAGAATCAGAGTTACAGGCCTGACCTGAAGCCAGAGAAGTGTAATATCGGGATGTCTGAGGTACAATATTTGGGACATAGAGTGGGATGTGGGAAGCAGAGGCCGGAGCCTGCAAAAATCAAGGCCATCCTAAACTGGCCGGTTCCCAGAACCAAGGCCCAGGTACTTGCATTTTTAGGGACAGCCGGGTACTACAGAAAGTTTGTACCTCACTATAGTGACATAGCCAAACCACTGACGGACCTAACCAAAAAGAATCTCCCTAGACAGGTCCTGTGGTCCCCGGAGTGCGAAACAGCATTTCAACAGTTGAAAACCACCCTAACACAAGCTGACGGCACCCGATCCTAACAAACGCTTTGTCGTACATACAGAGGCCTCCATGTTCGGACTGGGAGCCGTACTAAGTCAAGTTGGCGACGATGGGAAGGAGCACCCGGTGGCGTATCTCAGCCGCAAGTTGTTACCCAGTGAAGTTGGATATGCTGCCGTGGAAAAAGAATGTTTGGCTTTAGTCTGGGCTTTAAAGAAATTTCAGCCCTACGTCTATGGACGCTCTTTTACCGTCATGACGGACCACAATCCCTTGATATGGCTAAGCCGGGTGGCGGGAGAGAATGGCTGATTACTAAGGTGGAGCCTGGCTTTGCAACCCTACAATTTCACCATACAATATCGGCCAGGGCCTCAAAACGGGAATGCGGATGGATTGTCACGGCAAACGGACCTGGAATCTTAAGACTACTTTTCCAACATCCTCGAGTTGACCATGTGAGGGTCCCACTGTGGCTGTTGGACTGTTTCCCGGGAGGGGGGGTATTGTCATGGTTTGACTCTCTCTGTGACAATGGCCACACCCATCTGCCTCCCAGCCAAGCTCTTGAACTAATCTCTGCTTACCTCATTTGCATAGCCAATCAGAGGGGGTTTTACAATTTACCAATTGAAAGAGGTGTTCCAACTGTCATTATAAATTTATGTGATGCATTCAATAAAGATTTTGTCAGTTTGAACTCACATACAGCCTGACTGGTGTTAGTTCTGTGAGAATTAAAACAACACGAGCGGTCGTTTTGAGGCCGGATCATCAACGGCGGAACCAGCAGATATTGTGGTCACATCAGGGAGTGCCATGAGAGCAGAATAGAGCGAGCAGGGGCTCGTTACAATGAGGACATGGGAATACCACCTCAGCACATCTCTGATGATGACGAAACACAGGTGCCAACTGCTGCGTCTTTCTGCAGTGTGCAGACTGAACAGGAGGTCAGAGATCAAGACTGGGTGGAAGACGATGCAGGGGACGATGAGGACCTAGACCCCACATGGAATGAAGGTCGTGCCACTGACTTTCAGAATTCGGAGGAAGAGGCAGTGGTGAGACCGAGCCAACAGCGTAGCAAAAGAGGGAGCAGTGGGCAAAAGCAGAACACCCGCCGCCAAGAGAGTCCGTCTGCTATTGGCCACCGCCATCTGGGACCGAGCACCCCAAAGGCAGCTTCAAGGAGTTCCCTGGCGTGGCAGTTCTTCAAACAATGTACTGACGACAAGACCCGAGTGGTTTGCACGCTGTGCCATCAGAGCCTGAAGCGAGGCATTAACGTTCTGAACCTTAGCACAACCTGCATGACCAGGCACCTGCATGCAAAGCATGAACTGCAGTGGAGTAAACACCTTAAAAACAAGAAACTCACTCAGGCTCCCCCTGCTACCTCTTCTGCTGCTGCCGCCTCGGCCTCTTCCTCCGCTTCTGGAGGAACGTTGGCACCTGCCGCCCAGCAAACAGAGGATGTACCACCAACACCACCACCACCTCCGTCACCAAGCATCTCAACCATGTCACACGGCAGCGTTCAGCTCTCCATCTCACAAACATTTGAGAGAAAGCATAAATTCCCACCTAGCCACCCCCGATCCCTGGCCCTGAATGCCAGCATTTCTAAACTACTGGCCTATGAAATGCTGTCATTCAGGCTGGTGGACACAGACAGCTTCAAACAGCTCATGTCGCTTGCTGTCCCACAGTATGTTGTTCCCAGCCGGCACTACTTCTCCAAGAGAGCCGTGCATTCCCTACACAACGAAGTATCCGATAAAATCAAGTGTGCACTGCGGAACGCCATCTGTGGCAAGGTCCACCTATCCACAGATACGTGGACCAGTAAGCACGGCCAGGGACGCTATATCTCCCTAACTGCACACTGGGTAAATGTAGTGGCGGCTGGGCCCCAGGCGAAGAGCTGTTTGGCGCACGTCCTTCCGCCGCCAAGGATCGCAGGGCAACATTCTTTGCCTCCTGTCTCCTCCTCCTACTCAGCTTCCTCCTCCTCTTCTTCCACCAGCTCATCCAGTCAGCCACACACCTTCACCACCAACTTCAGCGCAGCCCGGGGTAAACGTCAGCAGGCCGTTCTGAAACTCATATGTTTGGGGGACAGGCCCCACACCGCACAGGAGTTGTGGGGGGGTATAGAACAACAGACCGACGAGTGGTTGCTGCCGGTGAGCCTCAAGCCCGGCCTGGTGGTGTGCGATAATGGGCGAAATCTCGTTGCAGCTCTGGGACTAGCCGGTTTGACGCACATCCCTTGCCTGGCGCATGTGCTGAATTTGGTGGTGCAGAAGTTCATTCACAACTACCCCGACATGTCAGAGCTGCTGCATAAAGTGCGGGCCGTCTGTGCGCGCTTCCGGCGTTCTCATCCTGCCGCTGCTCGCCTGTCTGCGCTACAGCGTAACTTCGGCCTTCCCGCTCACCGCCTCATATGCGACGTGCCCAGCAGGTGGAACTCCACCTTGCACATGCTGGACAGACTGTGCGAGCAGCAGCAGGCCATAGTGGAGTTTCAGCTGCAGCACGCACGGGTCAGTCGCACTGCGGAACAGCATCACTTCACCACCAATGACTGGGCCTCCATGCGAGACCTGTGTGCCCTGTTGCGCTGTTTCAAGTAGTCCACCAACATGGCCAGTGGCGATGACACCGTTATCAGCGTTACAATACCACTTCTATGTCTCCTTGAGAAAACACTTAGGGCGATGATGGAAGAGGAGGTGGCCCAGGAGGAGGAGGAGGAGGAAGAGGGGTCATTTTTAGCACTTTCAGGCCAGTCTCTTCGAAGTTACTCAGAGGGAGGTTTTTTTGCAACAGCAGAGGCCAGGTACAAATGTGGCCAAACAGGGCCCACTACTGGAGGACGAGGAGGACGAGGATGAGGAGGAGGTGGAGGAGGATGAGGATGAAGCAGGTTCACAGCGGGGTGGCATCCAACGCAGCTCGGGCCCATCACTGGTGCGTGGCTGGGGGGAAACGCAGGACGATGACGATACGCCTCCCACAGAGGACAGCTTGTCCTTACCTCTGGGCAGCCTGGCCCACATGAGCGACTACATGCTGCAGTGCCTGCGCAACGACAGCAGAGTTGCCCACATTTTAACGTGTGCGGACTACTGGGTTGCCACCCTGCTGGATCCCCGGTACAAAGACAATGTGCCCACCTTACTTCCTGCACTGGAGCGTGATAGGAAGATGCGCGAGTACAAGCGCACATTGGTAGACGCGCTACTGAGAGCATTCCCAAATGTCACAGGGGAACCAGTGGAAGCCCAAGGCGAAGGCAGAGGAGGAGCAAGAGGTCGCCAACGCAGCTGTGTCACGGCCAGCTCCTCTGAGGGCAGGGTTAGCATGGCAGAGATGTGGAAAAGTTTTGTCACCACGCCACAGCTAACTGCACCACCACCTGATACGGAACGTGTTAGCAGGAGGCAACATTTCACCAACATGGTGGAACAGTACGTGTGCACACCCCTCCACGTACTGACTGATGGTTCGGCCCCATTCAACTTCTGGGTCTCCAAATTGTCCACGTGGCCAGAGCTAGCCTTTTATGCCTTGGAGGTGCTGGCCTGCCTGGCGGCCAGCGTTTTGTCTGAACGTGTATTCAGCACGGCAGGGGGCGTCATTACAGACAAACGCAGCCGCCTGTCTACAGCCAATGTGGACAAGCTGACGTTCATAAAAATGAACCAGGCATGGATCCCACAGGACCTGTCCATCCCTTGTGCAGATTAGACATTAACTACCTCCCCTTAACAATATATTATTCTACTCCAGGGCACTTCCTCATTCAATCCTATTTTTATTTTCATTTTACCATTATATTGCGGGGCAACCCAAAGTTGAATGAACCTCTCCCCTGTCTGGGTGCCGGGGCCTAAAAATATCTGACAGTGGCCTGTTCCAGTGTTGGGTGACGTGAAGCCTGATTCTCTGCTATGACATGAAGCCTGAATCTCTGCTATGGGACCTCTCTCCTCTGTTCGGGTGCCGGGGCCTAAATATGTGACAGTGGCCTGTTCCAGTGGTGGGTGACGTGAAGCCTGATTCTCTGCTATGGGACCTCTCTCCTCTGTTCGGGTGCCGGGGCCTAAATATATGACAATGGACTGTTCCAGTGGTGGGTGACGTGAAGCCTGATTCTCTGCTATGACATGAAGACTGATTCTCTGCTGACATTAAGCCTGATTCTCTGCTATGGGACCTCTCTCCAATTGATATTGGTTAATTTTTATTTATTTTATTTTTATTTTTATTCATTTCCCTATCCACATTTGTTTGCAGGGGATTTAACTACATTTTGCTGCCTTTTGCAGCCCTCTAGCCCTTTCCTGGGCTGTTTTACAGCCTTTTTAGTGCCGAAAAGTTCGGGTCCCCATTGACTTTAATGGGGTTCGGGTTCGGGATGAAGTTCGGGTCGGGTTCGGATCCCGAACATTTCCGGGAAGTTTGGCCGAACTTCTCGAACCCGAACATCCAGGTGTTCGCTCAACTCTAATTAAACACCCATTTAGGGCAAGATCCTAAATTTGAGAAATATGAGGAAAGCGTCAAATAAGGGAAGTGGCCCAGGTCGTGGTGCTGCTGGTGTTGGTGGAGCTCCTGTTGCAGGGAGAGTACGTGGTCGATCTGTGCCAGCTACACGCACAAGTGAAAACCCTTGCTCAGGTGCGAGTAGGCGACCGAACCTTCAGCGGTATTTGGTCAGGACTAATTCTGCTCTACGAATGGTGAGTCCAGAACAAGTACAGGCAATAGCAGATTGGGTTGCTGACAGTGCCTCCAGTTCCTTCACATTGTATCCCACCCAGTCTCCTGCTGAAAGATCAGAGTTGGCACCTGCAGCCGATGTCCATCAGTCTTTCACCTCACTCCCCTTGCAAATCAGCCAAGCAGTCTGAGCCTCAAGTCAAGCAGCAGTCTCTTCTGCTTTTTGATGACTCTGTTAGCAGGGTTTCCCAGGGCCATCCACCTAGCCCTGCACCAGAAGTGGAAGAGATTGAGTGCACCGTTGCCCAAGCACTTATGTTTCAAGATGAGTACATGGGAGGACCATCGCAGCACGTCTCGGATGATGATGAAACACAGATGCCAACTCCTGGGGCTTTTGAAAGTGTGCAGACCAACAAGGAGGGCAGGGGTGAAGACTACGTGGAAGATGATGTGGAGGTCATGCAAGTGACCTATGTAATTCTTAGGAAGAGGCGGTGGTGGCACATATTCACCAGCACATCAGAAGAGGCAGCAGGGTGCAAAAGCGGAGCGGCCGTCCCCTAGACAGTACGCCTGCTACTGCCCATCGCAGCAAGGGACCAAGCACACCAAAGCCAGCTCCAAGGAGTTCCCTAGCATGGCAGTTCTTCAGACAATGTGCTGATGACAAGACACGAGTGGTTTGCACGCTGTGCAATCAGAGCCTGAAGTGAGGCATAAACGTTCTCAACCTGAGCACAACCTGCATGACCAGGCATTTAAGTGCAAAGCACAAGCTGCAGTGGAGTAGACATCTCAAAAACCAAGGATCTGCCAGCAACACCAACACCTGGGTCACCAAGCATCTCCACAATGTCCCACGGAAGCATTCAGCTCTCCATCTCCCAAACACTGGAGAGGAAGAGGAAGTACCCCCCTACCCACCCGTGACCCCAAGCCCTGAATGCCAGCATTTCTAAATTACTGGCCTTTGAAATGCTGTCATTCCGATTGATGGAGATGGAGAGTTTTAAAGGCCTTATGGCGGTGGCTGTCCCACAGTACGTCATGCTCAACCACCACTACTTTTCAAGGCGAGCCATTCCTTCCCTGCACAATCAAGTGGGGGACAAAATCAGGTGTGCACTGCGCAACGCCATCTGTGACAAGGTGCAACTCACTACGGATACGTGGACCAGTAAGCACGGTCAGGGCCGTTATATCTCTATAACAGCACACTGGGTAAATGCAGTGGCGGCTGGGCCTGAGGCGGATAGCAGTTTGGCGCATGTCCTTCCACCACCGAGGATTGCAGGACGCTTCAGTTTGCCTCCTGTTGCTTCCTCCTCCTACTCGGCTTCCTTATCCTCTACCGGCTCCTCATCCGGTCAGCGTAACACCTCCACCACCAACTTCAGCACAGCCAGGGGTAAACGACAGCAGGCAGTTTTAAAACTTGTCTGTTTGGGGGACAAACCCCACAATGCACAGGAGCTGTGGACGGGCCTTGAACAACAGACCGATGAGTGGTTGGTGCCAGTGAGCCTCAAGCCTGGCCTGGTGATGTGCGATAATGGGCAAAATCTCGTAGCAGCTCTGGGACTAGCCGGTTTGACGCACATCCCTTGCCTAGCGCATGTGCTGAGTTTGGTGGTGCATAGGTTCCTTTAAAATTACAACGATATGTCAGAGCTGCTGCATAAAGTGCGGGCCGTCTGTGCGCGCTTTCGGCATTCTCACCTTGCTGCTGCTCGCTTGTCAGTACTGCATCGTAACTTCGGCCTTCCCGCTCACCGCCTCATATGTGACGTACCCACCAGGTGGAACTCCATCTTGCACATGCTGGCCAGACTGTGCGAGAAGCAGCAGGCCATAGTGGAGTTTCAGCTGCAGCACGCACGGGTGAGTCGATCTGCGGAACAGCAACACTTCACCACCAATGACTGGGCCTCCATGCGAGACCTGTGTTCCTTGTTGCGCTGTTTCGAGTACTCCACCAACATGGCCAGCACCAAATAACGCAGTTCTCAGCGTTATTATCCCACTTCTAATCCTCCTTGAAAAAACGCTGCTGGCGATGATGGAAGAGGATGTGGCACAGGAGGAGGAGGAGGAAGAGGGATCTTTTCGTAGGGTTTCCGGCCAGTCATTCACAAGTGGTTCTGAGGGTGGGTACCTGCACCCACAAACGCCAGGTACACAATTGTCCAGCCAGGGCACAGTTCTGGAGGATGACGAGGTGGAGAATGAAGAGGAGGAGATGGAGGAGGAGGAGGAGGAACCTTGTTCACAGCAGGGTGGTACCCAGACTAGCTCATGGCCATCACTGGTGCGTGGCTGGGGGGATACAGAGGACACAGACGATACGCCTCCCTCTGGGCAGCCTGAAACACATGAGCGATTACATGCTGCAGTGTCTCCGCAACGACTGCCGAGTTGCCCACATTCTAACTTGTGCTGATTACTGAGTGGCCACGCTGCTAGATCCCCGTTACAAGGACAACGTACCATCCTTAATTCCGTCACTGGAGTGTAATCGCAAGATGCGCGAGTATAAGCGCACGCTGGTATACGCGGTGCTAGTGACATTCCCACCTGACAGTAGGGAACAGTGTAAGGACAAGGCGAAGGCAGAGGAAGAGGTCGCAAAAACAGCTGTGGCACCGCCAGCCCCTTAAAAGGCATGGTTAGTATGGCCGAAATGTGGAAAAGCTTTGTCAGCACGCCACAACAACCAGCACCACCAGCTGATATGGAACGTCTTAGCAGGAGGCAGCATTTCACCAACATGGTGGAGCAGTATGTGTGCACACACCTACACGTACTGAATGACGGGTCTGCCCCCTTCAAACTCTGGGTCTCCAAATTGGGCACATGGCCTGAGCTTGCCCTTTACGCCTTGGAGGTGCTGGCCTGCCCTGCAGCCGGTGTACTGTCTGAACGCGTGCAGGGGGCGTCATCACAGACAAGCGCAGCCGCCTGTCCACAGCCAATGTGGACAAGCTCACATTCATTAAAATGAACCCGGCATGGATCCCACATGACTTGTCCGTACCTTGTGCAGAATAGACATGTATACCGGCACTAAGCAGCCATTGTTATACTGCAGCGCAATTGCTCATTTTTGTATTTTGGATATTTCACACTCTTTTGGAGTGTACCCTAATTAAAAAAATATATATATTAAAACCACAAACCAGTGTTGGCTACCTCGTTTTCCTCCACCGCTGCTTCCACCTACACAGCTACGTCCACCGCCTCCTCAAACTCCTACTCCATATGGAACTCCACCTAATAAATCTTTTTTATTTTTTTATTTGTATGTATTTTATTTTATGTCATTTCACTACTTTGTCTGTTACATTTTCGGGTGAGATTCACCAATTTTTGGGTGTTAAATACCACTGCTATACTTAGTAGACAGGTTAAAAAAATTCACAAATTTGTCTGTTACATTTTCAGGTGAAATTCACCAATTTTTGGGTGTGATGTACCACTGCTATACCTAGTAGACCAGTAAAAAAAATAATAATAATAATTGTCTGTTACATTTTTGGGTGAAATTCACCAATTTTTGGGTGTGATGTACCACTGCTATAACTAGTAGACTGGTAAAAAAAAATAAAAAATTTGTCCGTTACATTTTCGGGTGAAATTCACCAATTTTTGGGTGTGATATACCCCGGCTGTACCTAGTTGACAGGTAAAAACATTTCACTAATTTGTCTGTTACATTATTGGGTGAAATTCACCAATTTTTGGGTGTGATATACCCCTATTAAACAGGTTAAAAAAAATACAAAATTTGGCTGTTACATTTTCGGGTGAAATTCACAAATTTTTGGGTGTGATATACCCCGGCTGTACCTAGTTGACAGGTAAAAACATTTCACTAATTTGTCTGTTACATTTTTGGGTGAAATTCACAAATTTTTGGGTGTGATGTACCACTTTTATACCTCTGCATAGGTGACAGGGACCGAAATTTCAGAAATTCTTCTACTTTAATTTATGCGCGCCAACTCCTTTCATTCAATGCTTAAACTTTAACAAGTTTTACTACATTTGCGCTACAATATTTTGTCCCACATTTGCGCTTTACTAATTTGTACAACATTTGCGCTTAAATAATTTTTACCACATTTGCGCTTTAATAATTTGTCTCACATTTGCGTTTAAATAATTTGTTCAACATTTGCACTTTAACAGCTTTTCCCACATTTTTGCTTGATCAAAAAAAAATGTAATCCATTTTTCTCCCTTGGATGTGGTCTCTCTTTCTCACCCACCCTCTCTGGCGTGGAACCCTGATTCGCCGATACCGTGATCAACATGGTAGGTTCAGAAAAGAACATCGAAAGTTGATAGAGAAGATATCCAAATGGATGGTGGATGTCACTAGGGCACCTCTACATAGGCGACAGAAACATAAATTTAAAAAAATTGTCTGTTACATTGTCAGGTGACATTTTTCAAATTTTGCAGGATATAAACCCCTGCTCTGCATAGTTGACAGGGAATAAAATGTAAGAAATTCTTCTTTAATTGATGCGCGACACATCCTTTCATTCAATGCTTTAACTTTAACAAGTTGCCCCACCTTTGCGCTTTAATACTTTGTCCCATATTTCCACTCTATTATATTTAATTTGAAACAATTAACCTCCCTTGGATGTGGTCTCTCTTTCTCACGAACCCTGATTCGCCGATAACCGTGATCAACATGGTAGGCTCAGAAAAGAACATCGAAAGTTGATTGAGAAGATATCCAAATGGAAGGTGGATGTCACAGGGACGTTCGATCAGGCAGAAGTTATCTACAGTAGAGTCAACAAAGCGACAGCAGGGCCTCTCCTGTCTAACGTTTCCAAATCCAAAATACCCCAGTGACATTCCCTGTAATTTTTTATTAATCATTCCAATAACAGGGCATCTTAAGAGTCGGGAGTGGGTAATTGCCATGCGCCCCCTCCTTAACTTGGAAGCTTATGCTTCAATACTTTGTCCTACATTTCCGCTCGATTACATTTAATTTCATCCATTGACCTCCCTTGGATGTGGTATCCCTTTCTTAGGCTCCCTCTCCGGCCTGGAACCCTGAATCCACGCCGTGTGCCAAACTCTCGGTAATATACTCTCGCATAGCTACTCTTTCGGGTTGGGAAAGATTCTACAACTGAGACTTTAGCAATTTAGCTCCAGGAATAAGTTTGACCGGACAATAATACTCTCGGTGAGGGGGTAACTTCTGATATCCACCCTTAGAGAATACGTCAGAAAAATCTGAAAGAAACGGGGGTAACATCTTAGTGGATACCACAGAAAGTGACGTGCTGATACAGTTGTCTATACAGAAATCACTCCAATTACTGATCTGTCTTGCTTGCCAATCTATGTTACGATTATGTCTGGTCAACTATTGTAAACCTAGCACAAGAGGGGCAGGCAAACCCTTCAGTACAAAACAAGAAATGGACTCAACATGGGAATCACCCACCCTCAAATGAATATCATGCACCATATGAGTCAGACACTTTTGTGAGAGAGGGGCAGAATCAATAGCAAACACAGATATCCCCTTGTTTAATGCACTTGTTTTAAAACCATGACTCTGAACGAACTGATAGTCCACAAGGCTAACCCCTGCCCCACTGTCAACAAATACTTCCAATTCAATATGTTCGGAGTCTAGCGCCTCCATGGCAGGCAGGAGAAATCAGAAACTACCGGTAAAAGACAAGAATACCTTCTCCGACTCCCCTCCCACACTGCAAAGAGTAAGAGAACTAGACCCATTAGTTACAACTTATTTTTTTTTCCTTTTTCACCTTGAGGTTTAATATAAGGACATACATTAATAAAATGTCCTTCTTTACCACAGCAGAATTAAATTCTTCTCTGAACCCTGAAGTTCCTATTACCAGAGCATGAAGAGACCTGTCCCAATTGCATAGGCTCGAGTGTCTATGTTCCCCGCGGGACAGAAGAGGCTGAGTGAGGGGAACCTTGCACTTCTCTCTCAGACATCTATCAATCCGTACGGCCAGGGACATAGCCAAAGAATCAGGGTTTTCGTGGAATGCCAAGGCATCTTTTAGTCTCTCAGACAGCCCTTGACAGAATTGACAACGGAGTGCTGGAGCATTACACTCCGAATTAGTCGCCCATCTCCTAAATTCTGAGCAATTTGACTCTACAGAACGTTTTCCCTGACTCAAACTATGCAGCTTAGATTCAGCCAGAGATCATAAATTTTGATTCAGCATCATAAATAAGGCCTAGGGCCCTAAAAAATTCATCCACCGATCTGAGGGATTGGGAACCGATCGGTAGAGAAAAGGCCCAGGACTGAGTATCACTTTTCAGCAGAGAAATAATAATCCCCACTTTTAGATTTTTATCCCAAGAGGAGAGCGGACGCAGTCGAAAATACATTTTACAAGATTCTCTGAACCTAACAAAATTATCACTCCCCCCAGAAAACCTATCTGGCAGGGCGACTTTAGGTTCAAGGCTGCCCTGGTTCCCACTGATGGAACCAGACACCTGAGAATTCTGAAACTGTGCAACAGAATTACGGAGGTCAGCTACCTCCAAAGATAATCCCTGCATGTGATCCACCAGTGCATTAATAATATCCATATCTGCACCAAGCAAGAAAAATAATGACGGTAGGGGCGGTTGATAATGTCATGGCAAGTTGGGATAAGAGGAACACCAAGTAAATAAACAGCAACAGGTAAACAGACTCTGCCCCAAAGCTAGGGAGGAAATGGTAACCTCCTAACAATCCCTGAGCCTCTCCATGACTGCTGACAGTATGAGCAAGTCCTGAAGGTGAACGAACTGATACGCTGGAACCTAAGCCCTGCTGACACTGAAGCAAACACTAACTTAGGGAGCGGGAAATGAGACAGCAAGTACCTTCCACCGTGAAGGGACCACCGTCTCCCTGAGACCTAGAAGCAACACATGCACAAAGGGGAGAACAGGATGTCTTAGCTTGAGACCAGTGGGAAGTAGAGGCTAGTATAGAACTCCAGGATGAAAATATCAACCGCAAAGTCAGCAGTAAGAGCCGGACTTAAATAGAGCATCTTAAACAGCTAACGAGTAGAACCTGTGGAGAGGGTGGGATCCTGCCCACAACAACAGACAGAAGGGAAACAAAGAAAGACCTGTCAGATAGACTCACGTGCTGCAATCTATCCTATCTTCTCAGATCTCTCACAGGGCAGGCAGTGACAACTATCTGCTGCGGAGGCAGATAGTGACAACTATCTGCTGCGGAGTAATAGACAGTCTGGTTGGAATAAAAACTCAGAGATATCAAATTTTAATGCCACAGCGCAAAAGGTACTTCATAGTTCTGCGCCTGCCACAGTGGAACTATTACCCTCAGAGGGCAAAGCGATAGCACTCCTCAACTTGCACAGTAAAGAGCGCATTAGAGCAGCGGAACGCCAGCATATACCGCCGCACAGCAACTGTTCCCTGAGTGAGCAAGGAAAGACACCTTAGCAGAGCTACTATAGAGGCCATAGAACGTGTGCATTAGTCAAACTGCAGCCGACTCTTAAAGTTGCAGAATGGCAAAGGCAAGATAGTCAGAGAAAGAGCGCCAACCCTCCTGCGATCCATAGAGAGAGAAAGAGACGCATGGTGGGAGGCCAAAGTCCAGAATTAGAGTGCCCGCACCGCTATCCATGAAGAGGCCACGTACTGAAGCCAGCTAGTTTCCCACCACTAGGCTCAAAGCCTGCAGCAGCGTATCCAAGCCAGTGCATCGCAAGTCATCACAGAGCATCGCAGGTCATCACAGAGCATCGCAAGTGATCACAGAGCATCGCAAGTCTGCACAGAGCATCACAAGTCATCACAGAGTATCGCAAATCAGCACAAAGCATCGCAAGTCAGCACAGAGCATCGCAGGTCATCACAGAGCATCGCAAGTGATCACAGAGCATCGCAAGTCTGCACAGAGCATCACAAGTCATCACAGAGTATCGCAAATCAGCACAAAGCATCGCAAGTCAGCACAGAGCATCGCAAGTCAGCGCAAGCATCGCAAGTCTGCACAGAGCATCACAAGTCATCACAGAGTATCGCAAATCAGCACAAAGCATCGCAAGTCAGCACAGAGCATCGCAAGTCAGCGCAAGCATCGCAAGTGATCACAGAGCATCGCAAGTCTGCACAGAGCATCACAAGTCATCACAGAGTATCGCAAATCAGCACAAAGCATCACAAGTCAGCATCAGCGCAAGCATCGCAAAGTCAGAGCTTTCCTTTTATTACTCATCATTGCACATAGATTTTAGCCTAAAGAGACATTTTTGTGTTCGTAAATAAGAGAGTTTAAAGTAAAACAAAGGACAGTTTGTACTGTAGACTCTAAAGTATTTAAAGTCAAATAAATGTATTGCCTGCATTTATCGCTGTTACATTTAAAGTGAAAAGCATCTTTTATTTCTGCATTTTATAATATTGCATTTAAAGTGAAAGGCATCTTATTATTCTTATTTATTGTTATAGCATTTAAAGTAAAATGTCTGAGCCTAGTATTACCATGCCACTGTTAGAGGATACAAAGATGGATAGAGTAGAGGGGGAAGAGCAAGATAACCTGTCTGAGTTAGAAGAGTCCAATGCAGCACTAGTCTTGCCTCAAACAAATCTAGTCCAAACAAATGAACTAAGATGTTCATCACCTGACAGAAAACCAACCCCAAAGATGCTGGAAAATCTGGAGCAAAAAGTAGCATTAAAAGAGAAAAGGTTTGCCCGAATGTATGATAAGTGGAAAGTATACATTAGAGACATTCATAAAAAGCTAAAGCAAGAAAATATAAAAGGGAACTTAAATGATATGGTAGAGACGGTAGAAGAATCTGAATCAGAGCTTATGGCAGCATATGTCAACCTGCGGTCGTTTACGACACCTTCCCAGGATATTGTAAGGACATGAACACATGTACTGCAGTCACTAAAGATTTAGTAAAGCTCATGAGAGAACTTCCATCTGCAGCAAACTATGATAAAGTTAAAGCAAGAAGTAGAATGAATGAGCTTTTTATGAGAGACTATGCTAAGTCCTAGCAGAATTGCCAGCCCTATATCAGAGTCCTTAATAGTGATGAGCGGCAGGTGCCATATTCGATTTCGACGAAATTCGTTTCATATTCGTCGAAATCGAATATTTGTCATTATTCTAGTTATCACGATTAATATGCGATTAATATGCGATTTAAATAATCGCTTATTGCGATTTTAACTTAAGGTTACTTTACTAATGGTTTGATATCTAGAATTAGTGAAGATGATGAATATGACGAATGTATTCGTCATATTCCTCAAAACGAACATAACGAAGAATTCTCCATCTTCGTTTTTAGCTACCTATTCGTCAACTTCGCTAATTCTAGCAATCAAATAGGAAGGTTGACTATAGAGACAGCTAAGTTTAATTCGCTATGCGATTATATTACTTTGCTTTTTTTAAAAAAAAATGAATAGTTAAATACTTAATTATTATAATGATTCTATTTATAAAAAAAAAAAGCAAAGTAATATAATCGTCATAATCGCTAATTCTACCAAGCCAACCATAGTAAACCTGGTCCAAGTTGAAATAGCAATGCGATTAATTCAAGTTATAATTATCGAATTTCGATTTCAACTTAGCACTGCTATATTCCATATTCGTTAATTCTACCCTAATATGGAATATAGTAGCGCTAAGTTGAAATCGAAATTCGATTATTATAACTTGAATTAATCGCATTGCTATTTCAGCTTAGAAGATAGCGAAATATTCTACATCTTCCTCAATTTAAGTTACAATCGCATTACGCGATAATGACAACTACGTAATTATCGAGTAAGGCGATTTATCTTTGTATGTTTAATGCTCCACAAAAGTTAGCTTAACACCATATTACAGTTACAATCGCATTACGCTATAATGACAACTACGTAATTATCGAGTAAGGCGATTTTGTCTTCCCATATCGAGTATAGCTTGCTGAATCTTTTAATCCTAAAATTTGCTTCACATAAAATTTATCAAACAGTGTTGGATATAGTTGCTATACTAGACATCCGTTAAAATAAGCTAAAATGTCTTTCGAAAAATAAATGGCGGGACTTTTACCACAGCAGTGGCCATGAAAAAAGAAATGCGATTTTAAATAAATGCGATAAAAAGCGATAAAATCGTATTTTTTTTTTTTTTTTTTACGAACTGACAGAGCAGAATCGTGAACCATCCCTTCTCCTAGCAACCAATCAGTTAGTAGCCTGCCCCTTCACTAAATAAATAAAGACACCGCCCGGTTGACATTTTGTGGGTTTAGTTGTTGGAGTGAGAGGAGCAAAAGCATTTGTCAGTTGAAATTGTGCATTAATCGAAATTATATTTTATTAGATAGATAGGGATTAGGGAAGTGAATAATTAGATAGTTTGTAGGGTGTAGGGTAGGTCAGAAAGTGAGTTTAGGCAGTGTTAGGGCTCAGTTTATTATATAAAGTTCAGTGTAGAGTAGGGACTAGTTAGTTTGAATTGATAAAATACAGATAGGGAATTAGATAGTACTTTCAGGATCAATTAGCTTAGTTCTTAGGGTTTAGTGTAGGATCAACTATATTATTTACAGATAGAGTTAGGGTTTAGGTTAACTTTGGATATAATAGCTTAGTGTAGGGTTTTAGTTTAGTGTCCTTCTGTGTAAATTTGTAGTCTTTATTGTCTGTTCCAAGTTTGTTCATTTTGTCTTAGTCCGTCCGTCCGTCTTTGTCTTTGTGCCGTTGTAGGTAGTTAGGAGAAAAAAAAACTAAAAAACCAAAAAAAAGTTTTACTGTTACTTGTGTTCGTTTTGTCTTAGTCCGTCCGTCCGTCTTTGTCTTTGTGCCGTTGTAGGTAGTTAGGAGAAAAGAAAACAAAAAAACAAAAAATAGTTTTAGTGTTACTTGTGTTCGTTTTGTCTTAGTCCGTGTCTTTGTAGTTAGTTGAAAACAAAACAAAAAACCAAACAAAAAGTTTTAGTGTTGCTTGTGTTTGTTTTGTCTTAGTTAGTTCGTGTCTTTGTAGGTAGTAGAAAAAAAAAAGTTTTAGTGTTGCTTGTGTTCTTTTTGTCTTTGTCTGGGTTGTTGTGTAGGTAGGTTTAAAAACCATACTAGTGCAAAATAATAAAAAAAAAAAAAAAACATATATTAATAATTAATTAGTCTTTAATTTATTTTTGGTTTCTATAACTTTTATTTTAATATTTTTGTTATTTAATATCATATTTTTTTTTGTCACCGCCCCAATAAAGTTTATTCCATATATTTATATATATTTTCTTTTTTGTTGGTTCTTTAAAAAATGAGCCACAAAGGCGAGGCACGCAGCCAGAGCAGTAGGGGCAGGAGAAGGAACGCCGCTGGACAGCATCCAGCAGTCAGTGGGGCACGCCTGATCCCAGATTTTTTGGGGCGTGGCAGCCGCCCAATGGGTTCTGATGAGGCGGATGCAATTGCGGCTTATGTGGCACAATCCAGCGCCACCGATTCATCCGCCCAGGCTCGCAGCAGGAGCAGCATCATCAGCAGCGTTGGGGCAACTCCTCCTCCTGCTTCACCACCACCCAGTCCCCAAGATGCTACCCTGCTCCTGTTTAGCGACAGTGAGAGGGACATCTTGGGGGAGTTAATGCAGGAGGGTGATCTTGAATTTAGTCCACCCGATTGTCAGGACCTTATGGAAGGGATAGAGGAAGGGGGTACCTCCTGTGAGTACCCCAGTGACATCCCTTCCAACGGGTGCGGGTGGGGTCAGCCACACTACTCCCGCACCTAGTCAGACTCAGGTGTCAGTGAGGGGACAGCAGAGCCATGGCAGGGGCTCCATGTTAGCTGATCCTCTCAGTCCATCACATGGGGGCCTTGAGTCTGAGGAGGAGGGTGACACAGAGTGTGTGCCACCTCCTTCGTCACGTGATAGCAGCACTGACGAAGGTAGGCAGGCGAGGCAAATGGTGCGCCAGGTCACTAGGGAGCCCAGTGTCAGGGGCTCCACTGGTAAGAGCGGCAGGCAGCAGCAGCCAGCTCCTACTGTGCGCACCGAGCCTGAACAGGCGCGGGTATCCTCCGCCCCATCTGACCAGAGGTTTGGGCGGAAGTCGCCTGTTTGGGCCTATTTCACCCTGGCAGCAGATAATGTCACAATTGGCATCTGTCAGCTATGCCATGCCAGGGTGAGGAGAGGGAAGTGTTTGGCTTGGCTGGGTACCACTGCCCTGACCCAGCACCTTAGAGTCAATAACTGGCGGGAGTGGGAAGAGATGCGGGGTGGTCGTAGCAGCAGCGCCACCACGAGTGTGCAGGGGACATCACCTCCTGCCACTGTTCAGAATCAGCAGCAACCGCAGACTCAAATTCACTCCCTCTCCTAGAGGTACTGGTACCGGCAGCCATACCTCTGCCTCCACTGCACCCTCCTCCAGGTCCTCCTCCTTTGCCGTCCGGCGCCAGCCCTCAATTGCTGAGGCTTTTGAACGCACCGCTCCCTACATCCCCGGGGACAGACGCGTGCGTTCTCTCAATGGGCTCCTGGCAAGGGTTATTGCCCAACATCTGCTGCCCTTCAACCTTGTGGATAGCAATCCATTCAGGCAGATGTTGGAGCAGGCCCAACCTAGATGGCGTGTCCCCAGCCGCCATTTCTTCGCCAGGACCGGCGTCCCTGCCCTCCACCAGCATGTGGTGCAGAATGTATCCCTGTCGCTGGATCATGCTGTCAGCGACAGGGTGCATCTGACCATGGATGCCTGGACCAGCAGGCATGGGCAGAGGCGCTACATTAGTTTTACCGCCCATTGGGTGTCCCTCCGAGGCGCCGGGGAGGGAACAGCGGCATCAGACTTTGTGGTGCCGCCACGGGGTGTCCAGGGTAGAAACACTAGCCTCCCTCAAGCCACTGTCTCCACAGCTGCTGAGCCCCCCAGCAAGCGTCCCCGTAGCTACTCATGTGTGGGGCACGTCCGCTGCCAGGCCGTGCTCCAGCTTGTTAGCTTAGGGGAACGGAGACACACTGGACCTGATGTTCTATCAGCACTACAGGATCAGGTCCAGAAGTGGCTAACACCCCGAAGGCTCCAGGCAGGTATGGTTGTCTGTGACAACGGCAGCAAACTCCTCGCCGCCCTCCATGCTGGCAGTCTGACACACGTCCCCTGCATGGCACATGTCCTCAACCTGGTTGTACAGAAATACCTTCGCACATTTCCAGGGTTGAGTGACATTGTGCAACGTGTCCGTCGGATTGCCAGCCACTTCCGACGCTCCCCAACTGCCTCCACGTCCCTGTCCAGACTGCAGCGGGACAACAGCCTGCTGTCATGCCCCACTCTGACGATGTGCGGAGGTCGGCCAGGATAGCAGCACGAGTTTAGTATTTGTTTTGGTGTTGTGCTGAATTCGCCTCTCATCAGGTGCACTGGGTGGAGTCATTAGTTTAAATGGCCTCCAGCTAAGTGCTCTGAGCGGATTATACTGATCATTTTGGTCTGGGAAGTTTGGAGGAAAGGTTGGCTGTCAGTTCCTGCTCTCAGAAATAAGTGGCATTTCTAGTTTGGTTGTTTGTGTCATCTAGCCCATCCAGGTTCTGTGCGAGCAGGCTGCTCCTTTCTCCCCACTTCACCATCTCAGGGAGTTCAGGGTTTTGTTAGTCCAGGCTTGTGGACACAGCACACCTACCTTTAAGGTCTGCCTGTGGGCTGAGCAGTGCAGGGAAAGAGGTCAGGGATTTACTAGGAGGCGACCCTTCCCCTGTCTCTCGTCCAGAGCCTGGTTGGTGTGTTATCATTTATACTGAGTGCACGTCCGCCGTGACATTATAATCCGCCATACTGTGACTGCCATTGCTCAGCGCTTTTGTGATGGCGTCAATTGATGCACTGGTTGACCGCATGCAGGGTTTATCTCTAGAGGTTGCGGATCTGCGTAGTACGGTCACACAGTGTCAGAGAGTGCTGGCATCAGGTACAGGTCAAATTGTTGGGGAGCCTAAAGTCGCTCTTGAGATTGTGCCCTTTTTCATCAGGTAATGAGGATCAGAGGGTGGGTATCATCATGTCTTTGCTTAAAGGGGACGCGCAATCCTGGGCTTTTTCTCTGCCGCCCGGTTCTCTGGCCCTCCGGTCGGTGGAAGAATTTTTTAAAGCCCTGGGATTGATTTATGATGACCCAGATCGAGTTTCGATGGCTGAATCAAAATTACGTAACTTACTACAGGGTAAACATACTGCTGAAGTTTACTGCACAGAGTTTAGGAGGTGGGCTACTGAGTCGGGGTGGAACGACCCCACGTTACATAGTCAGCTTTGTCAGGGGTAGGGATGAGCGAACCCGAACATTTTTGTTAAAGTCTGGGTTCGGGTTCGGTGTTTGGCGCTTTCTTGGCGCTTTTTGAAAGGCTGCAAAGCAGCCAATCAACAAGCGTCATACTACTTGCTCCAAGAGGCCATCACAGCCATGCCTACTATTGGCATGGCTGTGATTGGCCAGTGCAGCATGTGACCCAGCCTCTATTTAAGCTGGAGTCACGTAGCGCCGCACGTCACTCTGCTCTGATCAGTGTAGGGATAGGATGCAGCTGCTGCTGTGAGGGAGAGATTAGGCAGTGATTTACTTACTGAAGTGATCGATCTACAGCTGTGTATCATACAACCTCTGCTATTCAATTGCTCACTGTTTTAAGGCTGCCCAGAGCGTTTTTCAGTCACTTTTTTCTGGGGTGATCGGCGGCCATTTTGTGTCTTGTGGTGCACCAGCACAAGCTGCCACCAAGTCCATTTTTAACCATCAATAGTGTGTTTGTTTTTTTGCTGTATCCTACATCAGGGGCTTGGCTGTGCTTGCTATTTTATTGAGGGGTAAAATACAATTGCCAAAATAGCAGTACCCTAAATCTGGTGTTTCAGCTGTGGCTAGCCAATTTTAATACTGTCTGCTGTCTGCCGAAGCACAGTTTTTGTTCTGGGTTGAATACAATTCCCAACTTAGCAACTCCCTAAATAATTGTTTTCTGCTGTATCAGGCCAAGTTTAAATTTATCCATAAAAGGGTATATTAGATTGAAGGTGCGGATAGGGACATCCTCAATAACTTCACATGCTACCGTGCATTTCCAAGTCTAATTCTGTCCATGAAAGGGATACCTGTCATCCAGGGCCTAAATACTAGGCCTACAATTTATATTCAGATAAATCTGTTGTTACTGCTGTGGCTGGTCAATCTATTTAGTGTCCGCCAAAGCACAGTTTTTGTTCTGGGTTGAAATACAATTCGCAACTTAGCAATTCCCTAAATCAGTGGTTTCTGCTGTATCAGGCCAAGGTTAAATCTATCCATAAAAGGGTATATTACATTGAAGGTGCGGATAGGGTCATCCTCAACAACTTCACACGCTACCGTGCATTTCCAAGTCTAATTCTGTCCGTAAAAGGGATACCCGTCATCCAGGGCCTAAATACTAGGCCTACAATTTATATTCAGCTAAATCTGTCGTTACTGCTGTGCCTGTATTAGTGTAATACGGTACCTAAATAGATAGCCAGATAGTGTTAGGTGTCTGTAAAAAAAGGCCTGAATTTGAATTCAATACATTGGGCCAAATAATTTATTTTTTATTTTGGTGAACGGTAACAATGAGGAAAACATCTAGTAAGGGACGCGGACACGGACATGGTCGTGGTGGTGTTAGTGGACCCTCTGGTGCTGGGAGAGGACGTGGCCATTCTGCCACAGCCACACGTCCTAGTGTACCAACTACCTCAGGTCCCAGTAGCCACCAGAATTTACAGCGATATTTGGTGGGGCCCAATGCCGTTCTAAGGATGGTAAGGCCTGAGCAGGTACAGGCATTAGTCAATTGGGTGGCCGACAGTGGATCCAGCACGTTCACATTATCTCCCACCCAGTCTTCTGCAGAAAGCGCACAGATGGCGCATGAAAACCAAGCCCATCAGTCTGTCACATCACCCCCATGCATATCAGGGAAACTGTCTGAGCCTCAAGTTATGCAGCAGTCTCTTATGCTGTTTGAAACCCTGCTGGCAGGGTTTCCCAAGGGCGTCCACCTAGCCCTTCCCCAGCGGTGGAAGACATAGAATGCACTGATGCACAACCACTTATGTTTCCTGATAATGAGGACATGGGAATACCACCTCAGCACGTCTCTGATGATGACGAAACACAGGTGCCAACTGCTGCGTCTTTCTGCAGTGTGCAGACTGAACAGGAGGTCAGGGAGGAAGACTGGGTGGAAGACGATGCAGGGTACGATGAGGTCCTAGACTCCACATGGAATGAAGGTCGTGCCACTAACTTTCAGAATTCGGAGGAAGAGGCAGTGGTGAGACCGAGCAAACAGCGTAGCAAAAGAGGGAGCAGTGGGAAAAAACGCAGAACACCCGCCGCCAAGAGACTCCGCCTGCTACTGGCCACCGCCATCTGGCACCCCAAAGGCAGCTTCAAGGAGTTCCCTGACGTGGCAGTTCTTCAAACAATGTGCTGACGACAAGACCCGAGTGGTTGAAGCAAGGCATTAACGTTCTGAACCTTAGCACGACCTGCATGACCAGGATCCTGCATGCAAAGCATGAACTGCAGTGGAGTAAACACCTTAAAAACAAGGAACTCACTCAGGCTCCCCCTGCTACCTCTTCTGCTGCTGCCGCCTCGGCCTCTTCCTCCGCCTCTGGAGGAACGTTGGCACCTGCCGCCCAGCAAACAGAGGATGTACCACCAACATCACCACCTCCGTCACCAAGCATCTCAACCATGTCACACGGCAGCGTTCAGCTCTTCATCTCACAAACATTTGAGAGAAAGCGTAAATTCCCACCTAGCCACCCTCGATCCCTGGCCCTGAATGCCAGCATTTCTAAACTACTGGCCTATGAAATGCTGTCATTCAGGCTGGTGGACACAGACAGCTTCAAACAGCTCATGTCGCTTGCTGTCCCACAGTATGTTGTTCCCAGCCGCCACTACTTCTCCAAGAGAGCCTTACCTTCCCTGCACAACCAAGTATCCGATAAAATCAAGTGTGCACTGCGCAACGCCATCTGTGGCAAGGTCCACCTAACCACAGATACGTGGACCAGTAAGCACGGCCAGGGACGCTATATCTCCCTAACTGCACACTGGGTAAATGTAGTGGCGGCTGGGCCCCAGGCGGAGAGCTGTTTGGCGCACGTCCTTCCGCCGCCAAGGATCGCAGGGCAACATTCTTTGCCTCCTGTCTACTCCTCCTCCTACTCAGCTTCCTCCTCCTCTTCTTCCACCTGCTCATCCAGTCAGCCACACACCTTCACCACCAACTTCAGCGCAGCCCGGGGTAAACGTCAGCAGGCCATTCTGAAACTCATATGTTTGGGGGACAGGCCCCACACCGCACAGGAGTTGTGGCGGGGTATAGAACAACAGACCGAGGAGTGGTTGCTGCCGGTGAGCCTCAAGCCCGGCCTGGTGGTGTGCGATAATGGGCGAAATCTCGTTGCAGCTCTGGGACTCACATCCCTTGCCTGGCGCATGTGCTGAATTTAATGGTGCAGAAGTTCATTCACAACTACCCCGACATGTCAGAGCTGCTGCATAAAGTGCGGGCCGTCTGTGCGCGCTTCCGGCGTTCACATCCTGCCGCTGCTCGCCTGTCTGCGCTACAGCGTAAATTCGGCCTTCCTGCTCACCGCCTCATATGCGACGTGCCCACCAGGTGGAACTCCACCTTGCACATGCTGGACAGACTGTGCGAGCAGCAGCAGGCCATAGTGGAGTTTCAGCTGCAGCACGCACGGGTCAGTCGCACTGCGGAACAGCACCACTTCCCCACCAATGACTGGGCCTCCATGCGAGACCTGTGTGCCCTGTTGCGCTGTTTCGAATACTCCACCAACATGGCCAGTGGCGATGACGCCGTTATCAGCGTTACAATACCACTTCTATGTCTCCTTGAGAAAACACTTAGGGCGATGATGGAAGAGGAGGTGGCCCAGGAGGAAGAGGAGGAAGAGGGGTCATTTTTAGCACTTTCAGGCCAGTCTCTTAGAAGTGACTCAGAGGGAGGTTTTTTGCAACAGCAGAGGCCAGGTACAAATGTGGCCAGACAGGGCCCACTACTGGAGGGCGAGGAGGATGAGGAGGTGGAGGAGGATGAGGATGAAGCATGTTCACAGCGGGGTGGCACCCAACACAGCTCGGGCCCATCACTGGTGCGTGGCTGGGGGGAAACGCAGGACAATGACGATATGGCTCCCACAGAGGACAGCTTGTCCTTACCTCTGGGCAGCCTGGCACACATGAGCGACTACATGCTGCAGTGCCTGCGCAACGACAGCAGAGTTGCCCACATTTTATCATGTGTGGACTACTGGGTTGCCACCCTGCTGGATCCCCGGTACAAAGACAATGTGCCCACCTTACTTCCTACACTGGAGCGTGATAGGAAGATGCGCGAGTACAAGCGCACGTTGGTAGACGCGCTACTGAGAGCATTCCCAAATGTCACAGGGGAACCAGTGGAAGCCCAAGGCGAAGGCAGAGGAGGAGCAAGAGGTCGCCAACGCAGCTGTGTCACGGCCAGCTCCTCTGAGGGCAGGGTTAGCATGGCAGAGATGTGGAAAAGTTTTGTCACCACGCCACAGCTAACTGCACCCCCACCTGATACGGAACGTGTCAGCAGGAGGCAACATTTCACTAACATGGTGGAACAGTACCTGTGCACACCCCTCCACGTACTGACTGATGGTTTGGCGCCATTCAACTTCTGGGTCTCCAAATTGTCCACGTGGCCAGAGCTAGCCTTTTATGCCTTGGAGGTGCTGGCCTGCCCGGCGACCAGCGTTTTGTCTGAACGTGTATTCAGCACGGCAGGGGGCGTCATTACAGACAAACGCAGCCGCCTGTCTACAGCCAATGTGGACAAGCTGACGTTCATAAAAATGAACCAAGCATGGATCCCACAGGACCTGTCCATCCCTTGTGCAGATTAGACATTAACTACCTCCCCTTAACCATATATTATTCTACTCCAGGGCACTTCCTCATTCAATCCTTTTTTTATTTTCATTTTACCATTACATTGCGGGGCAACCCAAAACTGAATGAACCTCTCCTCTGCCTGGGTGCCGGGGCCTAAATATGTGACAGTGGCCTGTTCCAGTGGTGGGTGACGTGAAGCCTGATTCTCTGCTATGACATGAAGCCTGATTCTCTGCTATGGGACCTCTCTCCTCTGTCTGGGTGCCGGGGCCTAAAAATATCTGAGAATGGCCTGTTCCAGTGGTGGGTGACATGAAGCCTGATTCTCTGCTATGGGACCCCTCTCCTCTGTCTGGGTGCCGGGGCCTAAATATCTGACAATGGCCTGTTCCAGTGGTGGGTGACATGAAGCCTGATTCTCTGCTATGACATAAAGCCTGATTCTCTGCTATGACTTGAAGCCTGATTCTCTGCTATGACATGAAGCCTGATTCTCTGCTATGGGACCTCTCTCCTCCGTCTGGGTGTCGGGGCCTAAATATCTGACAATGGCCTGTTCCAGTGGTGGGTGACGTGAAGCCTGATTCTCTGCTATGACATGAAGCCTGATTCTCTGCTATGACTTGAAGCCTGATTCTCTGCTATGACATGAAGCCTGATTCTCTGCTATGGGACCTCTCTCCTCTGTCTGGGTGCCGGGGCCTAAATATCTGACAATGGCCTGTTCCAGTGGTGGGTGACGTGAAGCCTGATTCTCTGCTATGACATGAAGCCTGATTCTCTGCTATGACTTGAAGCCTGATTCTCTGCTATGACATGAAGCCAGATTCTCTGTTATGGGACCTCTCTCCTCTGTCTGGGTGCCGGGGCCTAAATATCTGACAATGGCCTGTTCCAGTGGTGGGTGACGTGAAGCCTGATTCTCTGCTATGACATGAAGCCTGATTCTCTGCTATGGGACCTCTCTCCTCTGTCTGGGTGCCGGGGCCTAAAAATATCTGAGAATGGCCTGTTCCAGTGGTGGGTGACATGAAGCCTGATTCTCTGCTATGGGACCTCTCTCCTCTGTCTGGGTGCCGGGGCCTAAATATCTGACAATGGCCTGTTCCAGTGGTGGGTGACATGAAGCCTGATTCTCTGCTATGACATAAAGCCTGATTCTCTGCTATGACTTGAAGCCTGATTCTCTGCTATGACATGAAGCCTGATTCTCTGCTATGGGACCTCTCTCCTCCGTCTGGGTGTCGGGGCCTAAATATCTGACAATGGCCTGTTCCAGTGGTGGGTGACGTGAAGCCTGATTCTCTGCTATGACATGAAGCCTGATTCTCTGCTATGACTTGAAGCCTGATTCTCTGCTATGACATGAAGCCTGATTCTCTGCTATGGGACCTCTCTCCTCTGTCTGGGTGCTGGGGCCTAAATATCTGACAATGGCCTGTTCCAGTGGTGGGTGACGTGAAGCCTGATTCTCTGCTATGACATGAAGCCTGATTCTCTGCTATGACTTGAAGCCTGATTCTCTGCTATGACATGAAGCCAGATTCTCTGTTATGGGACCTCTCTCCTCTGTCTGGGTGCCGGGGCCTAAATATCTGACAATGGCCTGTTCCAGTGGTGGGTGACGTGAAGCCTGATTCTCTGCTATGACATGAAGCCTGATTCTCTGCCATGAGACCTCTCTCCAATTGATATTAGTTCATTTTAATTTATTTTATTTTTATTTTTATTCATTTCCCTATCCACATTTGTTTGCAGGGGATTTACCTACATTTTGCTGCCTTTTGCAGCCCTCTAGCCCTTTCCTGGGCTGTTTTACAGCCTTTTTAGTGCCGAAAAGTTCGGGTCCCCATTGACTTCAATGGGGTTCGGGGCGAAGTTCGGGTCGAGTTCGGATCCCGAACCCCAACATTTCCGGGAAGTTCGGCCGAACTTCTCGAACCCGAACATCCAGGTGTTCGCTCAACTCTATTGACTAGATAATTGCATTATTGAGAAATAGAACAGGTGTTCCTAATAATTCTTTAGGTGAGTGTATATTTACTCTGGCAGAAGGACCATGATTCGCGCGGGTATATTCCATGTATTTTTTTTTTCATGCTTCAATGGGTCATGAAATGAAATCAACAGTATGCTATTAATAGTGAAAGGAGAACAGGCTAATTTTCTATAATTTGACAATGATGGCCCATATCTTTGACTGTGCAATAGTTATGGAAAATCCTGCGCTTGTGGTGGGTCCCCCATGAATTTATGAACAATTACACGCCACCCCTCTGCCTTACAGGAGACCGTCACCCCTTTACTCGTGTGAGTGAGGCCCCAGCTTTGTCATGTCTAGGTTCTATCTTCTACCCTCGGTACAGGCTTCATTTTGGGGTGGCTCTCATATCAGTACCATAATTACGGCCCGAGTTTTTGAAAAATGTATTTTCCTGGGTGGCTAAGAGACTGGCCCTACATGTCTCATTATGCTAATCCTCCCTCCCAGCTCTCTTCATGTCTGAGGTGTAAATTAACCAGGCATAAAGGTAGGGTAAATTAGCATGTGTTTAGCTTGGGTGCCTAACAATAGCACTAAGAGACCTACGGTCTGATGTTTCCTTATGAAGCTGCATGAGGTGTGAGGTGATCTCAGCAGATGGTTATTAGGGTCTGTTGTCTTCAGAGGCTACAGGTGCGGCCATATGGACGTCCTGCTTCTTGGCTTAATATTCTTAATATTATTTTTATATATTTATTATATTATTTTACATTAACAGTTACCCTTAATTATACTACTAAAAAAAATTATGAATAAGATCCGGACAGGGACGTAACATTGCGTAAGACCTACCTCATAGCATATCGCTGTGTAGTTGTGCCATCATCCAGATGACTGAATATTTCAGGAACTGAAAAGTGGTCAAAACTTGTGATCAGTGCTTCTTGCAACCGGGGATAGGACCAGCGAGCTTGTATTAACTGATAAGACAACATGTGTATGGCTGTTAGGCTTGTATTGGCTATCATACTGTTATTTATTTGGGTATGTATCGGGATAGTACGTCCAAGAGAGCATAGAACACCGCAAGAATTCTTTCCTGTTAGCAATGGATCTGTGTTGAAAATTTTATTGGAATCAATGGTTGATTTCCGGAGTTTGTGAGGGACATACATACATACGGTACATTATATATATATATATATTTATATGTAAAATGAATGAGTTGCTACATTTCTAACCATGTACAAAGTAAACAATTTGAGATGAATATAAACAATGACTTTCATAAGAGAACATGTACATTACTGAGTGTTGGCGATGTTATGTCAGCATTGTACTGGGACATTACTTTGTCTCGGATCTACGTGATCCATTGACATGGTCCAGCATATGGTTGGACCAATTCTTCACTATGACTATTTTCTTGTGCCGGTGGTCATGTGTGTGCCACAATTCAAACCGAATACTGCGGACTGTGGCGCTCATGGCAGCACGCGTGACGGGACCAGCTCCAATCATAGACCTTGTACAACATGTATACATGTAATGCAATTTTTTTTTTATAAAACTAATAGTAATGTGATCAAGTCATTATTTCATTGAATTTAAATTGTATGTGTGCAGTGTATGAGGAATGGTGTTTTGTCCATCTGAGGAGAGGTGTACCTGTCTAGTGAAGTGACGGTACGGTATGGGGTGTACAGCTGGTTCGCCTCCCCGTGGTGCACCCTGGGTAACGCTAAATGAAGTCGATCATTACTTCTCCTAAACTGTGCATGTTTGTGTGTGAGTGAGGAGGTGGGGGGGATGAGTTGAAGGAGGGGGGTTTAAGCTGGTGGAGGGTTTTTACGGGGGGAGGGGGGTTGGTGTGGTTTTTATAGCGTGGGATATACATTGTGTAGCCCGTAAATAGAGGTGCTATGTGCATATGAGAGATATTTGTCTGCTATCCATATATACATGTTACAGACATTGTAGTGTGATGTAACCGCTTTAATTTGTGTGACACAATTAAACAGCTTCACAGCCAATGACCTAGCTATACTTCCGCGGCTGATGTGCGTGACCGTCAGTAATACTGATGGTGGACATTTAACCCATAAGATGCAGTGGTAACTTGTTAACTGTAACAATACAAGCAATATGAAACTTTAAGCAATACTGTGTGATTCGCAATGCGACCAATATTCTATCATTGGCATTCCAGCTTTGGCAAATTTGGTATAGGAGGTATTGTTAGACTTAACCTCTTCAGGACACATGACATACCGGGAAAGACATGTTGTCCTGTTACTTAAGTTTACGGCTTTACCTGCCGTTTGCGGCGGCGATCGGCGGTGCCATCGGGTTCCCAATGCGGCTGTGCGGGGACCAGATGGCATGGAAGGCAGCACGATGCCTAAGGAAGGGGGGGAGGGGAGACAGAAAGAAGAAAAATATTTAAAAAAAAATTGATAATGTAAAAATTATTACAATCAGTCAGATCTTCTAGCCGCCCCATATCCTAATCCACTTCTCATCCACATCTCTCTGCCTATACAGAATCTGTTCATAGTTTTTTACCATGTTAACTAGATTTATCCAGGTGTTTAATTCTGGAATGTGCCGAGCAAACCAGGTCCGGCTAACCGGAATTCTAGCTAACAGCAATATCCTACCTCGAAGAATCTTTTGATACTTATGGCTAGTTATTGTGGAAAACTCATTAAGCAAGAACACTTGAGGTTCAAAGGGTATTTGTATTTTAAGTTTAGAAATAAGAAAATTATTGATATTATTCAAGTATTTTCTAAGTTCTGAGCAGGTCCAGATCATATGGAGGTAGTCCGCACCTAGGATATCGCATCTAGGGCACTTGGATGTATCTCTTAGCCCACATTTATTTAGCCATATAGGGGTAACATATAGTCTATGGCAGATATTAAAATATATTATACTATCGTTAAAGTTCTGGGATAGTGAGCCTAAATTAGCGAAGATATTCCCCCACCCTTCTAGTTGTATATTCGGACAATCCAACTCCCAGGCTCTTTGTCCTGGTCACTGTCTATCCCAAAACAATGCCTTAAGTAATAGTTTATATATATTTGAAATCTTCAATCTTAAAGGTGTCCTCCCTTTCCAATCATTTAAAAAAGATGAACTATCTATATTCAACACCAATTTATCATCCCGACTAGATAATGCTGAACGCAGCTGGATATACCTAAACCATGAAAGGTTTTCTACATTATGTGATAACTCTGTGAATGACTTAATCTCTCTATTATTAACTACTTGTGAGATGTAAAAAATCCTATTCTTTGGCCAAAATGTGTCAGTTGCTATACCATCTAACATCTGTAAGTGTACGTTGTGCAAAAGAGGCGTGAATGTGAGTGAACCCTTTACCTTCAGCCATGTTCTAGTAGTAGACCACACTTTAGAAAGTAATTTTATAGTCTCTCTATGATTCCGCTCTTGACTACTCAATAGCCCGGATTCCAAAAGGGTAAATATATTATTATGTGAATAGCTCCCTACTAAGCTCCCTAGAAGTGCACTATTTTTCCATTCATAACACATCAGTAGCTGGGCAACAATAAAATACTCTTAAAGATAGGGGAGATTTAAACCCCCATATTCCAGTGGTTTGTATAGATGTTCCAATTTTAGCCGGACTCATTTTCTTCCCCACACTAAATCATTAATTATTCTTTCCATAAGTTTAAAATATTTATCTTCTATCCAGGTAGGTGTATTCCTGAGCACATACAGAAATTGTGGTAGTATCACCATTTTAACCAATGAAACTTGGTCTGCTCTGGATAGAGGAAGTCTCAACCACATCCCTATTTTTGCTCTAGTTTTCGTTATCAATGGGATCAAATTAAGTTGGGCAAAATTTTCAACCCTGGACGATATAATCAAGCCCAAGTATTGAAAAGCGTCAACGATGTCCAACTGAGTTACAAGAACCTCCTTCTGGGGTAGCGGGTCTATTGGCATCAAACTGGTCTTAGACCAGTTTATAAGAAGACTGGACACCTCACCAAATGATTTAACCATTTGAATGATTCTGGGGAGAGTTGTTTCCGTGTGGTCTATAAAAAAAAGAACATCATCCGCATATAGTGAGATACGGTCTTGCACTCCTAGTATTCCAAATACTTTAACCTGATCATCCTGCCTAATGGCCACAGCTAGGGGCTCAATGTAGATATCAAATAACAATGGGGATAATGGGCAACCCTGGCGCGTACCTCTATTTAGATCGAAACTGGTGTTCAAGATCCCGTTAAGACTCAGTATTGCCGTAGGGGATCTTTACAATAATTTAAGGATATTTATAAATCTTTCCCAAATGCCCATCCTTGTCAAAACCCTCCAGAGGAAGCGCCACTCCACCCTGTCAAAGGCCTTAGAGGCATCCAGTGACAGGATGGAGCGGGCGGTCCCCCCAGGGGCCTGTATGTTGTCAAAGAGCCGATGCAGATTGTGATGCGTGCCCTTTTTTTGAATAAAGCCATTCTGATCTGGGTGGACAATGGAGGAAATAACCCGGGAGAGCCTTGTGGCAAAAATCCTTGCAAGGAGTTTTACATCTGCATTAAGCAGTGAAATCGGTCTATACGATCCCAGATCTGCGGGGTCCTTACCTTTTTTGGGGATTAATGTTATTACGGCTTCCATCATTAAGTCTGTCAAGTTCCTGAATCGAGAACTCTACCTCAAGTGCTTTCTTTTGGTCCAGAGTAATATTTGGAAACTATGGATGAGCGAACCCGAACTGTATAGTTCGGGTTCGTACCGAATTTTGGGGTGTTCGTGACACGGACCCGAACCCGAACATTTACGTAAAAGTCTGGGTTCGGGTTCGGTGTTCGGCGCTTTCTTGGCGCTTTTTGAAAGGCTGCAAAGCAGCCAATCAACAAGCATCATACTACTTGCCCCAAGAGGCCATCAGAGCTATGCCTACTATTGGCATGGCTGTGATTGGCCAGTACAGCATGTGACCCAGCCTCTATTTAAGCTGGAGTCACGTAGCGCTGCACGTCACTCTGCTGATTGAAGCGTAGGGAGAGGTTGCAGCTGCGACGTTAGGGCGAGATTAGGCAGGGATTTACTCAGCAAAAACACTTAATGAAGTGATCGATCTACAGCTGTGAATCATTCAACTTCTGCTAGTTAATTGCTCACTGTTTTTAGGCTGGCCAGAGCGTTTTTCGGTCACTTTTTTTCGGCGGCCATTTTGTGTCTTGTGGTGCGCCAGCACAGGCTGCCACCAAGTCCATTTAACCATCAATAGTGTGTTTTTATTTTTTCTATATCCTACATCAGGGTCTTGGCTGTGCTTGCTATTTTATTGAGGGGTGAAATACAATTGCCAAAATAGCAGTACCCTAAATCTGGTGTTTCAGCTGTGGCTAGCCAATTGTAATACTGTCTGCTGTCTGCCGAAGGATATTTTTTTTTTCTGGGGTAAAATTCAATTGCCATAATAGCAATACCCTAAATCTGGTGTTCCAGCTGTGGCAGGACAAGTTTCATAGTGTCCGTCAAAGGATAGTTTTTGTTCTGTTTTGAAATTCAATTCCCAAAATACCAATACCCTAAATCAGTGGTTTATGCTGTTGCAGGCCAAGTTAAAATCTGTCCGTAAAAGGGTATATTACACTCAGCGTGCATCTCCAATTGTATTTTTGTTCCGTAAAAGGGTATATTACACAAACTGTTAAATTACAATTGCTGAAAGCATAAGCCTTTAAATTTGCACGCACTATTGTGCATCTCACATAGTGTATTTATGTCCGTAAAAGGGTATATTACATTGAAGGTGCAAATTCAAGTGCTGATAGGGTCATCCTCAATAACTTCACACGCTACCGTGCATCTCCAAGTCTAATTCTGTCAGTAAAAGCAAACCTGTCATCCAGGGCCTAAATACTAGGCCTACAATTTATATTCAGCTAAATCTGTTGTTACTGCTGTGCCTGTATTAGTGTAATACGGTACCTAAATAGATAGCCAGATAGTGTTAGGTGTCTGTAAAAAAAGGCCTGAATTTGAATTCAATACATTGGGCCAAATAATTTTTTACTTATTGTGGTGAACGGTAACAATGAAGAAAACATCTAGAAAGGGACGCGGACATGGTCGTGGTGGTGTTAGTGGACCCTCCTATGCTATGTCTGCTATGACATGAAGCCTGATTCTCTGCTATGACATGAAGCCTGATTCTCTGCTATGGGGCCTCTCTCCTCTGTCTGGGTGCCGGGGCCTAAAAATATCTGACAGTGGACTGTTCCAGTGGTGGGTGACATGAAGCCTGTTTTTCTGCTATGACATGAAGACTGATTCTCTGCTATGGGACCTCTCTCCTCTGTCTGGGTGCCGGGGCCTAAAAATATCTGACAGTGGCCTGTTCCAGTGGTGGGTGACGTGAAGCCTGATTCTCTGCTATGCCATGAAGACAGATTCTCTGCTATGGGACCTCTCTCCAATTGATATTGGTTAATTTTTTTTTTTGCTCAGGCCCTTTGAGGAGGCCACTTTATTTATCAGTTGCCAGGACTACAGGATGAATGATGTCATTCCACTGCTTCATGTCCTGGAACAGATGCTGCCAAATCTGGCTGGCCAGGGGACAGAAGACATGGTGCCTATATCTCATGGCCACCTGAGCCCTGTGGGGACTGAACTGGAGTAGGACATTCACGGACAAGCAATGTATATAGAAATGGGTGGTTTATCTGCACAAGTGACAGGAGAGGAGCAGGAGGAGCTTGAGGGTGATGAGGAAGATGACCAGTATGCAGTACATATGGCGGAAGGGAGTCCTTCCAAGTCCCTTGAGCATAGTGACAGCTGTATTATCACCATTTCGCAGAGGGATGACTACTGAATCTCCACCACTCTACCACCCTCACTAACCCTCACCCTCACTAACACTCCAAAATGGGGGATTTTTTCCCACCCGCTAACTACTTTGGAGATATCCTTTGTAGTCAGTTGGCTGCTGCTTTTGTGTGTCATCAGCTATCCTCACGAAGGTCTGACCTATAACGGCCCTCTGCACTCATATTCCACTGTCATGACTGTTGAAGGGGGTGTGGGGGCAGGAGCAGCACCAGCTCCATCAGCAGCAACTTCAGTCTGGAGTCTCTAATGAGCACTTTTCTTCACCCGCCTACTGAAAAAAAACACCCACCAGCAGTTGCAGCAGCTAGACATGGAGCAGAATCTGAATCAGCAGGTGGGGGCATACTTAGACTGTACCCTGCCACCCCACATCTAATATCCCCTGAACTACTGGGCAACCAAACTTGATTTGTGGCCACAACTGGCAGAGTTTACCCTGGGCAAGCTACCTACCTGGCCAGTAGTGTGGCATCAGAGCAAATGTTTAGTGCAGCAGGAGGCATAGTTACCTTAAGGAGAACTCACCTTTTCACCCAAAATTTTGAAAGACTAACCTTTGTAAAGATTAATCTGGTGTGGATAAGCCAAGATTTCCACACGCCAGTGCCTGATGCATCAGACTAGATCGTTCTGGGTGCCACACCAAAACTGTGCAAAAAAAGACCCGTTTTTTTCTGCTCAACTGCTTCAGCCACTATTCTGATGCTGCCACCGGTCTGATACCACACACCTGCTGCCACTGCTGCCTCTTCTCCTATTGCCACCCACCACCCTGTGTTGTTACTGCCACTGCTGTTACCAACCTGACCATTCTGTGACTGGGCCACTCTGTTGACTCCTCTTGCGGTTGCCACCCTCCCCACTCTATAACGGGGTTTGCTCATTTCTAATTTATGTGTATTTAATTGTTCGTCCCAGTGGTTTAATGGCCATAATCTACCTGACAGACTCCCTATAAATCCTCCCTGCCAATGAGTAATTCCTGGAGTATAATCTCCCTAATCAGGAGGAAGCTGTACTGGATTAATACCTGGACTAATACTCCTTATTACAATCATTGTGTATTCTAGCATTGCACATTGTGTGATGAGCACCTGGTGCACACGGCAGGATGAGCAGATTTCTTCTCAATTCTCTCAGGGATTTTTGCCATTTTCATAATTTAATAAAATAAGAGCCTGAAATAAGGAGAAGAAGAGAATTATTAGAGAAGAGAATCTGGAATTATCCTGGTGACGTTCCTCTGCACCTGGAGCTCTGTGCTGATGGTCTCTATATAGTGCGGCCGGAGAGCTGAGGATCTGCAGAGCTGTCCCTGAAAGCATGAAATCCCATCTGTCTGTGTGCAAGGATCTATCTCTGGTGGATGCAGCAGCTTCTGTCCGTGCTGTTATATTCTGGATCATTGTCCTGAGTGCATCATGTTGTGGAGACAGAAGAGCGGAGCCATCATCATCACAATGTCACCTTACATCCACTACCTCTAACTTATATTATAAAAAGAGTGGTGACATCATTATTGGAGGACTCTTCTCTGTCCTGTGGCTCGAGCCTACAATACCAAGTTTTAAAAACCGTGAAGGAAGATTTGTATCTGCTTTGTAAGTACTTTACCCCCCCCCCCCCCCATATATCTTCTTATCTCAGTTGTACGTCTATACTGTATATTCATCTTCTTATAGTGTTAGATCTACCAGGAAATATTTCAGAGTGTAGAAAACTGTGATGTCTCTGAGAATTTGGTTGTCTATGTTTGATTCTTGGGGAATGTTGCTGCTGGTGCGGCCGTAAGTCTAACCAGGGCAGAGGGGGGATGTATTCCTACTGCTCTACTGCGCTGGACCGGACAAGTATGTTACAGCTCCGGGACACATGGGGTTTGGTTCTACAGATCTCCACAGAGGAAGCTGCGGCCAGCTGGACATCTCCCTGCAGTGGTTGCATGTAGAGAATACATTATAATATGATTGTGTGATACCGCATTGTCTAATAGTGACCACTGTAGACGTGATAAATGACCAGAAACATGTGTGCTGCTTTCACAGCCCTCTTCTCAGGAGCTTAGCTGCTGAATTGGCTTTTATCTTTGCTGTTCATTCAATTAATAATGATCCAGAACTTCTCCCGAATATCACTCTGGGTTATCATGTGTTTGAAGCTTCTGGGGATGAGATGAAATCTGTACAAAGCGTCCTACGGATTCTGTCTGGTGAAGGTTATGATGTTCCAAACTATTCCTGTAGGAAACATGAGGAAGTTGCTGGTTTTGTGGGATATTCCTTTGAAATGGAACACATTTTACATATGTATGGCTACAGCAAGGTGAGTCTGACCTGAGGATGGTGGGAGTGGTGATTTAAAGTTCTACAAACCAATGAAAAATAGTATTTTGGACAGAATTAAATAGCAAATAAGAGATTAACAAATTTCTTGAAATTAGTTTCAGGTCCGATTCTATCAATCAGAAATAAAAAGCTGTTAAATAAATTCAACCTCAATAGAAAATGTTCCAATTGGCCTAAAAATTGATGAATGAGAGGGGGACGTGGTCGGTGGCACATGGGGTAGGCTGCAGTTCATCTGAGCTCCGGCGCTATCATCCTTATTAGCGGCTCACAGCATTTCTCAGCAATTCAGGCCACCTGCAGCAAATTGGACTTGTTCCTGGGACCCGGCGGAGATGGCCAGAACAAAATAGAAGATGGTGTCTTCAAATCTCACCGAGTGCTACCCGGTGCTCTTCAAGATGGCGGCAGCAGCGTCCTGAGGTCCTCTGGTGATCCAGCAGCTGCCGCTCTCTCCCCAGCAGCATTGTCGCTGTGCCCTATATCTAGACCTCCTTCTGAACCCTCTGTCCCCTCAACAATCATCACAGGAGCTCAACATGGGGCTGGGAGTTCCTCTCCTTTGGGTCATCCATCCATTCAAGGTACATAGGGTCTTTGTCACAACAGTACTTTGGAGGAGCAGGGCTTCACGGCCAAGTAAGCTGTTGAGATGGGGATGGAGGGACTCATGTGGCACCATTACATTCCTGTCAGCGCCCAGTAGAGACATATGAAGACGGAGAACATCCTGTCACTGAGGCCTTGTTGAAAGCTGTAATGGGTGATTTGAGGAAGTCCCTACATGCCGATTTAAAGGGAACCTGTCACCGGGATTTTGTGTATAGAGCTGAGGACATGGGTTGCTAGAAGGCCGCTAGCACATCCGCAATACCCAGTCCCCATAGCTCTGTGTACTTTTATTGTGTAAAAAAACTATTTGATACATATGCAAATTAACCTGAGATGAGTCCTGTATGTGAGATGAGTCCTGTCCCTGAGATGAGTCCTGTCCCTGAGATGAGTCCTGTCCCTGAGAAGAGTCCTGTCCCTGAGATCAGTCCTGTCCCTGAGAAGAGTCCTGTCCCTGAGATGAGTCCTGTCCCTGAGAAGAGTCCTGTATGTGAGATGAGTCCTGTCCCTGAGATGAGTCCTGTCCCTGAGATGAGTCCTGTCCCTGAGATGAGTCCTGTCCCTGAGATGAGTCCTGTCCCTGAGATGGTTCCTGTCCCTGAGATGAGTCCTGTCCCTGAGATGAGTCCTGTCCCTGAGAAGAGTCCTGTCCCTGAGATCAGTCCTGTCCCTGAGATCAGTCCTGTCCCTGAGATCAGTCCTGTCCCTGAGATGAGTCCTGTCCCTGAGAAGAGTCCTGTATGTGAGATGAGTCCTGTCCCTGAGATGAGTCCTGTCCCTGAGATGAGTCCTGTCCCTGAGATGAGTCCTGTCCCTGAGAAGAGTCCTGTCCCTGAGATGAGTCCTGTCCCTGAGATGAGTCCTGTCCCTGAGATGAGTCCTGTCCCTGAGAAGAGTCCTGTCCCTGAGATGAGTCTTGTCCCTGAGATGAGTCCTGTCCCTGAGATGAGTCCTGTCCCTGAGAAGAGTTCTGTCCCTGAGATGAGTCCTGTCCCTGAGATGGTTCCTGTCCCTGAGATGAGTCCTGTCCCTGAGATGAGTCCTGTCCCTGAGATGAGTCCTGTCCCTGAGAAGAGTCCTGTCCCTGAGATCAGTCCTGTCCCTGAGATCAGTCCTGTTCCTGAGATGAGTCCTGTCCCTGAGATGAGTCCTGTCCCTGAGATGAGTCCTGTCCCTGAGAAGAGTCCTGTATGTGAGATGAGTCCTGTATGTGAGATGAGTCCTGTCCCTGAGATGAGTCCTGTCCCTGAGATCAGTCCTGTCCCTGAGATCAGTCCTGTCCCTGAGATCAGTCCTGTCCCTGAGATCAGTCCTGTCCCTGAGATCAGTCCTGTCCCTGAGATCAGTCCTGTCCCTGACTCATCTCAGGTTAATTTGAATATGCATCATATAGTTTTTTTTACACAATAAAAGCACACAGAGCTATCGGGACTGGGTATTGTGGATGTACTAGCGGCCATCTAGCAACCTATGTCCTTAGCTCTATACACAAAATCCCGGTGACAGGTTCCCTTTAACCCCTTAAGGACTCAGCCCTATTTCACCTTAAGGACTTGGCCATTTTTTGCAAATCTGACCAGTGTCACTTTAAGTGCTCATAACTTTAAAACGCTTTGACTTACCCAGGCCGTTCTGAGATTGTTTTTTCGTCACATATTGTACTTCATGACACTGCAAAAATTGGGTCAAAAAAGTTAATTTTTTTGCATAAAAAATAATAATTTACCGAAAATTTTTAAAAATTAGCAAATTTCAAAGTTTCAGTTTCTCTACCTCTGTAATACATAGTAATACCCCCAAAAATTGTGATAACTTTACATTCCCCATATGTCTACTTCATGTTTGTAGCATTCTGGGAATGATATTTTATTTTTTGGGGATGTTACAAGGCTTAGAAGTTTAGAAGCAAATTTTGAAATTTTTCAGAAATCTTCAAAATCCCACTTTTTATGGACCAGTTCAGGTTTGAAGTCATATTGTGAGGCTTAGATAATAGAAACCTCCCAAAAATGACCCCATTCTAGAAACTACACCCCTCAAGGTATTCAAAACTGTTTTTTTCAAACTTTATTAACCCTTTAGGTCTTCCACAAGAGTTAATGACAGATTGAGAAACAATTTTGAAATTTCTATTTTTTGGAAAATTTTCCAATATAATAAATTTTTTCCAGGAGTAAAACAAGGGTTAACTGCCAAAAAAAACTCAAAATGGGTTACCTCGATTCTGTAGTTTTCAGAAACACCCCATATGTGGTCGTAAACTACTGTTTGGCCGAACGGGAGCACATAGAAGGAGGGGAACGCCATATGGGTTTTGGAAGGCAGATTTTGCAGGACTGGTTTTGTTTATACCATGTCCCATTTGAAGCCCCCTGTTGCACCCCTAGAATAGAAATTTCAAAAAAGTGACTCCATCTAAGAAAGTACACCCCTCAAGGTATTCAAAACTGGGTTTACAAACTTTGTTAACCCTTTAGGTGTTCCACAAGAGTTAATGGCAGATGGAGAAACAATTTAGAAATTTCTATTTTTTTGAAAATTTTCCAATATAATCAATTTTTCCAGGAGTAAAACAAGGGTTAACTGCCAAACAAAACTCAAAATGGGTTTCCCTGATTCTGTAGTTTGCAGAAACACCCCATATGTGGTCGTAAACTACTGTTTGGCCGAACGGGAGCACATAGAAGGAGGGGAACGCCATATGGGTTTTGGAAGGCAGATTTTGCAGGACTGGTTTTGTTTATACCATGTCCCATTTGAAGCCCCCTGTTGCACCCCATGAATAGAAATTTCAAAAAAGTGACTCCATCTAAGTAAGTACACCCCTCAAGGTATTCAAAACTGGGTTTACAAACTTTGTTAACCCTTTAGGTGTTCCACAAGAGTTAATGACAGATGGAGAAACAATTTGAAAATTTCTATTTTTTGGAAAATTTTCAATTTTAACCCTTACTTTATTACTGGAAAAAATGGGTTAACAGCCAAACAAAACTCAAAATGGGTTGCCCTGATTCTGTAGTTTGCAGAAACACCCCATATGTGGTCGTAAACTACTATTTTTCTAAATGGCAGGACATAGAAGAAGGGGAACGTCATATGGTTTTTGGAAGGCAGATTTTGCTGGACTGGTTTATTTACACCATGTACCCTTTCAAGCCCCCTGATGCACCCCTAGAGTAGAAACTCCATAAAAGTGACCCCATCTAGGAAACTATGGGATAAGGTGGTTGTTGTTTTGGAACTATTTTAGGGGTAAATATGATTTTTGGTTGCTCTATATTACTCTTTTTTGAGGCAATGTAACAAAAAAATTAAATTCTAAAATTGTTTCTACATTCGCTATTTAGTTTTGTGGAACACCTAAAGGGTTAACATAGCTTGTAAAGTAACTTTTGAATACCTTGAGGGGTGTAGTTTCTTAGATGGGGTCACTTTTTTGGAGTTTCTAGTCTAGGCTACATCAGGGGGGGCTTCTAATGGGACATGGTGTCAAAAATAAAACTGTCCATCAAAATCTGCCTTCCAGAAACCGTATGGAGTTCCCTTCGTTCTATGCCCTGCCGTGCGGCTATATAGCCATTTACGACCACATATGGGGTGTTTCTGCAAACTACAGAATCGGGGCAATAAATATTTAGTTTTGTTTGGCTGTTAACCCTTGCTTTATTACCGGCAAAAAGGATTCAAATGGAAATTTTTTAACACAGTTGGCACAGTTTTTATTTTATATTTTTAACACCGTTCATCCGAGGCGTTTTGTCAAAAGTTATTTTTATAGCGACGACTTTTACGCACGCGACGATGCCCAATATGTATGGTTCTCAGACTTTGGAGACACTAAGCAGGCATCCTAAAACTGCGGCCCTCCAGATGTTGTAAAACTACAATTCCCACCATGCCCTGCTGATGGCTGTAGGGAGTTATAGTTTTACAACATCTGGAGGGCCGCAGTTTGAGGATGCCTGCACTAAAACTAATATTTTTTGGGGGAAAAAAAATTGTTTCCGTGTCTCCAAAGTCTGAGAGCCATAGTTTTTTATGTTCTCTAGTGGACTGTTGGGGATTATAAAAATTTAGTACTCCATGGAAGTGTGATACTCCCTGAAGCAATCGATAACACAGAGGCCCGGATGATCGGGGCACGTGTGGCACTGAATGGTGGTGTCCTTCCGTATCCCCCTCCTGTGACACACTCTGTACTTTTTTTGGGTTTGTCCCTTCTTTCCAGTATGGGGGACCACACCTGGAAAGTGTTGGCCAGGGACGATCCGGGCGGCTCCAATTCCCGAGGTACTCCGGCCTGCTCTTTCCCGGTCCGAAAAGATCAGGTCCTTGAGGACTGCCTCATAGAATTGGAGGAATGTCCCTGTGCTGCCAGTGCTTCGGGGTAGTACAAAAGAGTTGTACATGGCAACCTGCACCAAGTAGACCGCAACTTTTTTGTACCATGCCCGGGTTTTGCGCATGGCGTTATATGGCGTGAGGACTTGATCAGAGAGATCAACTCCTCCCATATACCGATTGTAGTCGACGATACAATCGGGCTTGAGGACCGTTGCCGCGGTACCTCGCACAGGGACAGGGGTGGTGCTGTTACCGTGGATTGTGGACAGCATAAGGACATCCCTCTTGTCCTTATACCTGACCAGCAACAGGTTTCCACTGGTAAGGGCACGGGTCTCACCCCTGGGGATAGGTACCTGGAGGGGGAGGGCAGGGAGGCCGCGTTGATTTTTCCGCACGGTCCCACAAGCGAACGTGGATCTGGCGGCAAGGGACCTGAACAAGGGAATGCTGGTATAAAAGTTGTCCACGTACAAGTGGTAACCGTTATCCAGCAGTGGGTACATAAGGTCCCACACGAGTTTCCCGGTAACACCCAGAGTGGGGGGACATTCTGGGGGTTGAATCTGGGAATCTTGCCCCTCGTACACACGAAATTTGTAAGTGTACCCTGAGGCACTCTCACAAATTTTGTATAGCTTCACGCCATACCTCGCCCGCTTTGTGGGAATGTATTGGCGGAAACTGAGTCTCCCCTTGAACGCAACGAGAGACTCATCAACCGCGACCTCCCTTCCAGGTACGTAGGCCTGCTGAAATTTGGCCCCAAAGTGATCGATGACCGGCCGTATCTTATACAGCCGGTCATAGGCAGGATCACCTTGGGGTGGGACATGCTGCATTATCGGAATAATGCAGACATTTCCGGATGGCCTCAAACCGGGGACGTGTCATGACCATACTGTACAGTGGGGTCTGGTATAGGACGTCCCCACTCCAGTATTGCCTGACACTGGGTTTTTGGACTAGACCCATATGCAGGACGAGGCCCCAAAATGTCCTCATCTTGGCTGCACTGACCGGCGTCCAGCCACCGGGTCTAGCCAAAAATGAGCCTGGGTTTTGAGCGACGAACTGTGGCAGGGGGGGGGTCTTTTTTTTCCTAACTAACTTTTCCCTTCTTTCCCTGCCTAACGGTGCCTCTCCCTCACTGACCCTAACCTACCTGGGTGGCGATGGGTGCAGGAGGGTGATGGATATCGATTAGGGGGACTCAGGAGCTGGTGCTGGACGATGCTGCCGGGTGCTCGTGCAGAACAGGAAGAGGAGGGGAGAGAGGAGCGCAGGAAGTTTGAATCTCTCTCCCCTGCACCAATCAGCACCCTGGACAGCAGTGTTCAGCACCAGGGCCAGCACCGCCTCTCCAAATCCTCGGATTGCGATAGGTGGTGTATAATTACGCCACCGATCGCAGTCTTTTTCCGGTTCATCGGGTCACAGGACACCCGAATGGACCGGAAACGCAGAGAACCGCAGGTCTGAATTGACCTGCGGTTTTCTGCGATCGTTGATACGGGGGGTCAATTGACCCCCCCTGCATTGTTACGGGATGCTGGCTGAATGATTTCAGCCGAAATCCCATTCCGATTAACCCCCGCTGCGCCGGAATCCCGATTTCAAGTTAGCGCGTACCGGTACGCCCTGCGTCCTTAAGGGGTTAAAAGAAATGTTAACGGGGGGCGGAGCCTGCACCGGAGCTGTATGGCAGCATGAAGTGAAGCTCTGCTGTTAAAGTATCCCTCACAGCCTTAATTCAGCGGCACTTAAGTCTCAGCATGGTCAAGATCGGTGGCCCCAGACCCACCGAAGCTCAAGGGCAAGCTAAAGCTCCGATAAGTGGCGAGTCCATGGAGAAATTCATTTAAAAAGCCGCTCAGCTACATGTGGCTAAAGAAATCAAGATGGCGCCCGGAACGCCGAAAGCTGCAGGTAGCGCTCAGAATCATACAGCGGTAGCTGAGAAGGTAAGGGAGGTCTCCCCTGGGGCCGATACCCTGACCATCTCCAGGTCATTCCTGAAAGATGCCTTATTAGAGGCCCTGGAGCCCCTCAGATCAGATCTCACCTCTATAAAAGAGGACATGCGCCATATAGGGAGGAGGGTTGAAACGCTTGAGGACAATCAGTCTGCCATTGTTACACACCAGAGTGCTGTCTCCTCCACATTGACCGTGCATCAGGCGCACATAAATTCCCTATACACGCTCCTTGAAGATCATGAAAATAGGAGCAGACGCAATAATTTGCGGTTCAGGGGCATACCTGAGTCTGTGGGCCCTGCTGAGATACCGGAGGCCGTTATGAATATCTGCCTGCAGCTACTTGGCCCTGAATCCTCTCATGAAGTCACCATTGAGAGGGCACACAGAGCCCTACGTCCCAAACCTCAGCCTGCGGAACCTCCAAGGGACGTCATTTGCAAATTTCTGCATTACCCGGTTAAGGATGCGATTCTTAGCAAAGCGAGAAATTTTAAGCAACTAGCTCTGGATGACTGCCCTATTACCATATTTCAAGACCTGGCCCAGTCCACATTGAAAAAAAGGAGAGCACTGAAACCGCTCACTGATTGGCTCCGCAAACAAAAAAATCCTCTACAAATGGCTATTTCCTTTTGGCCTATCCTTTCTGTATGAAGGTCAGCGCATATCCATCTCTTCTTTCACTGATCTGCCCAAAGCATACGATTTACTACAAATTAATCAACTACCCATTGAGAACTGGGACTATATCCAAAGCAATAATCCACTTCCGGATCTTCCTTCTGCGGATCCCTGGGAGACACCACCTCGTCCCGGCAAACCCCAAAGAACCAGAAGAGGTCGTCATTCAACTCCAAGACGCCTTCCGCTTCATGATTCTTGAATGACTCTAGGTCCAATACTATGATCCGTTTCACGTTTATCAAGGATCCCATGAGTATTCGTATCACCTAAGTAATGCTTAGAAAGTTCTCCCTGGTTTGGGGCATAACCCTTCATAACCATTCCTAATTTTTGAGTTATGACTAGGGATGAGCGAACCCGAACTGTATAGTTTGGGTTCGTACCGAATTTTAGGGTGTCCGTGACACGGACCCGAACCTGAACATTTTCGTAAAAGTCTGGGTTCGGGTTCGGTGTTCGGCGCTTTCTTGGCGCTTTTTGAAAGGCTGCAAAGCAGCCAATCAACAAGCGTCACACTACTTGCCCCAAGAGGCCATCACAGCCTTGCCTACTATTGGCATGGCTGTGATTGGCCAGTGCAGCATGTGACCCAGCCTCTATTTAAGCTTGGGTCACGTAGCGCCGCACGTCACTCTGCTATGATCAGTATAGGGAGAGGTTGCTGCTGCGACGTAAGGGCGAGATTAGGCAGATTAACTCCTCCAAAAGACTTCATTCTGTGATCGATCTGCAGCTGTGGATCATTGAAGTGCTAATATCGACTTGCTCACTTTTTTGAGGCTGCCCAGAGCGGTTTTAGATCACTTTTTTCTGGGGTGATCGGCGGCCATTCTGTGGCTTGTGGTGCGCCAGCACAAGCTATCACCAAGTGTATTTAACCATCAACAGTCTGGTTATTTTGTGCTATATCCTACATCAGCTGCAGGCTGAGCCTGTGTCACCGAAGTGCATTTAACCATCAACAGTCTGGTTATTTTTTGGCCATATACTACATCTGGTGCAGGCTGAGCCTGTGTCACCCAAGTACATTTAACCATCAACAGTCTGGTTATTTTTTGGCCATATACTACATCAGGGGCAAGTTGAGCCTGTCACCCAGCGCCTAAAAAATAGGCCTCACATTTCTATTCAACCAAATTTGTACTGTTTTAGCTGGTCAAGTTATTTGTAGTGACCGTAAAAGCACAGTTTTTGTTCTGGGTTGAAAAACTATTCCCAAATTTGCCATTCTCAAAATAACTAGTTTCTGCTATATGAGGCCTACTTTAAATCTATCCCAAAAAGGATATCTTAGATTCAAGGTACTGATAGTGTCATTCAGAAAAACCTAAGACACACGCTAACGTGCTGATAGAAGTCTAATTCTGTGATTAAACCTATACCTGTCACACAGCCCAAAAAAAAAACAGTCCTCACATTTCTATTCAACCAAATCTGCACTGTTTTAGCTGGTCAAGTTATTTGTAGTGACCGTAAAAGCACATTTTTTGTTCTGGGTTTAAAAACTATTCCCAAATTTGCCATTCTCAAAATTGTGGTGAACGGGAACAATGAGGAAAACATCTAATAAGGGACGCGGACGTGGACATGGTCGTGGTGGTGTTAGTGGACCCTCTGGTGATGGGAGAGGACGTGGCCATTCTGCCACAGCCACACGTCCTAGTGTACCAACTACCTCAGGTCCCAGTAGCCGCCAGAAATTACAGCGATATTTGGTGGGGCCCAATGCCGTTCTAAGGATGGTAAGGCCTGAGCAGGTACAGGCATTAGTCAATTGGGTGGCCGACAGTGCATCCAGCACGTTCACATTATCTCCCACCCAGTCTTCTGCAGAAAGCGCACAGATGGCGCATGAAAACCAAGCCCATCAGTCTGTCACATCACCCCCATGCATATCAGGGAAACTGTCCGAGCCTCAAGTTATGCAGCAGTCTCTTATGCTGTTTGAAGACTCTGCTGCCAGGGTTTCCCAAGGGCATCCACCTAGCCCTTCACCAGGGGTGGAAGAGATAGAATGCACTAACGCACAACCACTTATGTTTCCTGATGATGAGGACATGGGAATACCACCTCAGCATGTCTCTGATGATGACGAAACACAGGTGCCAACTGCTGCGTCTTTCTGCAGTGTGCAGACTGAACAGGAGGTCAGGGATCAAGACTGGGTGGAAGACGATGCAGGGGACGATGAGGTCCTAGACCCCACATGGAATGAAGGTCGTGCCACTGACTTTCACAGTTCGGAGGAAGAGGCAGTGGTGAGACCGAGCCAACAGCGTAGCAAAAGAGGGAGCAGTGGGCAAAATCAGAACACCCGCCACCAAGAGACTCCGCCTGCTACTGACCGCCGCCATCTGGGACCGAGCACCCCAAAGGCAGCTTCAAGGAGTTCCCTGGCATGGCACTTCTTCAAACAATGTGCTGACGACAGGACCCGAGTGGTTTGCACGCTGTGCCATCAGAGCCTGAAGCGAGGCATTAACGTTCTGAACCTTAGCACAACCTGCATGACCAGGCACCTGCATGCAAAGAATGAACTGCAGTGGAGTAAACACCTTAAAAACAAGGAAGTCACTCAGGCTCCCCCTGCTACCTCTTCTGCTGCTGCCGCCTCGGCCTCTTCTGCTGCTGCTGCCGCCTCGGCCTCTTCCTCTGCCTCTGGGGGAACGTTGGCACCTGCCGCCCAGCAAACATGGGATGTACCACCAACACCACCACCTGCGTCACCAAGCATCTCAACCATGTCACACGGCAGTGTTCAGCTCTCCATCTCACAAACATTTGAGAGAAAGCGTAAATTCCCACCTAGCCACCCTCGATCCCTGGCCCTGAATGCCAGCATTTCTAAACTACTGGCCTATGAAATGCTGTCATTTAGGCTGGTGGACACACACAGCTTCAAACAGCTCATGTCGCTTGCTGTCCCACAGTATGTTGTTCCCAGCCGCCACTACTTCTCCAAGAGAGCCGTGCCTTCCCTGCACAAACAAGTGTCCGATAAAATCAAGTGTGCACTGCGCAACGCCATCTGTGGCAAGGTCCACCTAACCACAGATACGTGGACCAGTAAGCACGGCCAGGGACGCTATATCTCCCTAACTGCACACTGGGTAAATGTAGTGGCGGCTGGGCCCCAGGCGGAGAGCTGTTTGGCGCACGTCCTTCCGCCGCCAAGGATCGCAGGGCAACATTCTTTGCCTCCTGTCTCCTCCTCCTCCTACTCAGCTTCCTCCTCCTCTTCCACCTGCTCATCCAGTCAGCCACACACCTTCACCACCAACTTCAGCACAGCCCGGGGTAAACGTCAGCAGGCCATTCTGAAACTCATATGTTTTGGGGGACAGGCCCCACACCGCACAGGAGTTGTGGGGGGGTATAGAACAACAGACCGACGAGTGGTTGCTGCCGGTGAGCCTCAAGCCCGGCCTGGTGGTGTGCGATAATGGGCGAAATCTCGTTGCAGCTCTGGGACTAGCCGGTTTGACGCACATCCCTTGCCTGGCGCATGTGCTGAATTTGGTGGTGCAGAAGTTCATTCGCAACTACCCCGACATGTCAGAGCTGCTGCATAAAGTGCAGGCCGTCTGTTCGCGCTTCCCGCGTTCACAACCAAGGATCCCATGAGTATTCGTATCACCTAAGTAATGCTTAGAAAGTTCTCCCTGGTTTGGGGCATAACCCTTCATAACCATTCCTAATTTTTGAGTTATGACTAGGGATGAGCGAACCCGAACTGTATAGTTTGGGTTCGTACCGAATTTTAGGGTGTCCGTGACACGGACCCGAACCTGAACATTTTCGTAAAAGTCCGGGTTCGGGTTCGGTGTTCGGCGCTTTCTTGGCGCTTTTTGAAAGGCTGCAAAGCAGCCAATCAACAAGCGTCACACTACTTGCCCCAAGAGGCCATCACAGCCTTGCCTACTATTGGCATGGCTGTGATTGGCCAGTGCAGCATGTGACCCAGCCTCTATTTAAGCTTGGGTCACGTAGCGCTGCACGTCACTCTGCTGATACAAGCGTAGGGAGAGGTTGCTGCTGCGACGTAAGGGCGAGATTAGGCAGATTAACTCCTCCAAAAGACTTCATTCTGTGATCGATCTGCAGCTGTGGATCATTGAAGTGCTAATATCGACTTGCTCACTTTTTTGAGGCTGCCCAGAGCGTTTTTAGATCACTTTTTTCTGGGGTGATCGGCGGCCATTCTGTGGCTTGTGGTTCGCCAGCACAAGCTATCACCAAGTGTATTTAACCATCAACAGTCTGGTTATTTTGTGCTATATCCTACATCAGCTGCAGGCTGAGCCTGTGTCACCGAAGTGCATTTAACCATCAACAGTCTGGTTATTTTTTGGCCATATACTACATCTGGTGCAGGCTGAGCCTGTCACCCAGCGCCTAAAAAATAGGCCTCACATTTCTATTCAACCAAATTTGTACTGTTTTAGCTGGTCAAGTTATTTGTAGTGACCGTAAAAGCACAGTTTTTGTTCTGGGTTGAAAAACTATTCCCAAATTTGCCATTCTCAAAATAACTAGTTTCTGCTATATGAGGCCTACTTGAAATCTATCCCAAAAAGGATATCTTAGATTCAAGGTACTGATAGTGTCATTCAGAAAAACCTAAGACACACGCTAACGTGCTGATAGAAGTCTAATTCTGTGATTAAACCTATACCTGTCACACAGCCCAAAAAAAAAACAGTCCTCACATTTCTATTCAACCAAATCTGCACTGTTTTAGCTGGTCAAGTTATTTGTAGTGACCGTAAAAGCACATTTTTTGTTCTGGGTTTAAAAACTATTCTCAAATTTGCCATTCTCAAAATTGTGGTGAACGGGAACAATGAGGAAAACATCTAATAAGGGACGCGGACGTGGACATGGTCGTGGTGGTGTTAGTGGACCCTCTGGTGATGGGAGAGGACGTGGCCATTCTGCCACAGCCACACGTCCTAGTGTACCAACTACCTCAGGTCCCAGTAGCCGCCAGAAATTACAGCGATATTTGGTGGGGCCCAATGCCGTTCTAAGGATGGTAAGGCCTGAGCAGGTACAGGCATTAGTCAATTGGGTGGCCGACAGTGCATCCAGCACGTTCACATTATCTCCCACCCAGTCTTCTGCAGAAAGCGCACAGATGGCGCATGAAAACCAAGCCCATCAGTCTGTCACATCACCCCCATGCATATCAGGGAAACTGTCCGAGCCTCAAGTTATGCAGCAGTCTCTTATGCTGTTTGAAGACTCTGCTGCCAGGGTTTCCCAAGGGCATCCACCTAGCCCTTCACCAGGGGTGGAAGAGATAGAATGCACTAACGCACAACCACTTATGTTTCCTGATGATGAGGACATGGGAATACCACCTCAGCATGTCTCTGATGATGACGAAACACAGGTGCCAACTGCTGCGTCTTTCTGCAGTGTGCAGACTGAACAGGAGGTCAGGGATCAAGACTGGGTGGAAGACGATGCAGGGGACGATGAGGTCCTAGACCCCACATGGAATGAAGGTCGTGCCACTGACTTTCACAGTTCGGAGGAAGAGGCAGTGGTGAGACCGAGCCAACAGCGTAGCAAAAGAGGGAGCAGTGGGCAAAATCAGAACACCCGCCACCAAGAGACTCCGCCTGCTACTGACCGCCGCCATCTGGGACCGAGCACCCCAAAGGCAGCTTCAAGGAGTTCCCTGGCATGGCACTTCTTCAAACAATGTGCTGACGACAGGACCCGAGTGGTTTGCACGCTGTGCCATCAGAGCCTGAAGCGAGGCATTAACGTTCTGAACCTTAGCACAACCTGCATGACCAGGCACCTGCATGCAAAGAATGAACTGCAGTGGAGTAAACACCTTAAAAACAAGGAAGTCACTCCCCCTGCTACCTCTTCTGCTGCTGCCGCCTCGGCCTCTTCTGCTGCTGCTGCCGCCTCGGCCTCTTCCTCTGCCTCTGGGGGAACGTTGGCACCTGCCGCCCAGCAAACATGGGATGTACCACCAACACCACCACCTGCATCACCAAGCATCTCAACCATGTCACACGGCAGTGTTCAGCTCTCCATCTCACAAACATTTGAGAGAAAGTGTAAATTCCCACCTAGCCACCCTCGATCCCTGGCCCTGAATGCCAGCATTTCTAAACTACTGGCCTATGAAATGCTGTCATTTAGGCTGGTGGACACACACAGCTTCAAACAGCTCATGTCGCTTGCTGTCCCACAGTATGTTGTTCCCAGCCGCCACTACTTCTCCAAGAGAGCCGTGCCTTCCCTGCACAAACAAGTGTCCGATAAAATCAAGTGTGCACTGCGCAACGCCATCTGTGGCAAGGTCCACCTAACCACAGATACGTGGACCAGTAAGCACGGCCAGGGACGCTATATCTCCCTAACTGCACACTGGGTAAATGTAGTGGCGGCTGGGCCCCAGGCGGAGAGCTGTTTGGCGCACGTCCTTCCGCCGCCAAGGATCGCAGGGCAACATTCTTTGCCTCCTGTCTCCTCCTCCTCCTACTCAGCTTCCTCCTCCTCTTCCACCTGCTCATCCAGTCAGCCACACACCTTCACCACCAACTTCAGCACAGCCCGGGGTAAACGTCAGCAGGCCATTCTGAAACTCATATGTTTGGGGGACAGGCCCCACACCGCACAGGAGTTGTGGGGGGGTATAGAACAACAGACCGACGAGTGGTTGCTGCCGGTGAGCCTCAAGCCCGGCCTGGTGGTGTGCGATAATGGGCGAAATCTCGTTGCAGCTCTGGGACTAGCCGGTTTGACGCACATCCCTTGCCTGGCGCATGTGCTGAATTTGGTGGTGCAGAAGTTCATTCGCAACTACCCCGACATGTCAGAGCTGCTGCATAAAGTGCAGGCCGTCTGTTCGCGCTTCCCGCGTTCACACCCAAGGATCCCATGAGTATTCGTATCACCTAAGTAATGCTTAGAAAGTTCTCCCTGGTTTGGGGCATAACCCTTCATAACCATTCCTAATTTTTGAGTTATGACTAGGGATGAGCGAACCCGAACTGTATAGTTTGGGTTCGTACCGAATTTTAGGGTGTCCGTGACACGGACCCGAACCTGAACATTTTCGTAAAAGTCCGGGTTCGGGTTCGGTGTTCGGCGCTTTCTTGGCGCTTTTTGAAAGGCTGCAAAGCAGCCAATCAACAAGCGTCACACTACTTGCCCCAAGAGGCCATCACAGCCTTGCCTACTATTGGCATGGCTGTGATTGGCCAGTGCAGCATGTGACCCAGCCTCTATTTAAGCTTGGGTCACGTAGCGCTGCACGTCACTCTGCTGATACAAGCGTAGGGAGAGGTTGCTGCTGCGACGTAAGGGCGAGATTAGGCAGATTAACTCCTCCAAAAGACTTCATTCTGTGATCGATCTGCAGCTGTGGATCATTGAAGTGCTAATATCGACTTGCTCACTTTTTTGAGGCTGCCCAGAGCGTTTTTAGATCACTTTTTTCTGGGGTGATCGGCGGCCATTCTGTGGCTTGTGGTTCGCCAGCACAAGCTATCACCAAGTGTATTTAACCATCAACAGTCTGGTTATTTTGTGCTATATCCTACATCAGCTGCAGGCTGAGCCTGTGTCACCGAAGTGCATTTAACCATCAACAGTCTGGTTATTTTTTGGCCATATACTACATCTGGTGCAGGCTGAGCCTGTGTCACCCAAGTACATTTAACCATCAACAGTCTGGTTATTTTTTGGCCATATACTACATCAGGGGCAAGTTGAGCCTGTCACCCAGCGCCTAAAAAATAGGCCTCACATTTCTATTCAACCAAATTTGTACTGTTTTAGCTGGTCAAGTTATTTGTAGTGACCGTAAAAGCACAGTTTTTGTTCTGGGTTGAAAAACTATTCCCAAATTTGCCATTCTCAAAATAACTAGTTTCTGCTATATGAGGCCTACTTGAAATCTATCCCAAAAAGGATATCTTAGATTCAAGGTACTGATAGTGTCATTCAGAAAAACCTAAGACACACGCTAACGTGCTGATAGAAGTCTAATTCTGTGATTAAACCTATACCTGTCACACAGCCCAAAAAAAAAACAGTCCTCACATTTCTATTCAACCAAATCTGCACTGTTTTAGCTGGTCAAGTTATTTGTAGTGACCGTAAAGCACATTTTTTGTTCTGGGTTTAAAAACTATTCTCAAATTTGCCATTCTCAAAATTGTGGTGAACGGGAACAATGAGGAAAACATCTAATAAGGGACGCGGACGTGGACATGGTCGTGGTGGTGTTAGTGGACCCTCTGGTGATGGGAGAGGACGTGGCCATTCTGCCACAGCCACACGTCCTAGTGTACCAACTACCTCAGGTCCCAGTAGCCGCCAGAAATTACAGCGATATTTGGTGGGGCCCAATGCCGTTCTAAGGATGGTAAGGCCTGAGCAGGTACAGGCATTAGTCAATTGGGTGGCCGACAGTGCATCCAGCACGTTCACATTATCTCCCACCCAGTCTTCTGCAGAAAGCGCACAGATGGCGCATGAAAACCAAGCCCATCAGTCTGTCACATCACCCCCATGCATATCAGGGAAACTGTCCGAGCCTCAAGTTATGCAGCAGTCTCTTATGCTGTTTGAAGACTCTGCTGCCAGGGTTTCCCAAGGGCATCCACCTAGCCCTTCACCAGGGGTGGAAGAGATAGAATGCACTAACGCACAACCACTTATGTTTCCTGATGATGAGGACATGGGAATACCACCTCAGCATGTCTCTGATGATGACGAAACACAGGTGCCAACTGCTGCGTCTTTCTGCAGTGTGCAGACTGAACAGGAGGTCAGGGATCAAGACTGGGTGGAAGACGATGCAGGGGACGATGAGGTCCTAGACCCCACATGGAATGAAGGTCGTGCCACTGACTTTCACAGTTCGGAGGAAGAGGCAGTGGTGAGACCGAGCCAACAGCGTAGCAAAAGAGGGAGCAGTGGGCAAAATCAGAACACCCGCCACCAAGAGACTCCGCCTGCTACTGACCGCCGCCATCTGGGACCGAGCACCCCAAAGGCAGCTTCAAGGAGTTCCCTGGCATGGCACTTCTTCAAACAATGTGCTGACGACAAGACCCGAGTGGTTTGCACGCTGTGCCATCAGAGCCTGAAGCGAGGCATTAACGTTCTGAACCTTAGCACAACCTGCATGACCAGGCACCTGCATGCAAAGAATGAACTGCAGTGGAGTAAACACCTTAAAAACAAGGAAGTCACTCCCCCTGCTACCTCTTCTGCTGCTGCCGCCTCGGCCTCTTCTGCTGCTGCTGCCGCCTCGGCCTCTTCCTCTGCCTCTGGGGGAACGTTGGCACCTGCCGCCCAGCAAACATGGGATGTACCACCAACACCACCACCTGCGTCACCAAGCATCTCAACCATGTCACACGGCAGTGTTCAGCTCTCCATCTCACAAACATTTGAGAGAAAGCGTAAATTCCCACCTAGCCACCCTCGATCCCTGGCCCTGAATGCCAGCATTTCTAAACTACTGGCCTATGAAATGCTGTCATTTAGGCTGGTGGACACACACAGCTTCAAACAGCTCATGTCGCTTGCTGTCCCACAGTATGTTGTTCCCAGCCGCCACTACTTCTCCAAGAGAGCCGTGCCTTCCCTGCACAAACAAGTGTCCGATAAAATCAAGTGTGCACTGCGCAACGCCATCTGTGGCAAGGTCCACCTAACCACAGATACGTGGACCAGTAAGCACGGCCAGGGACGCTATATCTCCCTAACTGCACACTGGGTAAATGTAGTGGCGGCTGGGCCCCAGGCGGAGAGCTGTTTGGCGCACGTCCTTCCGCCGCCAAGGATCGCAGGGCAACATTCTTTGCCTCCTGTCTCCTCCTCCTCCTACTCAGCTTCCTCCTCCTCTTCCACCTGCTCATCCAGTCAGCCACACACCTTCACCACCAACTTCAGCACAGCCCGGGGTAAACGTCAGCAGGCCATTCTGAAACTCATATGTTTTGGGGGACAGGCCCCACACCGCACAGGAGTTGTGGGGGGGTATAGAACAACAGACCGACGAGTGGTTGCTGCCGGTGAGCCTCAAGCCCGGCCTGGTGGTGTGCGATAATGGGCGAAATCTCGTTGCAGCTCTGGGACTAGCCGGTTTGACGCACATCCCTTGCCTGGCGCATGTGCTGAATTTGGTGGTGCAGAAGTTCATTCGCAACTACCCCGACATGTCAGAGCTGCTGCATAAAGTGCAGGCCGTCTGTTCGCGCTTCCCGCGTTCACAACCAAGGATCCCATGAGTATTCGTATCACCTAAGTAATGCTTAGAAAGTTCTCCCTGGTTTGGGGCATAACCCTTCATAACCATTCCTAATTTTTGAGTTATGACTAGGGATGAGCGAACCCGAACTGTATAGTTTGGGTTCGTACCGAATTTTAGGGTGTCCGTGACACGGACCCGAACCTGAACATTTTCGTAAAAGTCCGGGTTCGGGTTCGGTGTTCGGCGCTTTCTTGGCGCTTTTTGAAAGGCTGCAAAGCAGCCAATCAACAAGCGTCACACTACTTGCCCCAAGAGGCCATCACAGCCTTGCCTACTATTGGCATGGCTGTGATTGGCCAGTGCAGCATGTGACCCAGCCTCTATTTAAGCTTGGGTCACGTAGCGCTGCACGTCACTCTGCTGATACAAGCGTAGGGAGAGGTTGCTGCTGCGACGTAAGGGCGAGATTAGGCAGATTAACTCCTCCAAAAGACTTCATTCTGTGATCGATCTGCAGCTGTGGATCATTGAAGTGCTAATATCGACTTGCTCACTTTTTTGAGGCTGCCCAGAGCGTTTTTAGATCACTTTTTTCTGGGGTGATCGGCGGCCATTCTGTGGCTTGTGGTTCGCCAGCACAAGCTATCACCAAGTGTATTTAACCATCAACAGTCTGGTTATTTTGTGCTATATCCTACATCAGCTGCAGGCTGAGCCTGTGTCACCGAAGTGCATTTAACCATCAACAGTCTGGTTATTTTTTGGCCATATACTACATCTGGTGCAGGCTGAGCCTGTGTCACCCAAGTACATTTAACCATCAACAGTCTGGTTATTTTTTGGCCATATACTACATCAGGGGCAAGTTGAGCCTGTCACCCAGCGCCTAAAAAATAGGCCTCACATTTCTATTCAACCAAATTTGTACTGTTTTAGCTGGTCAAGTTATTTGTAGTGACCGTAAAAGCACAGTTTTTGTTCTGGGTTGAAAAACTATTCCCAAATTTGCCATTCTCAAAATAACTAGTTTCTGCTATATGAGGCCTACTTGAAATCTATCCCAAAAAGGATATCTTAGATTCAAGGTACTGATAGTGTCATTCAGAAAAACCTAAGACACACGCTAACGTGCTGATAGAAGTCTAATTCTGTGATTAAACCTATACCTGTCACACAGCCCAAAAAAAAAACAGTCCTCACATTTCTATTCAACCAAATCTGCACTGTTTTAGCTGGTCAAGTTATTTGTAGTGACCGTAAAGCACATTTTTTGTTCTGGGTTTAAAAACTATTCTCAAATTTGCCATTCTCAAAATTGTGGTGAACGGGAACAATGAGGAAAACATCTAATAAGGGACGCGGACGTGGACATGGTCGTGGTGGTGTTAGTGGACCCTCTGGTGATGGGAGAGGACGTGGCCATTCTGCCACAGCCACACGTCCTAGTGAACCAACTACCTCAGGTCCCAGTAGCCGCCAGAAATTACAGCGATATTTGGTGGGGCCCAATGCCGTTCTAAGGATGGTAAGGCCTGAGCAGGTACAGGCATTAGTCAATTGGGTGGCCGACAGTGCATCCAGCACGTTCACATTATCTCCCACCCAGTCTTCTGCAGAAAGCGCACAGATGGCGCATGAAAACCAAGCCCATCAGTCTGTCACATCACCCCCATGCATATCAGGGAAACTGTCCGAGCCTCAAGTTATGCAGCAGTCTCTTATGCTGTTTGAAGACTCTGCTGCCAGGGTTTCCCAAGGGCATCCACCTAGCCCTTCACCAGGGGTGGAAGAGATAGAATGCACTAACGCACAACCACTTATGTTTCCTGATGATGAGGACATGGGAATACCACCTCAGCATGTCTCTGATGATGACGAAACACAGGTGCCAACTGCTGCGTCTTTCTGCAGTGTGCAGACTGAACAGGAGGTCAGGGATCAAGACTGGGTGGAAGACGATGCAGGGGACGATGAGGTCCTAGACCCCACATGGAATGAAGGTCGTGCCACTGACTTTCACAGTTCGGAGGAAGAGGCAGTGGTGAGACCGAGCCAATAGCGTAGCAAAAGAGGGAGCAGTGGGCAAAATCAGAACACCCGCCACCAAGAGACTCCGCCTGCTACTGACCGCCGCCATCTGGGACCGAGCACCCCAAAGGCAGCTTCAAGGAGTTCCCTGGCATGGCACTTCTTCAAACAATGTGCTGACGACAAGACCCGAGTGGTTTGCACGCTGTGCCATCAGAGCCTGAAGCGAGGCATTAACGTTCTGAACCTTAGCACAACCTGCATGACCAGGCACCTGCATGCAAAGAATGAACTGCAGTGGAGTAAACACCTTAAAAACAAGGAAGTCACTCAGGCTCCCCCTGCTACCTCTTCTGCTGCTGCCGCCTCGGCCTCTTCTGCTGCTGCTGCCGCCTCGGCCTCTTCCTCTGCCTCTGGGGGAACGTTGGCACCTGCCGCCCAGCAAACATGGGATGTACCACCAACACCACCACCTGCGTCACCAAGCATCTCAACCATGTCACACGGCAGTGTTCAGCTCTCCATCTCACAAACATTTGAGAGAAAGCGTAAATTCCCACCTAGCCACCCTCGATCCCTGGCCCTGAATGCCAGCATTTCTAAACTACTGGCCTATGAAATGCTGTCATTTAGGCTGGTGGACACACACAGCTTCAAACAGCTCATGTCGCTTGCTGTCCCACAGTATGTTGTTCCCAGCCGCCACTACTTCTCCAAGAGAGCCGTGCCTTCCCTGCACAAACAAGTGTCCGATAAAATCAAGTGTGCACTGCGCAACGCCATCTGTGGCAAGGTCCACCTAACCACAGATACGTGGACCAGTAAGCACGGCCAGGGACGCTATATCTCCCTAACTGCACACTGGGTAAATGTAGTGGCGGCTGGGCCCCAGGCGGAGAGCTGTTTGGCGCACGTCCTTCCGCCGCCAAGGATCGCAGGGCAACATTCTTTGCCTCCTGTCTCCTCCTCCTCCTACTCAGCTTCCTCCTCCTCTTCCACCTGCTCATCCAGTCAGCCACACACCTTCACCACCAACTTCAGCACAGCCCGGGGTAAACGTCAGCAGGCCATTCTGAAACTCATATGTTTGGGGGACAGGCCCCACACCGCACAGGAGTTGTGGGGGGGTATAGAACAACAGACCGACGAGTGGTTGCTGCCGGTGAGCCTCAAGCCCGGCCTGGTGGTGTGCGATAATGGGCGAAATCTCGTTGCAGCTCTGGGACTAGCCGGTTTGACGCACATCCCTTGCCTGGCGCATGTGCTGAATTTGGTGGTGCAGAAGTTCATTCGCAACTACCCCGACATGTCAGAGCTGCTGCATAAAGTGCAGGCCGTCTGTTCGCGCTTCCCGCGTTCACACCCTGCCGCTGCTCGCCTGTCTGCGCTACAGCGTAACTTCGGCCTTCCCGCTCACCGCCTCATATGCGACGTACCCACCAGGTGGAACTCCACCTTGCATATGCTGGACAGACTGTGCGAGCAGCAGCAGGCCATAGTGGAGTTTCAGCTGCAGCACGCACGGGTCAGTCGCACTGCGGATCAGCCCCACTTCTTCACCAATGTCTGGGCCTCCATGCGAGACCTGTGTGCCCTGTTGCGCTGTTTCGAGTACTCCACCAACATGGCCAGTGGCGATGACGCCGTTATCAGCGTTACAATACCATTTCTATGTCTCCTTGAGAAAACACTTAGGGCGATGATGGAAGAGGAGGTGGCCCAGGAGGAAGAGGAGGAAGAGGGGTCATTTTAACACTTTCAGGCCAGTCTCTTCGAAGTGACTCAGAGGGAGGTTTTTTGCAACAGCAGAGGCCAGGTACAAATGTGGCCAGACAGGGCCCACTACTGGAGGACGAGGAGGACGAGGATGAGGAGGAGGTGGAGGAGGATGAGGATGAAGCATGTTCACAGCGGGGTGGCACCCAAAGCAGCTCGGGCCCATCACTGGTGCGTGGCTGGGGGGAAACACAGGATGATGACGATACGCCTCCCACAGAGGACAGCTTGTCCTTACCTCTGGGCAGCCTGGCACACATGAGCGACTACATGCTGCAGTGCCTGCGCAACGACAGCAGAGTTGCCCACATTTTAACGTGTGCGGACTACTGGGTTGCCACCCTGCTGGATCCCCGGTACAAAGACAATGTGCCCACCTTACTTCCTACACTGGAGCGTGATAGGAAGATGCGCGAGTACAAGCGCACGTTGGTAGATGCGCTACTGAGAGCATTCCCAAATGTCACAGGGGAACCAATGGAAGCCCAAGGCGAAGGCAGAGGAGGAGCAAGAGGTCGCCAACGCAGCTGTGTCACGGCCAGCTCCTCTGAGGGCAGGGTTAGCATGGCAGAGATGTGGAAAGGTTTTGTCACCACGCCACAGCTAACTGCACCACCACCTGATACGGAACGTGTTAGCAGGAGGCAACATTTCACTAACATGGTGGAACAGTACCTGTGCACACCCCTCCACGTACTGACTGATGGTTCGGCCCCATTCAACTTCTGGGTCTCCAAATTGTCCACGTGGCCAGAGCTAGCCTTTTATGCCTTGGAGGTGCTGGCCTGCCCGGCGGCCAGCGTTTTGTCTGAACGTGTATTCAGCACGGCAGGGGGCGTCATTACAGACAAACGCAGCCGCCTGTCTACAGCCAATGTGGACAAGCTGACGTTCATAAAAATGAACCAGGCATGGATCCCACAGGACCTGTGCAGCGTACTCAAGTTGTGTGCAGTAGGTGTTTCTGGGTGATGTAGTGCAATATACACTAACCTGGTACAGCTGACTCTCTGCAAGGGCAGGTGATGGTATATAACTGTTCGTGACGCCAGTGCCAAGTAAACGGTGGCACGCCGTTTGCGGATGCAGGAATAAATTGAGGAAACGTAGTCTTAAAACAGAATTCCAACTTTAGTAGTTTTGCAGCAGAGACAATAATGGAAATGCAGTTCCTTGGCATACAGTCGATTTTGCAATTCGGTCGATGCAGGCAATTCAGTTATAGCAGGGTAATTACAGAGTGTTGAGCACAGGACTTGCAGCACAGGAGCTTGCACTCTAATTCTGTCTGATCCTGGAATACAGCAATTCTTCACCAAGGCCCATTAACCTAATTCTGGCTTTATATCCTTGGCTATGGCTTCTATAAGTACCTCCTCTGTCTTTCTGAGTACCTCTTGCTTTCCTGATCTTTGCCTCTGTCTCTCCTAGCTTCTGGAAACTTCCTCAGGCTCTTGAGCTAACATATTCCTGTTTCTGCATATGGGAATTCAGGAGGGAATCTTCTCCTGGACAGCAGGCTTCAGGCCTGGACTTGTCTCAGACATTGTCTAATCTCCAACTGTAGATTACAGACACTAGACTCCGTCTCCCTTCTACTTCCCTGTCTGGGCTTTATATAAACTAGGGCTCTCCAGCTCCCTCTAGCGACTAGAAGCTGGAATGACACCCCTGCAGGCCTGTACATGCAAGTGTCATAGTAACAGGGAAATACATGCATTGCATTACATGACATTTTTATAAAACTGACATATAACAACTTCTCCATAATAAGGAGGGGCGACAGCACACCAAGTGACACTTTGGTAGTGACGGGTATTACAGCTCCCGTACACTACATACCCCACTGCTTTAAGCTGAGTACGACCTCGTACTCCATCATGGGTCGCCCAACTGGAATCTCTACCTGTAATAGAAAATAGAGACATGCAGGCATACATACATGTAATTCATCTGCATTTACATTTACATCAGGTCCAATTGGCAAAAGTGAAGGGTAGTGACAAGGGGCGTCGTTCTCTTCTCTCAGGATAGTGAATGGAACTGGGGCGCTGACCTGGCACAGCGTAACATTATAACCAGGATAGTCCATGACAATGAATAAGTCCATGATAAAACAGTAGAAAACGGTATAAAAGTTCTTGGAGGCTCAAAGAACAAACATGAGTCCGTACCCAGGTTATTTTATAAATCACAGAGGCTCTCATTCGGTGGAGTCCATCTCTGGGCACAATACTTTTAAAAGAATAAGAATCTCAGAGGCTCAGGTACTTTTGAGTCTGTCTCCGGGCACGGTTCCTTAGTATGAAGTTGCACAACAAACGGACAGCAAAGACAAGTGCTGTGATACCCCTGATCAACCTGAAAAGGGGGTGAAGGGTAAAAGGTGCAACTAAAGGAACAGGCACAACTTGGCGTGGGGTAACAAAAGCAGGCAGGAGGTCCTGGAAACAAACGTGGCCTTGCTGACTTTGTGATTTCAGTGGTCAACACCTACCACTGAGCCGTGGACAAACTGGCAGCCGCAACAAAGGACCAGAAACGTAGGACTCCTGTCCTGGAAGGGTTAACATCAAACTTCTGCAGTGAAACAAATCAAAGGCCTAGCATATCATATCCACTTGGCTCTGCTGGCAGGTATCGTCTGTAGTAGTCCTCTACAGGAGGATGTGCCCACATAACTGTATCAGGGGGCAGCTGTAAGGTAAAGGGGCCCCTAATAGGTATTGGCCCCATAGGCCTAGGGGTGAACCCTCTGGTGGACCGTGCCGGTCCTGGCATGATCACTGCAGGGTGTAACGGGTTTGGCACCGCCGCAGCAAGCGGTCCGGTGCTCTGGGTGCAGCAGTTTACGGCAATCGCGGGTCCGGTCTGGGGCACTGACGGAGCGGTGGCAACAGAAGGTGGACTACGGGTGGTGACAGGCACCCTTACCTCATCCTTCCTCGGCGGTGTCTGGATCCTGGCGGTGTATGTCTTGCGCAACTCCCGCAACTTCTCCTCCAGCCGGACGATCTGCTCACCGATGCTCTCTGTGTCGGAGTCGCTGTCCTCTGCTGGCGCCGCCGGCGCAGGTACAGTCACCGATGACGCGGACTCGGCCTCTGCAGGTTCTGGCGATGCGTCTGGTCTCCGACCCCTCCGGATGTTTTCAAAGGTAGCACTAAGTCCTTTTAACTGCTCCAGCTCCGATATTGTCTTCTCCCGACGAGGCAGCTCGGGGGAAGGATAGGGGCTCACCCATTTCTCCAACACGGTTGGCTGCCAGAAGACATTAGGCCCAATGAAGGAGCTCCGCTCCTGAAAGGCGTGATGGGCCGGCTCTGGAGAGCGTTCAGGTTCCCGCTCGCAGCCAGAGTAGTCTTCTCCTTCTTCTGCCTCCCAGTCCTCAGGAGCTCGCTTGGGACGGGTCACGGCAGTTGCATAAGGGCCTCGTAGGCTCTCGGCAGGGGTGTACTCCACTTCCTCTCCCTCGCAGAGGCTGTGCTGGTACGAAGGGAGGTAGTCTCTTTTGACAGACCTTCGATTAACATAGAGGTCTCTGCCAGTTAGATAGTCTTGGATGAACCCGTAGCCACGGGGTTTGTCAAATGACAGCACCACTCCCTTTCTCCTTTCCAGGCGGGGTTGGGTGTGCGTATGCTTCTCATGTATGGTCTTGGTTAGTTCCTCATAGATGATTTTGGTCTTTGTATTCCGCTTGATAGCGGCCTCTCGGATCTCCGCCATCAGGGAGGACCATTTGAAAGATGGTTGGAAAAAGTCCCTCCACGAGCCATAGCAGGGCTCGGGTTCTTTCTCCCTTGGGCGGCAGGCGGGTTGCTCCGGTCCCGGAGAGTAGGCCGGTGGAGCCTCTTCTGGTTCTACACCGATGTCTTTCATCTTTGCAATTTCAGGTGCGGACGCTGCAGTAACACTCTGCTCACTTTCCAACATGCTCGATCCTTCCGAGGAGAGCAATAGGGTCGCGTCAATTAGAGTAGCCAGCTCCTCCCACTGCACTGGGGAGCCGCCCCCCAGGTATTCCAGTATATGGAAGGCGGTGTCCATGCTGGCAGACATGCAAATGTCCAGATAAGCCGTGGCGCCTGCCCTTGACCTTCTTCCCGCTTTCTCCTCAGAAAGGCGCCAATTTTTCCCGCCTTTTCGGGATGAAGGTGACGCAGCAGTAAATTCAGCAAGCTCAGCGGCCATCTTTAGCAAAACGCTGTCCATTCACTGACAGCAAGCAGGATTGTTAAAAGTCCACAAAACCACACTCCAATGTGGCGATTTTCTTCCTCTTGGTAGCGCAATACTGCACAGCGCTTTTTAGAAGTTTTTGGTACACTTTGGGTATGATTTTCAGTCCACAAAGTCCACTTGCAATAAACAGGCAAATTGTCACTTTGGTCACAGGGCAACTGTATAAGGCACAAAGTTCACGCTTCTTGCACTATAAAGCGTGCGAATCCTGTTCGTGACGCCAAAAGAGAGGTGCAGCGTACTCAAGTTGTGTGCAGTAGGTGTTTCTGGGTGATGTAGTGCAATATACACTAACCTGGTACAGCTGACTCTCTGCAAGGGCAGGTATAGGTAGAAATAGTTCGTGACGCCAGTGCCAAGTAAACGGTGGCACGCCGTTTGCGGATGCAGGAATAAATTGAGGAAACGTAGTCTTAAAACAGAACTCCAACTTTAGTAGTTTTGCAAGCAGAGACAATAATGGAAATGCAGTTCCTTAGCATACAGTCGATTTTGCAATTCGGTCGATGCAGGCAATTCAGTTATAGCAGGGTAATTACAGAGTGTTGAGCACAGGACTTGCAGCACAGGAGCTTGCACTCTAATTCTGTCTGATCCTGGAACATAGCATATCTTCACCAAGGCCCATTAACCTAATTCTGGCTTTATATCCTTGGCTATGGCTTTTATAAGTACCTCCTCTGTCTTTCTGAGTACCTCTGGCTTTCCTGATCTTTGCCTCTGTCTCTCTCAGCTGCTGGAAACTTCCTCAGGTTCTTGATCTAACATATTCCTGTTTCTGCATATGGGAATTCAGGAGGGAATCTTCTCCTGGACAGCAGGCTTCAGGCCTGGACTTGTCTCAGACATTGTCTAATCTCCAACTGTAGATTACAGACACTAGACTCCGTCTGCCTTCTACTTCCCTGTCTGGGCTTTATATAAACTAGGGCTCTCCAGCTCCCTCTAGCGACTAGAATCTGGAATGACACCCCTGCAAGCCTGTACATGCAAGTGTCATAGTAACAGGGAAATACATGCATTGCATTACATGACATTTTTATAAAACTGACATATAACAACTTCTCCATAATAAGGAGGGACGACAGCACACCAAGTGACACTTTGGTAGTGACGGGTATTACAGTTCCCGTACACTACACCTGTCCATCCCTTGTGCAGATTAGATATTAACTACCTCCCCTTAACCATATATTATTCTACTCCAGGGCACTTCCTCATTCAATACTATTTTTTATTTCATTTTACCATTATATTGCGGGGCAACCCAAAGTTGAATAAACCTCTCCTCTGTCTGGGTGCCGGGGCCTAAATGTGTGACAGTGGCCTGTTCCAGTGGTGGGTGATTTGAAGCCTGATTCTCTGCTATGACATGAAGACAGATTCTGCGCTGACATAAGGCCAGATTCTCTGTTACGGGACCTCTCTCCTCTGCCTGGGTGGGGTGCCTGGGCCTAAATGTGGCGACAGTGGCCTGTTCGCAGTGGTGGGTGACGTGAAGGCCTGATTCTCTGCTATGACATAATACAGATTCTGTGCTGACATAAGGCCAGATCTCTGTTACGGGACCCGCTACATCCACTGTCTGGGTGCCTGGGCCTAATATGTGACAGTGGCCTGTTCCAGTGGTGGGTGACGTGAAGCCTGATTCTCTGCTATGACATAAATACAGATTCTGTGCTGACATAAGGCCAGATTCTCTGTTACGGGACCGCTCTCCTCTGTCTGGGTGCCTGGGCCTAAATATGTGACAGTGGCCTGTTCCAGTGGTGGGTGACGTGAAGCCTGATTCTCTGCTATGACATGAAGACAGATTCTGCGCTGACATAAGGCCAGATTCTCTGTTACGGGACCTCTCTCCTCTGCCTGGGTGCCTGGGCCTAAATGTGTGACAGTGGCCTGTTCCAGTGGTGGGTGACGTGAAGCCTGATTCTCTGCTATGACATGAAGACTGATTCTGCGCTGACATAAGGCCAGATTCTCTGTTACGGGACCTCTCTCCTCTGCCTGGGTGCCTGGGCCTAAATATGTGACAGTGGCCTGTTCCAGTGGTGGGTGACGTGAAGCCTGATTCTCTGCTATGACATGAAGACAGATTCTGTGCTGACATAAGGCCAGATTCTCTGTTACGGGACCTCTCTCCTCTGCCTGGGTGCCTGGGCCTAAATGTGTGACAGTGGCCTGTTCCAGTGGTGGGTGACGTGAAGCCTGATTCTCTGCTATTACATGAAGACAGATTCTGTGCTGACATAAGGCCAGATTCTCTGTTACGGGACCTCTCTCCTCTGTCTGGGTGCCGGGGCCTAAATATGTGACAGTGGCCTGTTCCAGTGGTGGGTGACGTGAAGCCTGATTCTCTGCTATGGCATGAAGAGACTGATTCTCTGCTGACATGAAGCCAGATTCTTTGCTATGGCATGAAGAGACTGATTCTCTGCTGATGTGAAGCCAGATTCTCTGCTATGGGATGCACGTCCAATGCCCTCAAAGTTCGGATATGCAGACATATCTCAGATATATCTCATGCTTTTGTAAAAAATGTGTCAGCAGTCAGCCAGCATTTTGCCTCTTGCCACCAGGGCAATATTGCTGGCATGAAAGTTCAGGGCATTGAACGAGTTAATTTTCCTAAACGGGGCGGAGACCATAGGAAAGCTCTTCTCAATAGAGAAGCCTATTGGATTTTTAGATTTCAGTCCTGTATGCCTTTGGGCCTTAATCAAAGACAAGATTTAATATTGCATTATTAGATGTATCTTCTTCTCTTGTCCTTTAGGGGCGGTTCTTGCGTGGGAGGAAGAGAGGGGTGAAAATAATTTTTTTTTTTTTTTTTTTTTTTTTTTCCCCCCCTCTCTTCTTCTCATGCAGTTCTGTTCCTGTGTCTCAGTGGTATATGCTGTGGGTGGGGTGAAAGCAGTCCAATTGCCAATCAATAATCCACAGCTGAATCACTGCTTTTACTCTGTATATAAGATTTGTCAGTCTTATTCTCTGTATCATGAGGAAGGATCTGTAATATATGTTGATCCGAAACATGTTGATGATATGAGCCTGATGTTTGGTTTTTAAGCACGTTTCCTAATAAAACACGCACTGCGAGGTGAAGCTGGACAATATTTTTTTGCTACTTCTCATCCTTGGTTCCGGTTCTGTGTCCGTGCTCCTCGGTGGTGTATGGTGAGGTGAGCTCCAACTTGGTGTTTTTACGTCTCTGCTATGGGACCTCTGTCCAATTGATATTGGTTCATTTTTATTTTTTTAATTTTTATTTTATTTCATTTCCCTATCCACATTTGTTTGCAGGGGATTTACCTACATGTTGCTGCCTTTTGCAGCCCTCTAGCTCTTTCCCTGGCTGTTTTACAGCCTTTTTAGTGCCAAAAAGTTCAGGTCCCCATTGACTTCAATGGGGTTCGGGTTCGGGACGAAGTTCGGTTCGGGTTCGGATCCCGAACCCGAACATTTCCGGGAAGTTCGGCCGAACTTCTCGAACCCGAACATCCAGGTGTTCGCTCAACTCTAGTTATGACATGGCGATTAGGGTTTTCTGTCTTTCACTAAGTGCCTATTTGCAAACCATTTTGAGGGTACTATAATAAGTCACATTACAATGTGCACAGTATCCCCCCTACCCTACTATTGGAGTAGTATTGCTCTAATGTTAATGATCTACAAGCTTGATCAATATTTCAAACTGTTCTCACTGTTGTTATTATTTTATTGTTGGTTTTATGACAGGTATCACAGGAAATCAACCTTATATCCCCAAAAGAAAAGGGGACGCGTCTGCAATCCCGTAACTCCGCCTTGGACGGTTAAGTACAAACAAAATGCCCCTACACATCTCTTGTTAAAAACTTTCAGCGGTATACACTCAGTCATTGTATCATTAGATGGCTGACCTGTGCATTGCCACCTTCAATGTCAAGGGTTTTAACGCCCCATCGAAATGTAGTCAAATATTCTCCTTTGCTAAAAAAGAAAAATGCTCGGTCCTGATGCTTCAGGAGACAGATTTTAAATTTAATAAATATCCCGACCTATCCAGATCCATGTACCCACACTGGTATCATTGCGGATCAAATTCTGCTGCATCCAGAGGCGTGAGCATAGGGTTCCAGAGGGGTCTGCCTTTCTCATACATTTCACATATCCAAGATGTAGATGGCAGATATATACTGTTAAAGGGTAAAGTTGCTAACCAAATCTATACCTTTGCGAACGTATACGCTCCAAATGTCAACCAATGTTCATGGATGATAGAGACACTTACCCTTTTAGAATCATATAAGGAGGGTGTGGTAGTGCTTGGAGGTGATCTGAACATAACATTAAACCCTTCTTTGGATTCATCATCCCAAAAGTCAGCACTATCCGCCAGAGCACTTAGACAACTTAGGAATAAACTACATCAGAGTGCTGTCCACGATATATGGCGTCTCCTTAACCCCTCCAGGCAGGACTACACCTTCTTCTCCCACCCCCACAACTTGTATCAAAGGCTCGATTATATATCTGTGTCAAAAGAACATCTACATTTGTGTACTCGCACCTACATAGGTGATATACTTTTATCTGACCATGCTCCAGTGTTTATTACAATTCAAGCCCCTTCACTAGAACCTAAAGCATTTAGATGGCGCCTTAACGAACAGCTGATTTCCACAGAAGAGAATAAAGAATACACCCAAAAACTTCTGGAGGAATTTTTCTCCCTTAACTCCCTTCCTGGAACATCCCCCCACATACTGTGGGACACCCACAAGGCCTACATGAGAGGCCAATTCATCAGTTTGGGATCAAGAATCAAAAAAGAAAGGAAGAAAAAAGTAGAAGACCTCATAGCCCAGATCCATAGACTAGAAACTGTACATAAAAGTTCTTTATTAGACTCCCATTTGAAGTAGCTTGCAGAATTAAAAAAACAATTTAAGGAACCTGCTCAATACAGCTTCAGCTAAGTACTATCTTCATGCGCAATACAAATACTATGCGCATGGAGATAAAGCTTCCAAGTTCATGATGCAACGTATTAAGCAAAGGAAATCTCATAATTATATTCACAAGATTAGAGTTTCCAATAGGAATGAGGTGTCTACCACCCCAGAAATAGCCAAACAATTTCAAAAGTTCTACTACTCCCTATATAATATAAAGGAAGCGGACAAGAAAGTTGATATCCCCCCTCTCCACCCCCCAAAGGAATCAGTAACCTCCTTTCTTAACTCTCTTGCCTTACCGGCACTGTCTGATTCGCAAGCCCAAATTCTACAGGCCCCCTTTACGATGGTAGAACTTTTGACGGCGATTAAACAACTCCCTAACGGAAAAAGCCCTGGACCTGACGGTTACCCGGCTTTATATTACCGCCCTTTCCATAATATAGTAGGTCCATATCTTCTCTCCATATTTAATAGCTCCCTGTCTGGTGTACCATTATCCACAGATATGACCAGGGCACATATCACACTGATCCCGAAAGAAGGGAAGGATAGCTCCCAATGCTCTAATTACCGCCCAATTTCCCTGTTAAATCTGGATTTGAAGTTACTAGCTAAGATGCTTGCTACCCGCTTGTCCTCATTCCTGCCATCCCTAATCAAAGAAGACCAAGTTGGCTTTGTCCGTGGTAGGGAGGGTAGAGATAATACCGCCAAGGTGTTAAATGCTATTTACCTTGCAAAAAAGCTTAGAAGACCTCTAGTCCTCCTTAGCACAGACGCAGAAAAAGCCTTCGACAGGGTTAGTTGGGATTATATGAGAGAAGTCCTTAAAACAATTAAGTTCCCTGACCCGTATATTAACGCCATCTTTTCCTTGTATACCCATGCTTCGGCATCTATTATCATTAATGACACTTTATCCCCCTTCTTTAACATCAGGAATGGCACCAGACAGGGATGCCCACTGTCACCTCTATTATTCGTTCTAGTAATGGAAACACTGCTTCAGGCTATTAGACTGGAGAAAGAGATAGTAGGTATAAGGATAGATCAACATGAGCATAAGGTGGCTGCTTTCGCAGACGATTTGTTAATAATGAACACCAACCCAGCCAAAGCCCTACCTTTGATATATAAGTTATTGGAGCAGTTCAGTTCTTACTCAAACTTCAAAATTAATATGAGCAAATCCCATAATATCAGCATAGATCTTCCAACCCCAACTAGGAACTTATTAAAGGCAAATTCCCCCTTTAATTGGGACGCTCCATATATTACATATCTGGGAGTGAAGATTGGCCCTGGCCCGTCTACTCTTTTTCGACTGAATTTCACTCCTCTCCTTCAGTCTATCTCTGATCAACTAGTCATGTTAAAGAATCCGACATTATCATGATTTGGTAGAAAAAATATTATAACCTCATTGGTCTTACCAAGATTGACATATCTGCAACATGTACTACCGATCCCAGTCCCAAAAACATACTATACTAAACTTAAACAAAAAATCAGCTCATTTATTTGAGCCGGGAAAAGGGCTCGACTAGCTCGCTCTGTTCTTTGTAGACCAAAAGCTAATGGGGGAATAGGATTACCTGACCCAGACTTATACGGGAGAGCTGTTATGCTTTCTAGACTAGTGGACTGGATGACACATCCAAACCCGAAGCCCTGGGTCTCCATGGAACAGATTGACCTTGGTTCGTTTCCTTCAGGTCTCCTGGTGGGGGCAAAACATTTTCTAACCCAAGATAGACCCCTTAACCCAATTGTAAAATCGACGATTGGAACCTGGAACTGGTTCCAACAATCACAGCATGCCATACCACTGCCTTCGCCATTGATACAAATAAAGGACATAATAGCCTATGCTCCGTCCATCCTGAGAGAATGTTTACCCAGCTCAGTTCGAAATTCTACACTGCCTCTCTGCTCACTTTTTGACGAAAATGGCATAGTAATGAAAAATGAAAATATTTTAGATGTCTTCCCGGAATGCAAACACTTCCCTTACTTATTGTCTTTCATACACTCTTTCATATCAAAGAATGTTTCTATGAATGACTTCTTACGTCCCTTGACCTGCTTTGAAAGTATAATAACTGACCAATCTAAGCACATTAAGCTAATCTCCCAAATTTATAGGAAATTAAATACTCCAGTGTCAATGACTAAACCAGCATTTATAGGACTATGGGAACATAGAAACATAGAAACATAGAATGTGTCGGCAGATAAGAACCATTTGGCCCATCTAGTCTGCCCAATATACTGAATACTATGAATAGCCCCTGGCCCTATCTTATATGAAGGATAGCCTTATGCCTATCCCATGCATGCTTAAACCCCTTCACTGTATTTGCAGCTACCACTTCTGCAGGAAGGCTATTCCATGCATCCACTACTAGTAAAGTAATACTTCCTGATATTACTGTTAAACCTTTGCCCCTCTAATTTAACACTATGTCGTCTTGTAGCAGTTTTTCTTCTTGTAAATCTTCTCTCCTCTTTTACCTTGTTGATTCCCTTTATGTATTTAGCAGTTTCTCTCATATCCCCTCTGTCTCTTCTTTCCTCTAAGCTTTACATGTTAATGTCTATTAATCTTTCCTGGTAAGTTTTATCCTGCAATCCATGTACTAGTTTAGTAGCTCTTCTCTGAACTCTCTCCAAAGTATCAATATCCTTCTGGAGATATGGTCTCCAGTACTGAGCACAATACTCCAGATGAGGTCTCACTAGTGCTCTGTAGAGCGGCATGAGCGCCCCCCTCTTTCTACTGGTAATGCCTCTCCCTATACACCCCAGCATTCTGCTAGCATCTCCTGCTGCTCTATGACATTGTCTGCCTACCTTTAAGTCTTCTGAAATAATGAGTGTGACGGTATCATCCGTGTCACCGTCTAGTATTCCCTTCTCCCCTTGAAATAGCACTGCCAAGTAATCCACAGAGCAATAGATCGCTATTATCGCTAGTATCGCTGGTATCGCCAAATAAGTCTATACATGAGCCCAAGCTGAATGCTAGAAATACTTTACTGGAAGGCCCACATTGAAAAATCCAATTGCTTTTATCCCCTGCTCCCATGCAAGGGACACACCCACAACAAACATACATTAACCCATAACACAAAGGTTACAACCCACATAGACACCATGGTTAACATAATCAACACAGGCAGGAGAATACACATTGCCCTCTGTCCTGAGAGACAATCGAATTACAACTCCGTTGTCTCCAGGACAGAGGACAATCGCCAATACACACAGAGAGACAATGGAACAGACATCACTTACTCAAACATACAATGTCCCACCCTTTACAATACACATAGACATTTAACACATCCCAAAATGACACGAATTAGACCAGGAATTCAAAAGTTAGTACAAGTCTCTTTGGCCTGGATGTACTTATGGGTTTCCTGCACAAAACCGGTGCATTCAACATGGGACCATAATCACATGGTAAGAGGCTGGCAAGTAGTCCTTTCCAAGCACTCGTGGCAACCTCAAAAGAGGGGAGTTTGTCACAATGACCTCTAAATCCCTTTCCTCAGATACTGAGGTTAGGACTGGATCACTGATTTTATATTCTGCTCTTGGGTTTTTACGCCCCAGGAGCATTATTTTGCACTTATCCACATAAAATTTTAGTTGCCAGATTTTTGACCAATCCTTTTCCATTTGGTGTATCCCTCCAGGAACATCAACCCTGTTACAAATCTTTGTGTCATCAGCAAAAAGACACACCTTACCATCGAGGCCTTCTGCAATTTCGCTGATAAAGATATTAAACAATATGGGTCACAGAACAGATCCCTGAGGTACCCCACTCTGTTGCCTGTCCCTCAGCCACTGCCTAATCCATTCAACAATATGGGAGTCCAAGCACAAAGACTGCAGTTTATTGATAAGCCTTCTGTGTGGGACAGTATCAAAAGCCTTACTAAAGTCTAGATAAGCGATGTCTACTGCACCTCCTCCATCTATTATTTTAGTCACCCAATCAAAAAAATCAATAAGATTAGTTTGACATGATCTCCCTGAAGTAAACCCATGCTGCTTTTCATCTTTCAATCCATGGGATTTTAGATGTTCCACAATCCTCTCCTTAAGTATGGTTTCCATTAATTTCCCCACTATTGATGTCAGGCTTACTGGCCTATAGTTGCCCGATTCCTCCCTACTACCTTTCTTGTGAATCGGCACAACATTAGCTAATTTCCAATCTTCTGGGACGACTCCTGTTGCCAGTGATTGGTTAAATAAATCTGTTAATGGTTTTGCTAGTTCACCGCTGAGCTCTTTTAATAGCTTTGGGTGTATCCCATCAGGCCCCTGTGACTTATTTGTATTGATTTTAGACCGGAACGAGACCTGGATATTAGCTTTTCTCAGGCGGAGATCTCAAAACTTTTACTACTACCTCATAAAACTTCTAGGTGCGTTCGCACCCAAGAAAACGGGTATAAAATATTAACAAGGTGGTATAGGACCCCAGATATCACCTGCCGTTATAACTCAAATAATATAGATACGTGCTGGAGGTGTAAAAAAGATAGAGGATCATTCTTCCATATATGGTGGAAATGCCCACTACTTCAGGATTGGTGGAAGGAAATTTTTGCCAAAGCTAACATGATCTGTAGAACGAATATTCCTATCTCCCCTCAACTAGCGTTATTAGGTTTCCCCCCATCTACACCTAAAATACCGCTAACTAAAGTATTCCATACTATGTTGAGTGCAGCACGCCTACTGATACCTAAATTTTGGCTTTCTGAAGAAGTACCTTTCATCTCCCAATGGATAGGGAAGATTGAACAGTTATGTAGATTTGAGGAAATAGCAGCCTGGGAAAGCCGTAGAATACACCTAGATAGGACCCAATGGAAAGATTGGTTCATATACAGAAACATAAGCACTTCACATTCCAGGTCTCCATCTGTCCTACCTGATTAAGACTGCTTATCATAATTGGACCTAACATAACTCTTACAGAAACAACAAAACCTGTCAAACCATCTGTTATCGTATGTTACTCATATGTCTTCAGTCGATACTAGTATGTAATTCATCATATCTTATCATATGTAATGATATTTATTTTCAATAAAACTATTTGAAAAAAAATAAATGTTAACCCCTCTGAAAAGGGACATTACTGAAATAGGTCACAGGACCTCTCATTTGGAAAACAAAATGGCTGAGTTTGATAAAGCTCATAACAAGCTAGTTGATACCACAAATGATAAGGGCTCATTCACACGACCGTGTGAAGGCCGTGCCCGTGCTGTGTACCAAAATTTTTTATCCGTAATGCAAGGTCATCGACCGTGGCCCAGCCGCATGGGGATCGTGGACCCATTCACTTGAATGGGTCTGCAATCTGTCCGTTCCGCAAAAAGCTAGAGCATGTTGTATCTTTTTGCAGTGTGGAGGCACGGAACGGAACCCCAGGAAGCACTCCGTAGTGTTCCATTCCATGCTTCCATTCCACACTGTTCCGCATCTCTGGATTTGCAGACCCACTGAAGTGAATGGGTCCGCATGCGGAATGCACACGGAACAGTGCACGTGTATTGCGGATCCGTTCGTGTGAATGAGCCCTAAGGTTGAGGAGATAGCCGCTCTAAGGGCAAAAGTAACTGATTGGGAAGACGGTTCCCACTGAAACAACTTCCGATTTTGCGGCATTCCTGAGGCGTTAAGCAAGAGAACTTACATGACTTTAATTGATTTATTTACAGTTCTGTTGCCTGGGGTTTCATAAAATGATCTGTTCATAGATTGGGGCGCAAAGAATCCCGAAACCTAGATGCCTGCCTGCTGATGTTCCCAGGGATGTGCTGGCACGTATCACTGTCTATCATGCTGTTACGCTGTTACCTGACAGGTACCAGTCGGTATCTCTATACAGATCTCTCTGCTGTCACCTTGGCTAAAATATGGGAATTTCAAGATGCCACAAGAATCCTACATTCACATAAAATACTCTATAGGTGGGGCTTTCCGGCCAAGCTGCTTATCTCTAGGAATGGAGGAAAAGTTGTGGCAGCGAATCCAGAAGAAGCCATTACTTTACTATCCAGTTGGCACCTGATGCCCTCTAAGGGTTCTCGGATTTCTTCTAAGTCTCCATCTCCAATCCGCATGGAAGAAGAATGGTCAGAGGTCCTGCAGAGGTCCCTGGCACCTGAAGTGCTTGCACACGGGTGATATTCTCACTTTTGCTATCATTTAGTCTCGATCAGCTCTGTTCGAGTGTTTATGTAACACCCCAGAGTGGTGTCACCACTCCTGCACCCAGCTACTATCTCTAATGGTCTAATATAATGTCATCTTGTGTATTTATTCCAGGTCCTCCACAATGTGCATTCTTAATAATGTTTGCAACTCTTTCAGGTAATGTGCCTGGTTCACCAGCAGGTGGCAGCAAACACGGCAGAGCTACAGTTAGGTAGAATGGAACTTTCTATTCCATTCTAAACCCCCTCAGTGGAGAAGTGGATCCTACTTCCTTCAGGTAGGGTGGAGACCAGTGAGAGCTAGTTTAGTGTACACCCAGCTTGGAGAAGGTGTGGAGGGCACGTCTCTCCTGGACGTGCCCACGCCAGCCAGGGCACCCTAAGCTCTTCTGGCCATGGAGGCCAAAGCTTGAAGCCTTAGGGGCCAGAAGGAAAGTTCCCTGGCATAATCTAGAGACAGACCACAGAAAGGAAAGTGCAGCATACAGAAGAAGCTAAGTCCTACAGTCAGCCTGTCAGTACAGCAGAGTCAGGGAGTAACAGATATAGCAAAGTGGAGTTTGCCTGCCAGGTTAATGCTAAAGCCTGCTGGGACCAAGACAAAGTTTGGAGACTGTTTCTGATGAATGTTTATTCGAGTAAAGCTGCTGTTCAACTATATACAAGGCCTGGACTTATTTCTTCATATCTCTCAATTATTCATAGTACATAGTACATAAGGCCGAAAAAAGACATTTGTCCATCCAGTTCGGCCTGTCATCCTGCAAGTTGATCCAGAGGAAGGCAAAAAAAACTAAAAACTGTGAGGTAGAAGCCTATTTTCCCCACTTTAGGGGAATAAAAAATTCCTTCCCGGCTCCAATCAGGCATCAGAATAACTCCCTGCATCAATGACCCATCTCTAGTAGCCATAGCCTGTAATATTATTACACTCCAGAAATACATCCAGGCCCCTCTTGAATTCCTTTATTGCACCCACCATCACCACCTCCTCAGGCAGAGAGTTCCATAGTCTCACTGCTCTTACCGTAAAGAGTCCATAGTCTCACTGCTCTTACAGTTTAGAGTCCATAGTCTCACTGCTCTTACAGTAAAGAGCCCATAGTCTCACTGCTCTTACAGTAAAGAGTCCATAGTCTCACTGCTCTTACAGTAAAGAGTCCAGAGTCTCACTGCTCTTACAGTAAAGAGTCCCATAGTCTCACTGCTCTCACAGTAAAGAGTCCATAGTCTTACTGCTCTTACAGTAAAGAGTTCCATAGTCTCACTGCTCTTACAGTATATAGTCCATAGTCTCACTGCTCTTACAGTATAGAGTCCCTAGTCTCACTGCTCTTACAGTACAGAGTCCATAGTCTCACTGCTCTTACAGTAAAGAGTCCATAGTCTCACTGCTCTTACAGTAAAGAGTCCATAGTCTCACTGCTCTTACCGTAAAGAGTCCATAGTCTCACTGCTCTTACAGTATAGAGTCCATAGTCTCACTGCTCTTACCGTAAAGAGTCCATAGTCTCACTGCTCTTACCGTAAAGAGTCCATAGTCTCACTGCTCTTACAGTATAGAGTCCATAGTCTCACTGTTCTTACAGTAAAGATTCCATAGTCTCACTGCTCATACAGTAAAGAGTCCATAGTCTCACTGCTCTTACAGTATAGAGCCCATAGTCTAACTGCTCTTACAGTAAAGAGTCCATAGTCTCACTGCTCTTACAGTAAAGAGTCCATAGTCTCACTGCTCTTACAGTAAAGAGTCCATAGTCTCACTGCTCTTACAGTAAAGAGTCCATAGTCTCACTGCTCTTACAGTAAAGAGTCCATAGTCTCACTGCTCTTACAGTAAAGAGTACATAGTCTCACTGCTCTTACAGTATAGAGTCCATAGTCTCACTGCTCTTACAGTAAAGAGTACATAGTCTCACTGCTCTTACAGTATAGAGTCCATAGTCTCACTGCTCTTACAGTAAAGAGTCCATAGTCTCACTGCTCTTACAGTAAAGAGTCCATAGTCTCACTGCTCATACAGTAAAGAGTACATAGTCTCACTGCTCTTACAGTATAGAGTCCATAGTCTCACTGCTCTTACAGTATAGAGTCCATAGTCTCACTGCTCTTACAGTAAAGAGTACATAGTCTCACTGCTCTTACAGTATAGAGTCCATAGTCTCACTGCTCTTACAGTAAAGAGTCCATAGTCTCACTGCTCTTACAGTAAAGAGTCCATAGTCTCACTGTTCTTACAGTAAAGAGTCCATAGTCTCACTGCTCTTACCGTAAAGAGTCCATAGTCTCACTGCTCTTACAGTATAGAGTCCATAGTCTCACTGTTCTTACAGTAAAGATTTCATAGTCTCACTGCTCATACAGTAAAGAGTCCATAGTCTCACTGCTCTTACAGTATAGAGTCCATAGTCTCACTGCTCTTACAGTAAAGAGTCCATAGTCTCACTGCTCTTACAGTATAGAGTCCATAGTCTCACTGCTCATACAGTATAGAGTCCATAGTCTAACTGCTCTTACAGTAAAGAGTCCATAGTCTCACTGCTCTTACAGTAAAGAGTCCATAGTCTCACTGCTCTTACAGTAAAGAGTCCATAGTCTCACTGCTCTTACAGTAAAGAGTCCATAGTCTCACTGCTCTTACAGTAAAGAGTCCATAGTCTCACTGCTCTTACAGTAAAGAGTACATAGTCTCACTGCTCTTACAGTATAGAGTCCATAGTCTCACTGCTCTTACAGTAAAGAGTACATAGTCTCACTGCTCTTACAGTATAGAGTCCATAGTCTCACTGCTCTTACAGTAAAGAGTACATAGTCTCACTGCTCTTACAGTATAGAGTCCATAGTCTCACTGCTCTTACAGTAAAGAGTCCATAGTCTCACTGCTCTTACAGTAAAGAGTCCATAGTCTCACTGTTCTTACAGTAAAGAGTCCATAGTCTCACTGCTCTTACCGTAAAGAGTCCATAGTCTCACTGCTCTTACAGTATAGAGTCCATAGTCTCACTGTTCTTACAGTAAAGATTTCATAGTCTCACTGCTCATACAGTAAAGAGTCCATAGTCTCACTGCTCTTACAGTATAGAGTCCATAGTCTCACTGCTCTTACAGTAAAGAGTCCATAGTCTCACTGCTCTTACAGTATAGAGTCCATAGTCTCACTGCTCATACAGTATAGAGTCCATAGTCTAACTGCTCTTACAGTAAAGAGTCCATAGTCTCACTGCTCTTACAGTAAAGAGTCCATAGTCTCACTGCTCTTACAGTAAAGAGTCCATAGTCTCACTGCTCTTACAGTAAAGAGTCCATAGTCTCACTGCTCTTACAGTAAAGAGTCCATAGTCTCACTGCTCTTACAGTAAAGAGTACATAGTCTCACTGCTCTTACAGTATAGAGTCCATAGTCTCACTGCTCTTACAGTAAAGAGTACATAGTCTCACTGCTCTTACAGTATAGAGTCCATAGTCTCACTGCTCTTACAGTAAAGAGTCCATAGTCTCACTGCTCTTACAGTAAAGAGTCCATAGTCTCGCTGCTCTTACAGTAAAGAATCCATAGTCTCACTGCTCTTACAGTAAAGAGTCCATAGTCTCACTACTCTTACAGTAAAGAGTCCATAGTCTCACTGCTCTTACAGTATAGAGCCCATAGTCTCACTGCTCTTACAGTAAAGAGTCCATAGTCTCACTGCTCTTACAGTAAAGAGTCCATAGTCTCACTGCTCTTACAGTAAAGATTCCATAGTCTCACTGCTCTTACAGTACAGAGTCCATAGTCTCACTACTCTTACAGTAAAGAGTCCATAGTCTCACTGCTCTTACAGTATAGAGCCCATAGTCTCACCGCTCTTACAGTAAAGAGTCCATAGTCTCACTGCTCTTACAGTAAAGAGTCCATAGTCTCACTGCTCTTACAGTAAAGATTCCATAGTCTCACTGCTCTTACAGTACAGAGTCCATAGTCTCACTACTCTTACAGTAAAGAGTCCATAGTCTCACTGCTCTTACAGTACAGAGTCCATAGTCTCACTGCTCTTACAGTAAAGAGTCCATAGTCTCACTGCTCTTACCGTAAAGAGTCTATAGTCTCACTGCTCTTACAGTAAAGAGTCCATAGTCTCACTGCTCTTACAGTAAAGAGTCCATAGTCTCACTGCTCTTACAGTAAAGAGTCCATAGTCTCACTGCTCTTACAGTACAGAGTCCATAGTCTCACTGCTCATACAGTACAGAGTCCATAGTCTCACTGCTCTTACAGTAAAGAGTCCATAGTCTCACTGCTCTTACCGTAAAGAGTCTATAGTCTCACTGCTCTTACAGTAAAGAGTCCATAGTCTCACTGCTCTTACAGTGAAGAGTCCATAGTCTCTGTCACGGGGTTCCGAAGGTGCACTCGGTCCCCCATTGCCCGCAGAACTGTTGCTTAGCTTTTGGAATGAGGTTCTGTGTTTGACCTCATTCCCAGGGCGGCTTTACTAGCTGGGTGGCTCCCTGCTCCTAGTCTGCCTTGAGCGCCGAGCTGATCACTCGGTGCTCGACTGGTTGGTCTGTCGGTCATGTGACGCTGGCCACGTCACATGACCCTCACTCCCCACTATAAATACAGGCAGCCTGCTGGCTACAGGTTGCCTGTTAATTTCTAGGTTCCTGGCTATTTGTTGGACTGCTGAATACTTACCTGATCCTGTTCCCTGACCATCCTTTTGCCTGCTCCTCCTGTACTGCGCTTCCGTCCTGGTATTGTGACCTCGGCTCCCACCTGACTACTCTCTTAGGACTCCTCTTGTACTTCTCTGCTCTCCTGGTATTTATGACCCCGGCTTCTCCTGACAATTCTCTGCTTGCTCCATTTGTACTTTGCAGCTTTCCTGGTATTGACTCGGTCCGTTCACGTCCTGTTGTTTGTCTGTCTGTCATCCCTGCACTTACTCCAAGTTAGGGATTGCCGTCCAGTTGTCCCCTGTCATTAGGACTCGCGAGGCAAGTAGGCAGGGCCAGGGGTAAGGGTGGAGCGCAGTGGTCACTTCCCTCCCCCCTGTGTGTGTGTGTACGTGACCGTTACAGATTAACAGGCCCAATAACCACTGTATTATGAATCCTCTGGTGACCCTGACTGACCATGTCTCTAATCTGACGCAGAGGGTGCAGGAGTTAGGGGAAAAACTCAGTTCTTTTGAGTTAGGGCAAGGTTCTTCCACTCCTCAGGCCTCCAGTCCGCATTTTGAGCCACAGATTAAGCTCCCAGAAACCTTTTCTGGAGACCGGAAGAAGTTTCTCTCTTTTAAGGAGAGTTGCAAACTTTACTTCCGTTTGCGCCCCGTGTCCTCTGGCCCCGAGAGTCAACGCGTGGGCATTATCATTTCCCGATTACAGGGTGATCCCCAGGACTGGGCGTTCTCTTTACCTGCTGACACCAGTTGTTTATATTCTGTGGAGGGGTTCTTTCAGGCCCTGGGTACCCTCTATGATGAACCAGACAGGGCTCTAGTAGCCGAGACGGCTCTAAAGGCACTGGTTCAGGGCAATTTTCCAGCAGAGGATTATTGCACCCAATTCAGAAGGTGGTGTGTCCCCTCAGGATGGAACGAACCAGCCCTGAAGAGTCAGTTCAGGTCAGGTCTGTCTGATAAATTAAAGGATCTTCTGGTCAGTTATCAACTTCCAGAGACCTTAGAGGAGATGATGACCCTTGTTGTCCGACTTGACCGACGGGTTAGAGAGAGACGACAGGAACAACAGTTCTCTTCCCAGATGGTGGTCCAGCCAGAGGCCTATCCCAGAGACAATGCTGAGGTCTCCACCGAGGAACCCATGCAGGTTGGCATGACTTGAGGGAATCTTCGCCGCAGACGTGGAGAATGCTTTTACTGTGGAGATCCTGACCATTGGATCAACCAGTGTCCTAAGAAGGTCCTCTCTGTCAAGTCTCCTAAGACAAGGCAACCTAAAGACCAGGTACACCCTGAATTTTCTAAATGTAAGCTTTCGGTACCCATTACGATTTCTCTGGGAGTAGATAAATGGCCGGGTAAGGCCTATATTGATTCTGGCTCAGCGGCTAGCTTTATTGACTCTGAGTATGCCGTAAGATTGGGTATTCCTATGTTTGCCTTACCAACTCCTATCCATGTCATGGCTATTGATGCTACTCCTCTTATTGGTGGTACGGTGAGCTTATGTACCTCAGAGATTTCTCTAACCGTGGGTGTGTGCCACTCAGAGAGATGTTCGCTTCTAGTCCTGGAGAACCTACCTGCTGAGGTGGTACTAGGGTTGCCTTGGCTCCGACTACATAACCCCACTATAGATTGGTCCAATGGGGAGTTGGTGAGATGGGGGCCTAAGTGTGACTCGTGCTTGTCCGTGGTACAGGCTGGGGTCTCAGTAAAGTCTGATACTTTACCCTCTGTTGTTAGAGAATATTCTGATGTATTCTCATCACCAACCCCGGAGGTTCTACCCCCCCATAGACCTTATGATTGTACCATAGAGTTAGTAGAGGGGGCCAAGTTTCCTAAAGGACGAATTTATAATCTTTCTATGCCCGAACGCAAGGCCATGGAAGATTATATTAAGGAGAGCCTTGGTAAAGGGCATATTAGACCTTCTGTCTCTCCTATGGGGGCGGGGTTTTTCTTCGTTAAGAAAAAAGATGGTGGTCTTAGGCCATGTATCGATTACCGGAGATTAAATAAAATCACTGTCCAGAATAGATACTCCCTCCCATTTATTCCAGATTTATTTAACCAGGTTCTGGGGGCAACCTGGTTTTCCAAAATTGACCTGAAAGGGGCATACAATCTAATCCGAATCAAGGAGGGAGACGAATGGAAGACGGCCTTCAATACTCCGGTAGGACACTGTGAATATCAAGTGATGCCTTTTGGACTCAGCAATGCCCCAGCTGTGTTCCAAAACTTCATGAATGACATTCTTAGGGAGTACTTAGGTAAATTTGTTATTGTCTATCTTGATGACATTTTGATATTCTCTCCTGACTTCGAATCCCATGTGTCTCATGTTAAACAAGTATTAGAAGTGTTGAGGGAGAATCAGCTATCCGCTAAACAAGAGAAATGTGTCTTTGGTGTACAGGAGATTCTGTTTCTAGGGCATGTTCTGACACCTCACGCCTTCAAGATGGATCCTGGTAAGGTACTAGCAATTAAGGAATGGGTAAGACCTTCATCCTTAAAGGCCTTACAACGGTTCTTAGGTTTCGCCAATTACTATCGTAAATTTATTATGAATTTTTCCGTAATTGCTAAACCGTTGACCGACCTTACTAAGAAAGGGGCGGATTTGGAGAATTGGTCTACTGAGGCCATTTCTTCATTTGAAAAATTAAAAAAGGCATTTAGTAGCGCTCCCATTCTGATCCAGCCTCATCAGGAGAAACCTTTTATTGTGGAGGTGGATGCGTCCGAGGACGGCGTATGAGCAGTCCTTTCACAAGGTCCTGCTAGCCTCACTAATCTGAGACCATGTGCCTTCTTCTCCAGGAAATTCTCTCCCACGGAGAGAAACTACGACATAGGGAATAGGGAGCTGCTGGCCATTAAATGGGCATTTGAGGAGTGGAGGCATTTCCTGGAGGGGGCAAGACATTGTGTAACTGTTGTCACTGACCATAAAAACCTTATGTTTCTCGAGTCTGCTAAGAGGTTGAATCCCCGTCAAGCCAGATGGGCTCTGTTTTTTACTCGTTTTGATTTTTCCATCACGTTCAGGCCGGGAAGTAAAAATGTGAAGGCGGACGCATTATCTCGGAACTTCCAGGCTTTTCAACCTACTGAGGTACCACCTGAATCCATCCTACCAGCAAAAATCTTCTTAGCAGCTCTTACCCAGGATATCTCGGCTCGCATTAGGTCTGAACAACATCTGGCACCGGTATCCACCCCAACAGATAAGTTGTTTGTTCCCGTACAATTTCGTCTCCAGCTGTTGGGTGAGTGTCCCGATTCTGCCTTTTGTGGACATCCGGGTGTTGAGGGCACTAAGGATCTGGTTTCTAGATCTTATTGGTGGCCCACTCTAACTAGGGATGTCAAGTCCTACGTGTCAGCCTGTGAGGTTTGTGCCAGGTCCAAGACACCTAGGACTCGCCCTGCTGGTAACCTACGACCCCTACCCATTCCCAGTAGACCCTGGTCCCATATCTCGATGGACTTTATAACTGACCTACCGCTGGTGGAGGGTAAGACTGTGGTTTGGGTATGGTCGATAGGTTTAGCAAGATGGTTCATTTCATTCCCCTGTCTAAACTTCCGAATGCTAAAACCCTGGCATCTATTTTTGTGAGAGAGATTGTTCGTTTATTTGGCATCCCGGAAAATATTGTTTCTGACAGGGGTGTGCAGTTTGTGTCCAAATTCTGGAGGGCCTTCTGTCAAAGATGTAAAATTTCATTGTCTTTTTCTTCCGCCTACCATCCTGAGAGTAATGGGCAGACTGAACGCCTTAATCAGTCTGTGGAACAATTCTTGAGGTTGTATGTTGCTGATGACCAGCAACATACAATTATGGGTCAAATTCCTTCCATTGGCTGAATTTGCTTTAAATAACCGTGTCAATTCTTCTGCTGGGATCTCCCCTTTCTTTTGTAACCATGGTTTTCATCCCCGTTTTCATTCTGGGTCGTCCGTCTCCTCCTCTAACCCTGAAGCGGATAAACTCTCCTCCGAACTGTGCACAGTTTGGGCCCGGGTTCAATCGAACCTAGAAAAGGCTCAATGTTCTCAAAAACTCAAGGCCGATAGGAGACGTTCAAGGGGGGTAAACTTTCAGGTTGGGGATAAAGTATGGTTGTCCTCCAAGAATCTATCTCTCAAGGTAACTTCTAAAACATTTGCTCCTCGTTTTATTGGACCATATAAGATCACGGAAGTGATTAACCCAGTATCTTTTAGGTTGGAGCTGCCTGAGTCATTCCACATTCATAATGTGTTCCATAAATCTCTGCTTAAAAAATATTTTGAACCGGTAGTACCATCAAAAGCCTCGCCTCCGCCGGTTCTTGTTAATGATGGTGTCGAGTATGTGGTGTCTAAAATAGTGGATGTCAGGAAGGTGCGTAATTCCTTGCAGTACCTGATTCACTGGAAGGGGTATGGACCTGAAGAGAGATCTTGGGTACCTGCCAGGGAGGTTCATGCTCCTAGACTTGTTCGTAAATTTCATTTAGAACACCCTGAAAAGCCATCGCCTGAAGTCTTGGGTCCGGTGGCCCCTCGTAAAAGGGGGGGGTACTGTCACGGGGTTCCGAAGGTGCACTCGGTCCCCCATTGCCCGCAGAACTGTTGCTTAGCTTTTGGAATGAGGTTCTGTGTTTGACCTCATTCCCAGGGCGGCTTTACTAGCTGGGTGGCTCCCTGCTCCTAGTCTGCCTTGAGCGCCGAGCTGATCACTCGGTGCTCGACTGGTTGGTCTGTCGGTCATGTGACGCTGGCCACGTCACATGACCCTCACTCCCCACTATAAATACAGGCAGCCTGCTGGCTACAGGGTGCCTGTTAATTTCTAGGTTCCTGGCTATTTGTTGGACTGCTGAATACTTACCTGATCCTGTTCCCTGACCATCCTTTTGCCTGCTCCTCCTGTACTGCGCTTCCGTCCTGGTATTGTGACCTCGGCTCCCACCTGAGTACTCTCTTAGGACTCCTCTTGTACTTCTCTGCTCTCCTGGTATTTATGACCCCGGCTTCTCCTGACAATTCTCTGCTTGCTCCATTTGTACTTTGCAGCTTTCCTGGTATTGACTCGGTCCGTTCACGTCCTGTTGTTTGTCTGTCTGTCATCCCTTCACTTACTCCAAGTTAGGGATTGCCGTCCAGTTGTCCCCTGTCATTAGGACTCGCGAGGCAAGTAGGCAGGGCCAGGGGTAAGGGTGGAGCGCAGTGGTCACTTCCCTCCCCCCTGTGTGTGTGTGTACGCGACCGTTACAGTCTCACTGCTCTTACAGTATAGAGTCCACAGTCTCACTGCTCTTACTGTAAACAATCCTCTATGTTTGTGTACAAACCTTCTTTCCTCCAGACGCAGAGGATGTCCCCTCGTCACAGTCACAGTCCTGGGGATAAATAGATGATGGGATAGATCTCTGTACTGAACCTGATATATTTATACATAGTAATTCGATCTTCCCTCAGTCATTTTTTTTCTAAAGTGAATAACCCTAATGTTGATAATCTTTCAGGGTCCTGTAGTTGCCCCATTCCAGTTATTACTTTAGTTGCCCTCCTCTGGACCCTCTCCAGCTCTGCTATGTCTGCCTTGTTTACAGGAGCCCAGAACTGTACACAGTCCTCCATGTGTGGTCTGACTAGTTATGTGTAAAGTGGTAGGACTATGTTCTCATCACGGGAATCTATGCCCCTTCTGATGCAACCCATTATCTTGTTGGCCTTGGCAGCAGCTGCCTGACACTGGTTTTTGCAGCTTAGTTTGCTGTTTATTAAAATTCCTAGGTCCTTTTCCATGTCAGTGTTACCGAGTGTTTTACCATTTAGTATGTACAGGTGACTTGCATTATTCCTTCCCATGTGCATAACCTTACTGTCACGAGGGTGTCAAGAACCACGCCTGACTCCGTTATACCCGGGGTCAGGAAGTCGCAGCGGTTGGCTGCACGCTCTATGTAAGATAGGGCTGTTTCTTTATGGTAGCTTTCTGGGTTTGCCTTGCAAACCCTTTTGGCTCACTCAGGGATCCGTAGCTCCTTCTCCTCAGCTGTTCCTTGTCCAGCACTCCCAACCTCCTTATATTTCCCTCTCCCACTTCTCTGGTTGCCAGATATAGAGCTTCCTGCCTGGACATCTATTCTGACCCGCTGGAGCTGTGTTGCTGCGTTCTCTGGTATCCCGGATCCCTGTTGGACCTTTGTGGTCTGCTGTGGTCGCCCACCTGGGTGTATGTGTTTGTCTGTGTTGTCTGTCCTCTCCCTGGTGTTTCCTTCTTAGTGACAGTGGTGCGGACTAGCGATCCCACCGGCCCGTTCACTATCTAGGGCTCATTTTAGGGAAAGCCAGGGTTTAGGCACGTGATCGCCGCACGGGTGAGGAACCCGTCTAGGGATGTCAGGGCAGTCAGGTGCCAGCCGCAAGATGAGTCAGGGGTTACCACCTTTCCCTCTCCCTTGGGCAGGGCTTTCCCTTTTCCCTCCCTGTGCGTGACGCCGGTCATTACATTATATCTGGCCCTTATTTTGTGTAGGTAAAAAAAAAAAAAAAAATTTTTTTACCTACTAAGAATCCAGTATGGATCAAATTGCTGCTCTGTCCAAACAACTTCAAGGCCTGTCTTTGGAGGTGGCAGGATTGAAGGCGTCGGTCCTCCAGCAACAGCAGCAATTACAACTGACCGCAAGCCCAGCGGTTGCTACTGGTAACCAGGTTGTTGCGGAACCCAAGGTCCCTCTCCCTGACAGATTTTCTGGGGGAAGGGACAAGTTTTTGACATTCCGTGAGGCCTGTAAATTATATTTTAAACTGCGCCCTTACTCCTCTGGTAATGAAGATCAGCGGGTGGGGGTTGTTATTTCCCTGCTGCAGGGGGACCCGCAGTCCTGGGCGTTCTGTTTACCCACTGATTCCCAGGCTCTCCGGTCAGTGGATGAATTTTTCGGGGCCTTGGGTCTCATATATGATGACACTGACCGAGTCGCACTGGCTGAATCAAGATTTCGGAGACTCTTACAAGGAGAGCGGCCGGTAGAGGAGTATTGCTCTGAATTCCGTAGGTGGGCTACGGATACCCAGTGGAACGACCCGGCTCTCAGGAGTCAGTTCTGCTCTGGGTTATCCGAAAGGGTTAAGGATGCGCTTGCATTATATGAGACCCCCTTTTCCCTTGATGCGGTTATGTCCCTTTCTATCCGAATAGATAGACGCCTTAGGGACAGGTTGAAAAAACCGGAGCAATTGGTAACCCCTCCCAAGCAGCAGTTAGTCTGTACGGACTTAGACGAGCCTATGCAGCTAGGAGGAACTACTCGTCAGGTCCGTCCTCCTGAGGCTCGCCGTAGGCGTGGGGTTTGTTTTTTTTTGGGGAGAGGGGTCATTTCATTAATGTCTGTCCTTCTTTCCTTAGAAACAAAAGACCGTCGGAAAACTACTAACCCCAGGCTGTGTGGAGGATGTCAGCCGGGGGGTATACGTTTCCTCCATACGTACATCGCAATTTCTGTTGCCAGCGGTTATTATTTTTGGTGATAAGACGGAGACTATTTCTTTCTTTCTAGACAGTGGAGCAGGGGTAAATTTGATAGATGCCCTGTCACGGGGTTCCGAAGTTGCACTCGGTCCCCCATTGCCCACAGAACTGTTGCTTAGCTTTTGGAATGAGGTTCTGTGTTTGACCTCATTCCCAGGGCGGCTTTACTAGCTGGGTGGCTCCCTGCTCCTAGGTCTGCCTTGAGCGCCAAGATGATCACTCGGTGCTCGACTGGTTGGTCTGTCGGTCATGTGACGCTGGCCACGTCACATGACCCTCACTCCCCACTATAAATACAGGCAGCCTGCTGGCTACAGGTTGCCTGTTAATTTCTAGGTTCCTGGCTATTTGTTGGACTGCTGAATACTTACCTGATCCTGTTCCCTGACCATCCTTTTGCCTGCTCCTCCTGTACTGCGCTTCCGTCCTGGTATTGTGACCTCGGCTCCCACCTGACTACTCTCTTAGGACTCCTCTTGTACTTCTCTGCTCTCCTGGTATTTATGACCCCGGCTTCTACTGACAATTCTCTGCTTGCTCCATTTGTACTTTGCAGCTTTCCTGGTATTGACTCGGTCAGTTCACGTCCTGTTGTTGTTCTGTCTGTCATCCCTGCACTTACTCCAAGTTAGGGATTGCCGTCCAGTTGTCCCCTGTCATTAGGACTCGCGAGGCAAGTAGGCAGGGCCAGGGGTAAGGGTGGAGCGCAGTGGTCACTTCCCTCCCCCCTGTGTGTGTGTGTACGCGACCGTTACATGCCCATTTTGCCCGCACTATGGGTTTGTCTCTCTGTACGCTACAGAGACCTATTCCCATATTCGCTATTGATTCTGCTCCTCTGTCTCAGAGAAACCTCACCCACGTTGTTCATAATTTACACCTTCGGGTAGGGGACCACCATAACGAGATGCTTTCATGTTATGTTCTGGAGGGGCTTCCGACTCTGGTAGTGCTGGGTTTTCCCTGGTTGGTAGCGCACAATCCAGTGGTGGATTGGCAGGCCAGGGAGATATTGGAGTGGAGTGAGCATTGCAGAGAAAATTGCTTAAATAGCAATTGCTTAGTCGCCTCCATAACTACCCTACCTACATTTATTTCGGATTTTGAGGATGTTTTTTCTGAAAAGGGTTGTCAGAAGTTACCACCTCATCGTCCTTATGATTGCCCGGTTAACCTTATTCCCGGCGCAAAATTACCCAAGACCAGGTTATATAATCTTTCGGGTCCAGAGAGACAAGCCATGAAGGATTATATCTCCGAGAGCTTGGCTAAGGGACACATCAGACCCTCTTCTTCACCCGTGGCTGCAGGGTTTTTCTTCGTTAAAAAGAAAGATGGGGGCCTGCGTCCTTGCCTAGATTTTCGCGAATTAAACAGGATAACCATCCGAGACCCATACCCTCTTCCTCTCATTCCTGACCTGTTTAACCAGATTGCGGGTGCTAGGTGGTTCTCCAAACTTGATCTTAGGGGGGGCCTACAATCTGATTCGTATTAAGGAGGGGGATGAGTGGAAGACAGCTTTTAACACCCCTGAGGGGCATTATGAAAATCTAGTTATGCCTTTCGGTCTGACCAATGCTCCTGCCGTCTTTCAACATTTCGTTAATGACATTTTTAGTCATCTAATCGGCAGGTTTGTGGTAATATACCTAGATGATATTTTAATTTATTCGTCTGATCTGAGAACACATGAGGTGCATGTCAGACAAGTACTGCAGGTCCTACGGATGAATAAATTATATGCTAAAATTGAAAAATGTGTCTTCGCCGTTCAGGAGATACAATTCCTAGGTTATTTTTTATCTGCTTCAGGTTTCCGTATGGATCCTAGGAAGGTCCAGGCAATTATAGATTGGGATCTTCCTGAGAACCTCAAAGCACTACAACGGTTCTTGGGCTTCGCGAATTTCTATAGGAAATTCATTAAAAATGATTCACTTATTGTAAAACCCCTTACTGACATGACTAGGAAGGGGACTGATTTTTCTAAATGGTCTGACGCCGCTAAAGTTGCTTTTTCCTCTCTAAAAGAGAGGTTTACCTCAGCACCTGTACTAGTCCAACCTGATGTCTCTCAGCCTTTTATTGTTGAGGTCGATGCGTCAGAGGTGGGAGTGGGGGCGGTGCTGTCTCAGGGTCCGTCTCCTGGCAAATGGCGTCCTTGTGCTTTCTTTTCTAAAAAACTATCTGCAGCAGAAAAGAACTACGATATTGGCAATAGGGAACTATTAGCTATTAAACTTGCGTTTGAGGAGGGGGCAGTCCACCCCGTCACTGTGATTACGGACCACAAAAATCTTCTGTACCTCGAATCAGCTAAGCGTCTCACCCCTAGACAGGCTAGGTGGTCGCTATTTTTTACCAGGTTTAACTTTGTGATTACCTATCGTACTGGGGCAAAGAATACCAAGGCTGATGCACTATCTCGTTGTTTCCCTGGAGGGGGTAATGTGAGTGATCCGGTGCCCATTCTTCAAAGAGGAGTGGTTGTTTCTGCGGTACACTCTGTTCTGGAAGGGAAGGTGTTAGAGGCCCAGGGGGACGCCCCGGTCTCTTGCCCCTCAGAGAAATTGTTTGTACCGTTGAACCTACCTTTCGAATTATTAAAGGAACATCATAATTCGGCACTTGCTGGGCACCCGGGTAGTAAAGCAACCTTGGAGCTATTGTCTCGTCATTTTTGGTGGCCAAGGTTGCGTCAGGATGTATTGGATTTTGTGTCTTCTTGTTCTACCTGTGCGCGCGCAAAAGTTTCACATACACGTCCTGCAGGGTCTCTATTACCACTCGTCATTCCCAATAGACCGTGGACACATCTGTCAATGGATTTTATCACTGACTTACCTTTGTCTGCGGGTAAAACAGTTATTTTGGTAGTAGTGGACAGGTTTAGCAAAATGGTACACTTCATTGCGTTACCCGCACTACCTAATGCTAAGACTCTTGCTCAGGTATTCGTCAGTGAAATCGTGAAGCTTCACGGGGTCCCCTCCGATGTTGTTTTGGATCGGGGTACCCAGTTTATTTCTAAATTTTGGAAAGCTTTTTGTTCCCGTTTGGGGGTACACTTGTCCTTTTCCTCAGCTTTCCATCCTCAATCAAATGGACAGACTGAGCATACCAACCAAAACCTTGAGACATATCTAAGATGTTTTGTGTCTGAAAACCAAGAGTTGTGGTCATCATATTTACCGTTAGCCGAGTTTGCCATAAATAATCGTCGTCAGGAATCCACTGGCAAGTCACCATTTCTTGGTGCATATGGTTTTCATCCCCAATTCTGTACTTTCAATGAGGGGGGGGTCTTCTGGGGTTCCCGAAGAGGAACAGTTTTCGTCATCTCTGGCAGAAGGTGCAAGCTAACTTGAAAAATATGGGAGGTAAATACAAATGCATGGCTGATAAGAAACGGTCGCCAGGTCCGGACCTAGGAGTGAATGACTATGTGGGGTTGTCTACTAGGAATATTAAATTGAAGGTTCCCTCTTGGAAACTGGGTCCTAGGTTTATTGGCCCTTACAAAATTGTAGCCATCATCAACCCCGTGGCTTTTCGCCTGGAGTTACCTCAGACTTTTAAAATCCATAATGTTTTTCATAAGTCGTTACTCAAATAATATGTTCCACCTCTAGAACCGTCACCGCTGCCACCCCCTCCTGTTGTCGTGGATGGTAATCTAGAATTTCAGATATCCAAAATTGTTGATTCTCGTCGGGTCCGCCGCTCTCTTCAATATCTGGTGCATTGGAGAGGTTACGGTCCCAAGGAAAGAATGTGGGTTCCTGCGTCTGAGGTAAACGCCGACAGGCTAGTTCGGGTTTTTCATGCCTCTCATCCTGAGAGACCTGGTCCTGAGTGTCCGGAGGCCCCTCGTAAAGAGGGGGGTACTGTCACGAGGGTGTCAAGAACCACGCCTGACTCCGTTATACCCGGGGTCAGGAAGTCGCAGCGGTTGGCTGCACGCTCTATGTAAGATAGGGCTGTTTCCTTATGGTAGCTTTCTGGGTTTGCTTTGCAACCCTTTTTGGCTCACTCAGGGATCCGTAGCTCCTTCTCCTCCGCTGTTCCTTGTCCAGCACTCCCAAACCTCCTTATATTCCCCTCTCACACTTCTCTGGTTGCCAGATATAGAGCTTCCTGCCTGGACATCTATTCTGACCCTCTGGAGCTGTGTTGCTGCGTTCTCTGGTAGTTGGTCCAGAACGCTACCCTCCGGATCCCTGTTGGACCTTTTTGGTCTATTGTGGTCGCCCACCTGGGTGTATGTGTTTTGTGTATTATGTCTGTTTTGTCTGTCCTCTGCCTGGTGTTTCTCTCTTAGTGACAGTGGTGCGGACTAGCGATCCCACCGGCCCGTTCACTATCTAGGGCTCATTTTAGGGAAAGCCAGGGTTTAGGCACGTGATCGCCGCACGGGTGAGGAACCTGTCTAGGGACGTCAGGGCAGTCAGGTGCCAGCCGCAAGGTGAGTTAGGGGTCACCACCTTTCCCTCTCCCTTGGGCAGGGCTTTCACTTTTTCCTCCCTGTGCGTGACGCCGGTCATTACATTACCTTTTCACCCAAAATTTTGAAAGACTGACCCTTGTAAAGATTAATCCGGTGTGGATAAGCCAAGATTTCCACACGCCAGTGCCTGATGCATCAGACTAGATCATTCTGGGTGCCACACCAAAACTGTGCAAAAAAAGACCCGTTTTTTTCTGCTCAACTGCTTCATCCACTATTCTGATGCTGCCACCGGTCTGATACCACACACCTGCTGCCACTGCTGCCTCTTCTCCTACTGCCACCCACCACCCTGTGTTGTTACTGCCACTGCTGTTACCAACCTGACCATTCTGTGACTGGGCCACTCTGTTGACTCCTCATGCGGTTGCCACCCTCCCCACTCTATAACGGGGTTTGCTCATTTCTAATTTATGTGTATTTAATTGTTTATCCCAGTGGTTTAATGGCCATAATCTACCTGACAGACTCCCTATAAGTCCTCCCTGCCAATGAGTAATTCCTGGAGTATAATCTCCCTAATCAGGAGGAAGCTGTACTGGATTAATACCTGGACTAATACTCCTTATTACTATCACTGTGTATTGTAGCATTGCACATTGTGTGATGAGCACCTGGTGCACACGGCAGGATGAGCAGATTTCTTCTCAATTCTCTCAGGGATTTTTGCCATTTTCATAATTTAATAAAATAAGAGCCTGAAATAAGGAGAAGAAGAGAATTATTAGAGAAGAGAATCTGGAATTATCCTGGTGACGTTCCTCTGCACCTGGAGCTCTGTGCTGATGGTCTCTATATAGTGCGGCCGGAGAGCTGAGGATCTGCAGAGCTGTCCCTGAAAGCATGAAATCCCATCTGTCTGTGTGCAAGGATCTATCTCTGGTGGATGCAGCATCTTCTGTCCGTGCTGTTATATTCTGGATCATTGTCCTGAGTGCATCATGTTGTGGAGACAGAAGAGCGGAGCCATCATCATCACAATGTCACCTTACATCCATTACCTCTAACTTATATTATAAAAAGAGTGGTGACATCATTATTGGAGGACTCTTCTCTGTCCTGTGGCTCGAGCCTACAAAATTAAGTTTTAAAAACTGTGAAGGAAGATTTGTATCTGCTTTGTAAGTACTTTACCCCCCCCCCCCCCATATATCTTCTTATCTCAGTTGTACGTCTATACTGTATATTCATCTTCTTATAGTGTTAGATCTACCAGGAAATATTTCAGAGTGTAGAAAACTGTGATGTCTCTGAGAATTTGGTTGTCTATGTTTGATTCTTGGGGAATGTTGCTGCTGGTGCGGCCGTAAGTCTAACCAGGGCAGAGGGGGGATGTATTCCTACTGCTCTACTGCGCTGGACCGGACAAGTATGTTACAGCTCCGGGACACATGGGGTTTGGTTCTACAGATCTCCACAGAGGAAGCTGCGGCCAGCTGGACATCTCCCTGCAGTGGTTGCATGTAGAGAATACATTATAATATGATTGTGTGATACCGCATTGTCTAATAGTGACCACTGTAGACGTGATAAATGACCAGAAACATGTGTGCTGCTTTCACAGCCCTCTTCTCAGGAGCTTAGCTGCTGAATTGGCTTTTATCTTTGCTGTTGAAATAATTAGTAAGGATCCAGAACTTCTCCCAAATATCACTCTGGGTTATCATGTGTTTGAAGCTTCTCGGGATGAGATGAGATCTGTACAAAGCGTCCTACGGATTCTGTCTGGTGAAGGTTATGACGTTCCAAACTATTCCTGTAGCAAACATGAGGAAGTTGCTGGTTTTATGGGATATTCCTTTGAAATGGAACACATTTTACATATGTATGGCTACAGCAAGGTGAGTCTGACCTGAGGATGGTGGGAGTGGTGATTTAAAGTTCTAGAAACCAATGAAAAATAGTATTTTGGACAGAAAAAAATAGCAAATAAGAGATTAACAAATTTCTTGAAATTAGTTTCAGGTCCGATTCTATCAATCAGAAATAAAAAGCTGTTAAATAAATTCAACCTCAATAGAAAATGTTCCAATTGGCCTAAAAATTGATGAATGAGAGGGGGACGTGGTCGGTGGCACATGGGGTAGGCTGCAGTTCATCTGAGCTCCGGCGCTATCATCCTTATTAGCGGCTCACAGCATTTCTCAGCAATTCAGGCCACCTGCAGCAAATTGGACTTGTTCCTGGGACCCAGCGGAGATGGCCAGAACAAAATAGAAGATGGTGTCTTCAAATCTCACCGAGTGCTACCCGGTGCTCTTCAAGATGGCGGCAGCAGCGTCCTGAGGTCCTCTGGTGATCCAGCAGCTGCCGCTCTCTCCCCAGCAGCATTGTCGCTGTGCCCTATATCTAGACCTCCTTCTGAACACTCTGTCCCCTCAACAATCATCACAGGAGCTGAACATGGGGCTGGCAGTTCCTCTCCTTTGGGTCATCCATCCATTCAAGGTACAGAGGGTCTTTGTCACAACAGTACTTTGGAGGAGAAGGCCTCATGGCCAAGGAAGCTGTTGAGATGGGGATGGAGGGACTCATGTGGCACCATTACATTCCTGTCAGCGCCCAGTAGAGACATATGAAGACGGAGAACATCCTGTCACTGAGGCCTTGTTGAAAGCTGTAATGGGTGATTTGAGGAAGTCCCTACATGCCGATTTAAAGGGAACCTGTCACCGGGATTTTGTGTAGAGCTGAGGACATGGGTTGCTAGAAGGCCGCTAGCACATCCGCAATACCCAGTCCCCATAGCTCTGTGTGCTTTATTGTGTAAAAAAACTATTTGATACATATGCAAATTAACCTGAGATGAGTCCTGTATGTGAGATGAGTCCTGTATGTGAGATGAGTCCTGTCCCTGAGATGAGTCCTGTCCCTGAGATGAGTTCTGTCCCTGAGAAGAGTCCTGTCCCTGAGATGAGTCCTGTCCCTGAGATGAGTCCTGTCCCTGAGATGAGTCCTGTCCCTGAGATGAGTCCTGTATGTGAGATGAGTCCTGTCCCTGAGAAGAGTCCTGTCCCTGAGAAGAGTCCTGTCCCTGAGATCAGTCCTGTCCCTGAGATGAGTCCTGTCCCTGAGATGGTTCCTGTCCCTGAGATGGTTCCTGTCCCTGAGAAGAGTCCTGTCCCTGAGAAGAGTCCTGTCCCTGAGAAGAGTCCTGTCCCTGAGATCAGTCCTGTCCCTGAGATCAGTCCTGTCCCTGTAATGAGTCCTGTCCCTGAGAAGAGTCCTGTCCCTGAGATCAGTCCTGTCCCTGAGATGAGTCCTGTCCCTGAGATGAGTCCTGTCCCTGAGATGAGTCCTGTCCCTGAGAAGAGTCCTGTCCCTGAGAAGAGTCCTGTCCCTGAGATCAGTCCTGTCCCTGAGATCAGTCCTGTCCCTGTAATGAGTCCTGTCCCTGAGAAGAGTCCTGTCCCTGAGATCAGTCCTGTACCTGAGATGAGTCCTGTCCCTGAGATGAGTCCTGTCCCTGAGATGAGTCCTGTCCCTGAGATGAGTCCTGTCCCTGAGATGAGTCCTGTCCCTGAGATGAGTCCTGTCCCTGAGATGAGTCCTGTCCCTGAGATCAGTCCTGTCCCTGAGATCAGTCCTGTCCCTGAGATCAGTCCTGTCCCTGAGATCAGTCCTGTCCCTGACTCATCTCAGGTTAATTTGAATAAGCATCATATCGTTTTTTTTACACAATAAAAGTACACAGAGCTATCGGGACTGGGTATTGCGGATGTGCTAGCGGCCATCTAGCAACCTATGTCCTTAGCTCTATACACAAAATCCCGGTGACAGGTTCCCTTTAACCCCTTAAGGACTCAGCCCTATTTCACCTTAAGAACTTGGCCATTTTTTGCAAATCTGACCAGTGTCACTTTAAGTGCTCATAACTTTAAAACGCTTTGACTTACCCAGGCCGTTCTGAGATAGTTTGTTCGTCACATATTGTACTTCATGACACTGCTAAAATTGGGTCAAAAAAGTTTCAAAGTTTCAGTTTCTCTACCTCAGTAATACCCTCAAAAATTGTGATGACTTTACATTCCCCATATGTCTACTTCATGTTTGTAGCATTTTGGGAATGATATTTTATTTTTTGGGGATGTTGCAAGGCTTAGAAGTCTTGTAACTCTTCAAAATCCCACTTTTTATGGACCAGTTCAGGTTTGAAGTCATATTGTGAGGCTTAGATAATAGAAACCTTCCAAAAATGACCCTATTCTAGAAACTACACCCCTCAAGGTATTCAATACTGTTTTTTCAAACTTTATTAACCCTTTAGGTCTTCCACAAGAGTTAATGACAGATTGAGAAACAATTTTGAAATTTCTATTTTTTGGAAAATTTTCCAATATAATAAATTTTTTCCAGGAGTAAAACAAGGGTTAACTGCCAAACAAAACTCAAAATGGGTTGCCCCGATTCTGTAGTTTGCAGAAACACCTCATATGTGGTCGTAAACTACTGTTTGGCCGAACGGGAGCACATAGAAGGAGGGGAACGCCATATGGGTTTTGGAAGGCAGATTTTGCATGAAGCAGGCATTGGCTATTCGTTCAGTCCTATAAGCCTACCCATCCCATAACCTCCACCCCACATCCTAACCCATATAAATAAACACACCACACCACTGCTTGGATTTAATCGGCCACAGCAGCCGTTTATTAAATAAATACAACATAAATATAACATGAGTTAACCCCTGACGAGGGAGGTCCTAGAAGCCCCAATAACTTTATAAACACTGGAACACCTGCGTCTCCATCTTGCCCCCAGCCGTTGAACCCAGCTCGGAGGCAGCAACTGATGGACGCGTAATTAGTTCCTACCAGCTCCTCAATGAGAGTCCAGCCCCTCCCGCGGGGCCCTCCCATCCTCAGATACCACCATATTTCCCCACTTCAAGGACCTCCCCCGCCTCCACGACTGCCGCGACATATAACAACACCAACCCTCACAACTTCCACTTTCAATAGGGTCGGGCGGGTGGGCGATTCAGTCTCCTGGCCAGCACTGCTATCACTTCCGCCTTCTTCCTCCTTCTCACCTCTGGCCACGCCCCCCGTCGCCCTAGCAACTCCCGCCTCACCTCCGCTCCCGTCCCCACTCACCACTGACCCTTTCCTCACCAGTCCTGCCCAGCCAAGCCTCTTCATGAACGTCCTCCCCCACCGCTGCGCTCCTTGTCCGGACTGACTGGACTGGTTTTGTTTATATCATGTCCCATTTGAGGCCCCCTGTTGCACCCCTAGAATAGAAATTTCAAAAAAGTGACTCCATCTAAGAAAGTACACCCCTCAAGGTATCCAAAACTGGGTTTACAAACTTTGTTAACCCTTTAGGTGTTCCACAAGAGTTAATGACAGATGGAGAAACAATTTCGAAATTTCTATTTTTGGGAAAATTTTCCAATATAATCAATTTTTTCCAGGAGTAAAACAAGGGTTAACTGCCTAACAAAACTCAAAATGGGTTGCCCTGATTCTGTAGTTTGCAGAAACACCTCATATGTGGTCGTAAACTACTATTTGGCCGAACGGGAGCACATAGAAGGAGGGGAACGCCATATGGGTTTTGGAAGGCAGATTTTGCAGGACTGGTTTTGTTTATACCATGTCCCATTTGAAGCCCCCTGTTGCACCCCTAGAATAGAAATTTAAAAAAAGTGACTCCATCTAAGAAAGTAAATAAAGTACAAAATTGCATCCTATTAGCAAATGCTGAACTAATAAGTTAGAGATACTTAGCAAATCATTTTGTACAAAATTATTTGAGCCCGCCTGCCGAACGTCAAGGCAATCTCTAGTTAGACGGGTTCCTAACACTAAATATACCTGTTATGTGCCACAGCGGCTATCATATACACCCTGTACAGAATTATTAAGCAAATGAGTATTTTGACCACATCATCCTCTTTATGCATGTTGTCTTACTCCAAGCTGTATAGGCTCGAAAGCCTACTACCAATTAAGCATATTAGGTGATGTGCATCTCTGTAATGAGAAGGGGTGTGGTCTAATGACATCAACACCCTATATCAGGTGTGCATAATTATTAGGCAACTTCCTTTCCTTTGGCAAAATGGGTCAAAATAGTGAGTTATCTTGCAGAGGGATGCAGCACTCTTAAAATTGCAAAGCTTCTGAAGCGTGATCATCGAACAATCAAGCGTTTCATTCAAAATAGTCAACAGGGTCGCAAGAAGCGTGTGGAAAAACCAAGGCGCAAAATAACTGCCCATGAACTGAGAAAAGTCAAGCGTGCAGCTGCCAAGATGCCACTTGCCACCAGTTTGGCCATATTTCAGAGCTGCAACATCACTGGAGTGCCCAAAAGCACAAGGTGTCCAATACTCAGAGACATGGCCAAGGTAAGAAGGGCTGAAAGACGACCACCACTGAACAAGACACACAAGCTGAAACGTCAAGACTGGGCCAAGAAATATCTCAAGACTGATTTTTCTAAGGTTTTATGGACTGATGAAATGAGAGTGAGTCTTGATGGGCCAGATGGATGGGCCCGTGGCTGGATTGGTAAAGGGCAGAGAGCTCCAGTCCGACTCAGACGCCAGCAAGGTGGAGGTGGAGTACTGGTTTGGGCTGGTATCATCAAAGATGAGCTTGTGGGGCCTTTTCGGGTTGAGGATGGAGTCAAGCTCAACTCCCAGTCCTACTGCCAGTTTCTGGAAGACACCTTCTTCAAGCAGTGGTACAGGAAGAAGTCTGCATCCTTCAAGAAAAACATGATTTTCATGCAGGACAATGCTCCATCACACGCGTCCAAGTACTCCACAGCGTGGCTGGCAAGAAAGGGTATAAAAGAAGAAAATCTAATGACATGGCCTCCTTGTTCACCTGATCTGAACCCCATTGAGAACCTGTGGTCCATCATCAAATGTGAGATTTACAAGGAGGGAAAACAGTACACCTCTCTGAACAGTGTCTGGGAGGCTGTGGTTGCTGCTGCACGCAATGTTGATGGTGAACAGATCAAAACACTGACAGAATCCATGGATGGCAGGCTTTTGAGTGTCCTTGCAAAGAAAGGTGGCTATATTGGTCACTGATTTGTTTTTGTTTTGTTTTTGAATGTCAGAAATGTATATTTGTGAATGTTGAGATGTTATATTGGTTTCACTGGTAAAAATAAATAATTGAAATGGGTATATATTTGTTTTTTGTTAAGTTGCCTAATAATTATGCACAGTAATAGTCACCTGCACACACAGATATCCCCCTAAAATAGCTAAAACTAAAAACAAACTAAAAACTACTTCCTAAAATATTCAGCTTTGATATTAATGAGTTTTTTGGGTTCATTGAGAACATGGTTGTTGTTCAATAATAAAATTAATCCTCAAAAATACAACTTGCCTAATAATTCTGCACTCCCTGTAATTCAGAAAGTGTAGGTTCCACTTACATGCCGGATCCGCCTGAATTTCCGTCATTTTCGGTGCCAAAATGGCCTCCATTACATCCAGGGAAAGCCGTTACCAGCATGCACGCCGGGCCCACTCCACCCCACCCCTGGCGCCACATGGTCACCAAGGACTGCAATGAGAGTCCACACACTATCTCTCTCCTGGTGCCAGATGGCCTCAGTGAGTGGGGGGGAGCAGGCCAAGCTAAATACTAACACTGATTAAAATCAACCTGTGGGACAGACGAGCTGGAGGGAGTGCACGACTGGGGAGGCAGCCACACCTCCAGTACAAACTGCAAAGAAAAGGGGTCAGTCAGCACATCCCAATGCGCAGGGGCACGTTGCTATGGCTGAGAGATTGCCTTGACGTTCGGCAGGCGGGCTCAAATAATTTTGTAAAAATGATTTGCTAAGTATCTCTAACTTATTAGTTCAGCATTTGCTATTAGGATGCAATTTTGTACTTTATTTGATTTGCAGTGAGCTGTTGCATTGCTTATTTTGTTTAACAGTCTTGTTCTCAGCCATAGCAACGTGCCCCTGCGCATTGGGATGTGCTGACTGACCCCCTTTTCTTTCCATCTAAGAAAGTACTCGCCTCAAGGTATTCAAAACTGGGTTTACAAACTTTGTTAACCCTTTAGGTGTTCCACAAGAGTTAATGGCAGATGGAGAAACAATTTCGAAATTTCTATTTTTTGGAACATTTTCCAATATAATCAATTTTTTCCAGGAGTAAAACAAGGGTTAACTGCCAAACAAAACTCAAAATGGGTTGCCCTGATTCTGTAGTTTGCAGAAACACCCCATATGTGGTTGTAAACTACTATTTGGATAAACGGCAGGACATAGAAGAAGGGGAACGCCATATGGTTTTTGGAAAGCAGATTTTGCTGGACTGGTTTATTGACACCATGTACCCTTTCAAGCCCCCTGATGCACCCCTAGAGTAGAAACTCCATAAAAGTGACCCCATCTAGGAAACTATGGGATAAGGTGGTTGTTGTTTTGGAACTATTTTAGGGGTAAATATGATTTTTGGTTGCTCTATATTACACTCTTTTTTGAGGCAATGTAACAAAAAAATTAAATTCTAAAATTGTTTCTACATTCGCTATTTAGTTTTGTGGAACACCTAAAGGATTAACATAGTTTGTAAAGTAACTTTTGAATATCTTGAGGGGTGTAGTTTCTTAGATGGGGTCACTTTTTTGGAGTTTCTAGTCTAGGCTACATCAGGGGCGGCTTCTAATTGGACATGGTGTCAAAAATAAAACTGTCCATCAAAATCTGCCTTCCAGAAACCGTATGGAGTTCCCTTCGTTCTATGCCCTGCCGTGCGGCTATATAGCCATTTACGACCACATATGGGGTGTTTCTGCAAACTACAGAATCGGGGCAATAAATATTTAGTTTTGTTTGGCTGTTAACCCTTGCTTTATTACCGGCAAGGTTGGTGTTTTGGCACCGTTTTTATTTTATATTTTTAACACCGTTCATCCGAGGCGTTTGTTCAAAAGTTATTTTTATAGCGACGACTTTTACGCACGCGGCGATGCCCAATATGTATGGTTCTCAGACTTTGGAGACACTAAGCAGGCATCCTAAAACTGCGGCCCTCCAGATGTTGTAAAACTACAATTCCCACCATGCCCTGCTGATGGCTGTAGGTTGTCTGGGCATGCTGGGAGTTATAGTTTTACAACATCTGGAGGGCCGCAGTTTGAGGATACCTGCACTAAAACTAGTATTTTTTGGGGAAATTTTTTTTTTTTCCGTGTCTCCAAAGTCTGAGAGCCATAGTTTTTTATGTTCTCTAGGGGACTGTTGGGGATTATAAAAATGTAGTACTCCATGGAAGTGTGATACTCCCTGAAGCAATCGATAACGCAGAGGCCTGGATGATCGGGTCACGTGTCGCACTGAGTATTCGTGTCCTTCCGTATCCCCCTCCTGCGACACACTCTGCACCTTTTTTGGGTCCGTCCCTTCTTTCCAGTATGGGGGACCACACCTGGAAAGTGTTGGCCAGGGACGATCCGGGCGGCTCCAATTCCCAAGGTACTTTGGCCTACTCTTTCCCGGTCCGAAAAGATCAGGTCCTTGAGGACTGCCTCATAGAACTGGAGGAATGTCCCTGTGCTGCCAGCGCTTCGGGATAGTACAAAAGAGTTGTACATGGCATCCTGCACCAAGTAGACCGCAACTTTTTTGTACCATGCCCGGGTTTTGCGCATGGCGTTATATGGCGTGAGGACTTGATCAGAGAGATCAACTCCTCCCATATACCGATTGTAGTCGACGATACAATCGGGCTTGAGGACCGTTGCCGCGGTACCTCGCACAGGGACAGGGGTGGTGCCATTACCGTGGATTGTGGACAGCATAAGGACATCCCTCTTGTCCTTATACCTGACCAGCAACAGGTTTCCACTGGTAAGGGCACGGGTCTCACCCCTGGGGATAGGTACCTGGAGGGGGTAGGCAGGGAGGCCGCGTTGATTTTTCCGCACGGTCCCACAAGCGAACGTGGATCTGGCGGCAAGGGACCTGAACAAGGGAATGCTGGTATAAAAGTTGTCCACGTACAAGTGGTAACCATTATCCAGCAGTGGGTACATAAGGTCCCACACGAGTTTCCCGGTAACACCCAGAGTGGGGGGACATTCTGGGGGTTGAATCCGGGAATCTCGCCCCTCGTACACATGAAATTTGTAAGTGTACCCTAAAGGTATTCTCACAAATTTTGTATAGCTTCACGCTATACCTCGCCCGCTTTGTGGGAATATATTGACGGAAACTGAGTCTCCCCTTGATTGCAACGAGAGACTCATCAACCGCGACCTCCCTTCCAGGTACGTAGGCCTGCTGAAATTTGGCCCCAAAGTGATCGATGACCGGCCGTATCTTATACAGCCGGTCATAGGCAGGATCACCTTGGGGTGGACATGCTGCATTATCGGAATAATGCAGACATTTCCGGATGGCCTCAAACCGGGGACGTGTCATGACCATACTGTGGGGTCTGGTATAGGACGTCCCCACTCCAGTATTGCCTGACACTGGGTTTTTGGACTAGACCCATATGCAGCACGAGGCCCCAAAATGTCCTCATCTCGGCTGCACTGACCGGCGTCCAGCCACCGGGTCTAGCCAAAAATGAGCCTGGGTTTTGAGCGACGAACTGTTGGGCGTACAGATTCGTCTGCTCCACCATCAGATTCACCAGTGGGTTACTGAAAAAAAAACTAAAATAGTCAATTTCAGTAAACCCCACTGTGGGAATCTGGATTCCAGGATTGCCAGCAAAATCCTGGCAGGGGTGGGGTCTGGGGTCTGATACATGGATCAAAGAAAGTTTTGAATAAAAGTGTTTTTTTTTTTTTTTTTCCTAACTAACTTTTCCCTTCTTTCCCTGCCTAACGGTGCATCTCCCTCACTAACCCTAACCTACCTGGGTGGCGATGGGTGCAGGAGGGTGATGGATATCGATGGGGTGTCACGAACATTTTCGTAAAAGTCCGGGTTCGGGTTCGGTGTTCGGCGCTTTCTTGGCGCTTTTTGAAAGGCTGCAAAGCAGCCAATCAACAAGCGTCATACTACTTGGCCCAAGAGGCCATCACAGCCATGCCTACTATTGGCATGGCTGTGATTGGCCAGTGCACCATGTGACCCAGCCTCTATTTAAGCTGGAGTCACGTAGCGCCGCACGTCACTCTGCTATGATCAGTATAGGGAGAGGTTGCAGCTGCGACGTTAGGGCGAGATTAGGCAGATTAACTCCTCCAAAAGACTTCATTCTGTTATCGATCTGCAGCTGTGGATCATTGAAGTGCTATTATTGACTTGCTCACTTTTTTGAGGCTGCCCAGAGCGTTTTTAGATCACTTTTTTTCTGGGGTGATCGGCGGCCACTCTGTGTGCACGAGCTATCACCAAGTGTATTTAACCATCGATAGTGTGGTTATTTTGTGCTATATCCTACATCAGCTGTAGGCTGAGCCTGTGTCACCGAAGTGCATTTAACCATCAACAGTCTGGTTATTTTTTGGCCATATACTACATCAGCTGCAGGCTGAGCCTGTGTCACCCAAGTGTATTTAACCATCGATAGTGTGGTTATTTTGTGCTATATCCTACATCAGCTGCAGGCTGAGCCTGTGTCACCCAAGTGCATTTAACCATCAACAGTCTGATTATTTTTTGGCCATATACTACATCTGGTGCAGGCTGAGCCTGTGTCACCCAAGTGCATTTAACCATCAACAGTCTGATTATTTTTTGGCCATATACTACATCAGCTGCAGGCTGAGCCTGTGTCACCCAAGTGTATTTAACCATCGATAGTGTGGTTATTTTGTGCTATATCCTACATCAGCTGCAGGCTGAGCCTGTGTCACCCAAGTGCATTTAACCATCAACAGTGTGGTTATTTTTTGGCCATATATTACATCAGGGGCAAGTTGAGCCTGTCACCCAGCGCCTAAAAAATAGACCTGACATTTCTATTCAACCAAATCTGCACAGTTTTAGCTGGTCAAGTTATTTGTAGTGACCGCAAAAGCAGACTTTTTGTTCTGGGTTGAAAAAGCATTCCCAAATTTGCCATTCTGAAAATAACTAGTTTGTGGTATTTGAGGCCAACTTGAAATCTATCGCAAAAAGAAAATCTTACATTGAAGGTATTGATAGTGTCATTCAGAAAAACCTAAGACACACGCTAGCATGCTGATAGAAGTGTCATTCTGTGATTAAACCTATAACTGTCACACAGCGCAAAAAAAAACAGGTCTCACATCTCTATTCAACGAAATCTGTACTGTTTTAGCTGGTCAAGTTATTTGTAGTGACCGTAAAAGCAGACTTTTTGTTTGTCCTTACCTCTGGGCAGCCTGGCACACATGAGCGACTACATGCTGCAGTGCCTGCGCAACGACAGCAGAGTTGCCCACATTTTAACGTGTGCGGACTACTGGGTTGCCACCCTGCTGGATCCCCGGTACAAAGACAATGTGCCCACCTTACTTCCTACACTGGAGCGTGATAGGAAGATGCGCGAGTACAAGCGCACGTTGGTAGACGCGCTACTGAGAGCATTCCCAAATGTCACAGGGGAACCAGTGGAAGCCCAAGGCGAAGGCAGAGGAGGAGCAAGAGGTCGCCAACGCAGCTGTGTCACGCCCAGCTCCTCTGAGGGCAGGGTTAGCATGGCAGAGATGTGGAAAAGTTTTGTCAACACGCCACAGCTAAGTGCACCACCACCTGATACGGAACGTGTTAGCAGGAGGCAACATTTCACTAACATGGTGGAACAGTACCTGTGCACACCCCTCCACGTACTGACTGATGGTTCGGCCCCATTCAACTTCTGGGTCTCCAAATTGTCCACGTGGCCAGAGCTAGCCTTTTATGCCTTGGAGGTGCTGGCCTGCCCGGCGGCCAGCGTTTTGTCTGAACGTGTATTCAGCACGGCAGGGGGCGTCATTACAGACAAACGCAGCCGCCTGTCTACAGCCAATGTGGACAAGCTGACGTTCATAAAAATGAACCAGGCATGGATCCCACAGGACCTGTCCATCCCTTGTGCAGATTAGATATTAACTACCTCCCCTTAACAATATATTATTCTACTCCAGGGCACTTCCTCATTCAATACTATTTTTAATTTCATTTTACCATTATATTGCGGGGCAACCCAAGGTTGAATGAACCTCTCCTCTGTCTGGGTGCCGGGGCCTAAATGTGTGACAGTGGCCTGTTCCAGTGGTGGGTGACGTGAAGCCTGATTCTCTGCTATGACATGAAGACTGATTCTGTGCTGACATAAGGCCAGATTCTCTGTTACGGGACCTCTCTCCTCTGCCTGGGTGCCGGGGCCTAAATGTGTGACAGTGGCCTGTTCCAGTGGTGGGTGACGTGAAGCCTGATTCTCTGCTATGACATGAAGACTGATTCTGTGCTGACATAAGGCCAGATTCTCTGTTACGGGACCTCTCTCCTCTGCCTGGGTGCCGGGGCCTAAATGTGTGACAGTGGCCTGTTCCAGTGGTGGGTGACGTGAAGCCTGATTCTTTGCTATGACATGAAGACTGATTCTGTGCTGACATAAGGCCAGATTCTCTGTTACGGGACCTCTCTCCTCTGTCTGGGTGCCGGGGCCTAAATGTGTGACAGTGGCCTGTTCCAGTGGTGGGTGACGTGAAGCCTGATTCTCTGCTATGACATGAAGACTGATTCTGTGCTGACATAAGGCCAGATTCTCTGTTACGGGACCTCTCTCCTCTGTCTGGGTGCCGGGGCCTAAATATGTGACAGTGCCTGTTCCAGTGGTGGGTGACGTGAAGCCTGATTCTCTGCTATGACATGAAGACTGATTCTGTGCTGACATAAGGCCAGATTCTCTGTTACGGGACCTCTCTCCTCTGTCTGGGTGCCGGGGCCTAAATGTGTGACAGTGGCCTGTTCCAATGGTGGGTGACGTGAAGCCTGATTCTCTGCTATGACATGAAGACTGATTCTGTGCTGACATAAGGCCAGATTCTCTGTTAAGGGACCTCTCTCCTCAGTCTGGGTGCCGGGGCCTAAATATGTGACAGTGGCCTGTTCCAGTGGTGGGTGACGTGAAGCCTGATTCTCTGCTATGACATGAAGACTGATTCTGTGCTGACATAAGGCCAGATTCTCTGTTACGGGACCTCTCTCCTCTGTCTGGGTGCCTAGCCCTAAATGTGTGACAGTGGCCTGTTCCAGTGGTGGGTGACGTGAAGCCTGATTCTCTGCTATGACATGAAGACTGATTCTGCGCTGACATAAGGCCAGATTCTCTGTTAAGGGACCTCTCTCCTCTGTCTGGGTGCCGGGGCCTAAATGTGTGACAGTGGCCTGTTCCAGTGGTGGGTGACGTGAAGCCTGATTCTCTGCTATGACATGAAGACTGATTCTGTGCTGACATAAGGCCAGATTCTCTGTTACGGGACCTCTCTCCTCTGTCTGGGTGCCGGGGCCTAAATGTGTGACAGTGGCCTGTTCCAGTGGTGGGTGATGTGAAGCCTGATTCTCTGCTATGACATGAAGACTGATTCTGTGCTGACATGAAGCCAGATTCTTTGCTATGACATGAAGAGACTGATTCTCTGCTGACGTGAAGCCAGATTCTCTGCTATGGGACCTATGTCCAATTGATTTTGGTTAATTTTTTTATTTTATTTTTTTATTTTAATTCATTTCCCTATCCACATTTGTTTGCAGGGGATTTACCTACATGTTGCTGCCTTTTGCAGCCCTCTAGCTCTTTCCTGGGCTGTTTTACAGCCTTTTTAGTGCCCAAAAGTTCGGGTCCCCATTGACTTCAATGGGGTTCGGGTTCGGGACAAAGTTCGGGTCGGGTTCGGATCCCGAACCCGAACATTTCCGGGAAGTTCGGCCGAACTTCTCGAACCCGAACATCCAGGTGTTCGCTCAACTTCAGTGGTGTATAATTACGCCACCGATCGCAGTCTTTTTCCGGTTCATCGGGTCACAGGACACCCGAATGGACCGGAAACGCAGAGAACCGCAGGTCTGAATTGACCTGCGGTTTTCTGCGATCGTTGATACGGGGGGTCAAATGACCCCCCCTGCATTGTTACGGGATGCCGGCTGAATGATTTCAGCCGAAATCCCGTTCCGATTAACCCCCGCTGCGCCGGAATCCCGATTTCAAGTTAGGACGTACCGGTGCGCCCTGAGTCCTTAAGGACTCGGGAAATAGGGCGTACCGATACGCCCTGCGTCCTTAAGGGGTTAAAAGAAATGTTAACGGGGGCGGAGCCTGCACCGGAGCTGTATGGCAGCATGAAGTGAAGCTCTGCTGTTAAAGTATCCCTCACAGCCTTAATTCAGCGGCACTTAAGTCTCAGCATGGTCAAGATCGGTGGCCCCAGACCCACCGAAGCTCAAGGGCAAGCTAAAGCTCCGATAAGTGGCGAGTCCATGGAGAAATTCATTAAAAAAGACGCTCAGCTACATGTGGCTAAAGAAATCAAGATGGCGCCCGGAACGCCGAAAGCTGCAGGGAGCGCTCAGAATCATACAGCGGTAGCTGAGAAGGTAAGGGAGGTCTCCCCTGGGGCCGATACCCTGCCCATCTCCAGGTCATTCCTGAAAGATGCCTTATTAGAGGCCCTGGAGCCCCTCAGATCAGATCTCACCTCTATAAAAGAGGACATGCGCCATATAGGGAGGAGGGTTGAAACGCTTGAGGACAATCAGTCTGCCATTGTTACACACCAGAGTGCTGTCTCCTCCACATTGACCGTGCATCAGGCGCACATAAATTCCCTATACACGCTCCTTGAAGATCATGAAAATAGGAGCAGACGCAATAATTTGCGGTTCAGGGTCATACCTGAGTCTGTGGGCCCTGCTGAGATACCGGAGGCCGTTATGAATATCTGCCTGCAGCTACTTGGCCCTGACTCCTCTCATGAAGTCACCATTGAGAGGGCACACAGAGCCCTACGTCCCAAACCTCAGCCTGCGGAACCTCCAAGGGACGTCATTTGCAAATTTCTGCATTACCCGGTTAAGGATGCGATTCTTAGCAAAGCGAGAAATTTTAAGCAACTAGCTCTGGATGACTGCCCTATTACCATATTTCAAGACCTGGCCCAGTCCACATTGAAAAAATGGAGAGCACTGAAACCGCTCACTGATTGGCTCCGCAAACAAAAAAATCCTCTACAAATGGCTATTTACTTTTGGCCTAACCTTTCTGTATGAAGGTCAGCGCATATCCATCTCTTCTTTCACTGATCTGCCCAAAGCATACGATTTACTACAAATTAATCAACTACCCATTGAGAACTGGGACTATATCCAAAGCAATAATCCACTTCCGGATCTTCCTTCTGCGGATCCCTGGGAGACACCACCTCGTCCCGGCAAACCCCAAAGAACCAGAAGAGGTCGTCATTCAACTCCAAGACGCCTTCCACTTCATGATTCTTGAATGACTCTAGGTCCAATACTAGGATCCATTTCACGTTTATCAAGGATCCCATGAGTATTCGTATCACCTAAGTAATGCTTAGAAAGTTCTCCCTGGTTTGGGGCATAACCCCTCATAACCATTCCTAATTTTTGAGTTATGACATGGCGATTAGGGTTTTCTGTCTTTCACTAAGTGCCTATTTGCAAACCATTTTGAGGATACTATAATAAGTCACATTACAATGTGCACAGTATCCCCCCTACCCTACTATTGGAGTAGTATTGCTCTAATGTTAATGATCTACAAGCTTGATCAATATTTCAAACTGTTCTCACTGTTGTTATTATTTTATTGTTGGTTTTATGACAGGTATCACAGGAAATCAACCTTATATCCCCAAAAGAAAAGGGGACGCGTCTGCAATCCCGTAACTCCGCCTTGGACGGTTAAGTACAAACAAAATGCCCCTACACATCTCTTGTTAAAAACTTTCAGCGGTATACACTCAGTCATTGTATCATTAGATGGCTGACCTGTGCATTGCCACCTTCAATGTCAAGGGTTTTAACGCCCCATCGAAACGTAGTCAAATATTCTCCTTTGCTAAAAAAGAAAAATGCTCGGTCCTGAAGCTTCAGGAGACAGATTTTAAATTTAATAAATATCCCGACCTATCCAGATCCATGTACCCACACTGGTATCATTGCGGATCAAATTCTGCTGCATCCAGAGGCGTGAGCGTGGGGTTCCAGAGGGGTTTGCCTTTCTCATACATTTCACATATCCAAGATGTAGATGGCAGATATATACTGTTAAAGGATAAAGTTGCTAACCAAATCTATACCTTTGCGAACGTATACGCTCCAAATGTCAACCAATGTTCATGGATGATAGAGACACTTACCCTTTTAGAATCATATAAGGAGGGTGTGGTAGTGCTTGGAGGTGATCTGAACATAACATTAAACCCTTCTTTGGATTCATCATCCCAAAAGTCAGCACTATCCGCCAGAGCACTTAGACAACTTAGGAATAAACTACATCAGAGTGCTGTCCACGATATATGGCGTCTCCTTAACCCCTCCAGGCAGGACTACACCTTCTTCTCCCACCCCCACAACTCGTATCAAAGGCTCGATTATATATCTGTGTCAAAAGAACATCTACATTTGTGTACTCGCACCTACATAGGTGATACAGTGTTTATTACAATTCAAGCCCCTTCACTAGAACCTAAAGCATTTAGATGGCGCCTTAACGAACAGCTGATTTCCACAGAAGAGAATAAAGAATACACCCAAAAACTTCTGGAGGAATTTTTCTCCCTTAGCTCCCTTCCTGGAACATCCCCCCACATACTGTGGGACACCCACAAGGCCTACATGAGAGGCCAATTCATCAGTTTGGGATCAAGAATCAAAAAAGAAAGGAAGAAAAAAGTAGAAGACCTCATAGCCCAGATCCATAGACTAGAAACTGTACATAAAAGTTCTTTATTAGACTCCCATTTGAAGTAGCTTGCAGAATTAAAAAAACAATTTAAGGAACCTGCTCAATACAGCTTCAGCTAAGTACTATCTTCATGCGCAATACAAATACTATGCGCATGGAGATAAAGCTTCCAAGTTCATGATGCAACGTATTAAGCAAAGGAAATCTCATAATTATATACATAAGATTAGAGTTTCCAATAGGGATGAGGTGTCTACCACCCCAGAAATAGCCAAACAATTTCAAAAGTTCTACTACTCCCTATATAATATAAAGGAAGCGGACAAGAAAGTTGATATCCCCACTCTGCACCCCCCCCAAAGGAATCAGTAACCTCTTTTCTTAACTCCCTTGCCTTACCGGCACTGTCTGATTCGCAAGCCCAAATTTTACAGGCCCCCTTTACGATGGTGGAACTTTTGACGGTGATTAAACAACTCCCTAACGGAAAAAGCCCTGGACCTGATGGTTACCCGGCTTTATATTACCGTACTTTCCATAATATAGTAGGTCCATATCTTCTCTCCATATTTAATAGCTCCCTGTCTGGTGTACCATTATCCACAGATATGACCAGGGCACATATCACACTGATCCCGAAAGAAGGGAAGGATAGCTCCCAATGCTCTAATTACCGCCCAATTTCCCTGTTAAATCTGGATTTGAAGTTACTAGCTAAGATGCTTGCTACCCGCTTGTCCTCATTCCTGCCATCCCTAATCAAAGAAGACCAAGTTGGCTTTGTCCGTGGTAGGGAGGGTAGAGATAATACCGCCAAGGTGTTAAATGCTTTTTACCTTGCAAAAAAGCTTAGAAGGCCTCTAGTCCTCCTTAGCACAGACGCAGAAAAAGCCTTCGACATGGTTAGTTGGGATTATATGAGAGAAGTCCTTAAAACAATTAAGTTTCCTGACCCGTATATTAACGCCATCTTTTCCTTGTATACCCATGCTTCGGCATCTATTATCATTAATGACACTTTATCCCCCTTCTTTAACATCAGGAATGGCACCAGACAGGGATGCCCACTGTCACCTCTATTATTCGTTCTAGTAATGGAAACACTGCTTCAGGCTATTAGACTGGAGAAAGAGATAGTAGGTATAAGGATAGATCAACATGAGCATAAGGTGGCTGCTTTCGCAGACGATTTGTTAATAATGAACACCAACCCAGCCAAAGCCCTACCTTTGATATATAAGTTATTGGAGCAGTTCAGTTCTTACTCAAACTAGCTCTCTCTGTTCTTTGAAGACCAAAAGCTAATAGGGGAATAGGATTACCTGACCCAGACTTATACGGGAGAGCTGTTATGCTATCTAGATTAGTGGATTGGATGACATATCCAAACCGGAAGCCATGGAACAGATTGACCTTGGTTCGTTTCCTTCAGGTCTCCTGGTGGGGGCAAAAAAATTTCGAACCCAAGATAGGCCCCTTAACCCAATTGTAAAATCGACGATTGGGACCTGGAACTGGTTCCAACAATCACAGCATGCCATACCACTGCCCTCGCCATTGATACAAATAAAGGACATAATAGCCTATGCTCCGTCCATCCTGAGAGAATGTTTACCCAGCTCAGTTCGAAATTCTACACTGCCTCTCTGCTCACTTTTTGACGAAAATGGCATAGTAATGAAAAATGAAAATATTTTAGATGTCTTCCCGGAATGCAAACACTTCCCTTACTTATTGTCTTTCATACACTCTTTCATATCAAAGAATGTTTCTATGAATGACTTCTTACGTCCCTTGACCTGGTTTGAAAGTATAATAACTGACCAATCTAAGCACATTAAGCTAATCTCCCAAATTTATAGGAAATTAAATACTCCAGTGTCAATGACTAAACCAGCATTTATAGGACTATAGGAACGAGACCTGAATATTAGCTTTTCTCAGGCGGAGATCTCAAAACTTATACCCATTTCGCACCCAAGAAAACAGGTATAAAATATTAACAAGGTGGTATAGGACCCCAGATATCACCTGCCGTTATAACTCAAATAATATAGATACGTGCTGGAGGTGTAAAAAAGATAGAGGATCATTCTTCCATATATGGTGGAAATGCCCACTACTTCAGGATTGGTGGAAGGAAATTTTTGCCAAAGCTAACATGATCTGTAGAACGAATATTCCAATCTCCCCTCAACTAGCGTTATTAGGTTTCCCCCCATCTACACCTAAAATACCGCTAACTAAAGTATTCCATACTATGTTGAGTGCAGCACGCCTACTGATACCTAAATTTTGGCTTTCTGAAGAAGTACCTTCCATCTCCCAATGGATAGGGAAGATTGAACAGTTATGTAGATTTGAGGAAATAGCAGCCTGGGAAAGCCGTAGAATACACCTATATAGGACCCAATGGAAAGATTGGTTCATATACAGAAACATAAGCACTTCACATTCCAGGTCTCCATCTGTCCTACCTGATAAAGACTGCTTATCATAATTGGACTCTAACATAACCCTTACAGATATACTAGATGCTGATAAGATTTATATTATCTATTGTACTACCCATCCTATGGAATTGATGTAAAACAAAACCTGTCAAACCATCTGTTATCGTATGTTACTCATATGTCTTCAGTCGATACTAGTATGTAAATCATCATATCTTATCATATGTAATGATATTTATTTTCAATAAAACTATTAAAAAAAAAAAAAAAGAAATGTTAACCCCTCTGAAAAGTGACATTACTGAAATAGGTCACAGGACCTCTCATTTGGAAAACAAAATGGTTGAGTTTGATAAAGCTCATAACAAGCTAGTTGATACCACAAATGATAAGGGCTCATAAACACAACCGCAAATTTTTATCCGCAATGCAAGGTCATCGACCGTGGCCCAGCCGCATGGGGATCGTGGACCCATTCACTTGAATGGGTCTGCAATCTGTCCGTTCCGCAAAAAGCTAGAGCATGTTGTATCTTTTTGCGGTGTGGAGGCACGGAACGGAACCCCAGGAAGCACTCCGTAGTGTTCCATTCCATGCTTCCGTTCCACACTGTTCCGCATCTCTGGATTTGCAGACCCACTGAAGTGAATGGGTCCGCATGCGGAATGCACACGGAACAGTGCACGTGTATTGCGGATCCGTTCATGTGAATGAGCCCTAAGGTTAAGGAGATAGCCGCTCTAAGGGCAAAAGTAACTGATTGGGAAGACGGTTCCCACTAAAACAACTTCCGATTTTGCGGCATTCCTGAGGCGTTAAGCAAGAGAACTTACATGACTTTAATTGATTTATTTACAGTTCTGTTGCCTGGGGTTTCATAAAATGATCTGTTCATAGATCGGGCGCAAAGAATCCCGAAACCTAGATGCCTGCCTGCTGATGTTCCCAGGGATGTGCTGGCACGTATCACTGTCTATCATGCTGTTACGCTGTTACCTGACAGGTACCAGTCGGTATCTCTAGAAAGATCTCTCTGCTTTCACCTTGGCTAAAATATGGGAATTTCAAGATGCCACAAGAATCCTAAACTCACATAAAATACTCTATAGGTGGGGCTTTCCGGCCAAGCTGCTTATCTCTAGGAATGGAGGAAAAGTTGTGGCAGCGAATCCAGAAGAAGCCATTACTTTACTATCCAGTTGGCACCTGATGCCCTCTAAGGGTTCTCGGATTTCTTCTAAGTCTCCATCTCCAATCCGCATGGAAGAAGAATGGTCAGAGGTCCTGCAGAGGTCCCTGGCACCTGAAGTGCTTGCACACGGGTGATATTCTCACTTTTGCTATCATTTAGTCTCGATCGGCTCTGTTCGAGTGTTTATGTAACAACCCAGAGTGGTGTCACCACTCCTGCACCCAGCTACTATCTCTAATGGTCTAATATAATGTCATCTTGTGTATTTATTCCAGGTCCTCCACAATGTGCATTCTTAATAATGTTTGCAACTGTTTCATGTAATGTGCCTGGTTCATCGGCAGGTGGCAGCAAACACGGCAGAGCTACAGATAGGTAGAATGGAACTGTCACTACCAGAGCTTTGAGACGTTCTCACAGCTCTGTTTCTCCACCCCTGTGATGATGTCACTACTAGAGCTTGGAGGAGTTTTCTCTGCTCTGTTTCTCCGCCCCTGTGATGAGGTCTTTACTTTCTGTTTCCTTCCTCCCAGCTGTCCCTCCTGTGTTTGATTTCTCTGCCTTTAAATCACCCCTCCTCCTTTGTAGGGTGCGGATTATATTCTTCATTTGAGTTGTATCTCTCGCTTGAGTATCTTCACTTGTGTGATATCTTTTCACTGGACCTGTGTTCTGCTGAAGCAAGTACTCCGGATATTGCCTGCTGTCTTTGGATCTGTTTTCACTGCTGCTGCAGCTCCTTCAGTTAAGTGTGCAGACATTGTGTGTTTCTGTTTGTTTGCTGACTGGATCCGAGGCGACCCCGGTTCCGTCCATATACTGAGCAGGGCACCGGTGGCCGTGCCCCTTCCACTATTGTAGGGGTTACAGTGGTCATCAGCCTTAGGTACGCGGGCATGTCTCGATCCACCATTTGGATCTGGACATGTGCTTAGCAGCATAGGGAGAGCTTTTAGGGTCTGACAGGGGTCACCCTTTATCCTCCCTAGTTTGGGTCCGGTCAGTAGCTAAATTCACTGTGTATGCTCTTGTTGCTCACATACAGCGTGACATTATAATCCGCCAAAACCGTCCTTTTTGACATGGATCGCTTTCTGGCCTGGTTGTCCGCATGCAGGGTCTTTTTTGGAGGTAGCGGATCTCCGTCAATCTATGACTCAGCTTCAAGCATTGGGCTCTGCTCCGGCCCATGGAGTCTGTTGCGAGCCAAAGGTCTCACTTCCGGAAACGTTCTCCGGGGGGGACAGTGAGAATTTTGTTCACTTCAGAGAGGCATGCAAACTCCATTTTTGCTTGTGTCCCCATTCCTCTGGTAATGAGGGGCAGAGGGTGAGGATTGTCATCTCCCTGCTAAGGGGTAATGCTCAGACTTGGGTTTTTTCGCTGCCATCGGGTGATCCCTCCCTTCGATCCGTCGAAAGATTTTTTGTGGCCCTGGGGCAGATATATGATGACCCGGATCGTGTTGCTCTGGCCGAATCTAACTTACGTTTTTTATGCCAGAACAAACTGTCTGCGGAGCTTTATTGTTCTGAATTTCGGAGATGGGCAGCTGATTCAGGTTGGAATGATGCTGCACTCCGGAGTCAGTTCTGTCATGGCCTCTCAGAGAGATTGAAAGATGCGTTTGCTTTCCATGAGAGACCAAAGTCCTTAGAGTCTGCCATGTCATTGGCGGTACGCCTTGACAGGCGTCTAAGAGAAAGAAACGAGACCTCTCTGTCCAGCCATTCTCAGTCTAGGGGCAGTGGTGCGGACTCATTCAGTGTGCAGGGGCCTCATCCTGTCTTGGTCCCCTCTGAGGAGGAGCCCATGCAGCTAGGTCGACTTGCCCCTGATAAAAGAGGATTTAGTCCTCAGAGTATGGTGTGTTTTTGTTGTGGGGGCATAGGTCATTTGGCAAATGTTTGTCCGTCTAGGAGATTCATGAACTGTACTAAGAGTGATAATAGGAGAAAAACCTCAAAAGGTAAATCATCAAACTCTGCTTCATCTGCTACTTTGGGCAAAGTTGATGTAGGAATTGATGCTTTTCCTCTGACCTGCAGTTCCCGTTTTCTCCTTTCTGCCAGGGTGGCGCTAGAGAGCAAAGTCATTTCTTGTGAAATTTTTGTCGATAGTGGAGCGGCCGTCAATCTTATTGACACTCAATTTGTAGCCATGCATGGTTTTCAGGTTTGCACATTAGAAAAGGATATACCTGTTTTTGCTATTGACTCTGCTCCACTCTCACAGAGATCCCTGAAGGGCATTGTTCACAATATCCGGTTAGCTGTAGGTGACACTCATGTGGAGGATATATCTTGTTTTGTCCTTAACGAATTGCCTTCTCCTCTAGTTTTGGGGTTACCTTGGCTCACTAGACATAACCCCACTATTGATTGGCAAGGAAGGCAAATAAATGAGTGGAGTGACTTTTGTAGAGAGAATTGTCTCACAGCGACTTTTGCAGAGGTGTCTACTAAAACTGTGCCATCATTTCTCTCTGATTTCTCGGACGTGTTTTCCGAGAGCGGTGTTCAGGAGCTACCTCCTCACTGGGAGTTTGACTGTCCCATTAACCTCATTCCCAGCGCCAAGCTGCCAAAAGCACGCCTCTACAATCTCTCACAACCGGAAAGAATCGCAATGCGAACCTATATCTCCGAGAGTCTCGATAAGGGGCATATTCGTCCCTCAAAATCACCTGTTGCCGCTGTTTTTTTTTTTTGTTAAAAAAAAAGATGGCTCTCTGAGACCTTGCCTAGATTTTAGGGAGCTGAACCGTATCACGATTCGCGATCCCTATCCCCTTTCTCTGGTCCCGGACCTCTTCAATCAAATTGTTGGGGCCAAGGTTTTTTCCAAATTGGATTTGAGAGGCGCGTACAACCTGGTCAGGGTCAGAGAGGGGGATGAATGGAAAACGGCCTTTAATACCCCTAACGGGCATTTCGAGAATCTCGTTATGCCTTTTGGCCTGATGAATGCTCCGGCCGTCTTTCAGCATTTTGTTAACAGTATTTTCTACTATTTAATGGGGAAATTTGTATTGGTGTATCTTGATGATATTTTGATTTTTTCCCATGATGTTCAGACCCATCAGGATCATCTTTTTCAGGTTCTGCGGATTCTGCAGGAAAATAAATTGTACGCCAAGCTCGAGAAATGTGTTTTTATGGTATCAGAGATTCAATTTCTGGGTTTTCTCCTCTCTGCTTCTGGTTTTCGCATGGATCCGGAGAAGGTCCGTGCTGTACTTGAGTGGGAGCTTCCTGAGAATCAGAAGGCATTGATGCGCTTCTGGGTTTTGCGAACTATTACAGAAAGTTCATTTTGAATTATTCCTCTGTTGTCAAACCCCTCACTGACATGACAAAAAAGGGGGCGGATTTTTCCTCTTGGTCGGAGGAGGCGCTTGCAGCTTTTTCTAAGATTAAAGAGAGTTTTGCGTCTGCTCCCGTCTTAGTGCATCCCGATGTTTCCTTACCTTTTATTGTTGAGGTGGATGCTTCCGAGGTGGGTGTGGGTGCGGTTTTGTCCCAGGGCCCTTCTCCTGCCAAATGGCGACCCTGTGCCTTTTTCTCTAAAAAACTCTCCCCGGCAGAGAAAAACTATGATGTGGGAGATAGGGAGTTGTTGGCCATCAAGTTGGCATTCGAGGAATGGCGCCATTGGTTGGAGGGGGCCAGGCACCCTATCACCGTTTTTACCGACCATAAGAATCTGGCGTACTTGGAGTCGGCCAGGCGTATGAATCCGAGACAGGCCAGATGGTCTCTGTTCTTCTCCAGATTCAATTTTGTCGTTACATTCCGCCCTGGGATCAAAAATGTGAAGGCTGATGCTCTCTCTCGCTGTTTTCCGGGAGGAGGAAACTCAGAGGACCCGGGTCCCATTTTGGCGGAGGGGGTAGTTGTTTCTGCTCTGTATTCTGATTTGGAGGCCGAGGTCCAGGCTGCCCAGACTGAGGCACCTGCTCGTTGTCCTTCTGGGAAGTTGTTTGTGCCATCTGAGTTACGTCACAAACTCTTCAAGGAGCACCATGATACTGTTCTTGCTGGTCACCCCGGGAGTAGAGCCACGGTAGATCTCATTGCTCGGAGATTTTGGTGGCCGGCTCTTCGTAAGTCGGTGGAGGGTTTTGTGGCTGCTTGTGAGACGTGCGCTCGCGCTAAGGTCCCTCGTTCACGGCCTTCAGGTCCCCTTCTCCCGTTACCCATACCTTCCCATCCTTGGACACACCTGTCCATGGACTTTATCACGGATCTTCCTCGTTCCTCAGGGAAGTCGGTGATCCTGGTGGTGGTGGACCGTTTTAGCAAGATGGCTCATTTCGTACCTTTCCCTGGTTTACCCAATGCTAAAACGTTGGCGCAAGCTTTTGTCGACCATATTGTTAAATTGCATGGCATTCCCTCTGATATTGTTTCCGATAGAGGCACGCAGTTTGTGTCCAGATTCTGGAAGGCTTTCTGTTCTCGCCTGGGGGTTCGGCTGTCCTTCTCTTCTGCTTTTCACCCGCAGTCGAATGGTCAGACTGAACGCGTCAATCAGAATCTGGAGACATATTTGCGCTGTTTTGTGGCAGAGAACCAGGAGGATTGGTGTTCATTTCTCCCTCTTGCTGAGTTTGCTCTGAACAACCGTCGTCAGGAATCTTCTGATAAGTCACCATTCTTTGGTGCATATGGGTTCCATCCGCAGTTTGGGACATTCTCGGGAGGGGCTCCTTCTGGTTTGCCTGAGGAGGAGAGATTTTCCTCGTCTTTGTCTACCATTTGGCAAAAGATTCAGAGTAATCTTAGAAAGATGAGTGAGAAATATAAGCGTGTGGCTGATAAGAGACGTGTGCCTGGTCCGGACCTTAATGTGGGTGATCTGGTGTGGTTGTCTACAAGAAATATTAAACTGAAGGTTCCCTCCTGGAAATTGGGTCCCAAGTTAATTGGGCCTTATAAAATCTTGTCAGTCGTCAATCCTGTTGCCTTCCGTCTTGATCTTCCACGGGTTTGGAAGATACATAATGTATTTCACAGATCTCTCTTAAAACCATATGTCCAGCCCACAGTACCCTGCTCTTGGCCTCCTCCTCCGATTTTGGTTGATGGCAATCTGGAGTTTGAGGTTTCCAGAATTGTGGACTCTCGCATTGTCCGTGGTTATCTTCAGTACCTCGTTCATTGGAAGGGTTATGGTCCTGAGGAGAGGATGTGGGTTTCGGTGTCGGACATTAAAGCCACTCGCCTCATCAGGGCATTTCATAGGGCTCATCCTGAGAAGGTGGGTCCTGGGTGTCCGGAGTCCACCCGTAGAGGGGGGGGGGGTACTGTCACTACCAGAGCTTTGAGACGTTCTCACAGCTCTGTTTCTCCATCCCTGTGATGATGTCACTACTAGAGCTTGGAGGAGTTCTCTCTGCTCTGTTTCTCCGCCCCTGTGATGAGGTCTTTACTTTCTGTTTCCTTCCTCCCAGCTGTCCCTCCTGTGTTTGATTTCTCTGCCTTTAAATCACCCCTCCTCCTTTGTAGGGTGCGGATTATATTCTTCATTTGAGTTGTATCTCTCGCTTGAGTATCTTCACTATCTTTTCACTGGACCTGTGTTCTGCTGAAGCAAGTACTCCGGATATTGCCAGCTGTCTTTGGATCTGTTTTCACTGCTGCTGCAGCTCCTTCAGTTAAGTGTGCAGACATTGTGTGTTTCTGTTTGTTTGCTGACTGGATCCGAGGCGACCCCGGTTCCGTCCATATACTGAGCAGGGCCCCGGTGGCCGTGCCCCTTCCACTATTGTAGGGGTTACAGTGGTCATCAGCCTTAGGTACGCGGGCATGTCTCGATCCACCATTTGGATCTGGACATGTGCTTAGCAGCATAGGGAGAGCTTTTAGGGTCTGACAGGGGTCACCCTTTATCCTCCCTAGTTTGGGTCCGGTCAGTAGCTAAATTCACTGTGTATGCTCTTGTTGCTCACATACAGCCGTGACAGGAACTTTCTATTCCATTCTAAACCCCCTCAGTGGAGAAGTGGATTCTACTTTCTTCAGGTAGGGTGGAGACCAGTGAGAGCTAGTTTAGTGTACGCCCAGCTTGGGGAAGCTGTGGAGGGCACGTCTCTCCTGGACGTGCCCACACCAGCCAGGGCACCCTAAGCTCTTCTGGCCATGGAGGCCAAAGCTTGAAGCCTTAGGGGCCAGAAGGAAAGTTCCCTGGCATAATCTAGAGACAGACCACAGAAAGGAAAGTGCAGGATACAGAAGAAGCTAAGTCCTACAGTCAGCCTGTCAGTACAGCAGAGTCAGAGAGAAACAGATATAGCAAAGTGGAGTTTGCCTGCCAGGTTAATGCTAAAGCCTGCTGGGACCAAGACAAAGTTTGGAGACTGTTTCTGATGAATGTTTATTCAAGTAAAGCTGCTGTTCAACTATATACAAGGCCTGGACTAATTTCTTCATATCCCTCAATTATTCATAGTACATAGTACATAAGGCCGAAAAAAGACATTTGTCCATCCAGTTCGGCCTGTCATCCTGCAAGTTGATCCAGAGGAAGGCAAAAAAAAAACAACCTGTGAGGTAGAAGCCAATTTTCCCCACTTTAGGGGAATAAAAAATTTCTTCCCGGCTCCAATCAGGCAATCGGAATAACTCCCTGGATCAACAACCCCTCTCTAGTAGCTATAGCCTGTAATATTATTACGCTCCAGAAATACATCCAGGCCCCTCTTGAATTCCTTTATTGTTCTCACCATCACCACCTCCTCAGGCAGAGAGTCCATAGTCTCACTGCTCTTACCGTAAAGAGTCCATAGTCTCACTGCTCTTACAGTATAGAGTCCATAGTCTCACTGCTCTTACAGTATAGAGCCCATAGTCTCACTGCTCTTACAGTATAGAGTCCATAGTCTCACCGCTCTTACCGTAAAGAGTCCATAGTCTCACTGCTCTTACAGTATAGAGTCCATAGTCTCACTGCTCTTACCGTAAAGAGTCCATAGTCTCACTGCTCTTACAGTATAGAGTCCATAGTCTCACTACTCTTACAGTAAAGAGTCCATAGTCTCACTGCTCTTACAGTACAGAATCCATAGTCTCACTGCTCTTACAGTAAAGAGTCCATAGTCTCACCGCTCTTACCGTAAAGAGTCCATAGTCTCACTGCTCTTACAGTATAGAGTCCATAGTCTCACTGCTCTTACCGTAAAGAGTCCATAGTCTCACTGCTCTTACAGTATAGAGTCCATAGTCTCACTACTCTTACAGTAAAGAGTCCATAGTCTCACTGCTCTTACAGTACAGAATCCATAGTCTCACTGCTCTTACAGTAAAGAGTCCATAGTCTCACTGCTCTTACAGTAAAGAGTCCATAGTCTCACTGCTCTTACAGTAAAGAGTCCATAGTCTCACTGCTCTTACAGTATAGAGTCCATAGTCTCACTGCTCTTACAGTACAGAGTCCATAGTCTCACTGCTCTTACAGTAAAGAGTCCATAGTCTCACTGCTCTTACAGTATATAGTCCATACTCTCACTGCTCTTACAGTAAAGAGTCCATAGTCTCACTGCTCTTTCAGTAAAGAGTCCATAGTCTCACTGCTCTTACAGTACAGAGTCCATAGTCTCACTGCTCTTACTGTAAAGAGTCCATAGTCTCACTGCTCTTACAGTAAAGAGTCCATAGTATCACTGCTCTTACAGTAAAGAGTCCATAGTCTCACTGCTCTTACCGTAAAGAATCCTCTTCTATGTTTGTGTACAAATCTTCTTTCCTCCAGGCGCAGAGGATGTCCCCTCGTCACAGTCACAGTCCTGGGGATAAATAGATGATGGGATAGATCTCTGTACTGACCCCTGATATATTTATACATAGTAATTAGATCTCCCCTCAGTCGTCTTTTTTCTAAAGTGAATAACCCTAATGTTGATAATCTTTCAGGGTACTGTAGTTGCCCCATTCCAGTTATTACTTTAGTTGCCCTCCTCTGGACCCTCTCCAGCTCTGCTATGTCTGCCTTGTTCACTGGAGCCCAGAACTGTACACAGTCCTCCATGTGTGGTCTGACTAGTGATGTGTAAAGTGGTAGGACTATGTTCTTATCACCGCCATCTATGCCCCTTCTGATGCAACCCATTATCTTATTGGCCTTGGCAGCAGCTGCCTGACACTGTGAGGTAGAAGCCAATTTTCCCCACTGCCATGTCAGTGTTACCGAGTGTTTTACCATTTAGTATGTACGGGTGACTTGCATTATTCCTTCCCATGTGCATAACTTTACATTTGTCAGTGTTAAACCTCATCTGCCACTTATCTGCCCAAGCCTCCAATCTATCCAGATCCCTCTGTAGTAGTATACTGTCCTCTGTAGTATATATATACTGTCCTCTGTAGTATATATACAGTATACTGTCCTCTGTAGTATATATACAGTATACTGTACTCTGTAGTATATATACAGTATACTGTCCTCTGTAGTATATATACTGTATACTGTCCTCTGTAGTATATATACAGTATACTGTCCTCTGTAGTATATATATACAGTATACTGTCCTCTGTAGTATATATATACAGTATACTGTCCTCTGTAGTATATATATATATATATACAGTGTACTGTCCTCTTCAGTGTTAATTACTTTACACAGTTTAGAGTAATCTGCGAAAATTGATACTTTACTATGCAAGCCTTCTACAAGATCATTAATAAATATATTGAAGAGAATAGGGCCCAATACTGACCCCTGAGGTACTCCACTAGTGACAGTGACCCCTCCAGTACTGACCCCTGAGGTACCCCACTAGTGACAGTAACCCAATCTGAGTATGTACCGTTAATAACCATCCTCCTATTTATTGCTTCGGAGCCAAAGCCTGGGGTCCAGCCCTGTGCAGGTAGGAGCACCGTGACACATATAAAGGGACATTTTAGGCCGCACTACACCACTCGGCATTCCTACACCTGGGTCGCCTTAAATAAAGGGCCCTAGGGGGAGGAGCCTGTTGCATTTACACCCCGTCTTGGTGAGGCTATGTTATATTTCTTTAAGGTGTCCCGCAACTGAGTTTGATGTGGACTGACATCGTACATCGTATTTTTGGTTCTGTTTTGTTTTGATATTCTGCCAAAGTTTACTTTCCTTTTTGTAACTACATGGATATACTGGATTTACTGCTCCATGAAAATATGTGGTCTGTGGTCAGGGAAGACCTGGGTGTTGGTGGGTCGGCTCTTAGCAATATCTGTGGTCTTTGATAATGGTATTTAAAACTACTTCTATTAACACAAAGGGCCTTATAGCACATAAAGTGCGGAACAAGCGCGCACAGACGGTCCGCACTTTATGCAGCAGCTCTGACATATCGGGGTCATTTTTAAGGAATTCAGCACATGCGCCAGGCAAGGGATGTGCGTCAAACCGGCTAGTCCCAGAGCTGCTATGAGATTTCGCCCATTATCGCACACCACCAGGCCGGGCTTGAGGCTGACTGGCACAAACCATTAATCGGTCTGTTGTTCAAGGCCCGTCCACAGCTCCTGCGCGGTGTGGGGTTTGTCCCCCAAACAGATAAGTTTTAAAACTGCCTGCTGTCGTTTACCCCTGGCTGTGCTGAAGTTGGTGGTGAAGATGTTACGCTGACCGGATGAGGAGCCGGTAGAGGATGAGGAAGCGGAGTAGGAGGAGGAAGCAACAGGAGGCAAACTGAAGTGCCCTGAAATCCTCGGGGGTGGAAGGACATGCGACAAACTGCTATCCGCCTCAGGCCCAGCCGCCACTGCATTTACCCAGTGTGCTGTTATGGAGATATAACGGCCCTGACCGTGCTTACTGGTCCACGTATCCGTAGTCAGGTGCACCTTGCCACAGATGGCGTTGCGCAGTGCACACCTGATTTTGTCCCCCACTTGGTTGTGCAGGGAAGGGATGGCTCGCCTGGAAAAGTAGTGGCGGCTGGGCACGACATACTGTGGGACAGCCACTTGCATAAGGCCTTCAAAAGTGTCCGTCTCCACCAGACGGAATGACAGCATTTCAAAGGCCAGTAATTTCGAAGTGCTGGCATTCAGGGCCAGGGATCGCGGGTAGATAGGGGGGTACTTCCTCTTCCTCTCCAGTGTTTGGGAGATGGAGAGCTGAACGCTTCCGTGGGACATTGTGGAGATGATTGGTGACCCAGATGGTGGTGTTACTGGCAGATCCTCTGTTTGCGGGGTGGCAGGTGGCACTGTCACTCCAGAGGTGGATAAAGAGGCCGAGACTGCAGCAGAAGAGGAAGCAGGAGGAGCCAGAGACCTTTCTTGGTTTTTGAGGTGTCTACTCCACTGCAGCTTGTGCTTTGCACTTAAAAGCCTGGTCATGCAGGTTGTGATCAGGTTGAGAACGTTTAAGGCTCGCTTCAGGCTCTGATTGCACAGCGTGCAAACCACTCGTGTCTTGTCGTCAGCATATTGTCTGAAAAACTGCCACGCCAGGAAACTCCTTGGAGCTGGCTTTGGTGTTCTCGGTCCCTTGCTGCGGTGGGCAGTAGGAGGTGTACTGTCTTGGGGATGGCCGCTCCGCTTTTGCACCCTGCTCCCTCTTCTGCTGTGCTGGTGGCTCTGTGCGACCACCGCCTCTTCATCCGAACTACACTCGCATGATCTTGATTCCATGTGGGGTCAAGGACCTAATCGTCCTCCACATCATGTTCCACCCAGTCTTCACCCCTGCCCTCCTTGTCGGTCTGCACACTTTCGAAAGCCCCAGCAGTTGGCACCTGTGTTTTGTCATCATCCGAGACGTGCTGCGGTGGTCCTCCCATGTACCTTGAAACATAAGTGGTTGGGCATCGGTGCACTCAATCTCTTCCACTTCTGGGGCAGGGCTAGGTGGATGGCCCTGGGAAACCCTGCTAACAGAGTCATCAAAAAGCAGAAGAGACTGCTGCATGACTTGGGGCTCAGACTGCTTGGCTGATGTGCAAGGGGGTGAGGTGAAAGACTGATGGACATCGGCTGCAGGGGCCAATTGTGGTCTTTCAGCAGGAGACTGGGTGGGAGACAATGTGAAGGAACTGGATCCACTGTCAGCAACCCAATCTACTATCGCCTGTACTTGTTCAGGCCTCACCATTCGTAGAGCCGCATAAGGCCCGACTAAATACCGCTGCAGGTTCTGTCACCTACTCGCACCTGAGAAAGGGGTTTCACTTGTGCGTGTAGCTGGCACAGGTCGACCACGTCCTCTCCCTGCAACAGGAGCTCCACCAGCAGCACCACGACCGGGGCCACGTCCCTTATTTGACGCTCTCCTCATATTTCTCAAATTTAGGATCTTGCCCTAAATGGGTGTTTTATTAATAGCAGAATAGAACTACAGTATGTAAAGGGTGTATCTCACACGTACAGATCCAGACTAGGCCGCAATTAAAGTTTTTTGTCCAAAATGGTTGTTTTTCAAATAACTGAATAGAACCACAGTATCATAGTGTGTATCTCACAATGACATGTGCAGAAAACACTGCAAAATTAGTTTTTTTTGGCCAAAATGGGTGTGACAGCTGTATATAACCCCTTAAATTTCACACGTGCAGATGCTGCAAGGGCTGTAAAATTGTGTATTTTGCCCAAAAAGGGTGTTTTTAAAAACCCAGAAAATTATAGCTGTATTTCTAGCTTAAATTGCACACTGACTAATCCTACAAATGCACCAGATGTTAGATATTGCCAAAAATGAGTGTTTTTTAAAAGCCAGAACATTATAGAATTTTTTAAAACTTGTTTTTAACTATCACAGATGCAGCAAGGGTTGCAATATTAAGTATTTTGCAAAAAAAAAGGGTGTTTTTTTTACTAACAGAATATGAAAGCTGTATATAACGCTTGAATTTCACACGCGCAGATACTGCAAGGGCTGTAAAATTGTGTATTTTGCCCCAAAAGGGTGTTTTTAAAAACCCAGAAAATGATGTTTTTCTAGCTTAAATTGCACACTGACTAATCCTGCAGAGGCATCAGATGTTGGATATTGCCAAAAATTTGTGTTTTTTTGAAAGCTTGGATTTGAATGTCACAAAAGCACATATGCTGTGCTGGTGCACTGAGCTTGCATAAAATGGCGGCGGCCGCCCACCTAACTAACAGACGGATAAAAGTTATATTTCTCTGGCACTGGGCTCAGGGCAGGGTAAAAAGATTGTGCCCTGCACCCACACAACTACAGTCTTGATCAAAATTTTAAGACCACTTGAAAAATGGCAAAAAATCCTATTTAGCATGGCTGGATCTTAACAAGGTACCAAGTAGAGCTTCACCGTGCAACAAGAAGAAATGGGAGTGAGACAAAACATTTTTTGAGCATTCAAATAAATGAAAACAACGAATAAACTGAAACAGGCTGATCAAAGCTGATCAAAAGTTTAGGACCACACCTCCAAAAAAAAACTAAACCCCCCCAAAGCAGAAATCCAACTTCCAAACATGAACTCAGTAATGAGTAGCTCCGCCGTTATTGTTTCGGCATGCTTGATGCAAGCGTTTCCATGAGGTGAGTGGGAACATTTCTCCAAGTGGTGAAGACGGCCGCACGAAGGCCATCTACTGTCTGGAACTGTTGTCCATTTTTGTAAACTTCCCTTGCCATCCATCCCCAAAGGTTCTCAATTGGATTTAGATCAGGGGAACACGCAGGATGGGCCAAAAGAGTGATGTTATTCTCCTGGAAGAAGTCCCTTGTCCTGCGGGTATTGTGTACTGTAGCGTTGTCCTGTTGAAAAACCCAGTCGTTACCACACAGACGAGGGCCCTCAGTCATGAGGAATTCTCTCTGCAACATCTGGACATAGCCCGCGTCCGTTTGACGCCCCTGCACTTCCTGAAGCTCCATTGTTCCACTGAAGGAAAAAGCACCCCAGACCATTATGGCGCCCCCTCCACTGTGGAAAACATCTCAGGTGGGATCTGCTTGTCATGCCAGTAACGTTGGAAACCATCAGGACCATCAAGGTTAAAAAAAATTCTCATCAGAGAATAAAACTTTCTTCCACCTTTGAATGTCCCATGTTTGGTGCTCTCTTGCAAAGTCCAAACGAGCAGTTCTGTGGCGTTCAAGGAGACGAGGTCTTTGAAGATGTTTTTTGTTTTTAAAGCCCTTCAGTCTCAGATGCCGTCTGATGGTTATGGGGCTGCAGTCAGCACCAGTAAGGGCCTTAATTTGGGTTGAGGATCGTCCAGTGTCTTGATGGACAGCCAATTGGATCCTCCGGCTCAGTGCTGATGAAATTTCTTTGGGTCTTCCACTTGACTTTTTTGTTCCATAACCCTCAGGATCATTCAAGAAATTCCAAGTGACTGTCTTCCTGCGTCCCACCTCAGCAGCGATGGCGTGCTGTGATAGACCCTGCATATGCAGTTCAACAACCCGACCACGTTCAAAAAGGGAGAGTTTTTTTGCCTTTGCCATCACAACGTGTGACTACCTGACAGAAGATGACAATAAATCCACATCTTTGCACAGATTTGGCCTTTTAAAGGCATGTGGTTCTAAAATTTGGATTAGATGAAAAACAGCCTGTTTCAGTTTAATCGTTATATTCAATTAATTGAATGCTCAAAAAATGTTTTGTCTCACTCCCATTTCTTCTTGTTGCATGTTGAAGCTCCACTTGGAACCTTGTTAAGATCCAGCAATGTAAAATAAGATTTTTTGCCATTTTTCAAGTGGTCTTTAACTTTTGATCAGGACTGTATATCTATGTACAGAAAAGTCATCACCCCACTACCTTGAAAAAAGGAATCCCAATTGGGCAAAAAGGAATTGCTCCACAACTGAAGGTTTTGAGGAGGAGTGTAAGCTTCTATATGATAGGTTCCTGTCCAGGGGATACCCTAAAAAAACATTGCACCTAGCGTATAATCGGGCCAAAAAAAGCAATAGAACCACTCTACTTCTAGATAGGAAACAAAATTTAGGAAATAACAATGAGAAAGTTATACGATGCATAGGAAACTATGATGGGCAACACGAGAAAATACGGAATATACTAAGAAGACATTGGCATATTTTGCTTGCGGACGAGGAATTAAAAGAGATCATTCTCCCTAATCCAGCTATTACATAGGGGGACAGAATATAAAAGAAAAGCTGGTGCACAGTCACTTCACACATGGCGAAAAATATGACAAACCTACCTGGTTGAGCACCAAGGGATCATATCCATGTGGTGACTGCATATTCTGCGAAAAGATGATACCAAAAAAGGAATTTACTAATCCAATTGACAATAAAAAATATCAGATAAAAGAATATATAAACTGTAAATCTACAGGAGTAGTGTATGTCATCCAATGTGGCTGCCCCAAAATATATGTGGGCAAAACAACACAAGAACTTAGGAGGCGCATCTCGAAACATTCGAGTTCCATTAACACCATTGGCGACACACCTCTCTCGAGACATATACAAACTAAACACAATGGAAACACCCAGACCCTAAAAATATGGGGTATTCAAAAACTGAAGTTAGGCCCAAGAATGGGCAACCTAGACAGAAGACTTTAACAGGAGGAAACTCGTTGGATATACCGTCTGGGCAGCTTGGCACCCCAAGGGCTGAATGAGGGATTCACATATGCGTCGTTCCTCTGAGACAGATTCCTGAAATGATAAAATGAAAATAACAAATCACAATAGAGATAATCTACCCAGTGAACTATATAAAGAGGACAAATCAAGGCGGCAAACCAGCTTCAAAACCTATATACACATCCACTAATCTATCCATGAGACATAATAGAACTACAATGTCAAGAATGACCGGAAAAACCGTCAAGAGCTATGACAAGATAAGCATCAATATCTGACGTAAGTGCAAGAAGTGACAAACGCACACCTGTGACCCATCCCATAGATGTGTGAGGTAGTGAGGTTCCAATGCATTAGCAGCAACTAGGTATTTATAAATATCTGAAGAACAAGCGCAAGCATACCAAGTGATAGGTGAATATTCGAATACTCCAGTCGATTGTAGAGCAGAAGCCAGTTCCCACTGGATGTATAGGTCTTCAGACATGCGCGCTACCGTTTGGGATGTCTGGCTGGATCCCATGTCCTGACGCAGGCGCAAGAACTTTAAAGCACACCCGATGACAGAGGATGATCATAGGCCCAATACAAACACGCACGTAAACGTAGCAGAATAGGAAGACCGGATTGCACAACAAGTGTAGGGACAAGCGTACCAGCAGTAGCGAGTTCTGGCGGTGGGCAAAGTCCTCGGGCAAGTGCAGAAAGAGTAGGTCCAGCCTAGTTCTATTACCACACGCAGGCGCAGAATAACAGCGAATTTCCAAAAGATGCATAAGTGTCCAGACATGCGCACTGGAGGGCATAGGGCTTACCGGAGGCTAAGTCCCGAGGCATGCGCAGGAGGAGATGACATGATCTAATTCTACTACTAACGCAAGCGCAGAATAGTAGTGAACTTCCAAAAGATACATAAGAGTCCAGACATGCGCACTGGAGGGCGGAGCACCTACTGGATGCTAAGTCCCGACGCATGCACAGAAGGAGATGACACGATCTAATTCCATCACGGCACGCAGGCGCAGAAGTAGGAAGCCCCTTCCAGAGACATAAGTGTTTAGACATGCGCATTATAGGTATGGCATGGGACGAATTCGTAAATGGCCTAGATAAGTAAGCGCATGCGCAGAAAGTGGGGACGGCCTAGTACTCTATTACTGTACGCAAGCGCAGTGGGGTCCTAAGACTGCACTGAATGTATAAGTGCCGAGACATGCGCACCATTAACCATCGGCACCCAGGGGGGCATGGCGCTTACCGGATGGTAAGTTCTGCACGCATGCGCAGAAGCAGGAAGCCCTTATTAGAGACATAAATGTTTAGACATGTGCAGGGCCGGACTGGCCATAGGGCAGACTGGGCATTTGCCTGGTGGGCCGGGCCGCCGGCTGAGTTTTTAATTTTTTTTTTATTAATGTGGCAGGCAGCAGCCGGGCAGGAGTGGAGATGAGCACTTCCCAGTGGCGTAACTATCAGGGAAGCAGCTGCTTCGGGGCCGAGAGCAGTCACTGTACTTCCGTCACCCCGGGCCCCTGTCAGTGCAGCTGACTTCTCCTGCTGCACCACTTGCACTCTGTCACTGACCTCCTGACATCAGTGACATTGCTCCGCCTCTCCCCTCCTTAGTTCTTATCATGGACAGTGGTCACCAGCAACAGGACAGCCCGATGTGGGCGGGGCTATAATAGCCCCGCCCCCTTTTCTGCCCGCGATCCCTGCAGCCTGAACCTTTCCTGCCCACCATGCTGAACAGTGAACATCAGTTGGATTGTCACAACTGCACCAGTGATGTGAGTAGCAGGGGAACTGGGGTTATATTCAGCTTTCCCAGACTGTGCACATGTGACCTGCAGTACAGTAGGAAAGTTGGGTGAATTATATCATGAAATGTCATCCAGCTTCCCTGCTATCCTGCATGGCACAACTGCAGAGGCATTAGTGTATGCGGGAGAGGCACAGCAGGAAAGCTGGGTGTCTATATATGTGTATTGTATATGTGTGCGTCCATGTATGTGGTGACTGTGTGTATGAGTGCATCTATGTATATGGTGAGCGCATGTATGAGTGCGTCCATGTATGTGGAGACTGCGTCCATGTATGTGGAGAGTGCATGTATGACTGCGTCCGTGTATGTGGGGAGTGCGTGTATGACTGCGTCCATGTATGTGGGGAGTGCGTGTCTCACTGCGTCCATGTATGTGGAGAGTGCGTGTCTGACTGCGTCCATGTATGTGGAGAGTGTGTGTATGACTGCGTCCATGTATGTGGAGAGTGCGTGTATGACTGCGTCCATGTATGTGGAGAGTGCGTGTATGACTGCGTCCATGTATGTGGTGACTGTGTGTATGAGTGCATCTATGTATATGGTGAGCGCATGTATGAGTGCGTCCATGTATGTGGAGACTGCGTCCATGTATGTGGTGACTGTGTGTATGAGTGCATCTATGTATATGGTGAGCGCATGTATGAGTGCGTCCATGTATGTGGAGACTGCGTCCATGTATGTGGAGAGTGCGTGTATGACTGCGTCCGTGTATGTGGGGAGTGCGTGTATGACTGCGTCCATGTATGTGGGGAGTGCGTGTCTCACTGCGTCCATGTATGTAGGGAGTGCGTGTCTCACTGCGTCCATGTATGTGGGGAGTGCGTGTCTGACTGCGTCCATGTATGTGGAGAGTGCGTGTATGACTGCGTCCATGTATGTGGAGAGTGCGTGTATGACTGCGTCCATGTATGTGGAGAGTGCATGTATGACTGCGTCCATGTATGTGGAGAGTGCGTGTCTGACTGCGTTTATGTATGTGGAGAGTGCGTGTATGACTGCGTCCATGTATGTGGTGACTGTGTGTATGAGTGCATCTATGTATATGGTGAGCGCATGTATGAGTGCGTCCATGTATGTGGAGACTGCGTCCATGTATGTGGAGAGTGCGTGTATGACTGCGTCCGTGTATGTGGGGAGTGCGTGTATGACTGCGTCCATGTATGTGGGGAGTGCGTGTCTCACTGCGTCCATGTATGTAGGGAGTGCGTGTCTCACTGCGTCCATGTATGTGGAGAGTGCGTGTATGACTGCGTCCATGTATGTGGGGAGTGCGTGTCTCACTGCGTCCATGTATGTAGGGAGTGCGTGTCTCACTGCGTCCATGTATGTGGGGAGTGCGTGTCTGACTGCGTCCATGTATGTGGAAAGTGCGTGTATGACTGCGTCCATGTATGTGGAGAGTGCGTGTATGACTGCGTCCATGTATGTGGAGAGTGCGTGTCTGACTGCGTTTATGTATGTGGAGAGTGCGTGTATGACTGCGTCCATGTATGTGGTGACTGTGTGTATGAGTGCATCTATGTATATGGTGAGCGCATGTATGAGTGCGTCCATGTATGTGGAGACTGCGTCCATGTATGTGGTGACTGTGTGTATGAGTGCATCTATGTATATGGTGAGCGCATGTATGAGTGCGTCCATGTATGTGGAGACTGCGTCCATGTATGTGGAGAGTGCGTGTATGACTGCGTCCGTGTATGTGGGGAGTGCGTGTATGACTGCCTCCATGTATGTGGAGAGTGCGTGTATGACTGCGTCCATGTATGTGGGGAGTGCGTGTCTCACTGCGTCCATGTATGTGGGGAGTGCGTGTATGACTGCGTCCATGTATGTGGAGAGTGTGTGTATGACTGCGTCCATGTATGTGGAGAGTGTGTGTATGACTGCGTCCATGTATGTGGAGAGTGCGTGTATGACTGCGTCCATGTATGTGGAGAGTGCGTGTCTGACTGCGTCCATGTATGTGGAGAGTGCGTGTCTCACTGCGTCCATGTATGTAGGGAGTGCGTGTCTCACTGCGTCCATGTATGTGGGGAGTGCGTGTCTGACTGCGTCCATGTATGTGGAGAGTGCGTGTATGACTGCGTCCATGTATGTGGAGAGTGCGTGTATGACTGCGTCCATGTATGTGGAGAGTGCGTGTATGACTGCGTCCATGTATGTGGAGAGTGCGTGTCTGACTGCGTCCATGTATGTGGAGAGTGCGTGTATGACTGCGTCCATGTATGTGGAGAGTGCGTGTATGACTGCGTCCATGTATGTGGAGAGTGCGTGTATGACTGCGTCCATGTATGTGGAGAGTGCGTGTATGACTGCGTCCATGTATGTGGAGAGTGCGTGTATGACTGCGTCCATGTATGTGGAGAGTGCGTGTATGACTGCGTCCATGTATGTGGAGAGTGCGTGTATGACTGCGTCCATGTATGTGGAGAGTGTGTGTATGAGTGCGTCCATGTATGTGGAGAGTGCGTGTATGACTGCGTCCATGTATGTGGAGACTGCGTGTATGACTGCGTCCATGTATGTGGGGAATGCGTGTCTCACTGCGTCCATGTATGTGGAGACTGCGTGTATGACTGCGTCCATGTATGTAGGGAGTGCGTGTCTCACTGCGTCCATGTATGTGGGGAGTGCGTGTCTGACTGCGTCCATGTATGTGGAAAGTGCGTGTATGACTGCGTCCATGTATGTGGAGAGTGCGTGTATGACTGCGTCCATGTATGTGGAGAGTGCGTGTATGACTGCGTCCATGTATGTGGAGAGTGCGTGTCTGACTGCGTTTATGTATGTGGAGAGTGCGTGTATGACTGCGTCCATGTATGTGGTGACTGTGTGTATGAGTGCATCTATGTATATGGTGAGCGCATGTATGAGTGCGTCCATGTATGTGGAGACTGCGTCCATGTATGTGGTGACTGTGTGTATGAGTGCATCTATGTATATGGTGAGCGCATGTATGAGTGCGTCCATGTATGTGGAGACTGCGTCCATGTATGTGGAGAGTGCGTGTATGACTGCGTCCGTGTATGTGGGGAGTGCGTGTATGACTGCCTCCATGTATGTGGAGAGTGCGTGTATGACTGCGTCCATGTATGTGGGGAGTGCGTGTCTCACTGCGTCCATGTATGTGGGGAGTGCGTGTATGACTGCGTCCATGTATGTGGAGAGTGTGTGTATGACTGCGTCCATGTATGTGGAGAGTGCGTGTATGACTGCGTCCATGTATGTGGAGAGTGCGTGTCTGACTGCGTCCATGTATGTGGAGAGTGCGTGTCTCACTGCGTCCATGTATGTAGGGAGTGCGTGTCTCACTGCGTCCATGTATGTGGGGAGTGCGTGTCTGACTGCGTCCATGTATGTGGAGAGTGCGTGTATGACTGCGTCCATGTATGTGGAGAGTGCGTGTATGACTGCGTCCATGTATGTGGAGAGTGCGTGTATGACTGCGTCCATGTATGTGGAGAGTGCGTGTCTGACTGCGTCCATGTATGTGGAGAGTGCGTGTATGACTGCGTCCATGTATGTGGAGAGTGCGTGTATGACTGCGTCCATGTATGTGGAGAGTGCGTGTCTGACTGCGTCCATGTATGTGGAGAGTGCGTGTATGACTGCGTCCATGTATGTGGAGAGTGCGTGTATGACTGCGTCCATGTATGTGGAGAGTGCGTGTATGACTGCGTCCATGTATGTGGAGAGTGCGTGTATGACTGCGTCCATGTATGTGGAGAGTGCGTGTATGACTGCGTCCATGTATGTGGAGACTGCGTGTATGACTGCGTCCATGTATGTGGGGAGTGCGTGTATGACTGCGTCCATGTATGTGGAGAGTGCGTGTATGACTGCGTCCATGTATGTGGAGACTGCGTGTATGACTGCGTCCATGTATGTGGAGAGTGCGTGTCTGACTGCGTCCATGTATGTGGAGAGTGCGTGTATGACTGCGTCCATGTATGTGGAGAGTGTGTGTATGACTGCGTCCATGTATGTGGAGAGTGCGTGTATGACTGCGTCCATGTATGTGGAGAATGCGTGTCTGACTGCGTCCATGTATGTGGAGAGTGCGTGTATGACTGCGTCCATGTATGTGGAGAGTGTGTGTATGACTGCGTCCATGTATGTGGAGACTGCGTGTATGACTGCGTCCATGTATGTGGAGAGTGCGTGTCTGACTGCGTCCATGTATGTGGAGAGTGCGTGTATGACTGCGTCCATGTATGTGGAGAGTGCGTGTATGACTGCGTCCATGTATGTGGAGAGTGCGTGTCTGACTGCGTCCATGTATGTGGAGACTGCGTGTATGACTGCGTCCATGTATGTGGAGAGTGCGTGTATGACTGCGTCCATGTATGTGGAGAGTGCGTGTATGACTGCGTCCATGTATGTGGAGAGTGCGTGTATGACTGCGTCCATGTATGTGGAGAGTGTGTGTATGACTGCGTCCATGTATGTGGAGAGTGCGTGTATGACTGCGTCCATGTATGTGGAGTGTGCGTGTATGACTGCGTCCATGTATGTGGAGAGTGCGTGTATGACTGCGTCCATGTATGTGGAGAGTGCGTGTATGACTGCGTCCATGTATGTGGAGAGTGCGTGTATGACTGCGTCCATGTATGTGGAGAGTGTGTGTATGACTGCGTCCATGTATGTGGAGAGTGCGTGTATGACTGCGTCCATGTATGTGGAGAGTGTGTGTATGAGGAGAGTGTGTGTATTACTGCGTCCATGTATGTGGAGAGTGCGTGTATGACTGCGTCCATGTATGTGGAGAGTGCGTGTATGACTGCGTCCATGTATGTGGAGAGTGCGTGTATGACTGCGTCCATGTATGTGGAGAGTGTGTGTATGACTGCGTCCATGTATGTGGAGAGTGCGTGTATGACTGCGTCCATGTATGTGGAGAGTGTGTGTATGAGGAGAGTGTGTGTATGACTGCGTCCATGTATGTGGAAAGTGCGTGTATGACTGCGTCCATGTATGTGGAGAGTGCGTGTATGACTGCGTCCATGTGGAGAGTGTGTGGAGAGTGTGTGTATGACTGCGTCCATGTATGTGGAGAGTGTGTGTATGACTGCGTCCATGTATGTGGAGAGTGTGTGTATGAGGAGAGTGTGTGTATGACTGCGTCCATGTATGTGGAGAGTGCGTGTATGACTGCGTCCATGTATGTGGAGAGTGCGTGTATGACTGCGTCCATGTGGAGAGTGTGTGGAGAGTGTGTGTATGACTGCGTCCATGTATGTGGAGAGTGTGTGTATGAGGAGAGTGTGTGTATGACTGCGTCCATGTATGTGGAGAGTGCGTGTATGACTGCGTCCATGTGGAGAGTGTGTGGAGAGTGTGTGTATGACTGCGTCCATGTATGTGGAGAGTGTGTGTATGACTGCGTCCATGTATGTGGAGAGTGTGTGTATGAGGAGAGTGTGTGTATGACTGCGTCCATGTATGTGGAGAGTGCGTGTATGACTGCGTCCATGTATGTGGAGAGTGCGTGTATGACTGCGTCCATGTGGAGAGTGTGTGGAGAGTGCGTGTATGACTGCGTCCATGTATGTGGAGAGTGTGTGTATGAGGGGAGAGTGTGTGTATGACTGCGTCCATGTATGTGGAGAGTGCGTGTATGACTGCGTCCATGTATGTGGAGAGTGTGTGTATGAGGGGAGAGTGTGTGTATGAGTGCGTCCATGTATGTGGAGAGTGCGTGTATGACTGCGTCCATGTATGTGGAGAGTGCGTGTATGACTGCGTCCATGTATGTGGAGAGTGCGTGTATGACTGCGTCCATGTATGTGGAGAGTGCGTGTATGACTGCGTCCATGTATGTGGAGAGTGCGTGTATGACTGCGTCCATGTATGTGGAGAGTGCGTGTATGACTGCGTCCATGTATGTGGAGACTGCGTGTATGACTGCGTCCATGTATGTGGAGACTGCGTGTATGACTGCGTCCATGTATGTGGGGAGTGCGTGTATGACTGCGTCCATGTATGTGGAGACTGCGTGTATGACTGCGTCCATGTATGTGGAGAGTGCGTGTATGACTGCGTCCATGTATGTGGAGAGTGCGTCCATGTATGTGGAGAGTGTGTGTATGACTACACTATGGGGGCATCTACTGGGGGCCCTGTATACGGGCACGCATTATAGGTGGGCACTATGGAGAAGTGGGGGACAAGAGCACTATGAGGGCATTATATAGGGGCATTTAATATTGGCACCTATTTTGATTCCACTATGGGGAAGGGAGGAAAGGAGCATTATGGGGGTATCTATGTGGGGCAGTCTATAGGGGCATTTTATAGTGCCACATTATGGAGGGCACTATGGAGACGGGGAAGGAGCACTATGGGGGCATCTTCTGGGGGCACTATATAGGAGTATTTTATACTGGCACAAATTATAAGGTCACTATGGGCACCTAAGCTCAGCTGGTGGCACTAAGTGTTTTTTGTAGTGGCACACAGTACGGGTCATTAGAACACATGAGGGCACTCTGGGGACATTGGCTCTACTGGGGGCACTAAGGGGAGGTATTTCTTTTTTTACTGCCACACAACGGGGCATTTTTTGTACTGGTGCACATTATAAGGGGGGGGGGGTTCTACTGTCACACATTATAAAGAGAATTATTACTATCGGGGCATTATGGTGGGCTTTATTACAACTGGGGGACTATGGGAGCATTATTACTTGTGGGATACAATTACTGTTGGGGACACTGTAGGAGCACTATTACTACTAAGTGCACTCTGGCAAATAAATAATTACTATCGTTGGGACTTTGGGAGCACCATTACTTTGGGGGCACCATTACTGTGGGGGCACCATTACTTTGGGGGCACCATTACTTTGGGAGCACCATTACTTTGGGGGCACCATTACTTTGGGGCACCATTACTTTGGGGGCACCATTACTTTGGGGGCACCATTACTTTGGGGGCACCCTGGCACACCTTCAGCTTAGCACAGATCTTTTTGCAGTATAGTTTTGGGGAGCACAGCTTCTCAGTATTGGGGGTGCATGATGGGATGTTAATTGGAGGATGATGGAAAAGTAGGAAACTAAGATGTCTGTCAAACTCTGCAGAGACGTGAGACGGCTGAAAGAAGTCATCATGGCGGTCTGGTCTGAATGGAGAAGATGAAGAAAGAGAACATCTACATCAGAGGAGACCTCACTGGATATAAGAGGTATGGGGCGCTGTATTAGGCTACTTTCACATCTGCGTTAGTGATCCTGGCGGCTGTTCCAGCTGAGAATTCACTGGACCTGCACTGCTGGATGCAGACTGAATGCCCGCCGCCCCAATAACTATAATGGGGTACGGCAGAGATCCGGCCACAATCTGGGAAAAATGCTGAGAATCAGCGGGACATAAACCGCTGCATGCTGTGCTTTGTGTCCAGTCGATTCCTTGCATTTTCTGCCGGATTAGGTGGCCGGATCTTACTAAGACCCCTAATGTCACCTGGGGACCCCCAAAGAAGCTTGTGTGTTGGCTGAAGCCTTCCTATCTTACTGGTGGCTGGCCCCGCCTCTCAATTGGGCTTCCGGTTTTGGCTCCGCCCCTAGACTGCAAGGGGGTGGGGCCTGTTGGGGGTCATGTGATTGGGCTGCTCAGTCAAAAATGCCCGGGCCTATTTTTCGTCCCAGTCCGGCCCTGGACATGTGCATTACAGGCATGGCACCGGACTAACTTGGAACCGGCTAAGAGAAATGAGCGCATGCGCAGGAAGTGTTCACGGTCTGGCAGTCTATCACTGCACGCAAGCGCAGTAGGGTTACAAGATCGCACTAAATGTACAAGTGCCAAGACATGCACACTATTAACCACCGCTGCCGAGCGCATTAAGTCTGTACGCAAGCGCAGTGGCCAACCACAAGCGGATTGGACAATAGCACTGGGGGAGGAACCCTTTTGCACTAACATCTAAAGAAATGGATAGCGATAGGTCAAGAATTGTACTCAGCAACAAGAGAGCTACATAGTAGCCAGAGCCATAGTGACGCTGACAGGGAGGCTTTATAAGTTTGGTCCCGCCCCTTTTCACAGTTAACTGCCCAAACCCCTGAGGACGCCAAGTGTTTGGCGAAACATGTCGGGGGGCAGAGTGTGATCTATACATGTATTTTAGCCAGCTAGTGTACTGCAAGAGAGAGAACGTCATGCAGCAACAGTGAGATAATAGCGAGTGCTAGGAGGGCAGTCACGAACTCAAGGCAAGCGCACTGTGAGAATAACAGTGAGCGCATAATACAGCACGGTGGATCCGGGTGTTAATAGAGGATCAAGCTAGTTAGCATACAGTGGAGCCCTCAAACTAGCCCCTCTGCCAAACTAAGAATACTATCAAGCCGCAATGCAGACACTGCTGATAATTTTAGTGATGTTAGTTTCAGTTAGTCCTAGGTAGTCATTTTTAGTGACACGCAATAAATGTTAAATTTTAGACATAAGGAAAATAACACGTGTAAATCCAGAGACAACTATTGGTCTATTGACCATTTGTAAATAATACGAGTAGGCGTGTGCACAGGTACTGTTCCACCATGTTGTTCAAATGCTGCCTCCTGCTAACACGCTCCATATCAGCAGTTGGGTCCGGTTGTTGCGGCGAGGTGACAAAGCTTTTCAACATGTCGGCCATGCTAACCCTGCCTTCTGAGGTGCTGGCGCTGACACAGCTGCGTTGGCGACCTCTTCCTCCTCCCCTGCCTTCGCCTTGTGCTTCCACTTGTCCCCCGGCGTCAGTCGGGAATGCTCTCAGGAGCGCGTCTACCAGCGTGCGGCTGTAGTCGATCATCTTCCGATCACGCTCCAGTGAGGGAATTAAGGACGGCAACATTGTCTTTGTAACGGGGATCCAGCAGGGTGGCAACCCAGTAGTCAGCACACGTTAAAATGCGGGCAACCCTGCAGTAATTGCACAGGCACTGCAGCATGTAGTTGCTCATGTGTGCCAGGCTGCCCAGAGGTAAGGACAAGCTGTCCTCTGTGGGAGGCGTATCGTCTGCATCCTCCGTATCCCCCCAACCACGCACCAGTGATGGGCCCGAGCTGCGTTGGATACCACCCTGCTGTGAACATACTTCATCCCCATCCTCCTCCTCCTCCTTGTCCTCCAGTAGTGGGCCCTGGCTGGCCAAATTTGTATCTGGCCTCTGCTGTTGCAAAAATCCTCTTTCTGAGCCACTTCTAAAAAACTGGCCTGTAAGTGTTAGAGATGAGCCCTCTTCCTCCTCCTCATCCTGGGCCACATCCTCTTCCATCATCACCCTAAGTGTTTTCTCAAGGAGACATAGAAGTGGTATTGTAACGCTGATAACGGCGTCATCGCCACTGGCCATGTTGGTGGAGTACTCGAAACAGCGCAACAGGGCACACAGGTCTCGCATGGAGGCCCAGTCATTGGTGGTGAAGTGTGTCTGATCCGCAGTGCGACTGACCCGTGCGTGCTGCACCTGAAACTCCACTATGGCCTGCTGCTGCTCGCACAGTCTGTCCAGCATGTGCAAGGTGTAGTTCCACCTGTTGGGCACGTCGCATATGAGGCGGTGAGCGGGAAGGCCGAAGTTACGCTGTAGAGCAGACAGCCGAGCGGCGGCAGGATGAGAACGCCAGAAGTTGCGCACAGACGGCTCGCACTTTATGCAGCAGCTCTGACATGTCGGGGTAGTTGTGAATGAATTTCTGCACCACCAAATTCAGCACATGCGCCAGGCAAGGGATGTGCTTCAAACCAGCTAGTCCCAGAGCTGCAACGAGATTTCGCCCATTATCGCACACCACCAGGCCGGACTTGAGGCCCACTGGCAGCAACCACTCGTCGGTCTGTTGTTCTATACCCCGCCACAACTCCTGTGCGGTGTGGGGCCTGTCTCCCAAACACATAAGTTTCAGAATGGCCTGCTGACGTTTACCCCTGGCTGTGCTGAAGTTGGTGGTGAAGGTCTGTCGCTGACCGGATGAGGAGGTGGTAGAAGAGGAGGAGGAAGCCGAGTAGGAAGAGGAGGCAACAGGAGGCAAAGAATGATGCCCTGCGATCCTTGGCGGCGGAAGGACGTGCGCCAAACAGCTCTCTGCCTAGGGCCCAGCCGCCACTACATTTACCCAGTGTGCAGTTAGGGAGATATAGCGTCCCTGGCCGTGCTTACTGGTCCACGTATCTGTGGTTAGGTGGACCTTGCCACAGATGGCGTTGCGCAGTGCACACTTGATTTTATTCGATACTTGGTTGTGAAGGGAGGGCACGGCTCTCTTGGAGAAGTAGTGGCGGCTGGGAACAACATACTGTGGGACAGCAAGTGACATGAGCTGTTTGAAGCTGTCCATCTCCACCAGCCTGAATGACAGCATTTCAATGGCCAGCAGTTTAGAAATGCTGGCATTCAGGGCCAAGGATCGAGGGTGGCTAGGTGGGAATTTACTCTTTCTCTCAAAAGTTTGTGAGATGGAGAGCTGAACGCTTCCGTGTGACATGGTGGAGGTGCTTGGTGATGGAGGTGGTGTTGTTGGTGGCACATCCTCTGTTTGCTGGGTGGCAGGTGCCAACGTTCCTCCAGAGGCGGAGGAAGAGGCCGAGGCAGCAGCAGAAGAGGGAGCAGGAGGGGCCTGAGCCCTTTCTTTGTTTTGAAGATGCCTACTCCACTGCAGCCCGTGTCTCGCATGTAGATGCCTAGTCATGCAGGTTGTGCTAAGGTTCAGAACGTTAATGCCTCGCTTCAGAGTCTGATGGCACAGCGTGCAAACCACTCTGGTCTTGTCGTCAGCACATTGTGTGAAGAAGTGCCATGCCAGGGAACTCCTTGAAGCTTCCTTTGGTATGCTCCGTCCCTGTTGACGGTGGCCAGTAGCAGGCAAACTGTTTTGGCGACAGCTGCTCTGCTTTTGCACCCTGCTCCCGCTTTTGCTACGCTGTTTGCTCGGTCTCACCACTGCCTCTTCCTCTGAACTCTGAAAGTCAGTGGCACGACCTTCATTCCATGTGGGGTCTAGGACCTCATTGTCCCCTGCATTGTCTTCCACCCAGTCTTCCTCCCTGACCTCCTTTTTGGTCTGCACACTGCAGAAAGACACAGCAGTTGGCACCTGTGTTTCGTCGTCATCAGAGACGTGCTGAGGTGGTATTCCCATGTCCTCATCAGGAAACATAAGTGGTTGTGCGTCAGTGCATTCTTTGTCTTCCACCCCTGGGGAAGGGCTAGGTGGATGCCCTTGGGAAACCCTGCCAGCAGAGTCTTCAAACAGCATAAGAGACTGCTGCTTGACTTGAGGCTCAGACAGGTTCCCCGATATGCACAGGGGTGATGTGACAGACTGATGGGCATGGGTTTCAGGCGCCACCTGTGCGCTTTCTGCAGAAAACTGGGTGGGAAATAATGTGAACGTGTTGGATCCACTGTCGGCCACCCAATTGACTAGCGCCTGTACTTGCTCAGGCCTTACCATCCTAAAAACGGCATTAGGCCCGACCAAATATCTCTGTAGATTCTGGCGGCTACTGGGACCTGAGGTAGTAGGTTCAGTAGGACTTGTAGCTGTTGCAGAACGGTCACGTCCTCTCCCTGCACCAGAGGCTTCACCAACACCACCACTACGACCATGACTGCGTCCCTTATTAGATGTTTTCCTGATAGTTAGCGTTCACAAAGCAAAGTAAAAAGTGGTTAAGTCTGTTAAAAATAATTAACCGCCAATAAAAACCCTGATGTAAGGTATTGCTATATGACAGCGGTATTTGTGGCCTAAATGTGACACTCACTTATGCACGTCTAATCCCAGATGTGCAGTATGTCAGAGGGTTTTTTCACCCCAGTAACCAAAAAGCCGTATTTCTGTCCTAAATGTGACAGTGACTTATGCACGTGTAATCACAGATGTGCAGTATATCAGAGGGTTTTTTCACCCCAGTATGACAAAGCTGTATTTATGGCCTAAATGTGACAGTGGTTTATGCATGACTAATCCCAGATGTGCAGTATATTAGAGGCTTTTTTCACCCCAGTAACCAAAAAGCCGTATTTATGGCCTAAATGTGATAGTGACTTATGCACGTGTAATCACAGATGTGCAGTATATTAGAGGGTTTTTTCACCCCAGTAACAAAAAAGCTGTATTTCTGTCCTAAATGTGACAGTCACTTATGCTTGTCTAATCCCAGATGTGCAGTATATCAGAGGTTTTTTTCACCCCAGTATGCCAAAGCTGTATTTCTGGACTTGCAGATAGCCTATGCTGGTGCACTATCGTTGCATAGAATGGCTGCCGATCATGTATTGATATTGACTAACTGAAGAAAAAAAAGTTTGTTTTCAGCAGTAGTTGGCTCAGGGCAGGCTTTAAAAAATTGTGCACTGCACCCACAAAACACATTTGCTGTAGATCGCTGAGTACATAAACCAGTCCTTGATCAGATTTCTCCCTGATCTCTCCCTCACAGCAGCTGCAGCCTCTCCCTACACTAATCCGAGCAGAGTGACGGGCGGTGCTACGTGACTCCAGCTTAAATAGAGGCTGGATCACATGCTGCTGTTGGCCAATCACAGCCATGCCAATAGTAGGCATGGCTGTGATGGCCTTTTGGGGAAAGTAGTATGACGCTTGTTGATTGGCTGCTTTGCAGCCTTTCAAAAAGCGCCATAAAAATCGGCGAACACCGAACCCGAACTTTTACGTAAATGTTCGGGTGCCGAAAACCCTAAAGTTCGGTACGAACCCAAACTTCACAGTTAGGGTTCGCTCAACTCTAATTGTTTTCTGTCATAGACTCCTGCTCTACCAAGTAGACAGGTTAATTAATTTCTGTAATTTTTCTTACATTCTTGGGTTGACATTATACAATTTTAGACGTGAATAAACCCCTGCTCTGCATAGGTGACAGGGAATAACATTTCTGAAATGCTTCTTTAATTGATGCGCGCCACCTCCTTTGATTCAATGCTTAAACTTAAACAAGTTGTACCACATTTAGGCTTCAATACAGTTGCAAGAAAAAGTATGTGAACCCTTTGGAATTATATGGATTTCTGCACAAATTGGTCATAAAATGTGATCTGATCTTCATCTAAGTCACAACAATAGACAATCACAGTCTGCTTAAACTAATAACACACAAAGAATTAAATGTTACCATGTTTTTATTGAACACACCATGTAAACATTCACAGTGCAGGTGGAAAAAGTATGTGAACGCCTAGACTAATGACATCTCCAAGAGCTAATTGGAGTGAGGTGTCAGTCAACTGGAGTCCAATCAATGAGATGAGATTGGAGGTGTTGGTTACAGCTGCCCTGCCCTATAAATAAAACATACACCAGTTCTGGGTTTGCTTTTCACAAGAAGCATTGCCTGATGTGAATGATGCCTCGTACAAAAGAGCTCTCAGAAGACCTACGATTAAGAATAGTTGACTTGCATAAAGCTGGAAAGGGTTATAAAAGTATCTCCAAAAGCCTTGCTGTTCATCAGTCCACAGTAAGACAAATTGTCTATAAATGGAGAAAGTTCAGCACTGCTGCTACTCTCCCTAGGAGTGGCCATCCTGTAAAGATGACTGCAAGAGCACAGCGCAGACTGCTCAATGAGGTGAAGAAGAATCCTAGAGTGTCAGCTAAAGACTTACAAAAGTCTCTGGTATATGCTAACATCCCTGTTAGCGAATCTACAATACGTAAAACATTAAACAAGAATGGATTTAATGGGAGGACACCACAAAGGAAGCCACTGCTGTCCAAAAAAAACATTGCTGCATGTTTACAGTTTGCACAAGAGCACCTGGATGTTCCACAGCAGTACTGGCAAAATATTCTGTCGACAGATGAAACCAAAGTTGAGTTGTTTGGAAGAAAGACACAACACTATGTGTGGAGAAAAAGAGCCACAGCACACACACATCAAAACCTCATCCCAACTGTGAAGTATGGTGGTGGGGGCATCATGGTTTGGGGCTGCTTTGCTGCGTCAGGGCCTGGACGGATTGCTATCATCGAAGGAGAAATGAATTCCAAAGTTTATCAAGACATTTTGCAGGAGAACATAAGGCCATCTGTCCACCAGCTGAAGCTCAACAGAAGATGGGTGTTGCAGCAGGACAACGACCCAAAGTATAGAAGTAAATCAACAACAGAATGGCTTAAACAGAAAAAAATACGCCTTCTGGAGTGGCCAAGTCAGAGTCCTGACCTCAACCCGATTGAGATGCTGTGGCATGACCTCAAGAAAGCGATTCACTTCAGACATCCCAAGAATATTGCTGAACTGAAACAGTTCTGTAAAGAGGAATGGTCAAGAATTACTCCCAAAGGAGGTTCAACCAGTTATTAAATCCAAGGGTTCACATACTTTTTCCACCTGCACTGTGAATGTTTACATGGTGTGTTCAATAAAAACATGGTAACATTTAATTCTTTGTGTGTTATTAGTTTAAGCAGATTGTGATTGTCTATTGTTGTGACTTAGATGAAGATCAGATCACATTTTATGACCAATTTGTGCAGAAATCCATATATCATTCCAAAGGGTTCACATACTTTTTCTTGCAACTGTACTTTTCCCACAATTCCGCTTGAGTCTTTTGGCCCACATTTGGGCTTCTATATTTTGTCCCACATTTGCGCATCAATAGCTTTTCCCACATTTCTTCTCGATACCAATTTTTTAAAATATATTTATCTCCCTTAAATTTGGTCTCTTTTTCTCACGCTCCCTCTCCGGCCTGAAACCCTGATTTCCCGCCAACCGTAATCACCATGGTAGGCGCATAAAAGAACATCGAAAGTTGATAGAGCATATATCAAATGGGATCGTGAACATTACGGGGACGTGCGACATGGTGGGGCACTAAGTGCGCACACGCCTACACAAACTAACTGACAGGGGTCAGCCCCTGCAACTTCTGGGTCTCCAAATTGGGTCAGTCGCAGGGGCAACACGTGAGTGTCACCGGCACTTCTGTGAGAAGGTCTGACAGATGTCCTTTTCTACCTCTTGCATGATGTTCTTTGTTTTGGTTTCACTTTGTCATCTAATTTCCTTCTCCCAGGTGTCACCTATTTAGACTAATCCTCTTTCCTTTATATTCCCTCCCATACTGCCTCACTTTGCGGTTTATACTACTTCCTGGATTGAAGTGTTCACTGCTGGAGACTTCTGTTGCTGCTTGTTCAGATAAGTCCTTTCATGTATTGTGTTTCCTTGCTAGCTAGATTCTAGGTGACCCTGACTCGCTCCGTATTAAGTGTAGGGAGTCGGTGGTCGTGTCCCCTCACTATTATAGGGTTTTCAGGTGTCACACAGTCTAGGTACGAGGGCATGCAATCGTCTACCTCTGAGACCCTTGTATGTGCTTAGCCGTCAGGGTGAACTCTTAGGGTTTTAAGGGGGTCACCATTATGCTCGGATGTTTATCCATAACTTCCATCTATCTGCAACATCATCCGTGACATTATAAACCACCATTACCATCTTAAGCATGGATCCGGTTTCAGCCTTGATTAACCGCATGCAAGTGACACTCACTTATGCACGTCTAATCCCAGATGTGCAGTATGTCAGAGGGTTTTTTCACCCGAGTAACCAAAAAGCCGTATTTCTGTCCTAAATGTGACAGTGACTTATGCACGTGTAATCACAGATGTGCAGTATATCAGAGGGTTTTTTCACCCCAGTATGACAAAGCCGTATTTATGGCCTAAATGTGACAGTGGTTTATGCATGTCTAATCCCAGATGTGCAGTATATTAGAGGCTTTTTTCACCCCAGTAACCAAAAAGCCGTATTTATGGCCTAAATGTGATAGTGACTTATGCACGTGTAATCACAGATGTGCAGTATATTAGAGGGTTTTTTCACCCCAGTAACAAAAAAGCTGTATTTCTGTCCTAAATGTGACAGTCACTTATGCTTGTCTAATCCCAGATGTGCAGTATATCAGAGGTTTTTTTCACCCCAGTATGCCAAAGCTGTATTTCTGGACTTGCAGATAGCCTATGCTGGTGCACTATCGTTGCATAGAATGGCTGCCGATCATGTATTGATATTGACTAACTGAAGAAAAAAAAGTTTGTTTTCAGCAGTAGTTGGCTCAGGGCAGGCTTAAAAAAATTGTGCACTGCACCCACAAAACACATTTGCTGTAGATCTCTGAGTACATAAACCAGTCCTTGATCAGATTTCTCCCTGATCTCTCCCTCACAGCAGCTGCAGCCTCTCCCTACACTAATCCGAGCAGAGTGACGGGCGGTGCTACGTGACTCCAGCTTAAATAGAGGCTGGATCACATGCTGCAGTGTCATGGTCTTACCTTCTTGCTGTTCTCCTTCGTTTGACATGTGCTGGCGGCCATCTTGGTTTCTGGGTTTCTTGTAGCCTTCCACCCTGCGGCTCCTCCTTCCCACTGGGAGGAGCTGACATTAGGACCAAGCCATGAGTTCTGACGGTACAGGGCCATCCTCGCTACCCATGCTGGTTGCCAGACTTGATCAGCAGGATCACCTGTTGGGTCGGTTCGCTGTGGCGTTGCAAACCCTGCTTGAGCGCACGGCTCATTTCGCTCCCGTTGCCGATGGGTCGGTTGTCGCTCCTACTGCCGCTCCGGTTGTTGTGCCAGAGTCTACCCCAACACCTGTTGTTGCGCCTGCGGTGTTTCGGGGTATGACCGGTTCTGCCCCTCTTCCACAGCGCTTTGGGGGAGAGCCAACTCAGTGCCGAGGTTTCCTTAACCAGGTGGGCATTTATTTCGAGTTGCTGCCACATGCCTTTCCTACTGAGAGATCAAAGGTGGGCTTCTTGATCTCGCTGCTCTCGGACAAGGCCTTGGCCTGGGCCAGCCCTTTATGGGAGAACAACAATCCGGTGGTTGCCGAGTTTTCCGGTTTTGTTGCTTCTCTTCGGAAGGTATTCGATGTGCCGGCTCGTGCTGCCTCTGCTGCGAAGCTCCTTATGTCCATCAGACAGGGTTCACGATCCGTAGCTGAATACGCCATTGAGTTTCGTACCCTGGCAGCAGAGGTGGGCTGGAATAATGAGGCTCTGGTCGCTGCTTTCTCTCATGGTCTCTCGGATGCCTTGAAGGATGAGGTTGCAGCTAAGGACCTACCAGTGGAGCTCGAGTCTCTTATTTCTTTCCTGATTTTGATTGACACCAGACTCAGGGAGAGACCTTCCTTTAAGGAGAGCTTGCAGAGGTCTTCTAACAGATTGGCGCCTACGTTTGCTGTCCCACCCGTGCCTCCCTCTCCTCCCACGCCTCCTGGGGATGACTTGTTTGGGGGTGAACCCATGCAGCTGGGGTTTGCTCGCCTGTCCGAGGGGGAGAGGGTACTCCGGAGACGCGAGGGTCGATGCATGTACTGTGGTCTCGGTGGGCATTTTCGGTTGGCATGTCCGAACCGTCCGGGAAACGCTCGCACCTGAGATCCTGTCGGGGGCAGATCTTGGGTGGAGTCTCCTCGTCCCCGGTTTCCCGTGTTGACAAACCACTGATCACTGTTGTCCTCTCCTGGGTCGGGGGCTCGGTGACGACCCAGGCGTTGGTGGACTCTGGTGCTGGTGGTTTGTTCATTGATAGTGTGTTCGCTGCCGCCAATTCCATTCCTCTGCAGGCTCGAGGTTCCCCACTGGCTCTTGAGGCGATAGACGGCAGACCCCTTCTGTCGTCACACGTGACTCATGAGACCCTTCCAGTGGGGATAGCCATTGGTGCCGTTCACAGAGAGTCGGTCTGTCTCCAGGTTATTTCGTCTCCACACTACTCGGTGGTCTTGGGGTACCCCTGGCTCCAGAAGCATAATCCGACTTTCGATTGGAGATCGGCCGAGATCCTCTCGTGGTCACCGCAGTGTGGGGCTAGTTGCATCCATGGGTCTGTCAAGTTGCTGTGTACTTCCTCGGACTCTCTGTTGCCTCCTGAATACGAGGAGTACCGGGATGTATTCGATAAGGTGCGCGCGGTTGCCCTACCTCCGCACCGCCCATACGATTGTGCCATAGAGTTACAACCTGGTGCCGTTCCTCCTCGTGGCAAAGTCTATCCACTGTCGGTAGCGGAGAATGAGGCCATGGAGGAGTACATGAGGGAGGCGCTTTCACGCGGACACATTCGCAAATCCTCGTCCCCGGCAGGGGCTGGATTTTTCTTTGTGAAAAAGAAGGGCGGTAAGTTGAGGCCTTGCATCGATTACAGGGGTCTCAATCGCATCACGATCAAGAACGCTTACCCGATACCCTTGATTTCCGAGCTGTTCGATCGCCTTAAAGGGCGGCATATAACCTGGTAAGGATCAAGGCGGGCGATGAGTGGAAGACCGCGTTTAACACCAGGACCGGTCATTATGAATCCTTGGTTATGCCCTTTGGGTTGTGCAATGCGCCCGCAGTCTTTCAGGAATTCATCAACGATGTTTTCCGTGACCTGTTGCAGCAGTGTGTGGTGGTCTATTTGGATGACATCTTGGTATATTCTGAATCCATGGAGGCCCACATTCTGGATGTCAGACGAGTGTTGCAACGGTTACGAGAGAACAAGCTGTTCGGTAAGCTTGAGAAATGCGAATTTCACAGATCCCAGGTAACCTTCTTAGGTTACATCATTTCCGCTGAGGGGTTCTCCATGGATCCTGAGAAGGTTTCGGCTGTCTTACAGTGGCCCCAGCCCAGTGGTCTTCGTTCCCTGCAGCGCTTTTTGGGCTTCGCCAATTATTATCGGAAGTTCATCAGGGACTTTTCCATGCTGGCCAAGCCTCTCACGGATCTGACCAGGAAGGGCAGTAATTCCCAGGTCTGGCCGCTCGAGGCCATCCGAGCTTTTGAGGCCCTAAAGTCCGCTTTTGTGTCGGCTCCGATTCTGTCGCATCCCAACCCTGGGTTGCCCTTTGTCCTCGAGGTGGACGCGTCTGAGACGGGAGTAGGCGCCCTTCTGTCTCAGCGTAGAACACCAGAGGGTCCTCTGCTTCCTTGTGGGTTTTACTCCCGGAAACTGTCTTCCGCGGAGTGCAACTATCAGATTGGTGACAGGGAGTTATTGGCCATCGTGCAGGCCCTTAAAGAATGGAGGCACTTGCTCGAGGGTTCGGTGGTTCCGGTTCTCATCCTGACGGACCACAAGAATCTGACCTACCTTTCTGAGGCCAAGAGATTGACACCACGTCAGGCCAGATGGGCTCTGTTCTTGTCACGTTTTAATTACGTGGTCTCCTACCTACCCGGTTCCAAGAACATCAGGGCGGATGCCCTATCACGGCAGTACTCCGAGCTGTCCAGGGAGGAGTCGATTCCGACTTCGGTCATACCTCCGAATCAGATCCTGGCCGCCATTCGCACCAGCCTGACCTCTCCCCTGGGTGAGCAGATTTTGGCGGCTCAATCTGGTGCTCCCCCTGGGAGACCCAACGGCAGATGTTTTGTGCCTGAGGAGTTGCGCACTCGGTTGTTGCGAACCTACCATAACTCCAAGACCGCGGGGCATCCTGGAAAGAATCAGCTGTCCTGGGCTGTTTCACGTCTGTTCTGGTGGCCTTCCCTACGTTCCGACATCGCCGCATATGTAGCGGCATGCTCCGTTTGTGCCCAGAGTAAGTCCCCTCGGCACCTTCCGTTGGGCCTTCTGCAACCCATAGCCACCGGGGAGCGCCCATGGTCACACCTGGGGATGGATTTCATTGTGGACCTCCCTGCATCCCGAGGCCATACGGTCATTCTCATGATTGTGGATCGGTTTTCCAAAATGTGCCACTGTGTTCCTCTCAAGAAGTTACCCTCTGCACAAGAGTTGGCCACTATTTTTGCCAGGGAGGTCTTCCGGTTGCACGGTTTGCCCAAGGAGATTGTGTCGGATCGGGGGAGTCAGTTTGTGTCCAGGTTCTGGCGCGCCTTTTGCTCCCAGTTGGGGATTCATCTCTCCTTCTCCTCGGTCTACCACCCTCAGTCCAATGGGGCCGCAGAACGATCCAATCAGGCCTTGGAGCAATTCCTTCGTTGCTATGTCTCCGATCACCAAGACAATTGGGTTGACCTTCTGCCTTGGGCTGAGTTTGCCAGGAACACGGCGGTGAACTCTTCCTCTGGGACGTCTCCCTTCATGGCCAATTATGGGTTCCAGCCTGCCGTGTTACCGGAGGTATTCTCTCCCCAGGATATTGCGGCTGTGGAGGATCACCTTTCCGTCCTACGTGCTTCTTGGGTACAGATCCAGAAGTCCCTTGAGGCCTCTGCGCAGCGCCAGAGACTCCAGGCTGATCGCAGACGAGCGCCTGCTCCTTCCTACCAGGTCGGAGACCGTGTATGGTTGTCCACCCGCAACCTCAACCTTCGAGTGCCCACTCCCAAGCTGGCGCCTCGCTTTGTTGGTCCCTTCCGAGTGCTTCGCAGGGTAAACCCGGTAGCCTATGCCCTTGCGCTTCCTCCTGGCATGCGGATCTCTAACGTGTTTCATGTCTCCCTGTTGAAGCCACTGGTGTGTAATCGTTTCACTTCCTCGGTTCCTCGGCCTCGTCCGGTCCGAGTGGGCAATCATGAGGAGTATGAGGTGAGCAATATCCTGGACTCACGCCTGGTCCGCGGTCGGGTGCAGTTTTTGGTCCATTGGCGTGGTTATGGTCCAGAGGAGCGTTCCTGGGTTCCCTCCGCAGATGTCCATGCTCCTGCCTTGCTCCGAGCCTTCCACGCACGCTTCCCTCAGAAACCGTTTTTTGCTCCGCGGAGGAGGGGCCCTTGAGGGGGAGGTACTGTCATGGTCTTACCTTCTTGCTGTTCTCCTTCGTTTGACATGTGCTGGCGGCCATCTTGGTTTCTGGGTTTCTTGTAGCCTTCCACCCTGCGGCTCCTCCTTCCCACTGGGAGGAGCTGGATGCCTAGCTCATATATATAGGAGGTCTGTGGCTTCAGTTCCTTGCTTGGTCCTCCTGTGTTCCCTGTGTTCACATGCTTCTAAGACTGCTGCTGCTTCTGGTTCCTGATCCTGGCTTCGTCTGACTACCCTGCTGGTTCCTGATCCTGGCTTCGTCTGACTACCCTGCTGTTTCCTGATCCTGGCTTCGTCTGACTACCCTTCTGGTTCCTGATCTCTGGCCTCTCAAAGACTCTGCTTCGGTTTCACCATTCGTTTGGACTTTTGCTTTACAGCTTTATTTTTAATAAAGCCTTCTTATTTTCACTTATCTCTTGTTGTACGTCTGGTTCATGGTTCCGTGACATGCAGTTGGCCAATCACAGCCATGCCAATAGTAGGCATGGCTGTGATGGCCTTTTGGGGAAAGTAGTATGACGCTTGTTGATTGGCTGCTTTGCAGCCTTTCAAAAAGCGCCATAAAAATCGGCGAACACCGAACCCGAACTTTTACGTAAATGTTCGGGTGCCGAAAACCCTAAAGTTCGGTACGAACCCAAACTTCACAGTTAGGGTTCGCTCAACTCTAATTGTTTTCTGTCATAGACTCCTGCTCTACCAAGTAGACAGGTTAATTAATTTCTTACATTCTTGGGTTGACATTATACAATTTTAGACGTGAATAAACCCCTGCTCTGCATAGGTGACAGGGAATAATATTTCTGAAATGCTTCTTTAATTGATGCGCGCCACCTCCTTTGATTCAATGCTTAAACTTAAACAAGTTGTACCACATTTAGGCTTCAATACAGTTGCAAGAAAAAGTATGTGAACCCTTTGGAATTATATGGATTTCTGCACAAATTGGTCATAAAATGTGATCTGATCTTCATCTAAGTCACAACAATAGACAATCACAGTCTGCTTAAACTAATAACACACAAAGAATTAAATGTTACCATGTTTTTATTGAACACACCATGTAAACATTCACAGTGCAGGTGGAAAAAGTATGTGAACGCCTAGACTAATGACATCTCCAAGAGCTAATTGGAGTGAGGTGTCAGCCAACTGGAGTCCAATCAATGAGATGAGATTGGAGGTGTTGGTTACAGCTGCCCTGCCCTATAAATAAAACATACACCAGTTCTGGGTTTGCTTTTCACAAGAAGCATTGCCTAATGTGAATGATGCCTCGTACAAAAGAGCTCTCAGAAGACCTACGATTAAGAATTGTTGACTTGCATAAAGCTGGAAAGGGTTATAAAAGTATCTCCAAAAGCCTTGCTGTTCATCAGTCCACAGTAAGACAAATTGTCTATAAATGGAGAAAGTTCAACACTGCTGCTACTCTCCCTAGGAGTGGCCATCCTGTAAAGATGACTGCAAGAGCACAGTGCAGACTGCTCAATGAGGTGAAGAAGAATCCTAGAGTGTCAGCTAAAGACTTACAAAAGTCTCTGGTATATGCTAACATCCCTGTTAGCGAATCTACAATACGTAAAACATTAAACAAGAATGGATTTCATGGGAGGACACCACAAAGGAAGCCACTGCTGTCCAAAAAAAACATTGCTGCATGTTTACAGTTTGCACAAGAGCACCTGGATGTTCCACAGCAGTACTGGCAAAATATTCTGTCGACAGATGAAACCAAAGTTGAGTTGTTTGGAAGAAAGACACAACACTATGTGTGGAGAAAAAGAGGCACAGCACACACACATCAAAACCTCATCCCAACTGTGAAGTATGGTGGTGGGGGCATCATGGTTTGGGGCTGCTTTGCTGCATCAGGGCCTGGACGGATTGCTATCATCGAAGGAGAAATGAATTCCAAAGTTTATCAAGACATTTTTCAGGAGAACATAAGGCCATCTGTCCACCAGCTGAAGCTCAACAGAAGATGGGTGTTGCAGCAGGACAACGACCCAAAGAATAGAAGTAAATCAACAACAGAATGGCTTAAACAGAAGAAAATACGCCTTCTGGAGTGGCCCAGTCAGAGTCCTAACCTCAACCCGATTGAGATGCTGTGGCATGACCTCAAGAAAGCGATTCACTTCAGACATCCCAAGAATATTGCTGAACTGAAACAGTTCTGTAAAGAGGAATGGTCAAGAATTACTCCCAAAGGAGGTTCAACCAGTTATTAAATCCAAGGGTTCACATACTTTTTCCACCTGCACTGTGAATGTTTACATGGTGTGTTCAATAAAAACATGGTAACATTTAATTCTTTGTGTGTTATTAGTTTAAGCAGATTGTGATTGTCTATTGTTGTGACTTAGATGAAGATCAGATCACATTTTATGACCAATTTGTGCAGAAATCCATATATCATTCCAAAGGGTTCACATACTTTTTCTTGCAACTGTACTTTTCCCACAATTCCGCTTGAGTCTTTTGGCCCACATTTGGGCTTCTATATTTTGTCCCACATTTGCGCATCAATAGCTTTTCCCACATTTCTTCTCGATACCAATTTTTTAAAATATATTTATCTCCCTTAAATTTGGTCTCTTTTTCTCACGCTCCCTCTCCGGCCTGAAACCCTGATTTCCCGCCAACCGTAATCACCATGGTAGGCGCATAAAAGAACATCGAAAGTTGATAGAGCATATATCAAATGGGATCGTGAACATTACGGGGACGTGCGACATGGTGGGGCACTAAGTGTGCACACGCCTACACAAACTAACTGACAGGGGTCAGCCCCTGCAACTTCTGGGTCTCCAAAATGGGTCAGTCGCAGGGGCAACACGTGAGTGTCACCGGCACTTCTGTGAGAAGGTCTGACAGATGTCCTTTTCTACCTCTTGCATGATGTTCTTTGTTTTGGTTTCACTTTATCATCTAATTTCCTTCTCCCAGGTGTCACCTATTTAGACTAATCCTCTTTCCTTTATATTCCCTCCCATACTGCCTCACTTTGCGGTTTATACTACTTCCTGGATTGAAGTGTTCACTGCTGGAGACTTCTGTTGCTGCTTGTTCAGATAAGTCCTTTCATGTATTGTGTTTCCTTGCTAGCTAGATTCTAGGTGACCCTGACTCGCTCCGTATTAAGTGTAGGGAGTCGGTGGTCGTGTCCCCTCACTATTATAGGGTTTTCAGGTGTCACACAGTCTAGGTACGAGGGCATGCAATCGTCTACCTCTGAGACCCTTGTATGTGCTTAGCCGTCAGGGTGAGCTCTGAGGGTTTTAGGGGGGTCACCATTATGCTCGGATGTTTATCCATAACTTCCATCTATCTGCAACATCATCCGTGACATTATAAACCACCATTACCGTCTTAAGCATGGATCCGGTTTCAGCCTTGATTGACCGCATGCAAGTGACACTCACTTATGCACGTCTAATCCCAGATGTGCAGTATGTCAGAGGGTTTTTTCACCCCAGTAACCAAAAAGCCGTATTTCTGTCCTAAATGTGACAGTGACTTATGCACGTGTAATCACAGATGTGCAGTATATCAGAGGGTTTTTTCACCCCAGTATGACAAAGCCGTATTTATGGCCTAAATGTGACAGTGGTTTATGCATGTCTAATCCCAGATGTGCAGTATATTAGAGGCTTTTTTCACCCCAGTAACCAAAAAGCCGTATTTATGGCCTAAATGTGATAGTGACTTATGCACGTGTAATCACAGATGTGCAGTATATTAGAGGGTTTTTTCACCCCAGTAACAAAAAAGCTGTATTTCTGTCCTAAATGTGACAGTCACTTATGCTTGTCTAATCCCAGATGTGCAGTATATCAGAGGTTTTTTTCACCCCAGTATGCCAAAGCTGTATTTCTGGACTTGCAGATAACCTATGCTGGTGCACTATCGTTGCATAGAATGGCTGCCGATCATGTATTGATATTGACTAACTGAAGAAAAAAAAGTTTGTTTTCAGCAGTAGTTGGCTCAGGGCAGGCTTAAAAAAATTGTGCACTGCACCCACAAAACACATTTGCTGTAGATCGCTGAGTACATAAACCAGTCCTTGATCAGATTTCTCCCTGATCTCTCCCTCACAGCAGCTGCAGCCTCTCCCTACACTAATCCGAGCAGAGTGACGGGCGGTGCTACGTGACTCCAGCTTAAATAGAGGCTGGATCACATGCTGCAGTTGGCCAATCACAGCCATGCCAATAGTAGGCATGGCTGTGATGGCCTTTTGGGGAAAGTAGTATGACGCTTGTTGATTGGCTGCTTTGCAGCCTTTCAAAAGCGCCATAAAAATCGGCGAACACCGAACCCGAACTTTTACGTAAATGTTCGGGTGCCGAAAACCCTAAAGTTCGGTACGAACCCAAACTTCACAGTTAGGGTTCGCTCAACTCTAATTGTTTTCTGTCATAGACTCCTGCTCTACCAAGTAGACAGGTTAATTAATTTTTGTAATTTTTCTGTTACATTCTTGGGTTGACATTATACAATTTTAGACGTGAATAAACCCCTGCTCTGCATAGGTGACAGGGAATAACATTTCTGAAATGCTTCTTTAATTGATGCACGCCACCTCCTTTGATTTAATGCTTAAACTTAAACAAGTTGTACCACATTTAGGCTTCAATACAGTTGCAAGAAAAAGTATGTGAACCCTTTGGAATTATATGGATTTCTGCACAAATTGGTCATAAAATGTGATCTGATCTTCATCTAAGTCACAACAATAGACAATCACAGTCTGCTTAAACTAATAACACACAAAGAATTAAATGTTACCATGTTTTTATTGAACACACCATGTAAACATTCACAGTGCAGGTGGAAAAAGTATGTGAACGCCTAGACTAATGACATCTCCAAGAGCTAATTGGAGTGAGGTGTCAGCCAACTGGAGTCCAATCAATGAGATGAGATTGGAGGTGTTGGTTACAGCTGCCCTATAAATAAAACATACACCAGTTCTGGGTTTGCTTTTCACAAGAAGCATTGCCTGATGTGAATGATGCCTCGTACAAAAGAGCTCTCAGAAGACCTACGATTAAGAATTGTTGACTTGCATAAAGCTGGAAAGGGTTATAAAAGTATCTCCAAAAGCCTTGCTGTTCATCAGTCCACAGTAAGACAAATTGTCTATAAATGGAGAAAGTTCAACACTGCTGCTACTCTCCCTAGGAGTGGCCATCCTGTAAAGATGACTGCAAGAGCACAGCGCAGACTGCTCAATGAGGTGAAGAAGAATCCTAGAGTGTCAGCTAAAGACTTACAAAAGTCTCTGGTATATGCTAACATCCCTGTTAGCGAATCTACAATACGTAAAACATTAAACAAGAATGGATTTCATGGGAGGACACCACAAAGGAAGCCACTGCTGTCCAAAAAAAACATTGCTGCATGTTTACAGTTTGCACAAGAGCACCTGGATGTTCCACAGCAGTACTGGCAAAATATTCTGTCGACAGATGAAACCAAAGTTGAGTTGATTGGAAGAAAGACACAACACTATGTGTGGAGAAAAAGAGGCACAGCACACACACATCAAAACCTCATGCCAACTGTGAAGTATGGTGGTGGGGGCATCATGGTTTGGGGCTGCTTTGCTGCGTCAGGGCCTGGACGGATTGCTATCATCGAAGGAGAAATGAATTCCAAAGTTTATCAAGACATTTTGCAGGAGAACATAAGGCCATCTGTCCACCAGCTGAAGCTCAACAGAAGATGGGTGTTGCAGCAGGACAACGACCCAAAGAATAGAAGTAAATCAACAACAGAATGGCTTAAACAGAAGAAAATACGCCTTCTGGAGTGGCCCAGTCAGAGTCCTGACCTCAACCCGATTGAGATGCTGTGACATGACCTCAAGAAAGCGATTCACTTCAGACATCCCAAGAATATTGCTGAACTGAAACAGTTCTGTAAAGAGGAATGGTCAAGAATTACTCCCAAAGGAGGTTCAACCAGTTATTAAATCCAAGGGTTCACATACTTTTTCCACCTGCACTGTGAATGTTTACATGGTGTGTTCAATAAAAACATGGTAACATTTAATTCTTTGTGTGTTATTAGTTTAAGCAGATTGTGATTGTCTATTGTTGTGACTTAGATGAAGATCAGATCACATTTTATGACCAATTTGTGCAGAAATCCATATATCATTCCAAAGGGTTCACATACTTTTTCTTGCAACTGTACTTTTCCCACAATTCCGCTTGAGTCTTTTGGCCCACATTTGGGCTTCTATATTTTGTCCCACATTTGCGCATCAATAGCTTTTCCCACATTTCTTCTCGATACCAATTTTTTAAAATATATGTATCTCCCTTAAATTTGGTCTCTTTTTCTCACGCTCCCTCTCCGGCCTGAAACCCTGATTTCCCGCCAACCGTAATCACCATGGTAGGCGCATAAAAGAACATCGAAAGTTGATAGAGCAGATATCAAATGGGATCGTGAACATTACGGGGACGTGCGACATGGTGGGGCACTAAGTGTGCACACGCCTACACAAACTAACTGACAGGGGTCAGCCCCTGCAACTTCTGGGTCTCCAAATTGGGTCAGTCGCAGGGGCAACACGTGAGTGTCACCGGCACTTCTGTGAGAAGGTCTGACAGATGTCCTTTTCTACCTCTTGCATGATGTTCTTTGTTTTGGTTTCACTTTGTCATCTAATTTCCTTCTCCCAGGTGTCACCTATTTAGACTAATCCTCTTTCCTTTATATTCCCTCCCATACTGCCTCACTTTGCGGTTTATACTACTTCCTGGATTGAAGTGTTCACTGCTGGAGACTTCTGTTGCTGCTTGTTCAGATAAGTCCTTTCATGTATTGTGTTTCCTTGCTAGCTAGATTCTAGGTGACCCTGACTCGCTCCGTATTAAGTGTAGGGAGTCGGTGGTCGTGTCCCCTCACTATTATAGGGTTTTCAGGTGTCACACAGTCTAGGTACGAGGGCATGCAATCGTCTACCTCTGAGACCCTTGTATGTGCTTAGCCGTCAGGGTGAGCTCTTAGGGTTTTAAGGGGGTCACCTTTATGCTCGGATGTTTATCCATAACTTCCATCTATCTGCAACATCATCCGTGACATTATAAACCACCATTACCGTCTTAAGCATGGATCCGGTTTCAGCCTTGATTGACCGCATGCAAGGTCTTTCACTGGAGGTAGCAGATCTCCTTAAAACTGTGTCTTAGTTTCAGGTGACCGGTTCTGCTTGCGTTCATGGAGTTTGTTCAGAGCATAAGATCTCGCTTCCGGATACGTTCTCCGGGGGTAGTGAGAATTTTGTTTGCTTTAGAGAGGCTTGCAAACTCCATTTTTGCCTACTTCCCCGTTCCTCTGGTGATGAGGAGCAGAGGGTGGGGATCATCATCTCGCTGCTCAGGGATAACGCTCAGTCTTGGGCCTTTCCCCTGTCGGTGGGGGCATGGCCCCTCCGATCGGTGGATGAATTTTTTGTAGCCCTGGGGCAGATATATGATGACCCGGATCGTATTGCTCTGGCTGAATCTAAACTGCGTCTTTTATGCCAGGGTAAACAGTCCACAGAGATATATTGTTCTGAATTTCGGAGATGGGCAGCTGATACTGGTTGGAACGATGCTGCACTCCGAAGTCAATTTTGACATGGTCTTTCGGAGGGATTGAAAGATGCATTTCCTTTTCATGAGAGACCTGCCTCAATGGAGTCTGCCATGTCTCTAGCTGTTCGTATTGACAGGCGTCTTAGAGAGAGAGGAGACACCACTCCTTCATGTCATATTCAGTCCAAGGACAGTGGGGCGGTCTCAATCAGTGCGCAGGGGCCTCAGTCTCTCTCAATCCCCTCTGAGCAGGAGGCCATGCAGCTGGATTTGCTTGGCTCTGATAGTAGAGGATTCAGCTCTCAGAGGAGGGTTTGTTTCTGTTGTGGGGGTATAAATCATTTGGCTAATGTTTGCCCCTCTAGGAGATTCAGTGAGTTTTCTGAGGGTAATAAAGAAACAAAAAGAAAAAAGCCCTCTAAAAACTTTCCATTTGCTACTATTGGCAAGGTTGATGCGGAAATTGAAGGTTTGCCGTTTGCTTGTAGTTCCTGTTTTCTCCTACCTGCCAGGGTGGCGCTAGACAGCAAGAACATTGTTTGTGAGATTTTTGTAGATAGTGGAGCAGCTGTCAATCTCATTGATAATCAATTTGCTATAACACATGGTTTCCAGGTATGCACTTTGGAAAAAGATATACCTGTTTTTGCTATCGATTCCGCTCCACTTTCTCAAAAATCGTTAAAGGGCATAGTTCACAATATCCATTTGACTGTGGGTGACGCTCATGTTGAGGATATGTCATGTTTCATCCTAAGCGGATTACCTACTCCTCTAGTGTTGAGGCTACCCTGGCTCACTAAACATAACCCCACCATTGATTGGTAAGCAAGGCAAATAAATGGTTGGAGTGACTTTTGCAGAGAGAATTGCCTCTCGGCGTCTCTTTCAGAGGTTTCTACCAAGACTGTACCATCTTTTCTCTCTGAATTTTCGGATGTGTTTTCCGAGAGTGGTGTCCAGGAGCTGCCCCCTCACCGGGAGTACGATTGCCCTATTAATCTCATCCCAAGCTGCCAAAATCACGTTTATACAATCTCTCCCAACCTGAAAGAGTCGCTATGCGTACTTATATGTCTGAGAGCCTGAGAAAGGGACACATCCGACCCTCGAAGTCACCTGTTGCCGCTGTGTTTTTTTTTGTTAAGAAAAAAGATGGTTCTTTAAGACCTTGTCTGGATTTCAGGGAGCTGAACTGTATCACAATTCGTGACCCTTATCCGCTTCCTCTGATCCCGGACCTGTTTAACCAGCTTGTTGGGGCTAAGGTTTTTTCTAAGTTGGATTTAAGAAGGGCATACAACCTAGTCAGGGTCAGGGAAGGGGACGAATGGAAGACTGCCTTCAATACCCCTGAGGGTCATTTCGAGAATTTGGTTATGCCCTTTGGTTTGAACTAACATTTTGTGAACAGCATTTTTTATAATTTAATGGGGAAATTTGTACTGGTGTATCTAGATGACATTTAGATTTTTTCTCCTGATTTCAAAACTCATAGGGACCACCTACATCAGGTCTTGCTCATTCTGCGGGAGAATAAATTGTACGCTAAACTGGAAAAATGTGTGTTTGCAGTTCTGGAGATTCAATTTCTTGGTTTTCTTCTCTCCGCTTCTGGTTTTTGCATGGACCCTGAGAAGGTCCGCGCTGTGCTTGATTGGGAGCTTCCTGAGAATCAGAAGGCGCTGATGCGGTTTTTGGGTTTTGCCAATTATTACAGAAAGTTAATTTTGAATTATTCCTCTGTTGTTAAGCCACTCACTGATATGACTAAAAAGGGGGTAGATTTTTCCTCCTGGTCGGTAGATGCGCTTAAAGGATAACTGTCACACTTAGACCCTAATTTCAATTTTCATATATGTAGTTACTAATAACATTATATTCCAGAATCCGTTACTATTAGACTGACTTGCCCCATATTTAATAAGATTCAGCCCTTAGCAACCAGTCTGCATAAAACTGCAATTTCACTATTCAGTTAAGATGGCCGCCACTGCCTTCACCCTGAGGCTAATCCCGTCTCCCTTCCCGGTTCTGCGCTGATTCAACTCTGCATTCTCCAAGTCTTCTGAGTGAGGGAGCGTCTTCCAAGCGCAGGGACAGGGAGAAGTGCACACAGCCCAGGCACTGTTATCAGCTGCTGGGGAGGACCTGGCTTTAATCATTTACTTACAGTCACTGGCTGTCAGTAATGTGACCTTGCACGCAGCCTGCTTCTGCGTCCTCCGTCCTTCAACAGATAGACGGAACATGCCTAGCAACCCTATTTTAAGCACAGGTAAAAGTAGGCAGTACAGGGAACAAAGATGTGGAATTAAGGGGTAATTGAATACACAGTGAAAAGTTGAAATAGGGCCATCAAGGAGATATTAATCACCACAATCCAATACTCCAAAAAAAAAAAAATACGACAGTTATACTTTAAGGCCTTTTCTAGTATCAAAAGAGTTTTGCTTCCGCTCCCATCTTGGTACAACCTGATGTCTCTCTACCTTTTATTGTTGAGGTGGACGCTTCTGAGGTGGGTGTGGGTGTGGTCTTATCTCAGGGTCCCTCTCCTGCCAAATGGCGACCGTGTGCCTTTTTCTCAAGGAAACTCTCCTCCGCAGAGAGAAATTACGATGTGGGAGATAGGGAGTTGTGGCCATCAAATTAGCTTTTGAGGAATGGCGCCATTGGCTAGAGGGAGCCAGACACCCTATAACCGTGTTTACCGACCATAAGAATCTGGCCTACTTGGAATCAGCCAAGCGTCTGAACCCGAGACAGGCCAGATGGTCTTTATTCTTTTCTAGGTTTAATTTTGTTGTCACGTTCTGCCCTTGGGTTAAAAATGTGAAAGCGGATGCCCTGTCAAGTTGTTTTCCGGGAGGGAGGAACTTTGAAAACCCGGGTCCCATTTTGGCTGAAGGGGTGGTCTTCTCTGCTCTTTATCCTGATTTGGAGGCAGAGGTTCAGGCAGCCCAGGCAGAGGCTCCTGATCTTTGTCCTCCTGGGAGGTTGTTTGTGCCTCTCGCTTTACGACACAAGGTTTTTAAGGAGCACCACGATACTGTCCTTGCTGGGCACCCGAGGAGTAGAGCCACAGTAGATCTCATTCCTCTGAGATTCTGGTGGCCGGCTTTTCGTTAGACGGTTGAGGGTTTTGTGGCAGCCTGCGACCCTGCGCTCGTGCCATGGTCCCTCATTCACGGCCATCGGGTTCTCTCCTCCCGTTACCCATTCCTTCTCGTCCTTGGACGCATCTGTCCATGGACTTCATTACGGACCTACCTCGTTCCTCGGGGAAGACTGTGAATCTGGTGGTAGTCGACCGTTTTAGCAAAATGGCGCATTTCATTCCCTTTCCTGGGTTACCCAATGCTAAGACGTTGGCGCAAGCGTTTGTTGATCACATTGTTAAATTGCATGGCATTCCTTCAGACATTGTTTCTGATAGGGGCACGCAATTTGTTTCCAGATTCTGGAAGGCTTTCTGTTCTCGCTTGGGGATTCAATTGTCATTTTCGAATGGTCAGACTGAACGCGTCAATCAGAATCTGGAGTCATATCTGCACTGTTTTGTGGCGGAGAATCAGGAGGATTGGTATTCTTTTTTGTCCCTTGCTGAGTTTGCTTTAAATAATGCCAGGAGTCCTCTGATAAGTCACCATTTTTTGGTGCATATGGGTTTCATCCACAGTTTGGGACATTCTCTGGAAAGGGGTCTTCTGGTTTACCTGATGAGGAGAGATTTTCCTCGTCTTTGTCATTTATTTGGCAAAAGATTCAGGGTAATCTGAAGAGGATGAGTGAGAGATATAAGCGTGTGGCGGATAAGAGACGTGTGCCTGGCCCAGACCTGAATGTGGGTGATCTGGTGTGGTTGTCTACAAAGAATATCAAACTGAAGGTTCCCTCCTGGAAGTTGGGTCCTAAGTTTATTGGGCCTTACAAGATCTTGTCCGTCATCAATCTCGTTGCCTTCCGTCTTGATCTTCCTCAGACTTGGAAGATCCATAATGTTTTACATAGGTCCCTATTAAAACTTTATTTCCAACCCACTTTACCCTCCTCTTTGCCTCCTCCCCCGATTTTTGTTGATGGAAATCTTGAATTCCAGGTCTCTAGGATTGTGGATTCTCGCATTATCCGCGGTTCTCTCCAATACCTTGTTCATTGGGAGGGTTATGGTCCTGAGGAGAGGATGTGGGTCCCAGTGGCGGACATTAGGCCACTCGTCTCATCAAGGCTTTCCATAGGTCTCATCCTGAGAAGGTGGGTTCTGAGTGTCCGGAGTCCACCCGTAGAGGGAGGGGTACTGTCACCGCCACTACTCTGAGAAGGTCTGACAGACGTCCTCTTCTACCTCTTGCATGATGTTCTTTGTTTTGGTTTCACTTTGTCATCTCATTTCCTTCTCCCAGGTGTCACCTATTTAGACTAATCCTCTTTCCTTTATATTCCCTCCCATACTGCCTCACTTTGCGGTTTATACTACTTCCTGGATTGAAGTGTTCACTGCTGGAGACTTCTGTGTCTGCTTGTTCAGATAAGTCCTTTCATGTATTGTGTTTCCTTGCTGGCTTAAATCTAGGTGACCCTGATTCCCTCCGTATTAAGTGCAGGGAGCCGGTGGTCGTGTCCCCTCACTATTATAGGGTTTTCAGGTGTCACACAGTCTAGGTACGAGGGCATGCAATCGTCTACCTCTGAGACCCTTGTATGTGCTTAGCAGTCAGGGTGAGCTCTTAGGGTATTATAGGGGTCATCTTTATGCTCCTTAGTATGGGATCAAGCCAGTCGGATGTTTATCCATAACTTCCAGCTATCTGCAACATCATCCGTGACATTGAGGTGCACGGTGGACCGATGAGGGGCCAATTGATATAACACACAGTTCATCAGTTTTCTCCCGGTTAGCAGATAGCCTCCCTGGACTGGCAGCACAGTGTTAAGGTGGACAGCACGAAATCCTCCGGGGCACGCTCTGTGGTAGGAAGCATCAGCCAAGATGGTGGTTGAGGTGCCCTTGATGTTAGGGGTGCTTAGGGTGCTTTTTGCGGCTAAGTCCCTTGATGGTTTTTGTCGTGACGCCAGTACCATGTAATGACCGGGGTCACGCAAAGGGATGGAAATGGGAAGGCCCTGTCCAAGGGAGAGGGAAAGGTGGTGACCCCTGACTCACCTTGCAGCTGGCACCTGACTGCCCTGACGTCCCTAGACGGGTTCCTCACCCATACGCCGATCACGTGCCTAAACCCTGGCTTTCCCTAAGATGAGCCCTATGTAGTGAACGGGGCGGTGGAATCACTAGTCCGCACCACTGACACTAAGAGGAAAACACCAAGGAGAGGACAGACAATACAGACAAACATATAATCCCAGGTGGACGACAACAGCAGACCACAAAGGCCCAACAGGGATCCGGCGGGTAACGTTCTGGAACAACAACCAGGGATCACAGTTACACAGCTCCAGTGGGTCAGTATAGAAGTCCAGGCAGGAAGCTCTATATCTGGCAACCAGAGAAGTGGGAGAGGGGAATATAAGGAGGTTGGGAGTGCTGGACAAGAAACAGCTGAGGAGAAGGAGCTACGGATCCCTGAGTCAGCCAAAAAGGGTTGAAAGGCAAACCCAGAAAGCTACCATAAAGAAACAGCACTACCTTTCTACATAGAGCGCTCAGCCACCTGCTGCGACTTCCTGACCCCGGGTATAACGGAGTCAGGCGTGGCTCTGACACCCTCGTGACATACCATTAATGGTGGTACAACCATAGGTAGTAATAATGAGGTAGACAGTGGTAAGATGCAACTCACAACTTTTACTTTGGATGTCTTTTGGTTGCAGCAGTACAATTATGCAGTCTTTAGATGGTACAGAGTTAATTCTGCAAATCCACAGTTTTAGGCTGTTTAGGTTTCTTGGTTTTGGAGCAGTGGGTTACTTCAATGTCAGTGGAACTTCTGGTGAGGTTGCCGGAGGCTATGGTATCCTTCACCTAAAATATCCCAAAGGTCCTTTATGCCTGGTTTACGGCTTTTATCCTTTGGATGAATTGGAATCTGTCCTTTTCTCTTGTCCCTTTCTGGAATAAATCTTCTCTTCAGAGCTGAAGTGCTGGATCTGTATGTTTTCACTCTCTCAGTGTCAATATACTCACTGATCTTTACACTGACCTGTGGTCTCAACTGAACTCCACTTCTAATCTGCCTAATCTGTCTCACTAGGCCTGACCTGGGTATATATATAGACCTGCACTTTATCCCCATCTAGTGGTGGGATGTATAAATTGCACCTAATAGGCCTGTTAACAGGGATTTTGCAGATACACTAATTATACCATACTGTACAGTCGTGGCCAAAAGTTTTGAGAATTACATAAATATTGGAAATTGAAAAGGTTGCTGCTTAAGTATTTATAATAGCAATTTGCATATACTCCAGAATGTTATAAAGAGTGATCAGATGAATTGCATAGTCCTTCTTTGCCATGAAAATTAACTTAATCCCAAAAAAACCTTTCCACTGCATTTCATTGCTGTCATTAAAAGACCTGCTGAGATCATTTCAGTAATCGTCTTGTTAACTTAGGTGAGAATGTGGACGAGCACAAGGCTGGAGATCATTTTGTCAGGCTGATTGGGTTAAAATGGCAGACTTGACATGTTAAAAGGAGGGTGATGCTTGAAATCATTGTTCTTCCATTGTTAACCATGGTGACCTGCAAAGAAATGCGTGCAGCCATCATTGCGTTGCATAAAAATGGCTTCACAGGGAAGGATATTGTGGCTACTAAGATTGCACCTCAATCAACAATTTATAGGATCATCAAGAACTTCAAGGAAAGAGGTTCAATTCTTGTTAAGAAGGCTTCAGGGCGTCCAAGAAAGTCCAGCAGGTGCCAGGATCGTCTCCTAAAGAGGATTTAGCTGCGGGATTGGAGTGCCACCAGTGCAGAGCTTGCTCAGGAATGGCAGCAGGCAGGTGTGAGCGCATCTGCACGCACAGTGAGGCGAAGACTTTTGGAAGATGGCCTGGTGTCAAGAAGAGCATCAAAGAAGCCACTTCTCTCAAAAAAAAACATCAGGGACAGATTGATCTTCTGCAGAAAGTATGGTGAATGGACTGCTGAGGACTGGGGAAAAGTCATATTCTCCGATGAAGCCTCTTTCCGATTGTTTGGGGCATCTGGAAAAAGGCTTGTCCGGAGAAGAAAAGGTGAGTGCTACCATCAGTCCTGTGTCATGCCAACAGTAAAGCATCCTGAGACCATTCATGTGAGGGGGTGCTTCTCATCCAAGGGAGTGGGCTCACTCACAATTTTGCCCAAAAACACAGCCATGAATAAAGAATGGTACCAAAACACCCTCCAACAGCAACTTCTTCCAACAATCCAACAACAGTTTGGTGAAGAACAATGCATTTTCCAGCACGATGGAGCACCGCGCCATAAGGCAAAAGTGATAACTAAGTGGCTCGGGGACCAAAACGTTGACATTTTGGGCCCATGGCCTGGAAACTCCCCAGATCTTAATCCCATTGAGAACTTGTGGTCAATCCACAAGAGGCGGGTGGACAAACAAAAACCCACTAATTCTGACAAACTCCAAGAAGTGATGATGAAATAATGGGTTGCTATCAGTCAGGAATTGGCCCAGAAGTTGATTGAGAGCATGCGCAGTCGAATTGTAGAGGTCCTGAAAAAGAAGGGCCAACACTGCAAATACTGACTCTTTGCATAAATGTCATGTAATTGTCGATAAAAGCCTTTGAAACGTAAGAAGTGCGTGTAATTATATTTCACTACATCACAGAAACAACTGAAACAAAGATCTAAAAGCAGTTTAGCAGCAAACTTTGTGAAAACTAATATTTGTGTCATTCTCAAAACTTTTGGCCACGACTGTAGAGTAGTGGCAATCATCCTTGCTAAACGTGTACTTATGTTCAGTCCACTAAGGAGCTCATACAGACATAAAATAAAGCAAAATAAAATAAATATATTAATTGTAATACGGAAGGTGCCATCTATAAGATCACAAGTACAACTTGCAATAGGGCATATATAGGGAGTACTACTAGAAAACTAAAAACTCAACTCCTAGAGAATTTTAATGATATATCCAATAAAAATAAAAACCATGTCATTCATTGTGTCATTCTCAAAACTTTTGGCCACGACTGTAGACTTGACCAACTGCAGCAACCCTAGAATATAGCCCTGGCTCCACAGGCTTGTACAAGTAGGCACTAGGCATGATGGGTGAATCACTTCATCTGCCTCTCTTCTTGTTGAGCATATTGAATTTTTTTTTCAAATTTCAGTCACTATTAGTTTTATTTCTTACGGGTAACAACTGTTCAGTCCCAATGTCTTGAGTTCCCTTTTCATTGTGCTTTTTAAAAAAGCACTTACTTTCACTAGTAAACATAGCCCTGAGTTGGACTGTTGTTTTAGTAAGATTTTATTTCACAAAATGTTTTAGTTATTGCCTGGCAGGATAATAAAGTATATATTTACAGCTATCTTAAATATTCAGCTTTTTACGTGTCCCTTCTAGACTTCAAGTTTTTAACAGTGTTTAGAACATTTATTACACCAATTTTAGGACTCACATCAATCTCTTTAATTGTTTGCTCTATGCTTGATACTTGCCACTGTTTTGACCTTTCTCTAAATGACAAACATATTTTTTACCCAAGCAGAAGATATGTCTTTCAACATGGCTCTTTATGAAAAAAAAAAAGAAAATGAATACGGAGCAGAAATATAATAACACATGCATTAATTTTCTAATAGGTGGCTCAGAACTATTATCTTATTGAAATCACGTATTTAATTTTTTAAGTGTGCGAAAGCCATTGTAGTAAAGCTACAATTTAAGGCTTAAAAATCTACTGCAAAAATAAACTATAATCATGTAAGACAGCAGCATTGAAATGTCAACTATGTAGTGAAAGGACTACAAAATTTGTTGACTCAACAATGCAGGCAATGTAGTGTTATTAGGTCCCTAGATAACTTAGCTTGATCAGGACAGGCAGCAGCATCAACAGCAGGATTTATTAAATGGTCTAGTATGAGGCCCACATATAGCTAGGACCAACTCAGCAGGACAGGCAGCAGCATCAACAGCAGAATTTTTTAAATGGTCTAGTATGAGGTCCACATATAGCTCGGACCAACTCAGCAGAACAGGCAGCACCAGCAGGTAATCTAGTGTTATTAGGCCCCTAGATGACTCAGCTAGATCAGGACAGGCAGAAGCATCAACAGCAGGATTTTTTAAATGTTCTAGCATGAGGCCCACATATAGCTCGGACCAACTCAGCAGGACAGGCAGCAGCAGCAGCAAAATGTGCAGCAGGAATATGTTACCCGGAATGGCCCCCACCACCTAACAGGGGCAGCACCAACAATAAAAGAATACACCTCAGATCGCATCAGTTTCTAACTTTGCAGCTGGAATGTGAAATGATGAATGGACCACACATCAGACCAGGATCACAACCAAAAATTATTTAAACACAAGTTACAGTAGTAATTTCAGAGTCTAAAACAGTAATGTGGTAGCATGTATAATTTATTAAATATTTAATTTATAAATTGTTTTATGTAAAGCAATTTTACCTTTTGAACACACTCTATTTTTAAGTAATCAATAAGCTATCCTCTACACCAACAACATTCGGCTGTAATTTTCCATATAAGGCACATCAATTCTGTAGCAGACAACTGCCTGACTCACCGTGTTCTGATTCCTCCGAGCCAGAGGGATAAAGGACTGCAAGGGTTTAGTAGTGTCTCTGTTGTCCTCCGTTTGTCTGTGAGGAGGGATGTGTAACACAGGTCTCCAAACCTATACATGATCGGCGCTGCTCACACCCAGCGCTAAGGACATGGGCACGACCACACTGTCCTCTGATCTTCAGAGCTCAGAAGACAGTGAAGAAGTTGCTTGCCCTGGGCCACGTGTGTTAGTGTCACCGTCTCCACCACCTGGGTCAGTTCACCTTCCCCTTGTTCATGACTCTGTCATTGTCCCCGTCTACTGTCATTGTTCTTCGTCGGCTGCCTCTAGTGCGCAGCCTGGTTCATCTATTGCCGGTCATGCAGCAGGCTATAGTTGCGAGGCTTGACTACACACGGGGAGTAGTGTCACATCCCAGAGCAGACTTCACTGGGGAGGCGCTGACAGGCACAGGGGAGCACCTACACTGTTATCCAGCAAGGCGCTGTTTGTAAACTTTTTGAAAGGCAACATGCGTGCTGGAGTGACATCGAACAGCAGTTACAATTAACCAACATAACTTAAGTATCAGTGCTTCTTGTATGTGGACTTGACATCTAAAATGATAGCCAGTTTCTTTGTGAAAAACGCACAGTAATCCATTCCTCTATAATGGCGATATTTTGATTGATATATAATTTCCGGTCTATTTTGTAGAGATAGGGTACCTAGATAATTTATTTCCAGGATGGACCACTTGTATATATCTATCTACCCCATCTCTAACGGGAACCCCTGCATTATTCTTCCCCTTAACGAGAACTGCATTATAGAGGACTGGATGACTGTCTTATTTTACAGATCTTAAATCAATAAAAATTGACATGTAAAATCGACCAAAAATAATGGCACTTCTCTGTAACAGCACACATGTTGGCTTACAGAGTCGAATATTTTCTCTGCAGGATGAAAGTGTAAGTGCTCCCCTGTGCCTGTCAGCCCCTCCGCGGTGAAGTCTGCTCCAGGCTTGGTGACACTGCTCCCCGTGTGTAGTCAAGCCTCACAGCTACACCCTTATTCTGCTGCATGGCCGGAAATAGATGAACCAGGCTGCGCACTAGAGGCAGCCAACGAGGACCATGCCAGTAGACGGGGACCATGACAGAGTGATGAACGAGGGGAAGTTGAACTGACCCAGGTGGCGGAGACGAGGACACTAACACACCTGGCCCAGGGAAAGCAACTTCTTCACTGACTTCTGGGTTCTGACGATCAGAGGACGGTGTGGTCGTGCCCATGTCCTTAGCGCTGGGTGTGAGCAGCGCCAAACGTGTATGGGTTTGTCGACCTGTGTTACACAGACAAACGGAGGACAACAGAGACACTACTAAACCCTTGCAGTTCTTCATCCCTCTGGCTCGGAGGAATCAGAACACGGTGAGTCAGGCTGCGTTAACGCAGTGGTCTGCTACAGAATCGATGTGCCTTATATGTAAAGTGTTATAGGGCAAACATTATTACAGTTAATTAAAAAAAATATATAGATTACGAATAATGTTTGGAAAACAGTAATCAATAAATATATACACAAAGTACTCAACAATCGAACAATAGATAAATAATAAAAAGCAACATGATTTGTAAAAAAGTACATGTATATATTTCATAATATAAAAATAAATAAATCAAGGATTCAAGAAAAACATGATTTGAAAATTTTTATAAATATACAAAGACAATTAGACATTACATGATTAAAAAATTTAACAATTCATAAATAATTAAAATAATAAATTAAGAAATACATGATTTAAAATTTACAATAAATATAGATAGATTAAATAATAACACGTTAATAAGTAAATTAATAATTTTAAAAATATTGATTTTACATATTTTTTTTGGCTACACGTACAAGTAAAACCCCAGCGGTATTTGGTCGGGCCTAATGCGGCTCTACGAATGGTGAGGCCAGAACAAGTACAGGTGATAGTAGATTGGGTTGCTGACAGTGCATCCAGTTCCTTCACATTGTCTCCCACCCAGCCTCCTGCTAAAAGACCACAGTTGGCACCTGCAGCCGATGTCCATCAGTCTTTCACCTTACCCCCTTGCAAATCAGCCAAGCAGTCTGAGCCCAAAGTCATGCAGCAGTCTCTTCTTTGATGACTCTAGTAGCAGGGTTTCCCAGGGCCATCCACCTATCCCTGCCCCAGAAGTGGAAGAGATTGAGTGCACCGATGCCCAACCACTTATCTTTCAAGATGAGTACATGGGAAGACCATCGCAGCACAGGATGATGACGAAACACAGGTGCCAACTGCTGGGGCTTTCGAAAGTGTGCAGACTGAAAAGGAAGGCAGGGGTGAAGACTGGGTGGAAGATGATGTGGAGGACGATGAGGTCCTCGACCCCACATGGATTCAAGGTCATGCGAGTGACCTATGTAGTTCGGAGGAAGAGGTGGTGGTCGCACAGAGCCACCAGCACAGCAGAAGAGAGAGCAGGGTGCAAAAGCGGAGCGGCCGTCCTCTAGACAGTACATCTCCTACTGCCCACCGCAGCAAGGGACCGAGCACACCAAAGCCAGCTCCAAGGAGTTCCCTGGCGTGGCAGTTCTTCAGACAATGTGCTGATGACAAGACACGAGTGGTTTGCACGCTGTGCAATCAGAGCCTCAAGCGAGGCATAAACGTTCTCAACCTGAGCACAACCTGCATGACCAGGCATCTAACCACAAAGGAAGAGCGGCTGTGGAGTAGACCTCAAAAACCACGAAATATCTCTGGCTCCTCCTGCTTCCTCTTCTGCTGCAGTCGCGGCCTCTTCATCCACCTCTGGAGTGACAGTGCCACCTGGCACCCCGCAAACAGAGGATCTGACAGCAACACCAACACCTGGGTCACCAAGCATCTCCACAATGTCTCACGCAAGCGTTCAGCTCTCCATATCCCAAACGCTGGAGAGGAAGAGGAAGTACCCCCCTACCCACCCGCGATCCCTAGCCCTGAATGCCAACATTTCTAAATTACTGGCATTTGAAATGCTGTAATTCCATCTGGTGGAGACGGATAGTTTTAAAGGCTTTATAGAGGTGGCTGTCCCACAGTACGTCGTGCCCAGCCGCCACTACTTTTCAAGGCGAGCCATCCCTTCCCTGCACAACCAAGTAGGGGACAAAATCAGGTGTGCACTGCGCAACGCCATCTGTGGCAAGGTGCACCTGACTACGGATACGTGGACCAGTAAGCACGGTCAGGGACGTTATATCACCATTACAGCACACTGGGTAAATGCAGTGGCGGCTGGGCCTGAGGCGGATAGCAGTTTGGCGCATGTCCTTCCACCACCAAGGATTGCAGGGCGCTTCAGTTTGCCTCCTGTTGCTTCCTCCTCCAACTCTGCTTTCTTATCCTCTACCGGCTCCTCATCCGGTCAGCGTAACACCTTCCCCACCAACTTCAGCACAGCCAGGGGTAAACGACAGCAGGCAGTTTTAAAACTTATCTGTTTGGGGGACAAACCACACACCACGCAGGAGCTGTGGACGGGCCTTGAACAACAGACCGATGAGTGGTTTGTGCCAGTCAGCCTCAAGCCCGGCCTGGTAGTGTGCGATAATGGTTCAAAATCTCATAGGAGCTCTGGGACTAGCCGGTTTGACGCACATCCCTTGCCTGGCGCATGTGCTGAAATTGGTGGTGCAGTAATTTCTTAAAAATTACCCCGACATGTCAGAGCTGCTGCATAAAGTGTGGGCCGTCTGTGCGCGCTTTAGGCGTTCTCACCCTGCGGCTGCTCGCTTGTCAGCACTGCAGCGTAACTTCGGCCTTCCCGCTCACCGCCTCATATACGACGTACCCACAAGGTGGAACTCCACCTTGCACATGCTGGCCAGACTGTGCAAGCAGCAGCAGGCGATAGTGGGGTTTCAGCTGCAGCACGCACGCGTGAGTCGCTCGGCGGATCAGCACCACTTCACCACCAATGACTGGGCCTCCATGCGAGACCTGTGTTCCTTGTTGTGCTGTTTCGAGTACTCCACCAACATGGCCAGTGGCGATAACGTCGTTCTCTGCGTTACTATCCCACTTCTATGCCTCTTTGAAAAAACACTCCTGGCGATGATGGAAGAGGGTGTGGCACAGGAGGAGCAAGAGGGATCATTTCGTATGGTTTCCGGCCAGTCATTCCCAAGTGGCTCCGAGGGTGAGTTCCTGCACCCACAAAACCAAGGTACACAATTGTCCAGCCAGGGCACAATTGTGGAGGATGAGGAGGAGGAGATGGAGGAGGAGGAACCATGTTCTCAGCAGGGTGGCACCCAGACCAGCTCATGGCCATCACTGGTGCGTGGATGTGGGGATACAGAGGACACAGACGATACACCTTCCACAGAGGACAGCTCTTCGTTGCCTCTGGGCAGCCTGGCACACATGAGCGATTACATGCTGCAGTGTCTCCGCAACGACCGCCGAGTTGCCCAAATTCTAACTTGTGCTGATTCCTGGGTGGCCACGCTGCTAGATCCCCATTACAAGGACAACGAACCATCCTTAATTTCCTCACTGGAGCGTAATTGTAAGATGCGCGAGTTTAAGCGCACGCTGGTAGACGCGCTGCTGGTGGCATTCCCACTATAACGGTCACTTACACACACACACAGGGGGGAGGATAGTGACCACTGCGCTCCACCCTCACCCCTGGCCCTGCCTACTTGCTTCATGAGTCCTGATGACAGGGGACAACTGGACGGCAGTCCCTAACTTAGTATACGTGCGGGAAGGACAGACAAGACAAATAACGAATAGTGAACGGACCGGGTCAAAACCAAGAGGACAACGCAGTACAGATGGATAAGTAAAGAAAGGTCAGGAGAAGCCGGGGTCATAAATACCAGGAGAGTCGAGAAGTACCAAAGGAGTCCGCAAAGAATAGTCAGGTGGAAGCCGAGGTCAATATACCAGGAAGGATGCGCAGTACAGGAGGAGCAGGCAAAGGATCATCAGGGAACAGGATCAGGTAAGTACACAGGTATCCAACAACTGGCAGGAACCTAAATTAACAGGCAACCTGTGGCCAGCAGAATGCTTGTATTCATAGTGGGGAGTGAGGGTCATGTGACGTGGCCAGCGTCACATGACCGACAGACCGACCAGTCAAGCACTGAGTGATCAGCTCGGCGCTCAAGGCAGACCTAGGAGCAGGGAGCCTCCCAGCTAGCAAAGCCGCCCTGGGAACAAGGTCAAACACAGATCCTCGCTCCCGAAGCTAAGCAGCAGGTCTGCGGCTGATGGGAGACCGAGTGTGCCTTCGGCACCCCGTTACAGTACCCCCCCTTTTACGAGGGGCCACCGGACCCAAGACTTCAGGGTGTTCTAAATGAAATTTTCGAACAAGTCTAGGAGCATGAACCTCCCTGGCAGGTACCCAAGATCTCTCTTCAGGTCCATACCCTATCCAGTGAATCAGGTACTGCAAGGAATTATGCACCTTCCTGACATCCACTATTTTAGACACCACATACTCGACAGCATCATTAACAAGAACCAGCAGAGGCGAGGCTTTCGATGGTACTACCGACCGGTTCAAAATATTTTTTAAGTAGAGATTTATGGAACACATTATGAATGTGGAATGACTCGGGCAGCTCCAACCTAAATGATACCGGGTTAATCACCTCCGTGATCTTATATGGTCCAATAAAACGAGGAGCAAACTTTTTAGAATCTACCTTAAGAGAGAGATTCTTGGAGGACAACCATACCTTATCCCCAACCTGAAAATTCTCCCCCCTTGAACGTCTATCGGCTTTGAGTTTCTGAGAACTTTGAGCCTTTTCTAAGTTTGATTGAACCCGGGCCCAAACTGTGCACAGTTCAGAGGAGAGCCTATCCGCCTCAGGGTTAGAGGAGGAGACGGATGACCCAGAATGAAAACGGGGATGGAAACCATGGTTACAAAAGAAAGGTGAAACCCCAGCAGAAGAATTGACACGGTTATTCAAAGCAAATTCAGCCAATGGAAGAAATTTCACCCATAATTGCTGGTCATCAGCAACAAACAACCACAAAAATTGTTCCACAGACTGATTAAGGCGTTCAGTCTGCCCATTACTCTCAGGGTGGTAGGCAGAGGAAAAAGACAATGAAAATTGACATTTTTGACAGAAGGCCCTCCAGAACTTGGACACAAACTGCACACCCCTGTCAGAAACAATATTTTCCGGGATACCATGCAATCGAACAATTTCTTTCACAAAAATAGACGCCAGGGTTTTGGCATTCAGGAGTTTAGACAGGGGAATGAAATGGACCATCTTGCTAAACCTATCGACCACTACCCAAACTACAGTCTTACCCTCCGCCGGCGGTAGGTCAGTTATAAAGTCCATCGAGATATGGGACCAGGGTCTACTGGGAATGGGTAGGGGTCGTAGGTTACCAGCAGAATGAGTCCTAGGTGTCTTGGACCTGGCACAAACCTCACAGGCTGACACGTAGGACTTGACATCCCTAGTTAGAGTGGGCCACCAATAAGATCTAGAAACCAGATCCTTAGTGCCCTCAACACCCGGATGTCCACAAAAGGCAGAATCGTGACACTCACCCAACAGCTGGAGACAAAATTGTACGGGAACAAACAATTTATCTGTTGGGGTGGATAACGGTGACAGATGTTGTTCAGACCTAATGCGAGCCGAGATATCCTGGGTTAGAGCTGCTATTAAGATTTTTGCTGGTAAGATGGATTCAGGTGGTAACTCAGTAGGTTGAAAAGCATGGATGCTCCGAGATAATGCGTCCGCCTTCACACTTTTACTTCCCGGCCTGAACGTAATGGAAAAATCAAAACAAGTAAAAAACAGAGCCCATCTGGCTTGACGGGGATTCAACCTCTTAGCAGACTCGAGAAACATAAGGTTTTTAAGGTCAGTTACAACAGTTACACAATGTCTTGCCCCCTCCAGAAAATGCCTCCACTTCTCAAATGCCCATTTAATGGCCAGCAGCTCCCTATTCCCCATGTCGTAGTTTCTCTCCGTGGGAGAGAATTTCCTGGAGAAGAAGGCACATGGTCTCAGGTTAATGAGGCTAGCAGGACCTTGTGAAAGGACTGCTCCTGCGCCTCCACAATAAAAGGTCTCTCCTTATCAGGCTGGATCAGAATGGGAGCGCTACTGAATGCCTTTTTTAATTTTTCAAACAAGAAATGGCCTCAGTACACCAATTCTCCAAATCCGCCCCTTTCTTAGTAAGGTCGGTCAACGGTGTAGCAAATCCGGAATAATTCATAGTAAATTTACGATAGTAATTGGCGAAACCTAAGAACCATTGTAAGGCCTTTAAGGATGAAGGTCTTACCCATTCCTTAATTGCTAGTACCTTACCAGGATCCATCTTGAAGGCGTGAGGAGTCAGAACATGCCCTAGAAACAGAATCTCCTGTACACCAAAGACATATTTCTCTTGCTTAGCGGATAGCTGATTTTCCCTCAACACCTCTAATACTTGTCTAACATGAGACACATGGGACTCGAAGTCAGGAGAGAATATCAAAATGTCGTCATTTTGACAATAACAAATTTACCTAAGAACTCCCTAAGAATGTCATTCATGAAGTTTTGGAACACAGCTGGGGCATTGCTGAGTCCAAAAGGCATCACCTGATATTCAAAGTGTCCTGCCGGAGTATTGAACGCCGTCTTCCATTCGTCTCCCTCCTTGATTCGGATTAGATTGTATGCCCCTTTCAGGTCAATCTTGGAAAACCAGGTTGCCCCCAGAACCTGGTTAAAGAAATCCGGAATCAATGGGAGGGAGTATCTATTCTGGACAGTGATTTTATTTAATCTCCGGTAATCGATACATGGCCTAAGACCACCATCTTTTTTCTTAACGAAGAAAAACCCTGCCCCCATAGGAAAGACAGAAGGTCTAATATGCCCTTTACCAAGGCTCTCCTTAATATAATCTTCCATGGCCTTGCGTTCGGGCTTAGAAAGATTATAAATTCGTCCCTTAGGAAACTTGGCCCCCTCTACTAGCTCTGTAGTACAATCATAAGGTCTATGGGGGGGTAGAACCTCCGGGGTTGGTGATGAGAATACATCAGAATATTCCCTAACAACAGTGGGTAAAGTATCAGACTTTACTGAGACCCCAGCCTGTACCACGGACAAGCACGAGTCACACTTAGGCCCCCATCTCACCAACTCCCCCTTGGACCAATCTATAGTGGGATTATGTAGTCGGAGCCAAGGCAACCCTAGTACCACCTCAGCCGGTAGGTTCTCCAGGACTAAAAGGGAACATCTCTCTGAGTGGCACACACCCACGGTTAGAGAAATCTCTGAGGTACATGAGCTCACCATACCACCAATAAGAGGAGTAGCATCAATAGCCATGACATGGATAGGAGTTGGTAAAGCAAACATAGGAATACCCAATCTTACAGCATACTCAGAGTCAATAAAGCTGGCCGCTGAGCCAGAATCAATAAAGGCCTTACCCGGCCATTTATCTACCCCCAGAGAAATCGTAATGGGTACCAAAAGCTTACATTTAGAAAAATCAGGGTGTACCTGGTCTTTAGGTTGCCTCGCCTTAGGAGACTTGACAGAGAGGACCTTCTTAGGACACAGGTTGATCCAATGGTCAGGATCTCCACAGTAAAAGCATTCTCCACGTCTGCGGCGAAGATTCCCTTGGGTCATGCCAACCTGCATGGGTTCCTCGGTGGAGTCCTCAGCATTGTCTCTGGGATAGGCCTCTGGCTGGACCACCATCTGGGAAGAGAACTGTTGTTCCTGTCATCTCTTTCTAACCTGTCGGTCAAGTCGGACAACAAGGGTCATCATCTCCTCTAAGGTCTCTGGAAGTTGATAACTGACCAGAAGATCCTTTAAATTATTAGACAGACCTGACCTGAACTGACTCTTCAGGGCTGGTTCGTTCCATCCTGAGGGGACACACCACCTTCTGAATTGGGTGCAATAATCCTCCGCAGGTAGATTGCCCTGAACCAGTGCCTTTAGTGCCGTCTCGGCTACTAGAGCCCTGTCTGGTTCATCATAGAGGGTACCCAGGGCCTGAAAGAACCCCTCCACCGAAGTTAAACAACTGGCGCCAGCAGGTAAAGAGAATGCCCAGTCCTGGGGATCACCCTGTAGTCGGGAAATGATAATGCCCATGCATTGACTCTCGGGGCCAGAGGACACGGGGCTCAAACGGAAGTAAAGTCTGTAACTCTCCTTAAAAGAGACTTCTTCCGGTCTCCAGAAAAGGGTTCTGGGAGCTTAATCTAGCTCCTGCACCATCTGCGTCAGATTAGAGACATGGTCAGTCAGGGTCACCAGAGGAATTATTATACAGTGGTTATTGGGCCTGTTAATCTGTAACGGTCACGTACACACACACACAGGGGGGAGGATAGTCACCACTGCGCTCCACCCTCACCCCTGGCCCTGCCTACTTGCCTCGCGAGTCCTGATGACAGGGGACAACTGGACGGCAGTCCCTAACTTAGTATACGTGCGGGAAGGACAGACAAGACAAATAACGGATAGTGAACGGACCGGGTTAAAACCAAGAGGACAATGCAGTACAGAGGGATAAGCAAAGAAAGGTCAGGAGAAGCCGGAGTTATAAATACCAGGAGAGTCGAGAAGTACCAAAGGAGTCCGCAAAGAATAGTCAGGTGGAAGCCGAGGTCAATATACCAGGAAGGATGCGCAGTACAGGAGGAGCAGGCAAAGGATCGTCAGGGAACAGGATCAGGTAAGTACACAGGTATCCAACAACTGCCAGGAACCTAAATTAACAGGCAACCTGTGGCCAGCAGGCTGCCTGTATTTATAGTGGGGAGTGAGGGTCATGTGACGTGGCCAGCGTCACATGACCGACAGACCGACCAGTCAAGCACTGAGTGATCAGCTCGGCGCTCAAGGCAGACCTAGGAGCAGGGAGCCTCCCAGCTAGCAAAGCCGCCCTGGGAACAAGGTCAAACACAGATCCTCGCTCCCGAAGCTAAGCAGCAGGTCTGCGGCTGATGGGAGACCGAGTGTGCCTTCGGCACCCCGTTACAGTACCCCCCCTTTTACGAGGGGCCACCGGACCCAAGACTTCAGGGTGTTCTAAATGAAATTTTCGAACAAGTCTAGGAGCATGAACCTCCCTGGCAGGTACCCAAGATCTCTCTTCAGGTCCATACCCTATCCAGTGAATCAGGTACTGCAAGGAATTATGCACCTTCCTGACATCCACTATTTTAGACACCACATACTCGACAGCATCATTAACAAGAACCAGCAGAGGCGAGGCTTTCGATGGTACTACCGACCGGTTCAAAATATTTTTTAAGTAGAGATTTATGGAACACATTATGAATGTGGAATGACTCGGGCAGCTCCAACCTAAATGATACCGGGTTAATCACCTCCGTGATCTTATATGGTCCAATAAAACGAGGAGCAAACTTTTTAGAATCTACCTTAAGAGAGAGATTCTTGGAGGACAACCATACCTTATCCCCAACCTGAAAATTCTCCCCCCTTGAACGTCTATCGGCTTTGAGTTTCTGAGAACTTTGAGCCTTTTCTAAGTTTGATTGAACCCGGGCCCAAACTGTGCACAGTTCAGAGGAGAGCCTATCCGCCTCAGGGTTAGAGGAGGAGACGGATGACCCAGAATGAAAACGGGGATGGAAACCATGGTTACAAAAGAAAGGTGAAACCCCAGCAGAAGAATTGACACGGTTATTCAAAGCAAATTCAGCCAATGGAAGAAATTTCACCCATAATTGCTGGTCATCAGCAACAAACAACCACAAAAATTGTTCCACAGACTGATTAAGGCGTTCAGTCTGCCCATTACTCTCAGGGTGGTAGGCAGAGGAAAAAGACAATGAAAATTGACATTTTTGACAGAAGGCCCTCCAGAACTTGGACACAAACTGCACACCCCTGTCAGAAACAATATTTTCCGGGATACCATGCAATCGAACAATTTCTTTCACAAAAATAGACGCCAGGGTTTTGGCATTCAGGAGTTTAGACAGGGGAATGAAATGGACCATCTTGCTAAACCTATCGACCACTACCCAAACTACAGTCTTACCCTCCGCCGGCGGTAGGTCAGTTATAAAGTCCATCGAGATATGGGACCAGGGTCTACTGGGAATGGGTAGGGGTCGTAGGTTACCAGCAGAATGAGTCCTAGGTGTCTTGGACCTGGCACAAACCTCACAGGCTGACACGTAGGACTTGACATCCCTAGTTAGAGTGGGCCACCAATAAGATCTAGAAACCAGATCCTTAGTGCCCTCAACACCCGGATGTCCACAAAAGGCAGAATCGTGACACTCACCCAACAGCTGGAGACAAAATTGTACGGGAACAAACAATTTATCTGTTGGGGTGGATAACGGTGACAGATGTTGTTCAGACCTAATGCGAGCCGAGATATCCTGGGTTAGAGCTGCTATTAAGATTTTTGCTGGTAAGATGGATTCAGGTGGTAACTCAGTAGGTTGAAAAGCATGGATGCTCCGAGATAATGCGTCCGCCTTCACACTTTTACTTCCCGGCCTGAACGTAATGGAAAAATCAAAACAAGTAAAAAACAGAGCCCATCTGGCTTGACGGGGATTCAACCTCTTAGCAGACTCGAGAAACATAAGGTTTTTAAGGTCAGTTACAACAGTTACACAATGTCTTGCCCCCTCCAGAAAATGCCTCCACTTCTCAAATGCCCATTTAATGGCCAGCAGCTCCCTATTCCCCATGTCGTAGTTTCTCTCCGTGGGAGAGAATTTCCTGGAGAAGAAGGCACATGGTCTCAGGTTAATGAGGCTAGCAGGACCTTGTGAAAGGACTGCTCCTGCGCCTCCACAATAAAAGGTCTCTCCTGATCAGGCTGGATCAGAATGGGAGCGCTACTGAATGCCTTTTTTAATTTTTCAAACAAGAAATGGCCTCAGTACACCAATTCTCCAAATCCGCCCCTTTCTTAGTAAGGTCGGTCAACGGTGTAGCAAATCCGGAATAATTCATAGTAAATTTACGATAGTAATTGGCGAAACCTAAGAACCATTGTAAGGCCTTTAAGGATGAAGGTCTTACCCATTCCTTAATTGCTAGTACCTTACCAGGATCCATCTTGAAGGCGTGAGGAGTCAGAACATGCCCTAGAAACAGAATCTCCTGTACACCAAAGACATATTTCTCTTGCTTAGCGGATAGCTGATTTTCCCTCAACACCTCTAATACCTGTCTAACATGAGACACATGGGACTCGAAGTCAGGAGAGAATATCAAAATGTCGTCATTTTGACAATAACAAATTTACCTAAGAACTCCCTAAGAATGTCATTCATGAAGTTTTGGAACACAGCTGGGGCATTGCTGAGTCCAAAAGGCATCACCTGATATTCAAAGTGTCCTGCCGGAGTATTGAACGCCGTCTTCCATTCGTCTCCCTCCTTGATTCGGATTAGATTGTATGCCCCTTTCAGGTCAATCTTGGAAAACCAGGTTGCCCCCAGAACCTGGTTAAAGAAATCCGGAATCAATGGGAGGGAGTATCTATTCTGGACAGTGATTTTATTTAATCTCCGGTAATCGATACATGGCCTAAGACCACCATCTTTTTTCTTAACGAAGAAAAACCCTGCCCCCATAGGAAAGACAGAAGGTCTAATATGCCCTTTACCAAGGCTCTCCTTAATATAATCTTCCATGGCCTTGCGTTCGGGCTTAGAAAGATTATAAATTCGTCCCTTAGGAAACTTGGCCCCCTCTACTAGCTCTATGGTACAATCATAAGGTCTATGGGGGGGTAGAACCTCCGGGGTTGGTGATGAGAATACATCAGAATATTCTCTAACAACAGAGGGTAAAATATCAGACTTTACTGAGACCCCAGCCTGTACCACGGACAAGCACGAGTCACACTTAGGCCCCCATCTCACCAACTCCCCCTTGGACCAATCTATAGTGGGATTATGTAGTCGGAGCCAAGGCAACCTTAGTACCACCTCAGCCGGTAGGTTCTCCAGGACTAAAAGGGAACATCTCTCTGAGTGGCACACAACCACGGTTAGAGAAATCTCTGAGGTACATGAGCTCACCATACCACCAATAAGAGGAGTAGCATCAATAGCCATGACATGGATAGGAGTTGGTAAAGCAAACATAGGAATACCCAATCTTACAGCATACTCAGAGTCAATAAAGCTGGCCGCTGAGCCAGAATCAATAAAGGCCTTACCCGGCCATTTATCTACCCCCAGAGAAATCGTAATGGGTACCAAAAGCTTACATTTAGAAAAATCAGGGTGTACCTGGTCTTTAGGTTGCCTCGCCTTAGGAGACTTGACAGAGAGGACCTTCTTAGGACACAGGTTGATCCAATGGTCAGGATCTCCACAGTAAAAGCATTCTCCACGTCTGCGGCGAAGATTCCCTTGGGTCATGCCAACCTGCATGGGTTCCTCGGTGGAGTCCTCAGCATTGTCTCTGGGATAGGCCTCTGGCTGGACCACCATCTGGGAAGAGAACTGTTGTTCCTGTCATCTCTTTCTAACCTGTCGGTCAAGTCGGACAACAAGGGTCATCATCTCCTCTAAGGTCTCTGGAAGTTGATAACTGACCAGAAGATCCTTTAAATTATTAGACAGACCTGACCTGAACTGACTCTTCAGGGCTGGTTCGTTCCATCCTGAGGGGACACACCACCTTCTGAATTGGGTGCAATAATCCTCCGCAGGTAGATTGCCCTGAACCAGTGCCTTTAGTGCCGTCTCGGCTACTAGAGCCCTGTCTGGTTCATCATAGAGGGTACCCAGGGCCTGAAAGAACCCCTCCACCGAAGTTAAACAACTGGCGCCAGCAGGTAAAGAGAATGCCCAGTCCTGGGGATCACCCTGTAGTCGGGAAATGATAATGCCCATGCATTGACTCTCGGGGCCAGAGGACACGGGGCTCAAACGGAAGTAAAGTCTGTAACTCTCCTTAAAAGAGACTTCTTCCGGTCTCCAGAAAAGGGTTCTGGGAGCTTAATCTAGCTCCTGCACCATCTGCGTCAGATTAGAGACATGGTCAGTCAGGGTCACCAGAGGAATTATTATACAGTGGTTATTGGGCCTGTTAATCTGTAACGGTCACGTACACACACACACAGGGGGGAGGATAGTCACCACTGCGCTCCACCCTCACCCCTGGCCCTGCCTACTTGCCTCGCGAGTCCTGATGACAGGGGACAACTGGACGGCAGTCCCTAACTTAGTATACGTGCGGGAAGGACAGACAAGACAAATAACGGATAGTGAACGGACCGGGTTAAAACCAAGAGGACAATGCAGTACAGAGGGATAAGCAAAGAAAGGTCAGGAGAAGCCGGAGTTATAAATACCAGGAGAGTCGAGAAGTACCAAAGGAGTCCGCAAAGAATAGTCAGGTGGAAGCCGAGGTCAATATACCAGGAAGGATGCGCAGTACAGGAGGAGCAGGCAAAGGATCGTCAGGGAACAGGATCAGGTAAGTACACAGGTATCCAACAACTGCCAGGAACCTAAATTAACAGGCAACCTGTGGCCAGCAGGCTGCCTGTATTTATAGTGGGGAGTGAGGGTCATGTGACGTGGCCAGCGTCACATGACCGACAGACCGACCAGTCGAGCACCGAGTGATCAGCTCGGCGCTCAAGGCAGACCTATGAGCAGGGAGCCTCCCAGCTAGCAAAGCCGCCCTAGGAACGAGGTCAAACACAGATCCTCGCTCCCGAAGCTAAGCAGCAGGTCTGCAGCTGATGGGAGACCGAGTGTGCCTTCAGCACCCTGTTACACCCACCTGACAGCGGGGGCACAGTGGAAGCACAAGGTGAAGGCAGAGGAAGAGGTCGCCAATGCAGCTGGGGCACCGCCAGCACCTCAGAAGGCAGGGTTAGCATGGCCGACATGTGGAAAATCTTTGTCAGCACGCCACAACAACCTGCACCACCAGCTGATATGGAACGTCTTAGCAGGAAGCAGTATTTCACCAACATGATGGAGCAGTATGTGTGCACACGCCTACACATACTGAATGACTGGTCTGCCCCCTTCAACTTCTGGGTCTCCAAATTGGGCACATGGCCTGAGCTTGCCCTTTACGCCTTGGAGGTGCTGACCTGCCCTGCAGCCAGTGTATTATCTGAACGTGTGTTCAGCACGGCAGGGGGCGTCATCACAGACAAGCGCAGCCGCCTGTCCACAGCCAACGTGGAGAAGCTCACGTTCATTAAAATGAACCAGGCATGGATCCCACAGGACTTGTCCGTACCTTGTGCAGAATAGACATGTATACCGGCACTAAGCAGCCATTGTTATACTGCAGCGCAATTGCTCATGTTTTATTTTCGATATTTCACACTCTTTTAGAGTGTACCTTAGTTTTACAAAATTTAATTAAAACCAAAAACCTGTGTTGGCTACCTCATCTTCCTCCACCGCCACTTCCACCTACTCCGCTACGTCCACCGCCTCCTCAACCTTCTACTCCATATGGAACTCCACCTCATAAATCCATTTTTGTTTTTTTTGTACGTGTTTTATTTTATATCATTTCACTACTTTGTCATTTACATTTTCTGGTGGAATTCACCAATTTTTGGGTGTATATTACCACTGCTCTACCTAGTAGGCCGGTTAAAAAAAATATAATTGTCAGTTACATTTTATGGTAAAATTAACAAATTTTGGGTGTATAGTACCACTACTATACCTAGTAGGCCCGTTTAAAAAAAAAAAATAGTCATTTACATTTTAGGGTGAAATTCACCAATTTTGGTGTGTATATTACTACTGCTATACCTAGTGGAGCGGTAAAAAAAAAAATTGTCAGTTACATTTTCTGGCGAAATAAACACATTTTTGGGTGTATAGTACCACTGCTATACCTAGAAGACAGGTTAAACAAAAACAAAATTGTCATTAACATTTTCTAGTGAATTTAACACATTTTTGGGTGTATACTACCACTGCTATACCTAGTATGACGGTTAAAAAAAAAAAATTATTGTCATTAACATTTTCTGGTGAAATTCACCAATTTTTGGGTGTATAGTACCACTGCTATAACCTAGTAGGCCGGTTAAAAATAAAAATAAACTGTCACTAACATTTTCGGGTGAAATTCACCAATTTTTGGTGTGAAGTACCACTGCTATACCTAGTAGACCGGTAAAAAAAAAAATTGGCAGTTACATTTTATAGTGAAATTCAGCAATTTTTTGGTGTGATGTACCACTGCTATACCTATTAGGCTCCATTCACACGTCCGCAATTTCGGACCCATTCATTCCTATGGGGCAGCACGATGTGTGTGAATGGAGCCTTAGACCAGTAACAAAAAAAAATAACATTTGTCAGTTACATTTTAGGGTCAAATTCACCAATTTTTGGGTGTAATATACCCCTCCTCTACCTAGTTGACAGCTTAATAAATTTCAATAATTTTTATTTTACATTTTCGGGTGACAATAAACAATTGTTTTCTGTCATAGACCCTGCTCTACCAAGTAGACAGGTTAATACATTTCTGTCATTTTTCTGTTACATTCTTGGGTTGACATTATACAATTTTAGACGTGAATAAACCCCTGCTCTGCATAGGTGACAGGGAATAACATTTCTGAAATGCCTCTTTAATTGATGCGCGCCACCGCCTTTGATTCAATGCTTAAACTTAAACAAGTTGTACCACATTTAAGCTTCAATACTTTGTCCCACATTTCCGCTATACTCTTTTGGCCAACATTTGCGCCTCAATAACTTTTCCCACAAATCCGCTTGACTCTTTTGGCCCACATTTGGGCTTCTGTAATTTGTCCCACATTTGCGCCTCAATAACTTTTCCCACATTTCTTCTTGATCCCAATTTTTTAAAATAAATGTATCTCCCTTAAATTTGGTCTCTTTTTCTCACGCTCCCTCTCCGACCCGTGATCACCATGGTAGGCGCATAAAAGAACATTGGAAGTTGATAGATCAGATATCAAAGTGGATTGTGAACATCACGGGGACGTGCGACATGGTGGGGCAGTAAGTGTGCACACGCCTACACGAACTAACTGACAGTGGTCAGCCCCTGCAACTACTAGGTCTCCAAATTGGGCACATGGCCTGAGCTTGCCCTTAACGCCTTGGAGGTGCTGGCCTGCCCTGCAGCCAGTGTATTGTCTAAAAGTGTGTTTAGCACGACTGGAGGGTTATATTTCCCAATGTTTTGGGGTGTACCCTAATAAAAAATATATAATAATAATTAAAACCAAAAAGCAGTGTAGGCTACCTCCTCCACCGCCACTTCCACCTACAACGCCACTTCCACCACCTCCTCAACCTCCGTCTCCTTATGGACCTGGTCCTCCTAGATCAAGATTATAATTTTTTTATTTTTACGTATTTTATGTTATTTTAAGTCATTTCTGCAGCACGCCAGACCTGCAGGGTATAGCGACAGTGAGGTCACGGTTATGGGCAATCGAGGGTTACTCACTTTTTGGAGGAGAACCCTGGGCAGGCATGCGGCAGTGAATGAGAGGTAGACACAAGTTCCTCTGGGGCACACTCTGTATAGAGAGACCTGGCCTGATGTTGGGTGAGGTGCCCTGGATGTTGCAGGTGTTTTGAGTGCCTGAGGCAAGGTCCCTTTAAGAATCGTGATGCCAGTGCCTGTAACGGTGGCACAACGATTTGTAGGAGTAGTAATGGAGAACGCAGGTGGTAAACGAAATGTTGCTTTACTTTAGGAAACAGTCCAACTTTATACAGACAGTTGCAGTAGGTGATAATAATGCAGTCCTTTATAGTACAAATGCACAGCAGGTTTACTTCACAGCACAGCAGGTTTCAATCTTGCAAGATACTTGGAGGGTATACAGTTAATGCTTTTCAGTACAATGCTGCTCTATCCCCACAGCTATTCTAGCTGGCTGGATCCCAAGGCCCGGATGCCTAATTGCTGGCTTAAATCCTTGGTATATGAATTCCTTCCTCCAGTATTGGCACTCGCTTTAAATATTACAGTACCTTTGCTTATGAGCTGGATTCTCTGCTGGATTAAATAGATGACTGCAGGTTTCTCCCAGGAGGTGCACTCCTACTACTGGAGCATCTTCTGAGGCTCACTTGATCTACAGGCAGGCTAGAGTTCTTCACTAGCCTCCTGGTCGTAGCTAGCAGCCAGGGCTATCAAGCTGCATGTCAGGAGGAGGCCCTCAGCATATCTCTGGCTGGTGCCTTCTCACTTCTGTGTCCACAGACTCCTGACTATGATCTAACTCCTCCCTGTCTGGGCCTGAACATTTATACTAGGGGCTCCCTATCTCCCTAATAGGCCTAACTACACCCTAATAGGCCTGCTATGCATGACACAGGGGGAACATTGCATATAAAAACACATAGAAAATACATTAAAGTGCACAGTTAAATGTAATATTACTGTCCCTTGTGAGCAGAAGTAACACGTGAACCAATTGACCCTTGTGTAGTGCCCATGCCTACCTAGTGGGACACTACATACCCCCATGCTACAACATTGCCCGTCCTCGGCGCAACATGAAGGGGCCCTGCCCAGCTGGATACTGCACCTGAAAGACAAAAATAATGCAAAGCAGGAAAATACATCTACATTTGCAAATACATATATATATTTATCAGGCAGTTCTGCTGGATTAGGAGCAAGTTCGGTGAAAAGGGGCGTCGTTCTCTTCTCTCAGTATAATGTAAGGGAACAGGGGCGCTGACCTGGTGCAGCGTATCAGTAATACCAGGATAGTCCATATTCATATTTTAAGTGCAAATTGTTCATAATAAAACAGTAGTAGTCCATAGAAAAATGCAAACATCAAATAACAATTCTTGGAGGCTCAAAGTATATAAATGAGTCCGTACCCAGGTTTCCTTCTTGTAAAATTATTCAGTGAAAGTGATAAGTATAGCTGCATATAAAGCAAGAGCAGAGGTATAAGATCTCAGAGGCTCACATACAGTGGAGTCCATCTCTGGGCACATTTCTTTAAAATAGCAAAATCTCAGAGGCTCATGTGCATTCGAGTCTATCCCTGGGCGCATTTCCTTGGAATTTAAATGGCATAATAAAAGTCACAGCACATAAAAGTAATCCACATTATTTAAAATGGCATATAAAAAGAAGTGCTGAAAGATCCCTTAATCAACCTGAAAAGGGGGTTCAAAAAGGGTTAAAGGTGCAAACACAAAAATAGGCACAACTGGGCTTTTCTGAGAGAAAGCAGGCAGGAGGTCCTGTAAACAATATGGCCTTGATGCATGTGGTATTTTCAGTGGTTTACCGCCTCCACTGAGCCATGGGTAACTGGCAGCAGCAAACAGAGGACCAAAACAAAGGACTCCTGTCCTGGAAGGGTTAAATCCTCAGCAATAAGGTCCCTTGGCAAAAGAAAACAAATCAATGGCCTAGCAGGCCAATTCACAGGGGCGTATCAAATCCACTTGGCATCACAGTGGTGCTCCCTGGCTCCGCTTGCAGATGGGGCCTGTAGTGAGCGTCAACAGGCGAATGTGCCCACAACACAGTATTGGGGGGCAGCTGCAACATGAAGGGACCCCTAATTGGTATTGGCCCCATGGGCCTAGGGGTGATCACAGTTGAGGACCGCATTGGTCCAGGCATAATAATGGTAGGCTGTTGCATCGGCCTAGGTACCGCTGTTGCAATCGGTTCTGTGGGTTCAGCTATGACCGACTCTACGCGGCGGGATACAGTGTAAGAAGGCCTCCTTGGGGGCCTCAATGCAGCCACAGACACAGCAGGTGGCCGGCTGGTAGGGACAGGTACCCTTACCTCTGACCCAGCGATGTCCGAGTATTGGAGTCGAACCTCTTCTTTTCTAGGTGGAGTCCGGATTCTGGCAGTAGCAATCCGGCGTAGTCCACGCAGCTGTTCCTCCAGACGGACGATTTGGTCATCCAGACTCTCGGTTTCTGGATCGCTGTCTTCCGGAGCTTCCACTGGTACAGGTAGGGGAGTCGCATCCTGCGCAGCCACTGCAGGTTCAGATGACGCATATGGTCTTTTCCCTTTTCGAATGTTGTCCAGGGTTGCATAGAATCGCTCCAAGTTTTCTAGTTCCTTTATAGTTTTCTCCCGGCGAGGCAGCTCAGGGGACGGATATGGGCTCACCCACTTCTCCACTACTGTTGGTTGCCAAAATACGTTCGGGCCAATGAAAGAGCCCCGCTCTTGAAAGGCATGATGGGCCGGTTCTGGAGAGCGCGCTGGTTCACGCTCGCAGCCAGTGTAGTCCTCATCAGTTTCCCAGTCCTCCGGTTCTTTTCTGGGACGGGTCACAGCAGTGGCGTAGGGACCTCGCAGGCCCTCGGCAGGGGTTAACTCCACTTCCTCTCCCTCACGGAGGTTATGCATGTACTCCGAGAGGTAACTCCGCTTGACGGACCTCCGATTCACGTACAAGTCTCTGCCGGTGGTATAATCTTGGATAAAACCCTAGCCACGGTCCTTGTCAAATTCCACAACCAACTCCATTCTCCTTTTCAGGCGGGGTTGGGTGTCAGTGTGGCGCTCATGAACGGTCTTTGCCAGTTCCTCATAGTAGATTTTGGTCTTGGTTGTTTTCTTTATGGCGGCCTCCCGTATCTCTGCCATCAGCGCCGACCATTTAAACGAGGGCTGGAAAAAGTCTCTCCAGGAGCCATAATAGTTCTCCGGTTGCGTCCTCGGTGGCGGGCAGGTGGGTCTCTCCGGTATCGGAGAGTAGGCCGGTGGAGCGTCCTCTTGCTCTACACCAGTACAGTCCATTTTTAATCCAGTGGGTGCCGACATAATAACAGAGCAGTCCTCATTCTTCAACATGCTCGATCCTTCTCTGGAGAGCGACAGGGCGGCACCAATAATTGTAGACAGATCCTCTCATTGCTCTGGGAGGCCGCCCCCAAGGTACTCCAGTATGGGGGAGGCGGAGTCCATTATAGCAAACATGCTAATTTGTAGACAGGGCGGTGGCGCGGACATATAGCCTTTCCTGCACTTTCACCAGAAGGCGCCAATTTTTCCCGCCAAACAAAGTATGAAGATGACGCAGCAGTTAAATCCAAGCAAGCTAAGCGGCCATCTTGAGCAAAACGCTGTCTATTCACTGACAGCAAGCGGTGGCTTAAGCAAACGGCAAACAGTCCAGACAATATAATCTTCACACCGCAAATTATTACAGTTCTTTGGCCCAGCAATTTTTCAATAAAGCAATAGGGCTTAGTCACTTTTTAGGCATGTAATGGCACACAGTTTTTGTAATCCAACAATGGCGCGGATATGATCGTATCCTGTTCGTGACGCCAATTTATGCAGCACGCCAGACCTGCAGGGTATAGCGACAGTGAGGTCACGGTTATGGGCAATCAAGGGTTACTCACTTTTTGGAGGAGAACCCTGGGCAGGCATGCAGCAGTGAATGAGAGGTAGACACAAGTTCCTCTGGGGCACACTCTGTATAGAGAGACCTGGCCTGATATTGGGTGAGGTGCCCTGGATGTCGCAGGTGTTTTGAGTGCCTGAGGCAAGGTCCCTTTAAGAATCGTGACGCCAGTGCCTGTAACGGTGGCACAACGATTTGTAGGAGTAGTAATGGAGTACGCAGGTGGTAAACGAAACGTTGCTTTACTTTAGGAAACAGTCCAACTTTATACAGACAGTTGCAGTAGGTGATAATAATGCAGTCCTTTATAGTACAATTGCACAGCAGGTTTACTTCACAGCACAGCAGGTTTCAATCTTGCAAGATACTTGGAGGGTATACAGTTAATGCTTTTCAGTACAATGCTGCTCTATCCCCACAGCTATTCTAGCTGGCTGGATCCCAAGGCCCGGATGCCTAATTGCTGGCTTGAATCCTTGGTATATGAATTCCTTCCTCCAGTATTGGCACTCGCTTTAAATATTACAGTACCTTTGCTTATGAGCTGGATTCTCTGTTGGATTAAATAGATGACTGCAGGTTTCTCACAGGAGGTGCACTCCTACTACTGGGGCGTCTTCTAAGCTAACTGAGGCTCACTTGATCTACAGGCAGGCTAGAGTTCTTCACTAGCCTCCTGGTCGTAGCTAGCAGCCAGGGCTATCAAGCTGCATGTCAGGAGGAGGCCCTCAGCATATTTCTGGCTGGTGCCTTCTCACTTCTGTGTCCACAGACTCCTGACTATGATCTAACTGCAGCGTACTCAAGTTAGGTTTAGAAATGTTCCTGGGTGTTGTAGTGCAATAGACACTAACCTGAGACGGCTGACCCTCTGCAAGGGCAGGTGATGATGAGAAATGTTCGTGACGCCAGTGCCAATTAAACGGTGGCACGCCGTTTGCTGATAGCAGGAATAACTGAGGAACCACGTGATGTTAAAACAGAATTCAAACTTTAGTAGTCATCATTTAGGGACATGGACGGAAGCGCAGTTCCTTTGAAGACAGTTGATTTTCAATACAGCTGATGCAGGCAATATATATATATATAGCAAGGTGACTTTAGAGGGTTAAACACAGGACTTGCAGTACAGGCAGCTTGCACTCTATTCCTGACTGATCCTGGAACATAGAAACTCTTCTCCAAGGTCCAATGCCCTAGCTCTGGCGTATATCCTTGGTTTTATCTCTATCAAGTACCTCCTCTGTTGTCTTGAGTACCTCTTGCTTTTCTTGACTTGCCTCTGTCTCTCTCTCAGCTTCCTCAGGCTCTAGAAACTTCTGAACTCCCTTCCTGGCTAGGCCCTAGCCTATTTATGCAGAACTGGGGGGGCTCCCTCTGCTGGCTGGAATAAAGATTGCCTGCACCAGGCCTAACTGGCTTAAAGGGAAACACACATTACATTCTAGCAGTGTCGGGTAACCTACCCGTATGCTGCACACCCCCAGACTTTAACGTGAGTAAGGCCTCGTACTCACACACCTTCCTGAACCGGCATAACATGGTACATAACATATGCATTCCATTATAAATACAATAAATAATTATTTAACATTTGTAACTCAATGAACAAATGACACAAAGGAAAGGGGCGTCTTCTTGCTTCTTAGGCACGGCCGCTGACCTGGCACAGCGGACTTAGGGTGAACCAGGTTAGTCCATTGTCTTTGGTGACAGTATAATAACAGAACTACCCAGGAGTTTCTTGTGGGTGTATCACAGGCAAGGGCTCACGTGGGGGAGTCCATTCTTGCGCACAAATGTCCAGCAAGGCATTACCAGTAGCAACTGTTTGGGAGGAGACACCACCAGAATAGTCAAAGTCTCCTAAACGGACTGGCGGGCGTCCCCTGGTCATCCGGGTAGACCTTCTCAATATAGGGGTCTCTTCTTCCCTTAGCAACGAGGTAGAAGAGAGAGGAACAACAGGAGGGTCTCCATCAGTGAGACCTTGGTCAGGAACAACAGGAACAACAATATCCACTACAGGGGGAACTGGATCCGGGGCATCTTGAACCGGCTCTTCTGGAGGTGAAGATACAGTAGGTGCTGGAGCGGGCACCAACAAGTTCAGCCACGGTGTCAGAAGCCAATGCATGGGATCAGTGTCATATCTTAGATTACTGACAGCCTGCATAGGATCCTCGGGCTGTATTGCTGACTCTGACACAGGATATTCAGATCCAGAACTCTCGGCACTGGGTTCTGGTGTCAGGCAGAGCTTTAACCGGTTTCGGTGTACAATTTGGGATCCCTTGCCTTCCCGGGTGATCTCATAAGTGTGAGTTCCAACATTTGGGATTGCAGTGACAACATAGGGACTTCGCTCCCATTTACTGTCCAGTTTACTGGTACGGCGGTTATTTTTTAACCATACCACGGCCCCTATTGTCAAGGGTTCTGCATGGGCTGCTTGATCATAGTCTCTCTGCTGTCGGTCCCTAGCATAGTCCATACATTCCTGAACAATGGCTTTGGCTGTATTCAATCGCCTTTGATGTTCAGCAACCCAGTCGGTGTTAGGTAATGGGTTAATGCAATCAGGTACGTGTATATCCAATGAATGATCAGCAGGCAATGTCCCTTGGCGCCCAAACATCAAATAAAAAGGGGTATACCCGGTGGAACAATGTATGGTATGATTGTATGTGAACATGAGCTGTGGCAACAGATTAGGCCAATCTCCTCTGGTTTCAGGAGGCACGGCCCTCAGCATCTCTATCAAGGTCTGATTCATTTTTTCACATAATCCATTACCTTGAGGATGGTAGGCCGTTGTCCGGATCTTCTTACAGTTGTGTAAGCGGCACAGTTCATGGAACAGATGGGACTCAAAAGCAGGTCCTTGATCGGTGAGGATCTTTTCTGGACATCCGTAGGGCAGGAGGAAGTGCTTCCAGAACAGTTCGGCTGTAGTCTTGGCTGTCTGGTCTCTCACAGGCACCGCTACAACAAACTTAGTGAAATGGTCAATAATAGTCATGGCATAAGCATACCCTGAGCGACTAGGCTCCAGTTTCACATGGTCGATGGCGACAAGTTCAAGAGGACGAGTACTTACAATGGGTCTCAGTGGTGCCCTCTGATCATGGTGCTCACTTCGTTTTAAGGCACAGGCTACACACTCCCGACACCACTTCTCCATGTCTTCTCTCATGCCCACCCAGTAAAACCGCTGGCGGATAGTAGCCTCAGTCTTTTGGACCCCAAAGTGCCCGGATTGATTGTGGTACATCTCCAACACCATACCTGCATCTCGTCGGGGTATGAGAATCTGGTGTACTCTTTCGTTGGACACTGGGTCTAGGCTTCTCCGTAGCAATAGGCCCTTTTGTATGAAGAGTTGATGGCGCTGTCTCCACAGTTTGATGAGCTCAGTATCTGCACTCTTACGCCGAATCCTCTCAGGGGCTCTGCCACTAGTAATGAAGTCCAACAACTCACCCAGCACTCTACTTTCAGACTGTAGTTTCACCCACCTTTCTTCTTTAGGATCAGGCCTACTGGAGGGTGAAGGAACTGCAGCTCTGTCATTGGTAGCTCGAGCCTGATCCTGTTGAGCAAATTTGTTATAGAAAGCCGGCATCTCTACATGTTCCCAAGCATCTCGCACATCATCAGGAGCTGTCTCTGTGGGAAGCCTGGATAAAGCATCAGCATTATCATTAGTACGTCCAGCACGATACTTTACAGAGAAATCATAGTTGGCGAGGCGAGAGGCCCATCTCTGCTCCAAGGCCCCTAATTTAGCTGTATTTAGATGTGCCAGAGGGTTATTGTCAGTGAATGCAATGAACGGGGTGGCGGCTAGATAATCTTTGAATTTCTCCGTCACTGCCCACACTAATGCCAGGAACTCTAGTTTGAAGGAACTATAATTCTGGTCATTTTTCTCAGCTCCTTTCAGGGAGCGGCTTGCATAAGCTATCACCCTTTCTTTTCCCTCTTGGATCTGGGCTAACACAGCTCCCAGGCCTCGCTTGCTAGCATCGGTATAAAGATGGAAAGGCTTGCTATAATCTGGATAACCTAACACAGGAGGCTCGGTCAGTTTCTTTTTTAGCAATTGGAACGCTATCTCTCTTTCCTCATTCCACTCAATGGGCACAGGAGCTCTAGGACTTTTCTTGGGTTGCCCCCTCAAGAGTTCCTGGATAGGATCAGCTATTTGAGCAAAATGGGGGATAAACCGTCTATAGTAGCCGGCAAAACCCAGGAAACTCCTCACCTCTTTGACGGTAGTAGGAACCGGCCAATTACGGACAGCCGCTAGCTTATCAGGGTCAGGTTGCACGCCCTCTCCGCTTACCACATGCCCCAGGTATCTTACTGCAGGTTTGAGCAGGTGACACTTGGATGGCTTTACCTTCAAGCCATATTTGATAAGGATTTCAAATACTTCTGCCAAATGTTTCAGATGGTCTTCATATGTTTTTGAGTACACAATGACGTCATCTAGATACAGCAGCACTGTTTCGAAGTTTTTGTGACCCAAACACCGCTCCATTAGTCTCTGGAAAGTTCCTGGGGCATTACATAGCCCGAACGGCATACAATTGAATTCATACAGGCCCATGGGAGTGGTGAAAGCAGTCTTTTCCCTATCTGCAGGGGCCATGGGTACTTGCCAGTAGCCACTGGTCAAGTCCAATGTGGAGAAATAGGCAGAGGAGCCCAGAGCAGTTAGTGACTCCTCAATGCGGGGCAGTGGGTATGCATCCTTGTGGGTTATTTGGTTAATTTTTCTATAATCCACACAGAAACGGATACCACCATCCTTTTTCTTTACAAGGACCAGGGGTGCAGCCCACGGACTACGGCTGTCCCGGATTACATTAGAGTCTTTCATCTCTTGGATCATTTCTTTTACAGTCTGATATGAAGTAGGCGGTAAAGGTCTGTATCTCTCCTTGATAGGAGGATGAGAGCCAGTAGGTATGGTGTGTTGTATGGCACTAACCTCTCCATAGTCAGTAGCATGCTTACTGAAGGCCTGGTGGTGCTCCTTGACAAGCTGTAGAATCCCTTCTTGTTGATGTTGGGGGGTAGTCTCGTCCCCTACATGGAGCTCTTCCCACCAGGGCACTTGTGGCTGGGTCACCGGCGAACATCCGCTGACTGCAGCTGGCGGCTTTTCTGTCACTGGAAGACGAATGATGTCTTGGAAGGACATCTGGGACAGCTGGGCAACACGGCAATGCTTAGTAAGCGCAACAGGATGATCACTCAGGTTAATCAGACGGACAGGTACTTTACCTTGGGAGACGTTCACCAGGCACTTGGCAGCTCTCACATAAGGGTAATCCTCCATCTGGATTGGTTCCACCAGGGCTGGATAATCTCGGCCTTGGACTCCCAGGACAGCACGACACCATAAAAGAGTTTGAGAATTCGGAGGCAAAGTCACAGGCTTAATATCACTAATCCTGGCAGTACAAATCTCTTCTTTCCCATTAGCAAACCTCTGCTGGGCACTTAACACAGTAATAGTCTTTTGAATCACCCTCTTGGATGCAGAGGAAGCAGTGGGCAAAGTCTGGTGTAATACGGCAAGTATTTCTGAATAACAGTTTTTGAAGACATTGGTGCCTAGAATGACAGGATGTCCTCCTCTGTCGCCGGCCTGTACTACTATCACCCCCTGTTGCGGTAAGGTTACTTCTCCCACCTGCAGGGTGGGTTCCCAGTATCCATGAATCTTTACTGGTTTGCCATTGCTGGCGATAATTTCCACCCAGGATTCAGGCGGCTGGGTCAATTGGTTGGTGTCCCAGAATCTTTCAAAGGCGGGCAGCTGAATAGTAGTGACCTGAGACCCAGTATCTAATAGGGCTTCAAAGGGGACCCCGTTGATATCTATATTGATTTTAGGATGGGATCCTACATAACGTGGCATCCAATTTGGATCCTCTGGACCTAGTGTTCTACCTCCCGAGGGGTGGTCCTCAGCCTCAGGGGTTGCCCGTTTAACTGCCAGCACGTGGATTCTGTGTGTCCCAGCTTTTTGCAGTATGTACACACGGGCCGCTTGCGATCTCTATTACGCCTCCCAGGATCCCTGGGGTGAGTCTCTTGGTAAGGAGGTGGGAACGGCCTAGGAGGTGACAGGAACTCTTCTTCTGACATTATGGGTTTTTCCCATTCCTCTATTTTTCTGCACACTCTCTCTAGACTTTTAGTGAGGTGATTTACTTGCTCTGTCAGCATGGCAATAGTATCGGTAGCTGACACTTGAACAGCTTGGCCGGCCTCAGCTCGGTTAGTGATAAGCGGTTTTGGCCTGCAGGCTGATGACTCAGGTGGGGTGCTCAACTCCGTAGATACTGCTGACCCCAGAATTTTTATAGCCAGTTCTTTAAAGTCCAGAAAGGTACTGTTAGGGTGCTGGGCGGACAGCATCTTTAATTGGGTCCTTATTTGCTCACTAGACACCCCGGTGATAAATTGTTCCCTCAGGGTCTGGTCCTGGTTATCAGCCTCTTTGGGATCTATCTGAATTACAGCCCCTAAAGCCTCCTGAAGTGATAGGGCATAGTCACGGAGGGACTCACCGGACTTCTGTTTCTTGCCAAAGAAGTGCATCTTTATCTCTGAGACAGTCCTAGTTTCAAAAGTGGCCCTGAGGCGGGTGAATATCTGCTCTAGAGTACTCCGCTCAGCAGCAGGCCAGGATAATACCTCCCTGAGGGCAGCTCCCTCCAGTTGCGCTAGCAGGATTTCCATTTGCTGATCGGCATTTATGGGGTACAGTTTGAATAATGCCAGCAACTTTTCTTTAAAGTCTCTTAGGGTATGGGTCTCTCCTTTATAGCGGGGAAACCATGGGGCCCCGAAATAGTAAGGCATGGTAAAGGGCATCATGCTGGGGGCTATAGAATGATTAGGAGCCGCAAGCTCTCCCGGGGCCGGCTGCTCGGGAACTCCCGGTTCTGACATGTTAGCTTATTGCGATGTGGCCGCTGGTGACTAAAGGGGCCGGAAAAATCCCCTTCCCTCCGGTTACAAGTTCTTACCGGTATCGCCGGGCTTGCGCAGGCCAAGTCTCGAGAGATTCCGGACGTCCTGAGTACGCGATGACGTAGAAGAAACCGGGCCGCGGCGGTGCGATGATGACGAGGGGCGGGATTTTCTGTGTCTTTGAAGGGATCCGCCCACGAAGGTCCTCAGCAGCGCGGGAAACTTTACTCCAGGCGGCCGGTGGCCATCTTTTAGCAAGAAATGCTGTCTATTCACTGACAGCAAGCAGGATGGTAAAAAGTCCATAAAACCACACTCCGATGTGGCGATTTCCTTCCTCTTGATAGCGCAACACTGCACAGCGCTTTTTGGAGGTTTTAGGCACACTTTGGGTATGTTTTTCAGTCCACAAAGTCCACTTTAATAAAACAGGCAATTTGTCACTTTGGTCACAGGGCAACTGTATAAGGCACAAAGTTCACGCTTCTTGCACTAGAAAGCGTGCGTATCCTGTTCGTGACGCCAAAAGAGAGGTGCAGCATACTCAAGTTAGGTTTAGAAATGTTCCTGGGTGTTGTAGTGCAATAGACACTAACCTGAGACGGCTGAGCCTCTGCAAGGGCAGGTGATGATGAGAAATGTTCGTGACGCCAGTGCCAATTAAACGGTGGCACGCCGTTTGCTGATAGCAGGAATAACTGAGGAACCACGTGATGTTAAAACAGAATTCAAACTTTAGTAGTCGTCATATAGGGACATTGACGGAAGCGCAGTTCCTTTGAAGACAGTTGATTTTCAATACAGTTGATGCAGGCAATATATATATATAGCAAGGTGACTTTAGAGTGTTAAACACAGGACTTGCAGTACAGGCAGCTTGCACTCTATTCCTGACTGATCCTGGAACATAGAAACTCTTCTCCAAGGTCCAATGCCCTAGCTCTGGCGTATATCCTTGGTTTTATCTCTATCAAGTACCTCCTCTGTTGTCTTGAGTACCTCTTGCTTTTCTTGACTTGCCTCTGTCTCTCTCTCAGCTTCCTCAGGCTCTAGAAACTTCTGAACTCCCTTCCTGGCTAGGCCCTAGCCTATTTATGCTGAACTGGGGGGCTCCCTCTGCTGGCTGGAATAAAGATTGCCTGCATCAGGCCTAACTGGCTTAAAAGGAAACACACATTACATTCTAGCAGTGTCGGGTAACCTACCCGTATGCTGCATAACTCCTCCCTGTCTGGGCCTGAACATTTATACTAGGGGCACCCTATCTCCCTCTAGTGTCTAGGATGCCTAACTACACCCTAATAGGCCTGCTATGCATGACACAGGGGAAACATTGCATGTAAAAACACATAGAAAATTCATTAAAGTGCACAGTGTAATATTACTGTCCCTTGTGACACTACATTTCTCTATCCACATTTGTTTGCAGAGCACTTGCCATGCTCTTAACCACATTTTGACGAAATTTGCAGCCCTCTAGCCCTTTCCATTACATTTTTACAGCCATTTTAGTGCTCAAAAGTTCGGGTCCCCATTGACTTCAATGGGGTTCGGGTTCGGGGTCAAGTTCGGCTCAAGTTCGGGTCCCGAACTCGAACTTTTTTCCGAAGTTCGGCCGAACCCGTCGAACCCGAACATCCAGGTGTCCGCTCAACTCTAATTACTATGTATAAATATATCAGGGGTCAGTGCAGAGATCACTCCCATCATCTATTTATCCCCAGGACTGTGACTGTGACGAGGGGACATCCTCTGCGTCTGGAGGAAAGAAGGTTTGTACACAAACATAGAAGAGGATTCTTTACGGTAAGAGCAGTGAGATTATGGAACTCTCTGCCTGAGGAGGTGGTGATGGTGAGTACAATAAAAGAGTTCAAGAGGGGCCTGGATGTATTTCTGGAGCGTAATAATATTACAGGCTATAGCTACTAGACAGGGGTCGTTGATCCAGGGAGTTATTCTGATGCCAGATTTGGAGTGTAATATGGGGCACCTCTGGCTCAGCACAGTAGGATTATAGATTGGAACTGATGGACTTCACCAACAATGTAACTTTCTCACATTATTGTAGGAAACAGCACAAGTTCCTGTAATGTTCTCCAGTGATATTCTGTAATATTTTCCAGATAAACTATGGAGTTAATGATGGATTGTACAATAACAAGGATTCGGGGAAGTTATTCTTCACTATGGCCCCAGATATTCATCTCTACCATCTGGCTATTGCCCTCTGCCTGAAGCACTTTGGATGGAATTGGGTTGGAATAGTAGCACCAGACAGTGATTCAGAGGGTGAACTGCTGGAGCTCAGGAGAGAGCTGACCAGACATGGGATCTGCATCGAGTTTACTATTATATTATCATCTGAATTCCACACAGACGTAAGATTGTTTGACTTTGAGACATACTCGGCCCAGGTTGTCATAGTACAAGGCTCCTTCACTAGATTATATGGTGTCTTAGTGCAGTCTCTCTTTTTCACACAGAAAACACTGATCCTCGATGACTCTTGGTTTATACATGACCTTCTAGGATTTAACTACATGACATTAGTCAATTGCAGTTTGAGTTTTTCACCTTTCCAAGAACAGTTACCTGAACTTTGGAGACTTATACGTTCTGTCAATCCACGTTACATTACATCTGATCCAATTCTTGTAAGAATGGTAGAATTTTATTGTATGACCTCAAACCACGAATACAATTATGCACGTATTGTTACAGAAAGGATGATAATCCACAATTGCTCTGATAAATTCTCTTTGACTGAAACTATTTATCCAGAAGACGCAGTAGTGTATAACGTGTACACGGCGGTGAATATCCTGGCCCATGCTCTGCATGAGATGACTCTGTTTCAGGGAAGGAGTCATAGTGGAAACACAAGTTTAGGGGATATAAAAAAGGTAAGTAAATAATAGGGATGAAGTTGGAGATGATAACATTGAATTAGACATGAGCAAACCTTTTGATATTTGGTTAGTTTCAGGTTTGCCAAGTTTTTCAAAAGGTTCAGTTCAGACCAAATCAATGCTACCTGGACCAAAGTTGCTCCAATTGCCCTAAAGATCAGTATACAGTATAACACCACCGAGTCTCCTGGCACTAGGATTTTGTAGGAAAATTGTGATTTTTTTTCTTTTTCTCTCCCCCTCCCTATGCTATTGAATGCAATGACAGCACATAGAGATGAGTGAAGTTTCAAAAAATTTGATTCGGCAACTCTGCCGAATTTCACTAAGAAATTTGATTTGATCTGAATTAATTACCCACAACTCACTATCAATCAGGTGTATACAGGCCACTTTGCCTTAGGGTACGGCCACGCCTTTCATTTAATATTGAACACCACACTGTATAGTCCTTCTTCATTGTTGATGGCCACGTGACACCTTTAAACAGCGGCTGTTGCTGGTATGGGGTTTGTCTGGTTATGTGAGGGCACAATATGCCAATTATTGCTGTTCTGGCCTGCAATCTCCTGCAGGTTATTTGACAGTAAACACAGAATATAAATCAGCTCTGGCATACCCACTTCTCCACCCCAGCGCTCTCCTGCCCTACAGGTGGGTGCTCTTCTTCTGCCATCTGCTGTTCCTTCTTTTCCACATCATCTAATATTGATGAGAGTATGCCATCAGGGACATCCAGCATATTGCAGACTTTACTAGGACATAGAGACCAAGAAGGATGATTTGGAAAAAGTAAAGTAAGCAAAAAGATGAGGATGGTCAACATTAAGATCTGTCCCACCTAAGGGGTGCAGACTGGGTGGTACCGGAATAATAAAGTCTTCCATCTTATTGGTATTGAATTACATTTACGGCTGATATAGAAATAAGTAAATGTGTGAATGAATAAATAAAACTGATGCAGATTAAGTCTCCCTACACTATCCCTGTAGTTTCACTGAACTCTCCTTGTAGTCTCCCTGCGCTCTCCCTCTAGTCTCCCTGCGCTCTCCCTGCAGTCTCCCTGCAGTCTCCCTGCAGTCTCCCTGCACTCTCCCTCTTCAATATTCTTTTATTAATCATTTTTAGCAACACCGTTCCTAGCACATGAGCGCCTGCCATGTCTCTCCCTCCTTGCTCAGCTCACAGGACAATGGTGGAGATTTGGGCGGTATGAAGCTTTCATAGGGCTGTGACATCACAGTGGCTGGCTATCTGCTGATTGGCTGGCTGCACAGCATTATGGGTGATCTCACGATCTCACGGCTTCTTACTTTCACTTTGTAACGTGCAACTGCCATTTTAGGAACAACTGATTCATTACCACGAAGCGTAAGGAAATTCAGATTCGCTTAGAATCTATGTTTTCTAATACTTTGGACTGAATTCCACTTCGAATGCTTCGCTCAACACTAACATCAGTAAAGCCTCATTCACACGTCCGTGTCTGTGATGTAATCCATAATAAGATGGTCGGTCAATCATGCGTGAAGAATCCGTGTTTGGTCCTTGTGTCAGTTTTTTGCTCTCCATTTGTCATCCGTGGCTCACGGACAATGTACAGTTCAAAATTAATTTTCACTGCATCTCCTCCTAAAGGTCCATGAAACATGGATGGCATCTCATGTTGCCCCCGTGTTTTCCACAGATCCGTAGACTATAATGGACTTGTTTGATCTGTGAGCATGGACAAAACATAGCTGAAGCCCCAGACCCACGGACCATGCTAAAACACTGATGTGTGACTACACCTATTAAAGTGAATGGATACGTGTGCCATCCGCGGAGAACACGGCCAGAACATGTCCGTGAATCACTGATGTGTGAATGAGGCTTAACACTGACGTACATAGCTATGGGTAAACTCAGGTCTGACGGCGTTAACATACAGCCTGTTTAATATCACACCGCGCCGGCACATGTTCTGCTTTTTAATATTCCAAAGCTTCCAAAAATTGTCCCTTATCAGGAGCAGATGATGTTTAAACACACATGGTGCATCGGGGTAAAAAAAAAAAGTGGCTTGAATGCTGCCCCTTCTACTCACATACACTACAAGACCCACCACTCCACTTTTCGAAAGTACAGTATGCTATATAAATTTTTGCATTTAAAATCTTGCTTACCTGGCCACAAATCAATCCCATCCCACCTGCCTCTCCAGAGCGCAGAAAAATGAAATTTGGGCAAAAGCATGGAAGTATGCCACATTTGCGGACTGATGAGTCAAATTTTGTATAAAGCAATGCATCGTGGGTGACGCTAGGGAGGCTCGCCCCCGTTTGCCTTTGGCTGCTCCCCCCCGACACCGGATGTTTTTATCCGTGCATGGGAAAAAGCAGCAGTGGCAGTGCGGGGACCAAAAGCGGCTAAGGGAGTATATTCAGCGTGGGGGTCCGGCATATGGGGGGGATTTTGTTAGGATTGGATAACCCCTATAAACATGATAATGAACGCGACCACAGATGCTGGTTACACAAAAATAAATTGACATACACCCAGCCAGGGGCTGCAGCTTTTGTGCTGTACAGCGCAGAGCCCTCTGGTGGATGGTGGAGCTATTAGCGGGCTCAAATAGACCAGCCACAGCACTACGTAATGCGGACTAGCCTGCGATACAGCACAACAGATTACAATCTTATTCCAGGCTATAATAATTCTCTCCACCAACAACTGGTTAAACAGCATGTGCTTATAGTGTTTCTCTTGAATACACCAGCCTGGCTTGAAATAGTTGTGAAGCTTCTCAACTCTCAGGTGTGAACTGACACTTTAATTGTGAAGTCCTTGTTAAGAGCAGTTAACAACACTGGTGGCCTGACACAAACAGCAAACCTAACTCACTAACTACAGGCCTGGTCTCAGTCTCTAGGATCCTTGGCACCAAAACTTTTTGAGATGCGGGCACGATTAGCCTTATCCACCACGGTCCGCTTTGTGTAAGCTGGTGACTGTGGCTGGAACAAGGGTTTCTCCAACCAGAGTGCGGTACCGCAATGTCTGTGGCTTTACTCCTCAGCTCCGATCTGAGTTCCTGGCAGCAATTCTCCTTCCTCTGGAGAAGATCAGGGTAATGGATATGATCAGATTCCCTTGGCAGCAGCTCTGTTCCCTGAAGGATGCTCTCACGCTTGGATGTCAAAGGATTCTCCTCATATAGCTCCTGGATGCCTCTTACAAGCTCACCCTAAGATGGCTGCTCCTTCCTTCCCAAACTTTGTAACTTCACCCCCTGAGAGTTTTCAACATCAGATAAATCTAGAAATGCAGTCTGTTAGCTGTGCTTAGGAAACAGCGGCCTCTTGTGGCCAAACAGCAGAATGTCAGTCCAAATAATTTCACTTCATTTACACGAATACAGTTTTCACAAAATGAGTGCTGTTCCCCCATCTCACACAGCAACTGCACCGCCAGTAACTTGGCCAGGTGGAAGTTCAGAGTGCACATAAGCTAATTGCTGGTTGAGATTAATTTCCTCAAGGCCATACATTCCATTATGGAGGTCTCACACTAAAGGAGGAGCAGCTGATACTGATGACAAGAACTGCTTGGGATGCGGGTTAGCGGTCACAAAGAAGACCAGGAGAAGGAGGAGAGACTTGTTCTGGGCAGTTCTATTCTCACACAGGATCTGGTGATGCCGCCTCATGTGCTGCAGTAGAGCACTGTTGGTACCTATGTTTATGTGTGAACACCCATGGCTTTTTCAACCTTTTGAGTCTGCACAAATTTTTGGCATTAATGACCAAACCTCAGTTTTTAAATCTGACACGTCGAACTTTACAATATGTGGCAGGGGTGTTGCTAGGCTAAAAACCTCGGGGACTGTGCCCCTGATGTTTTGTCCCTGACCCCAAATGTATTGCCTGCCAGCTAGATACAACTGTAAGTCCTCAGGACGGCAATACAATTAAATCTAATGCACTGCAAGAGCTGAAGGACCTGTGATGACATCACAATCATGTGATCAGTGATAAAGGCAGTGGTTGAGAAGGACCTGGGACAATGTCACCATCATGTGACCAGTGCAGGATAGGATGGTGCTCAGCAATGAAGAGAAGTCCTGGGGAAGAAGATGTGGTGAGGTCTGCTGCATGAGGAGAGGTAAGTGAAGGAAGGGACAGAGCAATGCTGGGAATTGTGGTTATTTAACGGTGACTGTATGTTAGGGCTGAAGGGAGGGATGTTATTTACATGGGGCTGTGTGTTAGAGAGGGGGGAGTGATGCTATTTACATGGGACTGAATGTTGAGGGGTGATGTTATTTACATGAGACTGCATGTTGCAGGTGGCTGGGGCATTAGGATGTTATTTACATGGGACTGTGTTTTATAGGTGGCTGGGGAGGGGATGAGGTTATTTAAATGGGACTCTATGTTGGGGGGGCTGAGGGAGGGAGTGATCTTATTTATACGGGACTGTGTGGTAAGGGAGGGGTGATGTTTTTTTTACATGGAACTGTATGTTCAAGGCAGCTGTGGGAGGGAGTGATGTTATTTACATGGGACTGTATGATGATGGTGCCTGTGGGAGGGAGTGATGTTATTTAAATGGGATTGAATATTGAGGGGGGCAATGTTATTTACATGGGACTGTGTATTGGAGGGACTGAAGGGAGGGGAGTGATGTTATTTACATGGGACTGTATTTTGGAGGGGGCTGTAGATAGAGAGGTATGCTATTTACATAGGACTGGATATTAGAAGATGCTGGAAAGATCGTGTGATGTTATTTACATAGGACTGGTGGAGGGGTTGAGAAGAATTATAATTTCTGAGGACACTAAAGGGTGAAATATAACTTTAGAGGGAAATGCAGGGGGCATTATAAATACTGGGGGCACTTCAGGGTATGCATTATAACACATTATAACAGTAGGGGCAGTATAAATACTGGGGGCACTTCAGGGCGAGCATTATAACAGTAGGGGCAGTATAAATGCTGTTGGCACTTCAGGGCAAGCATTATAACAGAAGGGGGCGATATAATTACTGGTGGCACTTCAGGGCGAGCATTATAACAATAGGGGCAGTATAAATACTGGGGGCACTTCAGGGCAAGCATTATAACAGTAGGGGGCAATATAACTACTGATGGCACTTCAGGGCGAGCATTATAACAGTAGGGGGCAGTGTAAATACTGGGGGAACTTCAGGGTATGCGTTATTACAGTAGGGGGCAGCATACATACTGGGGGCACTTCAGCGTGAGCATTATAACAGTAGGGGCAGTATAAATACTGGGGGCAATTCAGGGCAAGCATTATTACAGTAGGGGGCAATATAAATACTGGGGGCACTTCAGCGTGAGTATTATAACAGTATGGGGCAGCATAAATACTGGGGGCACTTCAGGGCGAGCATTATTACAGCAAGGGGCAGCATAAATACTGGGGGCACTTTAGGGGTAGCATTATAACCGTAGGGGCAGCATAAATACTGGGGGAACTTCAGGGTATGCATTATTGTAGCAGGGGCAGTATAAATATTGGGGGCACTTTATGTGGCAGGCGCAGCACTATGAAGTGCCTTTTGTGCTGTGGCATTAGAAGAATTTTGATATCTCTGACTTTTAGTCCAACCAGACTGTTACTGTCACGGAAGGTGTACAGGAAACAAGACAATGCAAAAGAATCTATGACTCACTGGATCCAAAACTAAGGAACAAAAGGGAGACCCCTGCATGAGACCTGGCACTCTCCCTGACTGCTCAGCCTATGCGAACACCCCAAAGGTGGATGATCGCATATCCCCGTACCTCGACTATATAATACCTGAACACCCTACAATAGTGAGGGGACACGACCACCGGCTCCCTACACTAGACACGGAGGGAGTCAGGGTCATCTGGGATCCAGCAAACAGAAAATCACTAATGAATGTACAGCACTTATCTTGTAGAAGACTGGGAAATAGGAACAGCATGCACACACACTCCAGGAAGTTGTATAAGCCGCACACTAATGCATTATGGGGAGGAATTTAAAGGGATGCAATCAGTCCAACTACATGACAGCTGAGAGAGACTAACGAGATGAGGAACTGAAAACCAAAACAAAGAAAACTCAAGGAGGAGGTTCTGAAAGGCTTCTGTCAGAGCTTCTCAGCTGTCTGGTTGTGACAGTACCCCTCCCTCTACGAGTGGACTCCGGACACTCAGAGCCCACCTTCTCAGGATGGGACCTATGGAAAGCCCTGATGAGACGAGTGGCCTTAATGTCCGTCACTGGGACCCACATCCTCTCCTCAGGACCATAACCCTCCCAATGAACGAGGTACTGGAGAGAACCGCAGACAAGACGAGAATCCACAATCCTAGAGACCTGAAATTCAAGATTCCCATCAACCATAATCGGAGGAGGAGGCAAAGGCGAGGGTACAATGGGTTCAACATAAGGTTTCAATAAGGACTTATGAAAAACATTATGGATCTTCCAAGTCTGAGGAAGATCAAGACGGTAGGCAACAGAATTGATGACAGACAGGATCTTGTAAGGCCCAATAAATCTAGGACCCAACTTCCAGGAGGGAACCTTCAATTTGATATTCTTGGTAGACAACCACACCAGATCACCAACATTCAGGTCCGGACCAGGCACACGTCTCTTATCTGCCACACGCTTATATCTCTCACTCATGCTCTTTAGATTATCCTGAATCTTTTGCCAAATAGATGACAAAGACGAGGAGAATCTGTCCTCATCAGGTAAACCAGAAGACCCCTCTCCCGAGAAAGTCCCAAACTGCGGATGAAACCCATATGCCCCAAAAAATGGTGACTTATCAGAGGACTCCTGACGACGGTTATTTAAAGCAAACTCAGCAAGGGACAAAAAAGAACACCAATCCTCCTGATTCTCCGCCACAAAACAGCGCAGATATGTCTCCAGATTCTGATTGACGCGCTCTGTCTGGCCATTCGACTGTGGGTGGAAAGCAGAAGAGAATGACAACCGAACCCCCAAGCGAGAACAGAAAGCCTTCCAGAATCTGGAAACAAACTGCGTGCCCCTATCAGAGACTATGTCTGAAGGAATACCATGCAATTTGACAATATGGTCAATAAATGCCTGCACCAGCGTCTTAGCATTGGGCAAACCAGGAAAAGGGATGAAATGCACCATTTTGCTAAAACGGTCCACCACCACCAGAATCACTGTCTTCCCCGAGGAACGAGGCAAGTCCGTTATGAAGTCCATGGACAGATGTGTCCAAGGACGGGAAGGAATGGGTAAGGGAAGGAGAGGACCTGATGGCCGTGAATGAGGGACTTTGGCACGAGCGCAAGTCTCGCAGGCTGCCACAAAACCCTCAACCGACTTACGAAGCGCAGGCCACCAGAATCTCCGAGCGATGAGATCCAGTGTGGCTCTTGCCCCCGGGTGCCCAGCAAGGACCGTATCGTGGTGTTCCTTAAAAATCTTGTGTCTTAAAGCGAGAGGCACAAACAACCTCCCAGGAGGACAAAGATCAGGAGCCTCCGACTGGGCTGCCTGCACCTCTGCCTCCAATTCAGGAAAAAGAGCAGAGACCACCACACCTTCAGCCAAAATGGGACCCGGGTCTTCAAAATTCCCACCTCCCGGAAAACAACGTGACAGGGCATCTGCCTTCACATTCTTAACCCCAGGGCGGAACGTGACAACAAAATTAAACCTTGAAAAGAACAAAGACCATCTGGCCTGTCTCGGGTTCAGACGCTTGGCTGACTCCAAGTAGGCCAGATTTTTATGGTCAGTAAACACGGTAATAGGGTGTCTGGCTCCCTCTAGCCAATGGCGCTATTCCTCAAAAGTCAACTTGATGGCCAACAATTTCCTCTCTCCCACATCGTAATTTCTCTCTGCGGAGGAGAGTTTCTTCGAGAAAAAGGCACACGGTCGCCATTTAGCAGGAGAGGAACCCTGAGACAAGACCGCACCCACACCCACCTCAGAAGCATCAACCTCAACTATGAAGGGTAAAGAAATATCAGGTTGTACCAGGATGGGAGCGGAAGCAAAACTCTCCTTGATAATAGAAAAGGCCTTACGCGCCTCTACCGACCAGGAAGAAAAATCTACCCCCTTTCTGGTCATATCAGTGAGTGGTTTAACAACAGAGGAATAATTCAAAATAAACTTCCTGTAATAATTGGCAAAGCCCAAAAAACACATCAGCGCCTTCTGATTCTCAGGAAGCTCCCACTCAAGCACAGCGCGGACCTTCTCGGGGTCCATGCGAAAACCAGAAGCGGAGAGAAGAAACCCCAGAAATTGAATTTCTGGAACCGCAAACACACATTTTTCCAGTTTCGCGTATAATTTATTCTCCCGCAGGATGAGCAAGACCTGACGTAAGTGTTCCTTATGAGTTTTGAAATTAGGAGAAAAAATCTAAATGTCATCCAAATACACTAATACAAATTTTCCCATTAAATGATAAAAAATGCTGTTCACGAAATGCTGAAAAACGGCTGAGGCATTCATCAAACCAAAAGGCATAACCAAATTCTCAAAATGGCCCTCAGGGGTATTGAAGGCCGTCTTCCATTCGTCTCCTTCTCTGACCCTGACCAGGTTGTATGCCCCTCTTAGGTCTAATTTGGAAAAGACTTTAGCCCCAACAACCTGGTTAAACAGGTCCGGGATCAGAGGAAGCGGATAAGGGTCACGAATAGTGATACTGTTCAGCTCCCTGAAATCCAGACAAGGTCTTAAAGAACCATCTTTTTTCTTAACAAAGAAAAAACCAGAGGCAACAGGTGACTTCGAGGGTCGTATGTGTCCTTTTCTCAGACTCTCAGAGATATAAGCACGCATAGCGACCCTCTCAGGTTGGGAAAGATTGTATAAACGAGATTTAGGCAGTTTGGCGCCTGGGATGAGATTAATAGGGCAATCGTACTCCCTGTGCGGGGGCAAATCCTGAACTCCACTCTCAGAGAAGACATCTGAAAATTCAGAGAGGAAAGGTGGTACAGTCTTAGTAGAAACCTCAGAAACAGATGTCGTGAGGCAATTCTCTCTGCAAAAGTCACTCCAACCATTTATTTGCCTCGCTTGCCAATCAATGGTGGGGTTATGTTTAGTGAGCCAGGGTAGCCCCAACACTAGAGGAGTAGGCAACCCGTTTAGGACGAAACATGACACATCCTCAACATGAGTATCACTCACAATCAAACGGATATTGTGAACTATGCCCTTTAACGATTTCTGAGAAAGTGGAGCGGAATCAATAGCAAAAACAGGAATATCCTTTCCCAAAGTGCATACCTGGAAACCATGAGTTATTGCAAATTGATTATCAATGAGATTGACAGGTGCTCCACTATCCACAAAAATCTCACAAAAAAATGCTCTTACTCTCTAGCGCCACCCTAGCAGGCAGGACAAAACGGGAACTACAAGCAAACGGAAAACCTTCAATTTCCGCCTCAACCCTGCCGATAGTAACAGACGGAACATTTTTAATAGATTTTTTCCTTTTTGTTTCTTTATTACTCCCAGAAAACTGCCTGAATCTCCTAGAGGGACAAACATTTGCCAAATGATTTATACCTCCACAACAAAAACAAACCCTCCCATGCGGGCTGAATCTTCTATTGTCAGAGGCAATCAACCCCAGCTGCATGGGCTCCTGCTCAGAAGGGGCTGACAGCGACTGAGACCCCTGCGCACAGAAAGAGACCGCTGCACTGTCCCGGGACTGAGTATGACAGGAAGGAGAGATCTCTCCTCTCTCTCTAAGACGCCTGTCAATACGAACGGCCTGAGACATAGCAGAGTCTAAGGAGATAGGCCTCTCATGAAAGGCAAATGCATCTTTCAATCCCTCTGAAAGACCATGGCAAAATTGACTTCGGAGTGCAGCATCATTCCAACCAGCATCAGCTGCCCATCTCCGAAATTCTGAGCAGTATATCTCTGCGGATTGTTTACCCTGGCATAACAGACGTAGTCTAGACTCAGCCAGAGCAATACGATCCGGATCATCATATATCTGACCCAGGGCTAAAAATAATTCATCCACTGAACGGAGGGGCCGTGCCCCGTCCGGCAGCGAAAAGGCCCAGGACTGAGCGTTACCCCTGAGCAGCGATATAATGATCCCCACCCTCCGTTCCTCATCACCAGAGGAATGGGGAAGAAGGCGAAAATGGAGTTTGCAAGCCTCTCTAAAACGCACAAAATTCTCACTACCCCCGGAGAACGTATCCGGGAGCGAGATCTTAGGCTCAGAACAAACTCCATGAACGCAAGCTGAACCGGTCACTTGAAACTGAGAAAAAGTCTTACGGAGATCAGCTACCTCCAATGAAAGACCCTGGAAGCGTTCAGCCAAAAGTGAAACCGGATCCATGCTTGAGACAGTTTTGGCGGCTTATAATGTCACGGAAGGTGTACAGGAAACAAGACAATGCAAAATAATCTATGACTCACTGGATCCAAAACTAAGGAACAAAAGGGAGACCCCTGCATGAGACCTGGCACTCTCCCTGACTGCTCAGCCTATGTGAACACCCCAAAGGTGGATGATCGCATATCCCCGTACCTCGACTATATAATACCTGAACACCCTACAATAGTGAGGGGACACGACCACCGGCTCCCTACACTAGACACGGAGGGAGTCAGGGTCATCTGGGATCCAGCAAACAGAAAATCACAAATGAATGTACAGCACTTATCTTGTAGAAGACTGGGAAATAGGAACAGCATGCACACACACTCCAGGAAGTTGTATAAGCTGCACACTAATGCATTATGGGGAGGAATTTAAAGGGATGCAATCAGTCCAACTACATGACAGCTGAGAGAGACTAACGAGATGAGGAACTGAAAACCAAAACAAAGAAAACTCAAGGAGGAGGTTCTGAAAGGCTTCTGTCAGAGCTTCTCAGCTGTCTGGTTGTGACAGTTACTATGTAATTCCTTTAGCGCCGTTCTATGGAAACAGTAGGTTTAAAGAGCACACCAAATGCTTGAAATAACTTCTTTATTAATTTAAACTTTTCTTCATATATAACAATGTTGCCTCCGCAGCAGATAGTCCATGTACATAACACGTGTTGAAAAGATATCACAAAATGGCGGTATGCAGGGGATGGCTGGCAGCCTTAGTCCTGGGGGGCAAATCCAGTCAAGTGGCCCATTTTTAGCCCCACTCATTATTAAAAGCCCCTTCTACATATAATAGGCCACCCCAACAAACACTGTACAGCTGACATTCTATAGTTGTGGCCTGTCTCTGCACATCATACAGAGAGGGGGGCCCGTCCTGGCTGCACTGCCTGCTTCACATTATACAATAGACAGCCGGCTACAGCCATGAAGCTCCTCCGCTCTCCTCCCTCCCCAGATCCTGCTCAAGGCCTGTGGTTCCCCCCACCATCTGCCACCCGCCCGTGGCCTGCTGCCCCCTTTGGCCGTCCTCACCCAGCTCTGAATCCTCCTTCTGCAAATGGCAGGGAGGGGGGAGCAGGAGCATCTCCTCTCCTACATAGCGCCACATACCTCTTCATCCAGTGATGTCACCTTTGTTGTAGATGTTCTCTTTCCTCATCTTCTCCATTCAGACCAGACCGCCATGATGATTTTTCAGCCATCTCCCGTCTCTGCAGAGATTGACAAACAGACATTAGTTTCCTGCCACCCCCAATACTATACTGCAGAAACAGTCCTCCTGGAAATACTGCTACCACACAGATAGTGCCCCCAATACTGTGCACGCTGTGCCCCCAATACTATACTGCAGAAACAGTCCCCCTGGAAATACTACTACCACACAGATAGTGCCCCCAATACTGTGCACGCTGTGCCCCCAATACTATACTGCAGAAACAGTCCTCCTGGAAATACTACCACACAGATAGTGCCCCCAATACTGTGCCCGCTGTGCCCCCAATACTATACTGCAGAAACAGTCCTCCTGGAAATACTACTACCACACAGATAGTGCCCCCAATACTGTGCACGCTGTGCCCCCAATACTATACTGCAGAAACAGTCCTCCTGGAAATACTACTACCACACAGATAGTGCCCCCAATACTATACTGCAGAAACAGTCCTGGAAATACTACTACCACACAGATAGTGCCCCCAATACTGTGTCCGCTGTGCCCCCAATACTATACTGCAGAAACAGTCCCTCTGGAAATACTACTACCACACAGATAGTGCCCCAAATACTGTGCACGCTGTGCCCCCAATACTATACTGCAGAAACAGTCCTCCTGGAAATACTACTACCACACAGATAGTGCCCCCAATACTGTGCCCGCTGTGCCCCAATACTATACTGCAGAAACAGTCCTCCTGGAAATACTACTACCACACAGATAGTGCCCCCAATACTGTGCACGCTGTGCCCCCAATACTATACTGCATAAACAGTCCTCCTGGAAATACTACTACCACACAGATAGTGCCCCCAATACTATACTGCAGAAACAGTCCTCCTGGAAATACTACTACCACACATATAGTGCCCCCAATACTGTGTCCGCTGTGCCCCCAATACTATACTGCAGAAACAGTCCCCCTGGGAATACTACTACCACACAGATAGTGCCCCCTTCAACAATTATTGTCACACAGTGCTCTAAAAAATAACTGCGCCCAGACACTGATAGTATAAAGATAATGTCCCCCAAAAATAATTGTGCTAAGCTGATACTGTGCCAGGGTACCCTCCAAAGTAACAGTGCTCCCCAAAATCCCACCAATAGAAATAATTCTCTGCCAGAGCACACTAAGTAGTAATAATGCCCCTATAGTGCCCATACTAGTAATCATGTTCCTCATAGCCCCCCAGTAGTAGTAAAGTTCTGCATAATACCCCCTAGTAGTAATAGTTCTCCCTATAATATGACAGTACATGAAATACCCCCGCTTAGTGCCCGCAGTTGAGCTAATGTCCCCATAATGTATGCCAGTATAAAATACCCCTATATAGTGCCCCAGTAAATGCCCTCATACTGCTTCTCTCCCTTCCTCATAGTGTCCCCCATAATATGCCAGTAAAAAAATGCAGCTTTTTAGTGCCCCCAGCAGATGCTCCTATAGTGCTCCTCTCCCCCATAATGTGCCAGTAAGAAATACCCCTTCTTAGTGCCACCAGATGCCCCAATAGTGCTCCACTCCCCTATAGTGCCCCCAAGTAATGCCCCATAGTGCCGCTCTCCCCTATAGTGCCTCCCATAATGTGCCAGTGAAAAATGCCCCCTTAGTGCCACCAGATGCCATAGTGCCCCCCATAATGTGCCAATAAAAAGGCCCCTTTAGAGCCCTCACTTCCCCATAGTACCCCCAAATAATGCCCCTATAGTGCCAACAGATGCCCTATAGTGCCGCTCTCCCCTATAGTGCTCCCCATAATGTGCCAATAAAAAAAGCCCCCTTAGAGCCCCCAGAGTGCTCCTCTCCCCATGGTGCCCCCCCATAATGTGCCAGTAAGAAATGCCCCCATAGTGCCCCCCCAAAAATGGCAAGAAATAAATGCCCCCAGAATGCCACCACAAAAAAAAATAGGGCTGTAAGAAATGCCAGATGCCCCCATAGAGCCAGCTCTACCCGCAAAGAAAAAAACAAAAACAAAAAACACTAATACTTACCTCGATCAGCAGCGATGTGATGCAGGCCTCTTCCGGCCTGTGTCCTCCGCTGTGTGCTACCCGGCTCAGGCGGCGTGATGATAATGACGTCATCGCGCCGCCTGAGCCGGCCTCTGATAGGCTGCAGGCATTAGTGCCTGTGGCCTATCAGAAGAACAGGGAAGGGAGACGCCTCTCCCTCCCCTGCCCCGCCGCAGCACAGCCATCTGTATCGCTGTCCTGAGGATGGCGATACAGATGAATATGGAGATGAGCGCTTCCACAATGGAAGCGCTCATCTCCTACTGCCCGGCGCCGCAATTACATCCAGGGCCGTGCCACCTGTGGTGATCGACGGTGCGGCCCTGAGGAATAAAATACATAAAAAAAAAAAATTGTTAACCCTTTCATGACCAAGGGTCATTGATGCCCCAGTGTCGAGATCAAAATTTGTCACTTTATGTGGTGATAGCTTTGGAACACTTTCATTTATCCAAGCCATTCTGAGACTGTTTTCTCGTGACACATTGTACTTCATGATAGTCATAAATTTTAATCCCAAATTTATGAAAAAATCCCAAATTTACCAAAAATTTTCAAAATTTCGCAATTTTCAAAATTTCTATTTCTCTGCTTCTAAAACAGAAAGGGATACCTCATAAAATATTTATTATTTAACATTCCCCATATGTCTACTTTATGTTGGCATCATTTTGGAAATGTCATTTTATTTTTTTCGAATATGCTATTATTGTGTTAAAGTGAAATAAGTAAAAAAAAGTGTACATCGGGGCAACAGGACACATTACCTGATTTCAGGCTTTGATCTGCAGAGCGCATATCAGAGCTTGATACAGGCATTTTTTCACTGCCGCGATCCGATTGGTTAATCTGCACAGACTAACCAATTGGATCGATTGCCGGCAAGGGACCACTCTGATTGGTCCCTTGCCGGCCTTACTGCACTGTATGCTGTCCGTGACAGCAGCAGGACAGGGGCAGAAGTTTTAATACAAGCGTTTTGCAGCGCCTGGATTAACCCCTTAAGGACACAGCCTTTTTACACCTTAGGACCAGGCCATTTTTTGAAAATCTGACCAGAGTCCCTTTAAGTGCTGATAACTTTAAAACGGTTTGACTTATCCAGGCCGTTCTGAGATTGTTTTTTCGTCACATATTGTACTTCATGACACTGGTAAAATGGAGTAAAAAAAAAAAATTTTTTTGCACCAAAAAATACCTAATTTAACAAAAATTTGAAAAAAATTTGCAAATTTCAAAGTTTCAGTTTCTCTACTTCTGTAATACATAGTAATACCCCCAAAAATTGTGATGACTTTACATTCCCCATATGTCTACTTCATGTTTGAATTGTTTTGGGAATGATATTTTATTTTTTGGGGATGTTATAAGGCTTAGAAGTTTAGAAGCAAATCTTGAAATTTTTCCGAAATTTACAAAAACTCAATTTCTAGGGACCAGTTCAGGTCTCAAGTCACTTTGCGAGGCTTACATAATAGAAACCACCCAAAAATGACCCCATCTAAGAAACTACACCCCTCAAGGTATTCAAAACTGATTTTGCATACGTTGTTAACCCTTTAGGTGTTGCACAAGAGTTATTGGCAAATAGGGAGGAAATTTGAGAATTTCATTTTTTTGTCTAATTTTTCATTTTAACCCATTTTTTCCACTAACAAACCAAGGGTTAACAGCCAAACAAGACTGTATCTTTATTGCCCTGACTCTGCCATTTACAGAAACACCCAATATGTGGCCGTAAACTACTGTACGGCCACACAGCGGGGCGTAGAGTGAAAGGTGCGCCGTTTGGTTTTTGGAAGGCTGATTTTTATGGACTGGTTTATTTACACCATGTCCCATTTGAAGCCCCCTGATGCACCCCTAGAGGAGAAACTCCCTAAAAGTGACCCCATCTAAGAAACTACACCCCTCAAGGTATTCAAAACTGATTTTACATACGTCGTTAACCCTTTAGGTGTTGCACAAGAGTTATTGGCAAATGGCGATGAAATTTGAGAATTTCATTTTTTTGCCTAATTTTCCATTTTAACCCATTTTTTCCACTAACAAAGCAAGGGTTAACAGCCAAACAAGACTGTATCTTTATTGCCCTGACTCTGCTGTTTACAGAAACACCCCATATGTGGCCGTAAACTACTGTACGGGCACACAGCGGGGCGTAGAGTGAAAGGTGCGCCGTTTGGTTTTTGGAGGGCTGAGATTGCTGGACTGTTTTTTTGACACCATGTCCCATTTGAAGCCCCCCTGATGCACCCCTAGATTATAAACTCCATAAAAGTGACCCCATCTAAGAAACTACACCCCTCAAGGTATTCAAAACAGATTTTACAAACTTTGTTAACCCTTTAGGTGTTGCACAAGATTTAATGGAAAATAGAGATACAATTTCAAAATTTCACTTTTTTGGCAGATTTTCCATTTTAATATTTTTTTTCCAGTTACAAAGCAAGGGTTAACAGCCAAACAAAACTCATTATTTATGGCCCTAATTCTGTAGTTTACAGAAAGACCCCATATGTGGTCGTAAACGGCTGTACGGGCACACGGCAGGGCGCAGAAGGAAAGGAACACCATATGGTTTTTGGAAGGCATATTTTGCTGGACTGGTTTTTTTGACACCATGTCCCATTTGAAGCCCCCCTGATGCACCCCTAGAGTAGAAACTCCAAAAAAGTGACCCCATTTTAGAAACTACGGGATAGGGTGGCAGTTTTGTTGGTACTAGTTTAGGGTACATATGATTTTTGGTTGCTCTATATTACACTTTTTGTGCGGCAAGGTAACAAGAAATAGCTTTTTTGGCACCGTTTTTTTTTTTGTTATTTACAACATTCATCTGACAGGTTAGATCATGTGGTAATTTTATAGAGCAGGTTGTCACGGACGCGGAGATACCTAATATGTATACAATTTTTTTTATTTATGTAAGTTTTACACAATGATTTCATTTTTAAAACCAAAAAAATGTTTTAGTGTCTCCATAGTCTAAGAGCCATAGTTTTTTCAGTTTTTGGGCGATTATCTTAAGTAGGGTCTCATTTTTTGCGGGATGAGATGACGGTTTGATTGGCATCTATTTTGGGGTGCAAATGACTTTTTGATTGCTTGCTATTACACTTTTTGTGACGTAAGATGACAAAAAATGGCTTTTTTTACACCGTTTTTATTTTTATTTTTTTACGGTGGTCATCTGAGGGGTTAGATCATGTGATATTTTTATAGAGCCGGGCGATACGGACGCGGCGATACCTAATATGTATACTTTTTTTTTATTTATGTAAGTTTTACACAATGATTTCATTTTTGAAACAAAAAAAATCATGTTTTAGTGTTTCCATAGTCTAAGAGCCATAGTTTTTTCAGTTTTTGGGCGATTATCTTGGGTAGGGTATGATTTTTGCGGGATGAGATGACTGTTTGATTGTTACAATTTTGGCGTACATGCGACTTTTTTGATCACTTTTATTACCTTTTTTGGGAAGTAAGGTGGGCAAAATTTCAATTCCATCATAGTTTTTTATTTTTTATTTTTATGGTGTTCACCGTTCGGGTAAAGTAACATGACCGTTTTATAGATCAGGTCGTTACGGACGCGGCGATACCAAACATGTGTAGGGAATTTTATTTTTTTCATTTTTTATCAGTGATAAATGTGTTTTTTTATTTTTACTTTTTTTTCACTTTTATTCACTTTTTTTTGACCCAGACCCACTTGGTTCTTGAAGATCCAGTGGGTCTGATGTCTGTATAATACAGTACAGTACAATATATATTGTTCTGTACTGTATTTTACTTACACTGAACAGATCTATGCCTTTCAGCACAGATCTGTTCAGCACCATGGACAGCAGGACGCCTGAGAGGCGTCCTGTTGCCATGGGAACCTTCCCCGTCTGCTCAGTACTGCTCAGAACTTCGCAGACGGGGAAGGGTAAGGAGGGGATCTCTCGGGGGGCTCTCTGGGGGCTCTCTCCCTCCCCATCGGGGGGCTGCAAAGGCACAGCAGCCCCCCGATGGGAGAGGGAGGGAGCTCCCTGCGCTGTTAACCTTTTCCATACAGCGGTCCGTACGGACCGCTGTATGGAAAGGGTTAAACGGCTGACATCGCATCGCAGATGTCAGCCGTTTATACCAGGGTGCCAGCAATGTGCTGGCACCCTGGTATCCCCACTAGACGCCAACGATTATACAAGGGGAGGCGGGCGGGGGATCGCGATCCCGCCTGCCGCACCGCCCGCCTCCCGCACCGCCCACACCGCCCGCAACCCTCCCCCTGCACCTCCCGCCACCATAAAAATCATTCGGGGGTGCAGGGGGGGGTGAATAAAACTTTTTTTTGGGCATATAAAGTTTCTGATCCCCGCGGTCAGGGACTGCGGGGACCAGAAACTTCAGAAATCGCAGCAAACCGCAGGTCTGAATTGACCTGCGGTTTGCCGCGATCGCCGACATGGGGGGGTCACGGGACCCCCCCGCGCATTTAGCCTAGGTGCCTGCTCAATGATTTGAGCAGGCACCGGGTTCCGATCACTGCCAGCCGCACGGCAGTGATCGAAAATACACAGGGCGTACATGTACGCCCTGTGTCCTTAAGTACCAGGGCACAAGGGCGTACCTGTACGCCCTATGTCCTTAAGAGGTTAAAGAACTGCCATGACGTCTATACACGTGCTAGCTGCAATATATTTCTCTCTTCAGTATCTGTTCTCTCACTTTAGGTTATTTAAGATCTCTCTGAGAAGTATATCTGAGGTTTAACAGTTCTACTAGCTAAACTGGGTTTCGGTATGCAGTAACTATTTGCAGATTGGTTAAGTATGATCTGGTATGGTTGTATGCAATTTGGATTTGACAATTTGTATGCTGGCAATTTGAATTTGGTGGAACTGTAAGTAAACACACATATAACTGGTTCAGTATACAGTTCTAATCACAATACTAACAATATGAACATTATATAACTGTTCTAAATACCTATTTTGGCCTCTTGTTCCCATAAAACTGGACTCTGACTGCAACTGTGTGTCTGTTCAGCTCCTGTCTCTGGTGAATAATGATTCTAGCAGCTCCTGCTAGGGGAATTCCCAGACAGGCTGTGTGTGAGGCTGGCTGTGATTGGTGAAAACTCTTGCTGTGTGAGAAGCTGGCTATGATTGGTCTAGCTTCTGCCCAGCAACAACAGATTAACACTATGCTTTCTGTTGTTTCTGCTGTGTCACTGAGTTTACCTTACATTACAAAATGAATCTTAAAGGTATATTATCTTTTTCTTCTTCTGTGAACACAAAATATAACAGTTATATGACATCCAAAACATGTCACAGTAAATAACTTTTGTCTTTAACACATAAACATAGAAACTATATTAAGGTTATTAGCAGGTCTAGCTGTATACATATATAAGCTATACTAGCAACCTAGGACAGATCCTAGCTGGCCAGCTACACTTTAGAGTGAGCATTATAACAGTAGGGGGCAGTATAAATACTGGTGGCTCTTCAGGGCGAGAATTATAACAGTAGGGGGCGATATAAATACTGGTGGCACTTCAGGGCGAGAATTATAACAGTAGGGGGGCAATATAAATACTGGTGGCACTTCAGGGCGAGAATTATAACAGTATGGGGTGATATAAATACTGAGGGCACTTCAGGGCGAGCATTATAAAAGTAGGGGGGAGTATAAATCTTGGGGGGACTTCAGGGCAAGCAAATTTCTGCCTGACTTCTGGATTTGACATTTTGCTGCCTGACCTAGCCCCTGCCTGTTCTCTGGACTAATCCTGAGTTGCCTGCCCTGATCAGTGGCGTGCCTTTCTCTGGCACCCCCCCCCCCCCCCCCAATACCACATACCTATTACATCCAGTGACATCTCCTGTCATATAAACCTTCTCTTTCCTCTTTTCCTCCATTTGACCCAGACCTCCATGAAAAATTCTTTCAGCCGCATCTCGTCTCTACAGAGTTTGTAATACAGACACGTTAGATTTCTCAGTTTTTCCATCAACCTCCCCATCCTAGTGTCCCGACAATGTCATCCTGCTGCCACCCCCAATACTGTGCCCGTTGTGCCCCCCAATGCCCCAGGTACTAACCTGCTGAAAAAATAGAGACCCCAGTAGACATAATTGGGGTCATTTATCAAACTGGTGTAAAGTAGAACTGGATTTCCAAAAGAGCTGTAAAAAATGAAAGGTGGGATCTGATTGGCTGCTATGGGCAACTAAGCCAGTTCTACTTTACACCAGTTTGATGTCCCTATAGTGTCCACAGCAGCTATAATGTCCCCTAGAGACCCCCAGTAATAATAACACCCTATATTGTGCTCCTGGTAATAATCCCTGTACAGTGTCCCCAGAAATAATAGCATTGCCCCTACAGTGCCACCCCAATAGCAAGGCCCCCCATAGTAATTTACCCCATACAGTAATTTCCCCCACACTGCCCCCATATAGTAGTTTCCCCTACACTGCCCCCACACAGAAATTTCCCCCACACTGCCCCCATATAGTAGTTTCCCCCACACTGCTCCCACACAGTAGTTTCCCGCACACTGCCCCCATATAGTAGTTTCCCCCACACTGCCCCAACACAGTATTTTCTCCCACACTGCCCCCACACAGTAGTTTCTCCCACACTGCCCCCACACAGTAGTTTCCCCCACATAGTAATTTCCCCCACACTGCCCCCATACAGTAGTTTCCCCCACACAGTAGTTTCCCCCACACAGTAATTTCCCCCACACAGTAATTTCCCCCATACTGATCCCACACAGTAATTTCCCCCAAATTGCCCCCATACAGTAGATTCCCCTACATAGTAATTTCCCCCACACTGCCCCCACACAGTAATTTCCCCCATACTGGTCCCACACAGTAATTTCCCCCAAACTGCCCCCATACAGTAGATTCCCCCACATAGTAATTTGCCCCACACTGCCCCCATACAGTAGTTGGCCCCACACTGCGCCCACATAGTAATTTTTAATCTTTCACGTGGTTGTGTACTGTTTAAAAATAAAGAATAAAAGTTATATTTTAAATTAAAGACCAGAAACAGGAATTTATAGTCTCAGACTATTGAAACATTAACATAGTAATTTGCCCCACACTGCCCCCATACAATAGTTTCCCCTACACTGCCCCCACACAGTAATTTCCCCCACACTTCCCCATACAGTAGTTTCCCCCACACAGTAATTTCCCCCACATAGTAATTTGCCCCACACTGCCCCATACAGTAGATTCCCCCACACTGCCCCCATACAGTAGTTGGCCCCACATTTCCCCCACATAGTAATTTGCCCCACACTGCCCCATACAGTAGTTTCCCCTACACTGCCCCCACATAGTAATTTCACCCACACTGCCCCCATACAGTAGTTTCCCCCACACAATAATTTCCCACACATAGTAATTTGCCCCACACTGCCCCATATAGTAGTTTCTCCCACATTGCCCCATATAGTAATTTCCCCCCATGTAGTAATCCCTCCCATAATAATTTGCCCCACATAGTAATCCCTTCCATAATAATTTGCCCCCACACAGTATCCCACCATAATATTTTCCCCCACATAGTAATTTGCCCCCATACTGCAATTTCCCCCCAATGTACTGCCCCCACATGTCCCCCAAAGTTGTCACATAAAAAAATAAAAATAAAAGCTAAATACTATGTCTAGGCGCGCTATGGCAGGCATGCACACTGTGCTACGTCCCGGCACAGGCGCGCGCAATGACGTCATCACGCATGCCTGTGCCAGGATTTCACTACCGCATATGGCTTAGGCCTACTTGGCCTGAAGCCTATGGCGGTGATCGGCGGCAGGGCAGAGAACTATGTGCTCCCGTGCCCCGCCGCAGTATGTAGGCGTCAGTGCTCCAGCAATGAGCGCTTCCATATGTATTGATGGAAGCGCTCATTGCTTCTGGCACCCCCCTGAGAGCCGACACATGGGGCAGACCACCCCCCCCCCCCCCCCCCCCCAGGCACTCCACTGGCCCTGACCTCAGATTTTTCATTCTATTGCATGAACTGTTCATGTCCCAACATTCACCTATCCCTGGCAATGGTTTTGACTGAACATCCAGTGCTTTAACACCAGTGCCTCTTAACCCCCATGGGTCAGCAGACACTTAAACAGAAATTATACCAAGATGTAGTGGCATGGTGGTTCCACTGCACAGAGGATTAAAGGGTAAAGACTAGTTGGCAGGGTAGGGCATACTGATGGCATGTGATATTGCTTATTATTTTTTCTATACGGTGCTCCGTTCCCCCGCTGTGCCCCCCGTTCTGGTTTCCTGCCTGATATATAAATGCATACCATCGGTACAAGTAGGAGGAGATGGCCTTTTTCTCAAGGGGACGCCCCTTAAGAAACACGGCCATCTCCTTATCCTGTATAGATGGTATGGATTTACATACCAGGCAGGAAACCAGAACGAAGGGCACAGCTGAGGAACAGAGCACTGCATAGAAAAAATAATAAGCAATATCACATGCCATCAGTATGCCCTACCCTCCCAGATATTTACACTCACCTAAAGAATTATTAGGAACACCTGTTCTATTTCTCATTAATGCAAATATCTAGTCAACCAATCACATGGCCGTTGCTTCAATGCATGTAGGGGTGTGGTCCTGGTCAAGACAATCTCCTGAACTCCAAACTGAATGTCAGAATGGGAAAGAAAGGTGATTTAAGCAATTTTGAGCGTGGCATGGTTGTTGGTGCCAGACGGGCAGGTCTGAGTATTTCACAATCTGCTCAGTTACTGGGATTTTCACGCACAACCATTTCTAGGGTTTACAAAGAATGGTGTGAAAAGGTAAAAACATCCAGTATGCGGCAGTCCTGTGGGCAAAAATGCCTTGTGGATGCTAGAGGTCAGAGGAGAATGGGCCGACTGCTTCAAGCTGATAGAAGAGCAACGTTGACTGAAATAACCACTCGTTACAACCGAGGTCTGCAGCAAAGCATTTGTGAAGCCACAACACGCACAACCTTGAGGCGGATGGGCTACAACAGCAGAAGACCCCACCGGGTACCACTCATCTCCACTACAAATAGGAAAAAGAGGCTACAATTTGCACAAGCTCACCAAAATTGGACTGTTGAAGACTGGAAAAACGTTGCCTGGTCTGATGAGTCTCGATTTCTGTTGAGACATTCAAATGGTGGAGTTCGAATTTGGCGTAAACAGAATGAGAACATGTAACCATCCTCTGATGGCTACTTCCAGCAGGATAATGCACCATGTCACAAAGCTCCAATCATTTCAAATTGGTTTCTTGAACATGACAATGAGTTCACTGTACTAAAATGGCCCCCATAGTCACCAGATCTCAACCCAATAGAGCATCTTTGGGATGTGGTGGAACGGGAGCTTCGTGCCCTGGATGTGCATCCCTCAAATCTCCATCAACTGCAAGATGCTATCCTATCAATATGGGCCAAAATTTCTAAAGAATGCTATCAGCACCTTGTTGAATCAATGCCACGTAGAATTAAGGCAGTTCTGAAGGCAAAAGGGGGTCCAACACCGTATTAGTATGGTGTTCCTAATAATTCTTTAGGTGAGTGTATATAGTAATGTCAGGACCGAAAGGTCCTCTTTAATGTTATGTTAATATCCCTGGTGGCTGGCAGTCTAGACTAGTGTTGAGCGAGCATGCTTGGCCGAGCAGCAGTTTGGCTCGAGCATCGCTATGCTCGGCACATCGCAGAGTTCAGCCGAACACCGCGTGTGCTCGAGCCAGTGTATTTAAACCCTATTTAGCCTCTATTTCTATGCAGAAGATTGTTGTACAGTGAGGGAATCCTTCAGTGTGAGTCTGCGGCTTAGGAGTCCGTGCTCTGACTCCATATATAGCTATGTCCATATATGGAGTCAGTGCTTGGGGACACCCCAGTGTATTTAAATCTAATTTAGCCTGTATTTCAGAAAAGTTTCTGCCGGGATTTGAACTCACAAAGTTTTGCATTAGAGGCAAGGGCACTTAACCACTCAGCTATAATAGCTGCATAGCCAGTTACTTAAAAAAATAAAAAATAAAAAATATGAGACCTCTACTGTACTGTACTTCAAATGAGACCTATACAGTAGAAGTCTCTTTTTTTATTTTTTATTTTTTTAAGTAACTGGCTATGCAGCTATATAGTGTAGTGGTTAAAGTTCTGGGCTATGATGCAGAAGCTGCGAGTTCAAATCCCATCACAAACTTTTTCAGAAATAGAGGTTAAATTAAATTTATACATTTCATATATTTTTTAAGTAATTGTAAGAAATGTATGAAAAAAGCTTGTCAAGTCCAGCTCAAATGTACAAGGTGCAAACCTTATTCCAGCGGCTTTAAAAACGTGCGGTACACATAAAACTTGTTACGCGTTTCAGACCATTGTCAATGCAGGTCCTTCATCATGACCTATGTCATGATGTCATGATGACATACATGTCATGATGAAGGACCTACATTGACAATGGTCTGAAACGCGTAACAAGTTTTATGTGCACCACAAGTTTTTAAAGCCGCTGGAATAAAGTTTACAACTTGAACATTTGAGCTGGACTTGACAAGCTTTTTTTTGAGATTTTACCTATAGTGCAAACCAGATACTATGTCCGGGCTCGTGGCAAGAAGACACAGGTGAGAGCTGCCTTTTCCTGTTTTGTAAAAAATGTATGGCACAAAATAAATGTGTAATTATAAAAAATATATACACTGCTCAAAAAAATAAAGGGAACACTTAAACAACACAATGTAACTCCAAGTCAATCACACTTCTGTGAAATCAAACTGTCCACTTAGGAAGCAACACTGAGTGACAATAAATTTCACATGCTGTTGTGCAAATGGGATAGACAACAGGTGGAAATTATAGGCAATTAGCAAGACACCCCCAATAAAGGAGTGGTTCTGCAGATGGTGACCTGACCACTTCTCAGTTCCTATGCTTCCTGGCTGATGTTTTGGTCACTTTTGAATGCTGCCGGTGCTTTCACTCTAGTGGTAGCATGAGAAGGAGTCTACAACACACACAAGTGGCTCAGGTAGTGCAGCTTATCCAGGATGGCACATCAATGCGAGCTGTGGCAAGAAGGTTTGCTGTGTCTGTCAGCGTAGTGTCCAGAGCATGGAGGCGCTACCAGGAGACAGGCCAGTACATCAGGAGACGTGGAGGAGGCCGTAGGAGGGCAACAACCCAGCAGCAGGACCGCTACCTCCGCCTTTGTGCAAGGAGGAACAGGAGGAGCACTGCCAGAGCCCTGCAAAATGACCTCCAGCAGGCCACAAATGTGCATGTGTCTGCTCAAACGGTCAGAAACAGACTCCATGAGGGGGATATGAGGGCCCGACGTCCACAGGTGGGGGTTGTGCTTACAGCCCAACACCGTGCAGGACGTTTTGCATTTGCCAGAAAACACCAAGATTGGCAAATTCGCCACTGGCGCCCTGTGCTCTTCACAGATGAAAGCAGGTTCACACTGAGCACATGTGATAGACGTGACAGAGTCTGGAGACGCCGTGGAGAACGTTCTGCTGCCTGCAACATCCTCCAGCATGACTGGTTTGGCATTAGGTCAGTAATGGTGTGGGGTGGCATTTCTTTGGAGGGCCGCACAGCCCTCCATGGGCTCGCCAGAGGTAGCCTGACTGCCATTAGGTACCGAGATGAGATCCTCAGACCCCTTGTGAGACCATATGCTGGTACGGTTGGCCCTGGGTTCCTCCTAATGCAAGACAATGCTAGACCTCATGTGGCTGGAGTGTGTCAGCAGTTCCTGCAAGATGAAGGCATTGAAGCTATGGACTGGCCCGCCCGTTCCCCAGACCTGAATCCAATTGAGCAAATCTGGGACAACTAAGGGGATAAGGTGACAGTTTTATTGGTACTATTTTGGGGTACATATGATTTTTAATTGCTCTATATTACGTTTTTTGTGAGGCAAGGTAACAAAAAAATTGCTGTTTTGGCACCGTTTTGTCATCTTAAATTTTTTACAAGATTCATCCAACATGGTAAATCATGTGCTATTTTTATAGAGCAGGTTGTTACGGACGCAGTGATATCAAATATGTCTACTTTTTTTGTTTGTTTGTTTCAGTTTTACATAATAAGGCATTTTTTTAAAAGAAATTATGTTTTTGTGTGTCTATTTTCGGAACGCCATATGATTTTTATTTTTCTTCCGATCGTCTTGTGCAGGGGCTCGTTTTTTTGCAGAAAGAGTTGAGATTTTTATTGGTACCATTTTTGGGTACATATGATTTTTTGATCATTCATTATTACACTTTATGGGGCAAGGTGACCAAAAAATTGGCTGTTTTGGAACTTTTTTTTTTTTTTTTACAGCATTCTTCTGAGAGGTTAGGTCATGTTAGAGTTTTATAGAGCAGATCGTTACGGACGTGGCAATACCCAATATGTATACTTTTTATTATTTATTTAAGTTTTACACAATAATAGCATTTCTGAAACCAAAAAAAATATGTTTTAGTGTCTCCATAGTCTGAGAGCCATAGCTTTTTGTTATTTTTTAGGTGATTGTCTTAAATATGGGCTCATTTTTTGCGGGATGAGGTAACGGTTTGATTGGTACTATTTTGGGGTGTATACGTGTTTTTGATCGCTTGGTGTTGCACTTTTTGTGATGTAAGGTGACAAAAATTGCTTTTTTTACACAGTTTTTATTCTTAATTTTTTATGGTGTTTATTAGACGGGGTTGATCATGTGATATATTTATAGAGATGGTCGTTACGGATGTGGTGATACCTAATATGTGTGTTTTGTTTTTGTTTTTTAATTTTTTTATAGGAAAAGGCAATTTATTTATTTTTATTTACATTTTTATTTATTTATTTTTACTTTTATTATTTTCATTATTTTTTTTATTCCAAAGTATAATACTACCAGATGTCCTGTAGGTGGCAGCATCGGACGCCTTTGCCATAGCAACCGGACGCCTTTGCAAAGTGTTCGGTTGCCATGGCAACCATCGGGCGCTGCAATCCCTCGCTCTATTAACCCCATGGATGCCGCTGCCGAGGCATCTATGGGGTTACAGCAAAGTTTCAGCATAGAGCTGACACTCGCTGCTGATGGCAGCGATTCAGGAATGGAGCCGCCGCCATCACACACAGCAGGGGGACCGCATCGGGGGCAGGGGGCAGCGCTGGAAAAGGGGTGGATACGGCCAGCATTCAGAAATTACAGATCGGGCCAGGATGAATGTATTGGGCAGGGAGGGGGCAGACCGCATCAGGGGCAGGATACATGGATGGGGGGGCAGGGACCGATGGCAGAGGCAGGGCTCACATGGTGGTGGGGGGTTGGAGGCACACAAGAAGGGGGCACAGATCGGGGACTTCAGGACACTACCCGATTTCAAGCTCTGATCTGCAGAGCGCAGATCAGAGCCTGAAACATTTTAACACTGTCGCGATCCGATTGGTTAGTCTGCACAGATTGCCGGCAAGGGACCACTCTAATTGGTCCCTTGCCAGCATTACTAGACTGTATGCTGTCCACGACAGCAGCAGGACAGGGGCAGAAGCTTTAATCCAAGCGCTTTGCAGCGCTTGGATTAAAGAACTGCAATGACGTCTATACACGTGGTAGCTGCACGGGGTATGTGCAGCTAGCACGTATATAGACGGATTGCAGTCATGAAGGGGTTAAATTAAGTTTAGCCTCTATTTCTGAAAAAGTTTGTGACAGGATTTGAAGTCACAGCTTCTGCATCATAGGCCAGAACTTTAACCACTACACTATATAGCTGCATAACCAGTCACTAAAAAAAAATAAAAATATGAGACTTCTACTGTATATTTTGTTAAGTAACTGGTAATGAAGCTATTATAGCTGAGTGGTTAAGTGCTTTGCCTCTAATACAAAAAGTCACGAGTTCAATTCCCAGAAGAAACTTTTCTGAAATAGAGGCTAAATTAGTTTTAAGTACACTGGGGTGTCCTCAAGCACTGACTCCATATATGGACATAGCTATATATGGAGACAGAGCAGGGACTCCTAAGCCAAACTAGAGTCTCGACACCCTCCCCTCTTCAGAGTAGGGGGTGCCTGGGGTTCTCCCATTGACTTCCATTGTGCTTGGTAGAATACCTGAGCATCGCAAAGTGTTCTACACGAGCACACTGGTGCACGATCAACACTAGTGTAGACCTATGATGATGCCTAGATAGCATGCTTAGGTGTAGCCCCAAGTCAAATCTGTTCAAGTGACACAGCAAACTCATATATGCTTCACTATTAGTGTTAATGTGGCATGCCTGTCCTGTGGGACCCCCAGATAAGAACCCAGTCGAATCTGTGACCAGCGCAACTCCTATAGCTTTGCCACTGCATGCAAGTAAATGATGAATCTAACCTGATCTTACCAAAGAAGTTCTGTCTCAGTTACTGGTCCCCACTGATAGACCGCGCTCACAGATCTCCCCATAAAGACCCTGAAAGGGGGTGAATATTTATACATTGGATTATTTAGTGTAATAACCAGTAATGACTGCAGATCACTTGGCAGAAAAGTGAAATTACAGTGTCTCAAACCATTTTCTATCATTACAGAAGAAATCAGGAGAACATCTAAGGGGGGTGTATAGTTTTCAGGCATTACAGTAATGGTCTGTCATGGTTTTAGTGATTTGTGACTCTGCTCTGTTAAAGCTGCAGTACTTCATCAGCCGAGTGCGATTCCAGGATTATACCGGAAACACTGTGGCATTCGATGAGAGAAGACGACTTTCCTCTCTGCCTCTTCTGCAGTTAAGAAACTGGGTATTTAATGTAAACGATGATAGATATACTTATCATAATGATGATACAAGCTACTTCTTGCTGGATGACAGGATGTCAGAGGATGAGAGGCTGATTGTAAATGATGACACAATAAAATGGAGAACTGGAGAGGTAAGTAATGTGGATACTGAAAATGTCATAAAAGTGTCCAATAGAACATGACACATGTAAACCTCACACCTGATGAAGTGAACGTCCCGAAACAAGAAACCAGCAGCAGAAAGGATGTGGAGCCTTTCCTCAGAAATCTCTAATACGTCTCTGCTGATCTTCAGCACTTTATGGCTTTCCTTCTGTCACTACTCACCTAACTGAAATCTTCAACCTCTCTCTTCTGGCATCTTCCCCTCTTCTTCCAAACATTCTGTCATAACCCTTTTATTAAAAAAAATTAAAAACTTCTGTTGACTAGTGATAAGCGGCAGGGTTCATATTCGAATTCTCGATATTTTGTAGAATATTCGTCGAATATTCGTTAAATTCCTAATTTTTTTTACTCGAAAAAGCAGCAAGGTAATGATCGTGTAATATGCGTTCAATAGAGTTGTGAGTCAAAATTGAATATACAGCACAATAGAAGATAGTGATATATATTCTTTTTTTTAGAATATTCGTCTTTTTTTGCATCTGAAGTCATGATTCCTCCCTGCTTAAGTTGCTTAACAAGCTAAATAAGCAGAGAGGAATCATAACTTCAGATGGAAAAAAAAAGACGAATATTCTAAAAAAAAGAATATACAGTCAGGTCCATAAATATTGGGACATGGACACAATTCTAACATTTTTGGCTCTATACACCACCACAATGGATTTGAAATTAAACAAACAAGATGTGCTTTACCTGCAGACTGTCAGCTGTAATTTGAGGTATTTACATCCAAATCAGGTGAACGGTGCAGGAATTACAGCAGTTTGTATATGTGCCTCCCACTTGTTAAGGGACCAAAAGTAATGGGACAGAATAATAATCATAAATCAAACTGTCACTTTTTAATACTTGGTTGCAAATCCATTGCAGTTAATTACAGCCTGAAGTCTGGAACGCATAGACATCACCAGACGCTGGGTCTCATTCCTGGTGATGCTCTGCCAGGCCTCTACTGCAACTGTCTTCAGTTCCTGCTTGTTCTTGGGGCATTTTCCCTTCAGTTTTGTCTTCAGCAAGTGAAATGCTCAATCGGATTCAGGTCCGGGGATTGACTCGGCTATTGCAGAACATTCCACTTCTTTCCCTTAAAAAACTCTTTGGTTGCTTTTGCAGTATGCTTTGGGTCATTGTCCATCTGCACTGTGAAGCTCTGTCCAATGAGTTCTGAAGCATTTGGCTGAATATGAGCAGATAATATTGCCCGAAACACTTCAGAATTCATCCTGCTGCTTTTGTCAGCAGTCACATCATCAATAACTACAAGAGAACCAGTTCCATTGGCAGCCATACATGCCCACGCCATGACACTACCACCACCATGCTTCACTGATGAGGTGGTATGCTTAGGACCATGAGCAGCTCCTTTCCTTCTCCATACTCTTCTCTTCCCATCACTCTGGTACAAGTTGATCTTGGTCTCATCTGTCCATAGGATGTTGTTCCAGAACTGTGAAGGCTTTTTTAGATGTCGTTTGGCAAACTCTAATCTGGCCTTCCTGTTTTTGAGGCTCACCAATGGTTTACATCTTGTGGTGAACCCTCTGTATTCACTCTGGTGAAGTCTTCTCTTGATTGTTGACTTTGACACACATACACCTACCTCCTGGAGAGTGTTGTTGATCTGGCCAACTGTTGTGAAGGGCGTTTTCTTCATCAGGGAAAGAATTCTTCAGTCATCCACCAAAGTTGTTTTCCGTGGTCTTCCGGGTCTTTTGGTGTTGCTGAGCTCACCAGTGCATTCCATCTTTTTATGAATGTTTTAAACAGTTGTTTTGGCCACACCTAATGTAATGCTATCTCTCTGATGGGTTTGTTTTGTTTTTTTCAGCCTAATGATGGCTTGCTTCACTGATAGTGACAGCTCTTTGCATCTCATCTTGAGAGTTGAAATGACCTCTGGACCTTTTATCTGCTCATTGTAGTTGGGATAATGAGTGTCATGGTCTTACCTTCTTGCTGTTCTCCTTCGTTTGACATGTGCTGGCGGCCATCTTGGTTTCTGGGTTTCTTGTAGCCTTCCACCCTGCGGCTCCTCCTTCCCCCTGGGAGGAGCTGGATGCCTAGCTCATATATATAGGAGGTCTGTGGCTTCAGTTCCTTGCTTGGTCCCCCTGTGTTCACATGCTTCTAAGACTGCTGCTGCTTCTGGTTCCTGATCCTGGTTTCGTCTGACTACCCTGCTGGTTCCTGATCCTGGCTTCGTCTGACTACCCTGCTGGTTCCTGGTCCTGGCTTCGTCTGACTACCCTTCTGGTTCCTGATCTCTGGCCTCTCAAAGACTCTGCTTCGGTTTCACCATTCGTTTGGACTTTTGCTTTACAGCTTTATTTTCAATAAAGCCTTCTTATTTTCACTTACCTCTTGTTGTACGTCTGGTTCATGGTTCCGTGACATTAGGACCAAGCCATGAGTTCTGACGGTACAGGGCCATCCTCGCTACCCATGCTGGTTGCCAGACTTGATCAGCAGGATCACCTGTTGGGTCGGTTCGCTGTGGCGTTGCAAACCCTGCTTGAACGCACGGCTCATTTCGCTCCCGTTGCCGATGGGTCGGTTGTCGCTCCTACTGCCGCTCCGGTTGTTGCGCCAGAGTCTACCCCGACACCTGTTGTTGCGCCTGCGGTGTTTCGGGGTATGACCGGTTCTGCCCCTCTTCCACAGCGCTTTGGGGGAGAGCCAACTCAGTGCCGAGGTTTCCTTAACCAGGTGGGCATTTATTTCGAGTTGCTGCCACATGCCTTTCCTACTGAGAGATCAAAGGTGGGCTTCTTGATCTCGCTGCTCTCGGACAAGGCCTTGGCCTGGGCCAGCCCTTTATGGGAGAACAACAATCCGGTGGTTGCCGAGTTTTCCGGTTTTGTTGCTTCTCTTCGGAAGGTATTAGATGTGCCGGCTCGTGCTGCCTCTGCTGCGAAGCTCCTTATGTCCATCAGACAGGGTTCACGATCCGTAGCTGAATACGCCATTGAGTTTCGTACCCTGGCAGCAGAGGTGGGCTGGAATAATGAGGCTCTGGTCGCTGCTTTCTCTCATGGTCTCTCGGATGCCTTGAAGGATGAGGTTGCAGCTAAGGACCTACCAGTGGAGCTCGAGTCTCTTATTTCTTTCCTGATTTTGATTGACACCAGACTAAGGGAGAGACCTTCCTTTAAGGAGAGCCTGCGGAGGTCTTCTAACAGATTGGCGCCTACGTTTGCTGTCCCACCCGTGCCTCCCTCTCCTCCCACGCCTCCTGGGGATGACTTGTCTGGGGGTGAACCCATGCAGCTGGGGTTTGCTCGCCTGTCCGAGGGGGAGAGGGTACTCCGGAGACGCGAGGGTCGATGCATGTACTGTGGTCTCGGTGGGCATTTTCGGTTGACATGTCCAAACCGTCCGGGAAACGCTCGTACCTGAGATCCTGTCGGGGGCAGATTTTGGGTGGAGTCTCCTCGTCCCGTGTTGACAAACCACTGATCACTGTTGTCCTCTCCTGGGTCGGGGGCTCGGTGATGACCCAGGCGTTGGTGGACTCTGGTGCTGGTGGTTTGTTCATTGATAGTGTGTTCGCTGCCGCCAATTCCATTCCTCTGCAGGCTCGAGGTTCCCCACTGGCTCTTGAGGCGATAGACGGCAGACCCCTTCTGTCGTCACACGTGACTCATGAGACCCTTCCAGTGGGGATAGCCATTGGTGCCGTTCACAGAGAGTCGGTCTGTCTCCAGGTTATTTCGTCTCCACACTACTCGGTGGTCTTGGGGTACCCCTGGCTCCAGAAGCATAATCCAACTTTCGATTGGAGATCGGCCAAGATCCTCTCGTGGTCACCGCAGTTTGGGGCTAGTTGCATCCATGGGTCTGTCAAGTTGCTGTGTACTTCCTCGGACTCTCTGTTGCCTCCTGAATACGAGGAGTACCGGGATGTATTCGATAAGGTGCGCGCGGTTGCCCTACCTCCGCACCGCCCGTACGATTGTGCCATAGAGTTACAACCTGGTGCCGTTCCTCCTCGTGGCAAAGTCTATCCACTGTCGGTAGCGGAGAATGAGGCCATGGAGGAGTACGTGAGGGAGGCGCTTTCACGCGGACACATTCGCAAATCCTCGTCCCCGGCAGGGGCTGGATTTTTCTTTGTGAAAAAGAAGGGCGGTGAGTTGAGGCCTTGCATCGATTACAGGGGTCTCAATCGCATCACGATCAAGAACGCTTACCCGATACCCTTGATTTCCGAGCTGTTCGATCGCCTTAAAGGGGCCACGGTCTTTACCAAACTCGACCTGAGGGCGGCATATAACCTGGTAAGGATCAAGGCGGGCGATGAGTGGAAGACCGCGTTTAACACCAGGACCGGTCATTATGAATCCTTGGTTATGCCCTTTGGGTTGTGCAATGCGCCCGCAGTCTTTCAGGAATTCATCAACGATGTTTTCCGTGACCTGTTGCAGCAGTGTGTGGTGGTCTATTTGGATGACATCTTGGTATATTCTGAATCCATGGAGGCTCACATTCTGGATGTCAGACGAGTGTTGCAACGGTTACGAGAGAACAAGCTGTTCGGTAAGCTTGAGAAATGCGAATTTCACCGATCCCAGGTAACCTTCTTAGGTTACATCATTTCCGCTGAGGGGTTCTCCATGGATCCTGAGAAGGTTTCGGCTGTCTTACAGTGGCCCCAGCCCAGTGGTCTTCGTTCCCTGCAGCGCTTTTTGGGCTTCGCCAATTATTATCGGAAGTTCATCAGGGACTTTTCCATGCTGGCCAAGCATCTCACGGATCTGACCAGGAAGGGCAGTAATTCCCAGGTCTGGCCGCTCGAGGCCATCCGAGCTTTTGAGGCCCTAAAGTCCGCTTTTGTGTCGGCTCCGATTCTGTCGCATCCCAACCCTGGGTTGCCCTTTGTCCTCGAGGTGGACGCGTCTGAGACGGGAGTAGGCGCCCTTCTGTCTCAGCGTAGAACACCAGAGGGTCCTCTGCTTCCTTGTGGGTTTTACTCCCGGAAACTGTCTTCCGCGGAGTGCAACTATCAGATTGGTGACAGGGAGTTATTGGCCATCGTGCAGGCCCTTAAAGAATGGAGGCACTTGCTCGAGGGTTCGGTGGTTCCGGTTCTCATCCTGACGGACCATAAGAATCTGACCTACCTTTCTGAGGCCAAGAGATTGACACCACGTCAGGCCAGATGGGCTCTGTTCTTGTCACGTTTTAATTACGTGGTCTCCTACCTACCCGGTTCCAAGAACATCAGGGCGGATGCCCTATCACGGCAGTACTCCGAGCTGTCCAGGGAGGAGTCGATTCTGACTTCGGTCATACCTCCGAATCAGATCCTGGCCGCCATTCGCACCAGCCTGACCTCTCCCCTGGGTGAGCAGATTTTGGCGGCTCAATCTGGTGCTCCCTCTGGGAGACCCAACGGCAGATGTTTTGTGCCTGAGGAGTTGCGCACTCGGTTGTTGCGAACCTACCATAACTCCAAGACCGCGGGGCATCCTGGAAAGAATCAGCTGTCCTGGGCTATTTCACGTCTGTTCTGGTGGCCTTCCCTACGTTCCGACATCGCCGCATATGTAGCGGCATGCTCCGTTTGTGCCCAGAGTAAGTCCCCTCGGCACCTTCCGTTGGGCCTTCTGCAACCCATAGCCACCGGGGAGCGCCCATGGTCACACCTGGGGATGGATTTCATTGTGGACCTCCCTGCATCCCGAGGCCATACGGTCATTCTCATGATTGTGGATCGGTTTTCCAAAATGTGCCACTGTGTTCCTCTCAAGAAGTTACCCTCTGCACAAGAGTTGGCCACGATTTTTGCCAGGGAGGTCTTCCGGTTGCACGGTTTGCCCAAGGAGATTGTGTCGGATCGGGGGAGTCAGTTTGTGTCCAGGTTCTGGCGCACCTTTTGCTCCCAGTTGGGGATTCATCTCTCCTTCTCCTCGGCCTACCACCCTCAGTCCAATGGGGCCGCAGAACGATCCAATCAGGCCTTGGAGCAATTCCTTCGTTGCTATGTCTCCGATCACCAAGACAATTGGGTTGACCTTCTGCCTTGGGCTGAGTTTGCCAGGAACACGGCGGTGAACTCTTCCTCTGGGACGTCTCCCTTCATGGCCAATTATGGGTTCCAACCTGCCGTGTTACCGGAGGTATTCTCTCCCCAGGATATTCCGGCGGTGGAGGATCACCTTTCCGTCCTACGTGCTTCTTGGGTACAGATCCAGAAGTCCCTTGAGGCCTCTGCGCAGCGCCAGAGACTCCAGGCTGATCGCAGACGAGCGCCTGCTCCTTCCTACCAGGTCGGAGACCGTGTATGGTTGTCCACCCGCAACCTCAACCTTCGAGTGCCCACTCCCAAGCTGGCGCCTCGCTTTGTTGGTCCCTTCCGAGTGCTTCGCAGGGTAAACCCGGTAGCCTATGCCCTTGCGCTTCCTCCTGGCATGCGGATCTCTAACGTGTTTCATGTCTCCCTGTTGAAGCCACTGGTGTGTAATCGTTTCACTTCCTCGGTTCCTCGGCCTCGTCCGGTCCGAGTGGGCAATCATGAGGAGTATGAGGTGAGCAATATCCTGGACTCACGCCTGGTCCGCGGTCGGGTGCAGTTTTTGGTCCATTGGTGTGGTTATGGTCCAGAGGAGCGTTCCTGGGTTCCCTCCGCAGATGTCCATGCTCCTGCCTTGCTCCGAGCCTTCCACGCACGCTTCCCTCAGAAACCGTTTTTTGCTCCGCGGAGGAGGGGCCCTTGAGGGGGAGGTACTGTCATGGTCTTACCTTCTTGCTGTTCTCCTTCGTTTGACATGTGCTGGCGGCCATCTTGGTTTCTGGGTTTCTTGTAGCCTTCCACCCTGCGGCTCCTCCTTCCCCCTGGGAGGAGCTGGATGCCTAGCTCATATATATAGGAGGTCTGTGGCTTCAGTTCCTTGCTTGGTCCCCCTGTGTTCACATGCTTCTAAGACTGCTGCTGCTTCTGGTTCCTGATCCTGGTTTCGTCTGACTACCCTGCTGGTTCCTGATCCTGGCTTCGTCTGACTACCCTGCTGGTTCCTGGTCCTGGCTTCGTCTGACTACCCTTCTGGTTCCTGATCTCTGGCCTCTCAAAGACTCTGCTTCGGTTTCACCATTCGTTTGGACTTTTGCTTTACAGCTTTATTTTCAATAAAGCCTTCTTATTTTCACTTACCTCTTGTTGTACGTCTGGTTCATGGTTCCGTGACAATGAGGGAATAACACACACCTGGCCATGGAACAGCTGAGAAGCCAACTGTCCCATTACTTTTGGTCCCTTAACAAGTGGGAGGCACATATGCAAACTGTTGTAATTCCTACACAGTTCACCTGATTTGGATGTAAATACCCTCAAATTACAGCTGACAGTCTGCAGGTAAAGCACATCTTGTTTGTTTCATTTCAAATCCTTTGTGGTGGTGTATAGAGCCAAAAATGTTAGAATTGTGTCGATGTCCCAATATTTATGGACCTAACTGTATATTACTATCTTCTATAGTGCTGTATATTCGTTTTTGACCCACAACTGTATTGATCGCGTAATATTTGCATATTGCGCGATCATTACCTTGCCGATTTCTTGAGTAAAAAAAAAGACAAATATTTAAAAAATGAATATATAGCACTATATTCGAAACTTTCACAAATTCTCGAAGTTGCAATATTCGCGATAAATATTCGTAATTTGAATATTCGCGCTCAACACTATTTTTGACCCGTCCTGTGGAACTAATCACAGACCTGTCTCTAATCTCGCCTCCATCTCTATACTCCTGGAGCATCGGGTCTACTCTCACCTCATTCACTATCTCTCCGCTTTCTCTTTAGTCCATTACAATCTGTTTTTCACACCTTAAATTCTACAGAAACCTCCCTCACCAGAGTGACCATTGACCTCCTAAATGCAATGGTGACTACTCTTTACTACAGTTGAGCGGACACCTGGATGTTCGGGTTCGACGGGTTCAGCCGAACTTCGGAAAAAAGTTAGAGTTCTGGACCCGAACTTTTGATCACTAAAATGGCTGTAAAAATGTCATGGAAGGGGCTAGAGGGCTGCAAATGTCGTCAAAATGTGGTTAAGAGCATGTCAAGTGCTCTGCAAACAAATGTGGATAGGGAAATGACTTAAAATAACATAAAATGCGTAAAAATAAAAATCTTGATCTAGGAGGACCAGGTCCATATGGAGTAGGAGGTTGAGGAGGCAGTGGATGTGGCGGTGTAGGTGGAAGTAGCGGTGGAGGAGGAGGTAGCCTACACTGCTTTTTGGTTTTAAATGTATTTTTATTTTTTTAAATTAGGTTACACCCCAAAACATTGGGAATTATAACCCTCCAGTCATGCTAAACACACGTTCAGACAATACACTGGCTGCAGGGCAGGCCGGCACCTCCAACTCGTAAAGGGCAAGCTCAGGCCATGTGCCCAATTTGGAGACCCAGAAGTTGAAGTGGCTGACCCCTGTCAGTTAGTTTGTGTAGGCGTGTGCACACTTACTGCCCCACCATGTCGCATGTCCCCGTGATGTTCACGATCCAATTTGATATCTGCTCTATCAACTTTTGAAGTTCTTTTATGCGCCTACCATGGTGATCACGTGTAGCGGGGAATCAGGGTTCCAGGCCGGAGAGGGAGCAGGAGAAAAAGAGACCAAATTTAAGGGAAATAATTTTTTTTTAAAAATTTGGGATCGAGAAGAAATGTGGGAAAAGCTATTGAAGCAAAAATGTGGGACAAATTACAGAAGCCCAAATGTGGGAAAAAAAAGTCAAGCGGAAATGTGGGAAAAGCTATTGAGGCGCAAATGTTGGCCAAAAGAGAATAGCGGAAATGTGGGACAAATTATTGAAGTGCAAATGTGGTACAACTTGTTTAAGGTTAAGCATTGAATCAAAGGAGGTGGCGCGCATCAATTAAAGAATAGAGATGTCGCGAACATAAAATTTTCCGTTTGCGAACGGCGAACGCGAATTTTCGCAAATGTCGGAGGGGGATCCATGGCAAAACTCCCATGGAAAATTACGTAGTTGATGCAGAGTCGGGTTTTAATCCATAAAGAGCATAAATCACCTAATATTCCTAAATTGTTTAGAATAACGGGCTTGAAAACATCAGGTATGATGTTGTATCGATCAGGTAGTGTAAGGGTTACGCACGCTTCACAGTGACAGACCAAACTCCCCGTTTAATGCACCGCAAACAACCGCAAACAGTCCATTTTCACAACCGCAAACTCCCCATTTGCACAAGGTTGGATACCAAGCTTGCCATGTCCCGTTCCTTGTCCTCACTGATGTCATTGAAGGTCTCTTCCTCCACCCAGCCACGTACAACACCAAGGGTCCCCGGAAGGTGACAACAAGCCCCCTGGGACGCCTGCTGTGGTTGGTCTTCCACCTCCTCAAAGCCACCTTCCTCCTCTGACTCCTCTACTTCAGACTCCTCTCTCTGCGTTATTATAAGGTGTGTTAAGTAGTACTATTCCTATCAGTTTAATCCCTGTTACGTCCCCTATCAGGAACCGGGAGATGGAAAAAGATGCTTGGTCGGTCCTCCTACTTCCAATTTGGGGCACTGCGCGTGCAATGTACTGTGCCACCAGATAGGAGTGGTGTGTTAAGTAGTACTATTCCTATCAGTTTAATCCCTGTTACGTCCCCTATCAGGGGACGTGTATGGAATAGATTTTAGACAACCGCAAAGAGTTGGCAATGGTTGACACACACTCATGACATAAATTTTATTTCTCTATGCGTCAATCTTGGTGTAGTGATGACTGTGCTCGTGCGCACGTTTGGGAGATTGCAGGCGATGGGGTTTTTTCAAAGCCTATGGTCGTGCTGAGGTAGTTCAGTGACAGTTAAGTGACCCAGAAAACAATGATTCTGCAGTGTGGGCCCATTGTTGGCCTAGTAGGCTTTAATGATCACCTTAGATAATGACAAAGAAAATTAATGTTTTTTCTATGCAAAATTATCCAGCCGATCGCTTTTGGTCTGTTCACAATGAAGCAACGACCTTATCATCTGGGGTGTGCCAACATTGCCATTGCCAACACACTCATAGAGGTGGTCGCTTCATTGTGATACGCAAGCCCCTTCACCACAACAAGGTAACGTTCACGAAGGGGAATTGACACTTGTATGTGCCTTTTTTTTTGTTTTGTTTTTGCAGCCACAGTGCAGCACCAGAGGCCAGAAAAATTAGGCATGTACACATGCCTGAAAGACTTGGAATTGTTGCAGCTTTCGCAGCGGCCAGAAAAATTTATGTTTTCCAGGCAGAAAGTGCCCTAAAACATTGCGGCTTGAACCCTAGTTGGTGGTGGATAAGTCACGCAAGTCATCCGGCATTCAGAGATAAAATACAGCAGCGTGTGGACCATTTTTAGCCCAAGGCATCTCATCAGGCCTTTTTTAGTCGGATGTATGGCCCACTGTCAGTCCCTTCGGGATCCATGCCTCATTCATCTTAATAAAGGTGAGGTAATCTAGACTTTTTTGACCTAGGCGACTTCTCTTCTCAGTGACAATACCTCCTGCTGCACTGAAGGTCCTTTCCGACAGGACACTTGAAGCGGCGCAGGCCAGAAGTTCTATCGCAAATTGGGATAGCTCAGGCCACAGGTCAAGCCTGCACACCCAGTAGTCAAGGGGTTCATCGCTCCTCAGAGTGTCGATATCTGTAGTTAAAGCGAGGTAGTCTGTTACCTGTCGGTCGAGTCGTTCTCTGAGGGTGGACCCCGAAGGGCTGTGGCGATGCGTAGGACTTAAAAAGCTCTGCATGTCCTCCATCAACAACACGTCTGTAAAGCGTCCTATCCTTGCCGGCGTGGTCGTGGTAGGAGGAGGATTACTTTCACCTCTTCCCCTGTTAGATTCCCGTTGTGCTGTGACATCACCCTTATACGCTGTGTAAAGCATACTTTTAAATTTATTTTGGAACTGCTGCATCCTTTCTGACTTGCGGTAATTTGTTATCATTTCAGGCACTTTCTGCTTATACCGGGGGTCTAGTAGCGTGGCCACCCAGTACAGGTCGTTCTCCTTCAGCCTTTTTATACGAGGGTCCCTCAACAGGCACGACAGCATGAAAGACCCCATTTGCACAAGGTTGGATGCCGAGCTACTCATGTCCCGTTCCTTGTCCTCAGTGATCTCACTGAAGGTATGTTCTTCCCCCCAGCCACGTACAACACCACGGGTACCAGATAGGTGACAACGAGCACATTCCTCCTCTGACTCCTCTTCCTCACACTCCTCTTCCAGTGTTTCCGCAGGTCCAGCAAGCGATGATGATAAGGCTGTTTCTGGTGGTGATGGTGACCACAACTCTTCCTCTTCACGCTCATCTACGGCCTGATCCAGCATTCTTCGCAGGGCACGCTCCAGGAAGAAAACAAATGGGATGATGTCGCTGATGGTGCCTTCGGTGCGACTGACTAGGTTTGTCACCTCCTCAAAAGGACGCATGAGCCTACAGGCATTGCGCATGAGCGTCCAGTAATGTGGCAAAAAAATTCCCAACTCCGTAGAGGCTGTCCTAGCACCCCGGTCATACAAATACTCGTTGACGGCTTTTTCTTGTTGGAGCAGGCGTTCGAACTCAGCCGAAGAGGTTATGGAAGAGGATGGAGTAGGAGGAGTAGAGGAGGTGGCAGCAGACCTGCCTGCAAGTCGTGGCGGTGTCACCAACTCCTCTGCAGAGCCACGTATTCCATGCTTGGCAGCCGTCAGCAGGTTTACCCAATGCGCAGTGTAGGTGATATACCTGCCCTGACCGTGCTTTGCAGACCAGGTATTAGTGGTCAGATGGACCCTTGCCCCAACACTGTGTGCCAGACATGCCATTACTTCCTTTTGCACAATCGAGTACAGGTTGGGGATTGCCTTTTGTGCAAAGAAATTTCGGCCGGGTACCTTCCACTGCGGTGTCCCAATAGCTACAAATTTTTTGAAGGCCTCAGACTCCACCAGCTTGCATGGTAAAAGCTGGCGGGCTAAGAGTTCTGACAAGCCAGCTGTCAGACGCCGGGCAAGGTGGTGACTTTGTGACATTGGCTTCTTACGCTCAAACATTTCCTTGACATACACCTGACTGTGGGCAGATGAGATGGAACTGCTGAAGGTGAGAGACGGAGTGGCAGGTGGTTGAGAGGGGGCAAGGAGGACAGCAGTGGTTGACGTGGCTGAAGATGCTGGACCAGGAGGAGGATGGTGGCTTTGAGTTTCTGTGCTGCTTGTACTCATGTGTTGATCCCATAGGCGTTTGTGATGTGCGATCATGTGCCTTCGCAAAGCAGTTGTACCTAGGTGGGTGTTGGATTTCCCACGACTCAGTTTCTTTTGGCACAGGTTGCAAATGGCATCGCTGTTATCAGAGGCAGACACACAAAAAAAATTCCACACTGCTGAGCTCTGCAATGACGGCATTCTGGTGGTGGCAACAGCATGCGTTGATTGGCGTGCTGTCTGGCTGACCCCGGGTGCCGATACATGCTGTCTGACTGTGCCACTAGCTCCTTGCGACGACCTCCCCCTGCTTCCAACTCGTCTCCTCCTCCTCTCTATCTCCCCATCTGAACTTTCCCCCTGTTCTTCTTCTCTTCTAGCGGGCACCCACGTGACATCCACGGACACATCGTCATCATCAACCGCTTCACTTATATCTGACAACTCAGCAAAGGAAGCAGCAGCGGGTACAACATCATCATCATCACATTGTACGTCCATGTGTGTAATGCTGCCTGACTGAGACATATCCCTGTTATCTACATCCTCTGGCAATAATGGTTGCGCATCACTCATTTCTTCCAATTGATGTGTAAATAACTCCTCTGATAGATCAAGTGAAGCGGCTGTGGTGCTAGTGTTGGTAGTGTTGGTGGTGGCGGCAGGCGGGCGAGTGGTAACTTGAGAGGTGCCCGAAGCTGAGCTGGAGGAGGATGGTGCGTCAAGGTTCCGAGCGGAAGCTGTAGAAGATTGGTGTCCTGTGTTAGCCAGTCAACTATGTCCTCAGAACTATTCGAGTTCAGGGTACGTGGCCTCTGAACACTGGGCATTATTCTAGGGCCAAAGGGGATCACAGCACCACGACCACGACGGCCCCTGCGGGGTGGCCTGCCTCTGCCTGTCATTTATTTTAGATTAGTTTTGTTGTACTATGTGTGCAAGGTACTGTGACACCAGATATGAGTGGCGCTGGTGACAATATGCACTTGCAGCTGGGCCTTAAACACAAAAACACGTGTGTGCAACTGACTGCTATTTATTCACAGTCAAAATTGTTGTTTTTCTTTAAATGTAATCTACTGTGACACCAGATATGAGTTGCGCTGGTGACACTGTGCACTTGCAGGGCATAAAACACGCGCGTGCAGGCAACTGACTGCTATTATATTACAGTCAAAAAAGTTTTTGTTTTTTTTAAATGGAAGCTACTGTGACACCAGATATGAGTGGTGGCACTGGGCAAGTGGGCACAGTATATACGCTGTGGGCCTGACACACACGCTGGCAGGCAACTGCAATTAGGGTTAAGCAGACTGATGTTCTAGCCCTAAAAAGGGCTTTTTGGGGTGCTGTCCTTACAGCAGATCAGATGAGTCTTTCAGGACTGGAGTGGACACTGAATACACTGGCCTAGCTATCGATTTCCCTATTAAATCAGCAGCAGCAGCTGCACTGTCCCTCCTCTCACTAAGAATGCAGCTTCCCAATGAATCTAAAATTGATGCTGTCCAGGAGGTGGGAGGGTCTGGGAGGGAGGTTCTGCTGCTGATTGGCTGGAATGTGTCTGCTGACTGTGAGGTACAGGGTCAAAGTTTACTCAATGATGATGTATAGGGGGCGGACCGAACATCGCATCAAGCTATGTTCGCTGGGAACTGTTCGACGTCAAATAGTTTGAGACATCTCTATTACAGAAGCATTTCAGAAATGTTATTCCCCGTCACCTATGCAGAGCGGGGGTTTATTCACGTCTAAAATTGTATAATGTCAACCCAAGAATGTAACAGAAAAATTACAGAAATGTATTAACCTGTCTACTTGGTAGAGCAGGGTCTATGACAGAAAACAATTGTTTATTGTCCCCCGAAAATGTAAAATAAAAATTATTGAAATTTATTAATCTGTCAACTAGGTAGAGTAGGGGTATATTACACCCAAAAATTTGTGAATTTCACCCGAAAATGTAACTGACAATTTTTTTTTTTTTACCTGTCTAGTAGGTATAGCAGTAGTACATCACACCCAAAAATTGGTGAATTTCACCCGAAAATATAACAGACAAATGTTTTTATTTTTTTTTACCGGTCTAATAGGTATAGCAGTGGAACCTCACACCCAAAAATTGTTGAATTTCAACAGAAAATGTAACTGACAAAATTATTATTTTTTGTTAACAGGCCTACTAGGTATAGCAGTGGTACTATACACCCAAAAATTGGTGAATTTCATCCGAAAATGTAAATGACAATTTTTTTTTTTAAACCTGTCTACTAGCTATAGCAGTGGTACTATACACCAAAAATTGCTGAATTTCACCAGAAAATGTAACTGACAAAGTAGTGAAATGATATAAAATAAAACACGTACAATTAAAAAAAATATATAATTATTTATGAGGTGGAGTTCTATATGGAGTAGGATTTTGAGGAGGTGGTGTAGGTGGAAGCGGCGGTGGAGGAGGACGAGGTAGCCAACACAGTTTTTTGGTTTTATTTTTTTTTACATTTTTTTTATTAGGGTACACTCCAAAAGAGTGTGAAATATCCAAAATACAAGAATGAGCAATTGCGCTGCAGTATAACAATGGCTGCTTAGTGCCGGTATACATGTCTATTTTGCACAAGGTACGGACAAGTCCTGTGGGATCCATGCCTGGTTCATTTTAATGAACGTGAGGTTGTCCACGTTGGCTGTGGACAGGCGGCTGCGCTTGTCTGTGATGACGCCCCCTGCCGTGCTAAACACACGTTCAGATAATACACTGGCTGCAGTTATTATTATATTATATCCCTTGATCTAACTCTCCTCCATTCCAACACCCCCTTCATCATCATTCTTCTGAACCTGATCCACTGTCAAATATCCTCACCCCATGCCCTCAGAAGCACTACAGACATTGTCTGGTGACTAGGGTTGAGCGAACCCGAACTGTAAAGTTCTTGTTCGTAACGAACTTTAGGTTTTTCGGCACCCGGACCCGAACCATTTACGTAAAAGTTTGGGTTTGGGTTCGGTGTTCGGCGATTTTTATGGCTCTTTTTGAAAGGCTGCAAAGCAGCCAATCAACAAGCGTCATACTACTTGCCCCAAAAGGCCATCACAGCCTTGCCTACTATTGGCATGGCTCTGATTGGCCAACTGCAGCATGTGACCCAGCCTCTATTTAAGTGGACAAGCTCACGTTCATTAAAATGAACCAGGCATGGATCCCTCAGGACTTGTCCGTACCTTGTCCAGAATAGACTTGTATACCGGCACTAAGCAGCCATTGTTATACTGCAGCGCATACAATTCTTGTATTTTGGATATTTCACACTCTTTTGGAGTGTACCCTAATAAAAAAAAAATAATTAAAACCAAAAACCTGTGTTGGCTATCTCGTCCTCCTCCACTGCCGCTTCCACCTACACCTCTACGTCTACCGCCTCCTCAAACTCCTACTCCATATGGAACTCCACCTCATAAATCTTTTTTTATTTTTTATTTGTACATATATTATTTTATTTTATGTCATTTCACTACTTTGTCAGTTACATTTTCGGGTGATAATCACCACATTTTTGGTGTGATATACCACTGCTATACCTACAAGACAGTTAAAAAAATAAATAAATTGTCAGTTACATTTTTTGGTGAAATTCACCAATTTTTGGGTGTGATGTACGACTGCTATACCTACTACACAGTTAAAAAAATATATAATTTGTCATGTCAGTTACATTTTCGGGTGAAATTCACCAATTTTTGGGTGTGAAGTACCACTGCTATACCTAGTAGACCGGTAAAAAAAAAAATAATAATAATAATTGTCAGTAATACTGCTATACCGAATAGATAGGTAAAAAAAAAAATAATAATTTGTCTGTTATATTTTCAGGTGAAATTCACCAATTTTTGGGTGTGATGTACCACTGTTATATCGAGTAGACAGGTAAAAAAAAAAAAAAATTGTCTATTACATTTTCAGGTGAAATTCACAAATTTTTGGGTGTAATATACCCCTACTCTACCTAGTTGACAGCTTAATAAATTTCAATAATTTTTATTTTACATTTTCGGGGGACAATAAACAATTGTTCTCTGTCATAGACCCTGCTCTACCAAGTAGACCGGTTAATACATTTCTGTAATTTTTCTGTTACATTCTTGGGTTGACATTATACAATTTTAGACGTGAATAAACCCCTGCTCTGCATAGGTGACAGGGAATAACATTTCTGAAATGCTTCTTTAATTGATGCGCGCCGCCGCCTTTGTTTCAATGCTTAAACTTTAACAAGTTGTCCCACATTTAAGCTTCAATACTTTGTCCCACATTTCCGCTTTACTCTTTTGGCCAACATTTGGGCTTCTGTAATTTGTACCACATTTGCACCTCAATAACTTTTCCCATATTTCCGCTCGATCCCAAAAATGTTTTATAAATTTATCTCCCTTAAATTTGGTCTCTTTTTCTCATGCTCCCTCTCTGGTCTGGAACCCTGATTCGTCAATAACCGTGATCAACATGGTAGGCTCAGAAAAGAACATCGAAAGTTGATAGAGAAGATATCCAAATGGAAGGTGGATGGCACTGGGGCACCTCTACATAGGTGACAGGAACATAAATTTAAAAAAATCGTCAATTACATTGTCAGGTGACATTTTTCAAATTTTGCCGGATAGAAACCCCCGCTCTGCATAGGTGACAGGGAATAAAATGTAATAAATTATTCAGTAATTGATGCGCGCCACATCCTTTCAATTAATGCTTCAACTTTAAAAAGTTATCCCACTTTTGCGCTTCAATAATTTCCCCCATATTTCAACTCTATAATTTTAAATTTGAAAAAATGAATCCTCCCTTGGATGTGGTCTCTCTTTCTCACGCTCCCTCTCCGGCCTGGAACCCTGATTCCCCGCCACCCGTAATCACCATGGTAGGCGCAGAAAAAAACATCGAAAGTTGATAGAGCAGATATCAAATTGGATCGTGAACATCACGGGGACGTGCGACATGGTGGGGCAGTAAGTGTGAACACGCCTACAAGAACTGACAGGGGTCAGCCTCTGCAACTTCTGGGTCTCCAAATTGGGCACATGGCCTGAGCTTGCCCTTTACCCCTTGGAGGTGCTGGCCTGCCCTGCAGCCGGTGTATTGTCTGAACGTGTGTTTAGCATGACTTGAGGGGGTTATGACAGGTTATATTTCCCAATGTTTTGGGGTGTACCCTAATTTTAAAAAAATATTAATAAATTTAAAACCAAAAAGCAGTGTAGGCTACCTCCTCCTCCTCCACCGCCGCTTCCACCTACACCGCCACATCCACCGCCTCCTCAACCTCCTACTCCATATGGACCTCGTCCTCCTAGATCACGATTATAATTTTTTTATTTTTTGTATTTTATGTTATTTAACCTCATTTCCCTATTCACATTTGTCTGCAGAGCACTTGCCATGCTCTTAACAACATTTTGATGCCATTTGCAGCCCTCTAGCCCTTTCCATGACATTTTTACAGCCATTTTAGTGCTCAAAAGTTTGGCTCCCCATTGACTTCAATGGGGTTTGGGTTCGGGGTCAAGTTTGGGTCCCTAACTCAAACTTTTTTCTGAACTTCGGCCGAACCCGTCGAACCTGAACATCTAGGTGTCCGCACAACTCTACTGGTGACGCTTAGGCAGCTTTATATCTACTCCCCTATTCTGTTCGCCGGACCATTGTACAAAACAAGCACTTTACCCTTTATGTCATCCCTATCTCTTCATCAGGGGCATAACTACCATAGTGGCAGACTATGTGACTGCTATGGGTCCCAGGACAAGAGGGGGCCCAGTCTTAGTTGAGATTATCTCCTCTTCTACTGGGGGTGAAAACTTGGTCAGGACTCCACTCTCCACTTTTCTGGTTGGGGGCCACATTGTCAGACTGAAGGAATCCCAAGGGATGGAAATAAAACGTAAATGGATATTACCAACTGAAATCCTGCATTTATGGTGTATTGTACTTACAGTATATACAAACCGGATTCCAAAAAAGTTGGGACACTATACAAATCGTGAATAAAAACTGAATGCAATGATGTGGAGGTGCCAACTTCTAATATTTTATTAACATAAATCACGGAACAAAAGTTTAAACTGAGAAAATGTACCATTTTAAGGGAAAAATATGTTGAATCAGAATTTCATGGTGTCAACAAATCCCCAAAAAGTTGGGACAAGGCCATTTTCACCACTGTGTGGCATGTCCCCTTCTTCTTACAACACTCAACAGATGTCTGGGGACCGAGGAGACCAGTTTCTCAAGTTTAGAAATAGGAATGCTCTCCCATTCTTGTCTAATACAGGCCTCTAACTGTTCCATCGTCTTGGGCCTTCTTTGTTGCACCTTCCTCTTTATGATGCGCCAAATGTTCTCTATAGGTGAAAGATCTGGACTGCAGACCGGCCATTTCAGTACCCGGATCCTTCTCCTACGCAGCCATGATGTTGTGATTGATGCAGAATGTGGTCTGGCATTATCTTGTTGAGAAATGCAGGGTCTTCCCTGAAAGAGATGACGTCTGGATGGGAGCAGATGTTGTTCTAGAACCTGAATATATTTTTCTGCATTGATGGTGCCTTTCCAGACATGCAAGCTGCCCATGCCACACGCACTCATGCCACCCCATACCATCAGAGATGCAGGCTTCTGAACTGAGCGTTGATAACAACTTGGGTTGTCCTTGTCCTCCTTGGTCCGGATGACATGGCGTCCCAGATTTCCAAAAAGAACTTCGAATCGTGACTCGTCTGACCACAGAACAGTCTTCCATTTTGCCACACTCCATTTTAAATGATCCCTGGCCCAGTGAAAACACCTGATCTTGTGGATCTTGCTTAGAAATGGCTTCTTCTTTGCGCTGTAGAGTTTCAGCTGGCAGCGGCGGATGGCTCGGTGGATTGTGTTCACTGACAATGGTTTCTGGAAGTATTCCTGAGCCCATTCTGGGATTTCCTTTACAGTAGCATTCCTGTTTGTGGTGCAGTGTCGTTTAAGGGCCCGGAGATCACGGGCATCCAGTATGGTTTTACCGCCTTGACCCTTACACACAGGGATTGTTCCAGATTCTCTGAATCTTCGGATGATGTTATGCACAGTTGATGATGATAGATGCAAAGTCTTTGCAATGTGTCGCTGGGTAACACCTTTCTGATATTGCTCCACTATCTTTCTGCACAACATTGTGGGAATTGGTGATCCTCTACCCATCTTGGCTTCTGAGAGACACTGCCACTCTGAGAAGCTCTTTTTATACCCAATCATGTTGCCAATTGACCTAATTAGTGTTAATTGGTCTTCCAGCTCTTCGTTATGCTCAAATTTACTTTTTCCAGCCTCTTATTGCTACTTGTCTCAACTTTTTTGGGGATTTGTTGACACCGTGAAAATTGGAATCAACGTATTTTTCCTTTAAAATGATACATTTACTCGGATTAAACGTTTGATCCGTCATCTACGTTCTATTACAAATAAAATATGGACATTTGCCATCTCCACATCATTGCATTCAGTTTTTATTCACAATTTCTTTAGTGTCCCAACTTTTCTGGAATCCGGTTTGTACTATAAATGTCTGGATTCCCATCTATGAAAAATGCATGGGTGCAGCCACCAGACATAGACATACATGTCTGTCACCAGATGATTGGGAAGCAGAAGCCCTTCTGTCTTGTGTGGGGGGCCTGGTTTGATCCTTGCTATGGGGTCCTTACTTCTCTATGTACGCCAATGCTCTTCATAGATTGTAAGTAGGGTTGAGCGAACCCAAACTGTAAAGATTTTTCAGATTTTTCACATTTCAGAAAAAGTTTTGGTTCGAGTTTGGTGTTCGGCGATTTAATGGCGCATGTTGAAAAGCTGCAGAGCAGCCAATCAACAAGCGTTTAACTCATGTGGCTTAGAAGCCATCACAGCCATGCCTACTAATGGCATGACTGTGATTGGCCAGTGCAGCATGTGACCCAGTCTCTATATAAGCTGGAGTCACGTAGCGCCGCCCGTCACTCTGCTGTTACCAGTGTAGGGAGAGGATGCTGCTGCTGTGAGGGAGAGAATAGGAAACAATTCTGGTGTTCTTGGTGTTAAATCTGCAAACCACAGCCATTATTTTTGTGGGTGCTATGCTACATTTTTGTACTCCTGAGCCCAGTGCCACAGAGAGATAAGCTTTAATCAGTCTGTTTGTTAGGTGGGCGACGGCAACCATTTTTGCAAATGCATGTGTGCCAGGGACATTACTTTAATCCTGTTCCAGTAGCTCCGTGGGCGACATCTAGGCATTTTTTAAGGACACCTGCACTTCATATGTGCCAGGAAAAGGGTAAATAATATTGGTAATCCGTCTGTGACTTTAGGGCCCCGGGGGGGGGCATATTTATATTTTCTTCTGTGAACTACCCCTGTGCTGAATATCTGACAGGGAAAATCTATTCATTAAATCCATCTGTCAGATTCCGGGCGCACAAATTCCCTTTTTTTTGGCGGTCAAGTACCCCTGCGGCCTGCATTGCATACCTGCCAGTGAAAATAATTCAATTACATTAGTCTGTCACATATTTGTGTGACCTAAAGCTATTTTTTCTCTTTCTGACACCGGCACTGCATATCTGACCAATAAAACCAGTAGATACTGCTATTACATTGTCGGTTGGCGAATTCTAATTTTTTTGTGCTAGAAAGTAAATCTTTTGGCCTGTGCTGCATTTCTGACAGTCCAATAAAACCGTTAAATACTGCTGTTACATTGTCGGTTGAAAAAAACTCACTTTTTGTGCTAGATACTACATTTGGGGCCTTTGCTGCATTTCTGACAGTCCAATACAACCGGTCAATACTGCAGTTACATTGTTGGTTGACAAATTCACATTTTTTGTGACCGTGAAGTAATTGTATAAAATTCGCCTGTCACTGTTGTGTGACCTCAGGAAATGTTTCCTCTTTATGACACCGGCACAGCCTTACTGTGAACTTAATTGTTGACTATTGGCGGTTACCTTGTTGCCTGACATAAACCATCTGTTAGTTTGGTGGGTGAAAGCAAAGAATTAGGAGAGCGTCAAATAAGGGACGTGGCCCAGGTCGTGGTGCTGCTGGTGGAGCTCCTGTTGCAGGGAGAGGACGTGGTCGATCTGTGACAACTACATGTGCAGTACGCAGGCCTGCAGGGTATTGCGATGTGAGGTCACGGTTACTTAGGCAAACGAGGGTTGCTATGGGTTCCTCACAGTTTGTAGGATGACCCTGGGCAGCGTACAGCAGTGATGGAGAGGCTGGCACAGTAGTCCTGTGGGGCACTGTCAGTATATAGGGACCAGGCCTGATGGTGGACGAGGTGCCCTGGATCTTGCAGATGTTTAATGTGCCTAGGGCAAGGTCCCTTTAAGGTTCGTGACGCCAGTGCCTGTAACGGTGGCACACCGATTCACAGTTGTAATAAGTGAGGAACACAGGGTTGTGGTGAACCAAACTTTTCTTTACTGGAAACAGTTCAACTTTATACAATTTGAATTCAGTTCCACTTTGCAGCAGTAATCAATAGCAGGCTTTACATCAATGGCAGGTAATGTTCTTTGCAAGATACTCAGAGGGTAAACCCAACACTCACAGACCAGGCTGCACTATTCCTCAGATATCCTGGCTGTCTGTATCCCAAGGCCCGTATGCCCTAATGCTGGCTTTTATCCTTGGTAGCAATTCTCCTCAGGTATATATCCCTTGCTTTAGCTTAATGATCCTTCTGCCCTTCAGCTTACTTGACTAGCTAGAAACAATGGCTCTGCTCTGCTCTGGTTAAGGAACTTGGTTTCTCCCAGGAGGCAAACTCCTTTCTTGGGGTGAATCTTCTGAGCTAACTGAGGCTCAGGAACTTCAGGCAGGCTATAATCCTTCACTAGCCTCCAGGTGGCAACTAGAAGCCTGGGCTGTCTAGCTGCATGTCAGGAGGAGGCCCTCAGCTTATCTCTGGCTGGTGCCCTCTCACTTCTGTCTCTCCACAGACTCCTGACTACAGACTAACTCCTCCCTGTCTGGGTCTAAATATATATACCAGGGGTTCCCTAGCTCCCTCTAGTGTCCAGGATGCTAAACTACACCATAATAGGCCTGCTGCACATATCACAAGGAAAATACACATTAAATACACCTTAAAATGCATTAGAATGTACTGTGAAATACACTGAGGTGGAGTACGACGTGGCCCAATTGACCCTTGTGTAGTGCCCACATCTACCTAGTGGGACAGTACATACCCCGTTGCTGTGACGTTGCCCGTCCTCGGCGCAACATAAGGGGCCCTGCCCAGCTGGAAACTGCACCTGAAAGATAACAATAATGCAAAGCAGGAACACACATCTACATTTGCAAATACACATATATATATCAGGCAGCTCCGCTGGCTAAGGAACAAGTCCGGTGAAAGGGGGCGTCGCTCTCTTCTCTCAGGATAGTATAAGGGAACAGGGGGCGCTGACCTGGGGCAGCGTATCAAGGATACCAGGATAGTCCATAATAAAATTGAAGTACAATTGTCCATGATAAAACAGCATCTCAGAGGCCCTCAGGCGTTGGGGTCATCTCTGGGCACATTTCCTTGAAGTTATGAGTTGCATATAAAAGTCACAGCACATAAAAGTCCTCATTATTAAAATGGCATATAAAATAAGTGCTGTAATGTTCCTTAATCAACCTGAAAAGGGGGTTAAAAGGGTTAAGTGCAAAATAAAATAACAGGCACAACTTGGCTTAAGTTCTTTGAAGCAGGCAGGGGGTCCTGTAAACTGGATGGCCTTGGAGCAATTGGTAATTTCAGTGGCCTAACACCACCACTGAGCCGTGGGTGAACTGGCAGCAGCAACATAGGCCAAAACAAAGGACTCCTGTCCTGAAAAGGTTAATCCACTTTAATAGGGTCCCTTGACAAAAGAAAGCAGTATCATGGCCTGGCAGGCCTACTCACAGGTGTGAATCAGTTCCACTTTGTACATTAGTGGCACATCCCGGTTCTGCTTGCAAACTGGGCCGGACACGAGGGTCCACATAAGGATGGGCCCACAAAATAGTATTGGGCGGCAGCTGAAGCATGAATGGTCCCCTTATTGGTAGCCCCATCGGCCTAGGGGTGATTATGGTCGGTGACAACATGGGCCCAGGCATGGTGACTGTTGAAGGCCCCGCTGGTCTAGGTACAACCGCAGCAAGAGGCTCTGTGGGTTCAGGTGTCACCGATTGCACAGGAAGGTGTCTAGCATAGGTAAGTCTCCTTGGCGCTGCAACAGCAGCTGCAGTCACAATGGATGACCGCCTGGTAGGGATAGGCACCCTTACCTCTGGCTCAGAGACGTCTGAGTCCTTAGTTGCACTTTTTCTTTCAAGTGGCGGAGACGGTATCCTTGAGGTGGCAAGCTGGCGCAGGCCTTGCAATTGAAGCTCAAGTCGGATGATCTGGTCGTCCAAACTTTCAGGCTCTGCGTCGCTGCTGGGATCCTCTGTCGTCACCGCAGGTGCAGGTAAGGGATCTGGCTTGGCTTGCGCGGCCGCTGCAGGTTCTGGTGCCGCATCCGCACTCCTTCCTTTTCAGATATTGTCCAATGCTGCATGGAACCGCTTCAAATTTTCGAGTTCCTTGATAGTCTTTTCCCAGCGGGGCTGCTCAGGCGACGGGTTAGGACTTACCCACTTTTCTACCACGGTCGGTTGCCAGAACACATTAGGACCGATGAAAGAGCCCCGCTCCTGGAAGGTGATATGAGCTGACTCTGGGGAACGCTCCTGTTCGCGCTTAAAGCTGGCTAATTCCTCATCCTCTTCCCAATCCTCCAATTTCAGCTTGGGACGGGTCGCAGCTGTTGCGTAGGGGCCTCGCAGGCCCTCGGCAGGGGTGAACTCTACCTCCTCTCCCTCACGGAGGTTATGTAAATGTTCGGGGAGGAAACTCCGTTTGACGGATCTGCGGTTCACGTATAGATCCCTGCCGGTCGTATAGTCCTTAATGAAACCGAAGCCTCGGTTCCTGTCAAAGGCCACCACCACCCCCTTTCTCCTTTCCAGACGGGGTTGGATGTCGGTGTGACGCTCATAGACATTCTTGGTCAATTCCTCAAAGTATATCTTGGTGCGTGTAGTCTTCTTGATAGCGGCCTCCCGTACCTCTGCCATTAGTGCCGACCATTGCATAGAAGGCCTGGCACAATCCTTCCTCGAGCCGAAGTAAGGCTCAGGCTGTGATCCTGGCAGCAGGCAGGTGGGTCTCTCCGGTCCCGGAGAGTAGGCCGGTGGAGCGTTCTCTTGCTCCATATTAGCAAAGTCCATTTGTAATCCAACAGGTGCGGCCATAACATTAGAGCAGTCCTCACTCTTCAACATGCTCGATCCTTCTCTGGAGAGGGACAGGACGGCACCTATAATTGTAGACAAAACCTCCCACTGCTCCGGGAGGCCGCCCCCCAGGTACTCCAGCATAGGGGAGCAGACATGCAAATTTGTAGACAGGGCGGTGGCGCGGACATCCAGTCTTTCCCGCACTTTTTAGCAGAAGGCGCCAATTTTTTCCGCCAACAACAGGTAGAGATGGCGCAGCAATTAATTTCAGTCAGTTTAGGGGACCATCTTTAAGCAAACGCTGTCCATTCACTGACAGCAAGCGGTGACTTCAGAAACAGCAAAACAGCCCACAAAATACAGTTTCACACCGCAAATTTTACAGTCCTTTGGCCCAGCAATTTTTCCAATAAACGGATAGGGCTTTATCACTTTATGGCAATATTGGCACACAGTTTTTAAATTCCACAATGGCATAGGAATAGTCTGTAAATCCTGTTCGTGACGCCAAAATATGCAGTACGCAGGCCTGCAGGGTATAGCGATGTGAGGTCACGGTTACTTAGGCAAACGAGGGTTGATATGGGTTACTCATAGTTTGTAGGATTACCCTGGGCAGTGTACAGCAGTGATGGAGAGGCTGGCACAGTCCTGTGGGGCACTTTCAGTATATAGGGACCAGGCCTGATGGTGGACGAGGTGCCCTGGATGTTGCAGATGTTTAATGTGCCTAGGGCAAGGTCCCTTTAAGGTTTGTGACGCCAGTGCCTGTAACGGTGGCACACCGATTCACAGTTGTAATAAGTGAGGAACACAGGGTTGTGGTGAACCAAACTTTTCTTTACTGGAAACAGTTCAACTTTATACAATTTGAATTCAGTTCCACTTTGCAGCAGTAATCAATAGCAGGCTTTACATCAATGGCAGGTAATGTTCTTTGCAAGATACTCAGAGGGTAAAATCAACATTCACAGACCAGGCTGCACTATTCCTCAGATATCCTGGCTGTCTGTATCCCAAGGCCCGTATGCCCTAATGCTGGCTTTTATCCTTGGTAGCAATCCTCCTCAGGTATATATCCCTTGCTTTAGCTTAATGATCCTTCTGCCCTTCAGCTTACTTGACTAGCTGGAAACGATGGCTCTGCTCTGCTCTGGTTAAGGAACTTGGTTTCTCCCAGGAGGCAAACTCTTCTCTTGGGGTGAATCTTCTGAGCTAACCGAGGCTCAGGAACTTCAGGCAGGCTATAATCCTTCACTAGCCTCCTGGTGGCAACTAGAAGCCTGGGCTGTCTAGCTGCATGTCAGGATGAGGCCCTCAGCTTGTCTCTGGCTGGTGCTCTCTCACTTCTGTCTCTCCACAGACTCCTGACTACAGACTAACTCCTTCCTGTCTGGGTCTAAATATATATACCAGGGGTTCCCTAGCTCCCTCTAGTGTCCAGGATGCTAAACTACACCATAATAGGCCTGCTGCACATATCACAGGGAAAATACACATTAAATACACCTAAAATGCATTAGAATGTACTGTGAAATACACTGAGGTGGAGTACGACGTGGCCCAATTGACCCTTGTGTAGTGCCCACATCTACCTAGTGGGACACTAAATATGCACAAGTGAAAGTCTTTCCTCAGGTGCGAGTAGGTGACAGAACCTTCAGCGTTATTTGGTCGGGCCTAATGCGGCTCTACGAATGGTGAGGCCTGGACATGTACAGGCGATAGTAGATTGGGTTGCTGACAGTGCCTCCAGTTCCTTCACATTGTCTCCCACCCAGTCTCCCGCTGAAAGACCACAGTTGGCACCTGCAGCCGATGTCCATCAGTCTTTCACCTCACCCCCTTGCAAATCAGCCAAGCAGTCTGAGCCCCAAGTCATGCAGCAGTCTCTTCTGCTTTTTGATGACTCTGTTATCAGGGTTTCCCGGGGCCATCCACCTAGCCCTGCCCCAGAAGTGGAAGAGATTGAGTGCACCGATGCCCAACCACTTATGTTTCAGGATGAGGACATGGGAGGACCACCGCAGCACGTCTCGGATGATGACGAAACACAGGTGCCATCTGCTGGGGCTTTCTGCAGTCTGCAGACCGACATGGAGGGCAAGGGTGAAGACTGGGTGGAAGATGATGTGGAGGACGATAAGGTCCTCGACTCCACATGGAATCAAGGTCATGCGAGTGACCTGTGCAGTTCGGAGGAAGAGGCGGTGGTCGCACAGAGCCACCAGCACAGCAGAAGAGAGAGCAGGGTGCAAAAGCGTCTGTTACATTCTTGGGTGACATTTTACCATTTTTGCAGTATACAAACCCCTGCTCTGCATAGGTGACAGGGACCTACATTTTTGTAAAATCTTCTGTTCCATTGGTGGGTAACATGAACCCAGTTTTGCCCTTAATAAACCCCTGCTCTGCATAGGTGACAGGGACCGAAATTTCTAAAATTCGTCTGTTACATTGATGGCTGACATTAACCCATTTTTGCCGGTGAAAAACCCCTGCTCTGCATTGCTGACAGGGAACTAAATTTAGTAAAAAACATCTGTTACTGATCGGAAGATGCGCGAATACAAGCGCACGCTGGTAGAGGTGCTGCTGGTGGCATTCCCACCTGACAGCGGGGGCTCAGTGGAAGTACAAGGCGAAGGCAGAGGAGGAGGAAGAGGTCGCCAACCCAGCCGGGGCACCGCCAGCACCTCAGAAGGCAGGGTTGGCATGGCCGAAATGTGGAAAAGCTTTGTCAGCACGTCACAACAACCATCACCACCAGCTGATATGGAACGTCTTAGCAGGAGGCAGCATTTCACCAACATGGTGGAGCAGTATGTGTGCACACGCCTACACGTACTGGATGATGTGCTCTCCCCTGCATATGTGCAGCTGGTGATAGATGGCCATCAAGCCCTTTGATGTTTTTTCTAGGTCTATCTCGAATGGTTAGCACAGCTGAATGTAATGATAGCTTTCACTTAGCGATACCTTAACATCATTCACCTTCTGGGGTATCATGAGCACAACTATATCATACCATGTGCAATGGCGCACAGGGGAGGTAAGGGCATAGTTTACTGCAGCAGTTCACTAGACGGTTCACACAGGCACGGAATACATTACACGGCTGCCATATACAGTTCCCCGAGCTGTGTATCGAGGGCAGTGGGCTCCAAAGAAGTTCCCTTTAAGCATCTTTTTATAACGTCTGCTCAGTCTTCTCAAATTAACCAAGGGGTGAAACATGTCTCACTGTATTGGTATCACTATACAGGGAGTGCAGAATTATTAGGCAAGTTGTATTTTTGAGGATTAATTTTACTATTGAACAACAACCATGTTCTCAATGAACCCAAAAAACTCATTAATATCAAAGCTGAATATTTTTGGAAGTAGTTTTTAGTTTGTTTTTAGTTTTAGCTATTTTAGGGGGATATCTGTGTGTGCAGGTGACTATTACTCTGCATAATTATTAGGCAACTTAACAAAAAACAAATATATACCCATTTCAATTATTTATTTTTACCAGTGAAACCAATATAACATCTCAACATTCACAAATATACATTTCTGACATTCAAAAACAAAACAAAAACAAATCAGTGACCAATATAGCCACCTTTCTTTGCAAGGACACTCAAAAGCCTGCCATCCATGGATTCTGTCAGTGTTTTGATCTGTTCACCATCAACATTGCGTGCAGCAGCAACCACAGCCTCCCAGACACTGTTCAGAGAGGTGTACTGTTTTCCCTCCTTGTAAATCTCACATTTGATGATGGACCACAGGTTCTCAATGGGGTTCAGATCAGGTGAACAAGGAGGCCATGTCATTAGATTTTCTTCTTTTTTTCTACCCTTTCTTGCCAGCCACGCTGTGGAGTACTTGGACGCGTGTGATGGAGCATTGTCCTGCATGAAAATCATGTTTTTCTTGAAGGATGCAGACTTCTTCCTGTACCACTGCTTGAAGAAGGTGTCTTCCAGAAACTGGCAGTAGGACTGGGAGTTGAGCTTGACTCCATCCTCAACCCGAAAAGGCCCCACAAGCTCATCTTTGATGATACCAGCCCAAACCAGTACTCCACCTCCACCTTGCTGGCGTCTGAGTCGGACTGGAGCTCTCTGCCCTTTACCAATCCAGCCACAGGCCCATCCATCTGGCCCATCAAGACTCACTCTCATTTCATCAGTCCATAAAACCTTAGAAAAATCAGTCTTGAGATATTTCTTGGCCCAGTCTTGACGTTTCAGCTTGTGTGTCTTGTTCAGTGGTGGTCGTCTTTCAGCCTTTCTTACCTTGGCCATGTCTCTGAGTATTGCACACCTTGTGCTTTTGGGCACTCCAGTGATGTTGCAGCTCTGAAATATGGCTCAACTGGTGGCAAGTGGCATCTTGGCAGCTGCACGCTTGACTTTTCTCAGTTCATGGGCAGTTATTTTGCGCCTTGGTTTTTCCACACGCTTCTTGCGACCCTGTTGACTATTTTGAATGAAACGCTTGATTGTTCGATGATCACGCTTCAGAAGCTTTGCAATTTTAAGAGTGCTGCATCCCTCTGCAAGATATCTCACTATTTTTGACTTTTCTGAGCCTGTCAAGTCCTTCTTTTGACCCATTTTGCCAAAGGAAAGGAAGTTGCCTAATAATTATGCACACCTGATATAGGGTGTTGATGTCATTAGACCACACCCCTTCTCATTACAGAGATGCACATCACCTAATATGCTTAATTGGTAGTAGGCTTTCGAGCCTATACAGCTTGGAGTAAGACAACATGCATAAAGAGGATGATGTGGTCAAAATACTCATTTGCCTAATAATTCTGTACAGGGTGTAGTAGGCTTTGCGGAATATATTGGACGAAGTGGGTATAAAAGAGGGCAGTCTTAAAGGTCTAAACATGGCCACTAAGGAAGAGGTTGGAGTACCTCGAAACGCGTCTGTCATTACCCATCATTGCAGAGACTACCCACCAATACCCACACTGTCACTGAAGGATTTTATTTCCTCATAAACAAAAGGAGAAAGAAGGAGAACTACAAAGCAGTGCAAGACATGGTCATCAGCTGACCAGAACGTAGGACACCACGTGACAGATCACGTGAGACGCCGACTGCGCATCCCCAGCGAGGAGAAACCGTACGCCCGGGACCATCTCCACACACAACTTCAATACTGCACAGCAGTGAGAACCAGCTAAAAGGTGAGTACCGTCAACTGCCGCGTGGGACGCCACCGGCAGCAACGGAAACCAAATCACCAACAAATAGTGAGTAACAAAAAGCCTACCATACCGCACACTGTTATTCTGGCTAAACCAAAAAACTCACCCTGCTGATGCGAACTACCTACACATCAATATCATAGTATGAAATGTCCATAATCGACATCTGACGGACTTAAGCATTTGCAATCCTTTTAATCTCCTTTGGGAATCAATCCATTTTTTACTCAAATCGCAGGATGTGTATGAATTCATGAATGAACAATTAGTTTTATCAGCAAGAAGTTTTTCTTTTTCTTTTCTTTTATCCTCTCCAAAAGGACATCTTATTCCTACTACCCTTTTATAATATCCCATCAATATCCCTTTATAACTTCTAAGATATCTCAACTTTCAGCACATATGTATTTTACTACTAATGCCATTAGAAGAACCTGGACACAATAATCATAACGCAAGTTGGACTATCGATAGATAACCAAACATTGTTCTATTTATGTCCTATTTTCTAGACGTGCTATCCACCCATTTTAACCGCATTTAAATAAATTACTTATTTTAAACTTATTTTAACCTTATGTCACGACTGTGACTGATCCAGACAGGTCTGGGAGGAGAAGGTCGCAGCGACTTGCTACTCGCGATAGCTTGTGAGTTTGCTCCGTGGTTCAGGGTATGTCATCCGGGTTTTGCCTTGTGAACCTTTTTGTCCTGACTGGGAGTTTGTAGGCATCCTTCTCAGGTGAGTCCTGTCTGCCACTCGCAGCTACTATATTAGTTTCAATTTCACTTGCAGTCATTGCCAGATATAGTCCTTAGTTCCAGTGCTATTCTGACCTTTGAAGGAGATCTTTTGACGGTGTTGCTGTGGAGCTCTTGTCCGGCGTGGACTGTCGTGATTGGGATCGCCTTCTCTGCTCGTGACTGGATAAGTCTATCTCTGATGTTTGATTGTTTGTTTGTTGCTGTCTTCCCCTGTTGTTCTCCTAGACGCGAGTGATGGTGACTAGCGCTCCCATCGGCCTTTCCTCATCTAAGTCTCATTAGGGTGACTGAGGGTTTAGGCATCCTGCTCGCTGCACGGGTTCACACCCCGTCTAGGGTATCAGGGCAGACAGGTGCCAGCTTAGGGTTAGTCAGGGGTGGCCATTCTATTTCCCATCCGTAGATAAGGGTCCCCCTTCCCCTCCGTCTGGTGCAACACGACTGCTGCTGGGATAGCGGTCGTGACACCTTAATTGAATAAATATAATCTGTGTGGCAACTAGATGCAGAGTGCATGCCTATCACTTTTTTCCACATACTTTGCGGAATACTGTCTGTCAGCAGATGGCCAGTCTGTTCCTTTAGTAGGATGGGGCACATGAAGCTGACTACTCCCACCAACATCCATTAAAGTCCAAAACAGGCAGGAATGGGTTATCTTCACTGACTGACAGATGCTCTGCACGTTCTCCTTTCTGAATGCTCATCTTTCTGTAGAATCTCTTTCCCTCAAGGCCTGGCACTTATACCGTCACTTAGCTGCTTTTCAATCCTCAGGGCTTTACACTACCCTGACCTGATACAACGTCCTCTCCTAGAGGAAGGGGTGGTGCCAGCCCAGCCTAGAAACAGTAACCAGAAACTTCTGGCTCTCTCTATAATCAGTTCATGGGACATATAATGCACAGAGTACAGTACACAAAACCCTGCAGTGGGACACTGCACATGTATTACATAGACCTTTCATACATGATATCTGTTTCCTCTAGATGCCACAATCTCGCTGCAATGAGAGATGTCCCCCCGGGTCCAGGAAAGCTACTAATGGAGGATATCACTCCTGCTGTTATGACTGTGTCCCCTGTTCTGAGGGAGAAATGTCCAATATAACCGGTGAGAAGAAACAAGGCACTGACCATTTCCTCATGTCCTTCCAATGCCAAAGAAATGATTCTAAAGTTCTAAGAAAATTGTCCAGCCTGTATCAGGAGCAAATGTCCACAGTGTATGGACACAAGTCAGATTTGGGTAGACCTAGATCACATGTGCACAGGGATTGTAGTTAAAGGTTTGGGGGTCATGTGCTCTGATCCTGGGGTCCGTGTGCAACGTCCGGCCCGAGCCTGGAGATCCCTTTAAGGTGTTATGACCAACAGGTATATAAACAGTATTTCGTGACGCCAACTGCGGTAAAGCAGCAGGAGCGTAAGGCTCCCTTTTAAGACGTGTTGTTGGGGGGACACCCAGTGTAGGATTGCCAGAGTGATGTAGTGCGGCCTACAATGTCTCTGCAGATGTTGGATGTACGTGTGACGATGCTCCTACCTGGAATATCCTTGAAATCCCAGATGTGGCTGTCAGAAGCAGAGCAAGCAAGGGCGGGCTGGGACGGGGGGCAGGGAGGCAATTGCCCCCCAGACCGCCCTTAAGCATGTTAAAAACGGCCGCTGGCCCGTCTTTAACAAATAATTATTATTTTTTGATTCCTCAGGGCCGCACATGACCACAGGCGGCGTGGCCCTGGTTCTAGTTGCCGGCGGCAGTGGGGGAGTCAGTAGGAGATGAGCGCTTCCATTGTGGAATCACTCATCTCCATATTCATCTGTATCGCCATCCTCAGGACAGCGATACAGAAGGCTGTGCTGCGGCGGGGCAGGGGAGGGAGAGGCGTCTCCCTTTCCTGTACTTCTGATAGGCCGCAGGTACTAATGCCGGCAGCCTATCAGAGGCCGGCTCAGGCGGCGCAATGACGTCTTTATCATCGCGCCGCCTGAGCCGGGCAGCACACAGCGGGGGACACAGACCGGAGAGGCCTGCATCACATCGCTGCTGATGGAGGTAAGTATTAGTGTTATTTGCTTTTTTCTTTGCTGGTGGAGCTGGCACTATGGGGGCATCTGGCATTTCTTAGAGCCCCATTGTTTTGGGGGTGGCACTCTGGAGGCATTTATTTCTTGCCTATTTTGAGGAGGGGCACTATGGGGGCATTTCTTACTGGCACATTATCGGGGGGCACCATAGGGGAGAGGAGCACTATGGGGGCATTTGGGGGCTGTAAAGGGGCTTTTTTTATTGGCACATTATGGGGGGCACTATAGGGGAGAGCGGCACTATGGGGCATCTGTTGGCACTATAGGGTGATTATTTGGGGGCACTATGGGGAAGTGGGGGCTCTAAAGGGGCCTTTTTTATTGGGACATTATGGGGGGCACTATGGCATCTAGTGGCACTAAGGGGGCATTTTTTACTGGCACATTATGGGAGGCACTATAGGGGAGAGAAGCACTTTGGGGCATTATTTGGGGGCACTATAGGGGAGTGAAGCACTATTGGGGCATCTGGTGGCACTAAGAAGGGGTATTTCTTACTGGCACATTATGGTGGAAAGGAGCACTATAGGAGCATCTGCTGGGGGCACTAAAAAGTGGCATTTTTTTACTGGCATATTATGGGGGACACTATGGGGAAGGGGGAGAGGAGCAGTATGAGGGCATTTACTGGGGCACTATATAGGGGTATTTTATACTGGCATACATTATGGGGACATTAGCTCAACTGCGGGCACTAAGCAGGGGTATTTCATGTACTGTCATATTATAGGGAGAATTATTGCTACTAGAGGGTATTATGCGGAGCTTTACTACTACTGGGGGGCTATGAGGAACATGATTACTAGTATGGGCACTATAGGGGCATTATTACTACTAAGTGTGCTCTGGCAGAGAATTATTTCTATTGGTGGGATTTTGGGGAGCACTGTTACTTTGGGGGGTACCCTGGCACAGTATCAGCTTAGCACAATTATTTTTGGGGGACATTATCTTTATACTATCAGTGTCTGGGCGCAGTTATTTTTTAGAGCACTGTGTGCCAATAATTGTTGAAGGGGGCACTATCTGTGTGGTAGTAGTATTCCCAGGGGGACTGTTTCTGCAGTATAGTATTGGGGGCACAGCGGGTACAGTATTGGGGGCACTATCTGTGTGGTAGTAGCATTTCCAGGAGGACCGTTTCTGCAGTATAGTATTGGGGGCACAGCGGGCACAGTATTGGGGGCACTATCTGTGTGGCAGTATTCCCAGGGGGACTGTTTCTGCAGTATAGTATTGGGGGCACAGCGGGCACAGTATTGGGGCACTATCCATGTGGTAGTAGTATTTCCAGGAGGACTGTTTCTGCTGTATAGTATTGGGGGCACAGCGGGCACAGTATTGGGGGCACTATCTGTGTGGTAGTAGTATTTCCAGGGGGACTGTTTCTGCAGTATAGTATTGGGGGCACAGCGGGCACAGTATTGTGGGCACTATCTGTGTGGTAGCAGTATTTCCAGGAGGACTGTTTCTGCAGTATAGTATTGGGGGCACAGAGGGCACAGTATTGAGGGCACTATCTGTGTGGTAGTAGTATTTCCAGGAGGACTGTTTCTGCAGTATAGTATTGGGGGCACTATCTGTGTGGTAGTAGTATTCCCAGAGGTACTGTTTCTGCAGTATAGTATTGGGGGGACTATCTGTGTGGTAGTAGTATTTCCAGGAGGACTGTTTCTGCAGTATAGTATTGGGGGCACTATCTGTGTGGTAGTAGTATTCCCAGAGGTACTGTTTCTGCAGTATAGTATTGGGGGGACTATCTGTGTGGTAGTAGTATTTCCAGGAGGACTGTTTCTGCAGTATAGTATTGGGGGAACTATCTGTGTGGTGGTAGTATTTCCAGGGGGACTGTTTCTGCAGTATAGTATTGAGGGCACAGAGGGCACAGTATTGAGGGCACTATCTGTGTGGTAGTAGTATTTCCAGGAGGACTGTTTCTGCAGTATAGTATTGGGGGCACTATCTGTGTGGTAGTAGTATTTCCAGGAGGACTGTTTCTGCAGTATAGTATTGGGGGAACTATCTGTGTGGTGGTAGTATTTCCAGGGGGACTGTTTCTGCAGTATAGTATTGGGGGTGGCAGGAAACTAATGTCTGTTTGTCAATCTCTGCAGAGACGGGAGATGGCAGAAGAATCATCATGGCGGTCAGGTCTGAATGGAGAAGATGAGGAAAGAGAACGTCTACAACAAAGGTGACATCACTGGATGTAAGAGGTAGGGGGCGCTATGTAGGAGAGGAGATGCTCCTGCTCCCCCCCCCCCCTTTCCATTTGCAGAAGGAGGATTCAGAGCTGGGTGAGGACGGCCAAAGGGGGCAGCAGGCCACGGGCGGGTGGCAGATGGTGGGGGGAACCACAGGCCTTGAGCAGGATCTGGGGAGGAAGGAGAGCGGAGGAGCGTCCTGGCTGTAGCCGGCTGTCTATTGTATAATGTGAAGCAGGCAGTGCAGCCAGGACGGGCCTCCCCTCTCCGTATGATGTGTAGAGACCGGTCGCAACTATAGAATGTCAGCTGTACAGTGTGTGTTGGGAGTGGCCTATTATATGTAGGAGGGGCTTTTAATAATGGGCGGGGATAAAATGGGCCACTTGACTGGATTTGCCCCCCAGGACTAAGGCTGCCAGCCCTCCCCTGAGAGCGAGGGGTAGTGGAACTTGGACGATGAAGGAATGAATTGAGTCCAGACTTGGATATAAAGGTCAAACACAGCTTTACTGGAATAACTTGTCTTCAAAACAATTCCTTGGACTTTCCTGATTCCCAGCAGGCATTGGCAAACTGTGGCGGGCTGGTAAACACTGTTGGCTCTGCTACATCTGTTGTATCTCTCTCTGCTGTACTTTAGGTTTAGAAGGTTAAGCAGGAATCCCTTCTCTTACTTTCGGCTGTATAAATAAGCCGGCTGAAGTCCTCAGCTTTCTCTTTGTCAGATCGCTGGTGTACTCCAAGGAATCTTTTCCTGGCTTTAGGCGATGCTCCCCCGGCAGGGGCGAGTCTCTCACCAAACCACCTCCTCCATGTAGGGGATGACTCCCTCTGACCTCTGTCTCACTGGAGAGGCCTAGAGACTGGAGTCAAGCTCCGCTCTCTGCTAGTGTAGCACTGCCAAGCTTTGCTGCCACCCGCTGGTAAACCAAGCACATTACGTGATGAGAATCAGAGAGTATAACAGGAGATGTAGAATGTGGAGGACCTGGAATAAGTGTTAGTGCGTATACGGGCAGAGGCAGGGAGTGGGCGAGGGGTGACAACCAGCCGCTGGAACTTCATCAAAAAGCAGCTCTTCACTAGTGTTTAGAGCGAATATTCAAATCACAAATTTTAATCGTGAATATCGCCACTTCGAGAATTCGCGAATATTTAGAATATAGTGCTATATATTCGTATTTTCGAATCGCAAATTTATCATAAATATATTACATTGCCGATTTTTCGCAATCAAGTAAACAATGACTGAAGATCACGAATTTGCGAATTTATGGTGAATATTCAGCCAAAATTGTGCAAAATATCGTGAATTTGAATATTGCCTATGCCGCTCATCACTATTCTTCACTAGGTAGGTATTTAGGTGTTTCACAGCAATTAACGCAGATTTTTTAAATAATTTATATTTTTTTGTAAAACAGGAAGTTACCAGATAAACAAAATGGAATACTTCTACCCCGGTCCTGTAATCTGTACAGATACATTGTAGGTGGCCCTAATGTTCAATTAGACCCAGACCTCAGAAAATAACGAAATTTGGATTTTTGGGCAACCTTTTTAGTAGGATTTTCTTCAGGCACCATTTCAGATGTGCAGAAACTTTCAGGTGTAAAAACATTTAAAAAAAAAAGGAAAAGAAAAGAAACCATTTTGGAAGCTGCACCTCTCCAAAAACGCATCTAGGGTTGTAGGGACATTTTTGATTGCCTAATATTAATATATCATGGATGGTGCATTTTTTTTTTCTGTGCCAAATATGGTGTGCCCAGAGTGTGTGCCTGCAGAGAGAACCTTATAAAGTGTCATGTCGGCCCTCCTGGGTAGGGACATACCCACATGTGGCCCTTACCTGCTGTCTGGGCACATGGCAGGGCTCAGGAGTGAGGGAGCGCCACTTGGCTTTGAGAGCATAGATTTAGCTGGAATGGTTATTAGTAGAGGTGAGCAAATCAAAGTTGATGAAGTGGAATTCAATCCGAATTTCAGGAAAAATTTGATTTGCACTGAATCCGATGGATCACCCATAATGCCATGAAGTTCAGAGAAAGGACAGGGAGGAATCATTCCAGAGCAGGGTTCAGTCGGGGAGGTTACAGCCTGCGGAATAGGAACAATCCTATTACACCTTGCTGCACTGACTGCGGGTCCACATTGCCAGTTTAAAGCTCTGTAATTCCAGCAAACCGTTCTTGTTATTGGGGAGCAAGTGCTGTGTGATACCGCCATTAACAGGGTTATTACAGGAGATATGTCTATGTTTTATTTGCCGTTCAGTGGTGCAGTTATCTGTTCTAAAGCCATTATTAGTGTGTATTAGTGGCACAAAATATATATTTGCCTTTTAGCAGTTACAGTCTGGTCCATAAATATTGGGACATCAGCACAATTCTAACATTTTTGGCTCTATACACCACCACAATGGATCTGAAATGAAACAAACAAGATGTGCTTTACCTGCAGACCGTCAGCTGTAATTTGAGGGGATTTACATCCAAATCAGGTGAACGGTGCAGGAATTACAGCAGTTTCCATATGTGCCTGCCACTTGTTAATGGACCAAAAGTAATGGGACAATTGTCTTCTCAGCTGCTCTATGGCCAGGTGTGTGTTATTCCCTCATTATCCCAATTACAATGAGCAGATACAAGGTCCAGAGGTCATTTCCAGTCTGCTGTTTGCATTTGGAATCTGTTGCTGTCAACTCTCAAGATGAGACCCAAAGAGCTGTCACTATCAGTGAAGCCATCATTAGGCTGAAAAAACACAACAAACCCCTATTGTTGACTTTATCCTTGGTTAGGGAAACTTCCTCAGGTATATATCCTTGCTTTCAATATAAATCCTTCTGCCATTCAGCTCTCTTGTCTGGCTGGAATACTGGCTCTGCTTTGCTCTGTTGTGGGAACTTGGTTCTCAGGAGGTAGTCCCTTCTCCTGGTGGGGCAACTAGAAGCCTGGGCTGTCTAGCTGCATGTCAGAGCCTGCATCTAAGCTCCTCTCTGGCTAAAGGTGTCTTCTTGCTTCTGACTCTACACACACAGACTACCCTTACCCTGAACCTGACTATATATATTAGGGGTTCCCTAGCTCCCTCTACTGTCTAGGAGGAGGAACTGCACCCTAACAGGCCTGATACACAGATAAACAGGGAAAATGCACATAAAAACATAGCAATACACATTAAAATGTGAGGTAAAATACCATGACCATGTTCCACAGGAGGTGGAGAACAACGTGGCCCAATTGACCCTTGTGTAGTGCCCACATTTACCTAGTGGGACACTACAACACTATGTCAGACAGAGAAGTGAAAGGCCCTGCACAGGGGAGTGGTAGAGGCCTAAATGTTTCTGGTGCAGGCGGAGGTCGCAGCAGGGTAAGGGGCCGTGGCAGCAGGAGTCGCAGTAAGAGGCCTGAGCTCCCGGTGTCATCTAGCGGTTGTGTATGGACCAGCAACCCAGTGGTTCTTGATTGGTTAACTCGGTCATCCACTTCGTCCCAAGTGACATCAGACACCCCCAGCCAACAGTCGGTGGGTTCGTCAGACACAACCCTAAGTTGACATGGCCCGGGAGCAGGCCCTGTGCCCTCACCTGTCCTCAACCTGCCTCTGTCTTTTTCTGTTCCTTCACCGCAAGAAGCATTATATGCTGTAGGTAAAGATGAGCGAATCGAATGCCACGAAGCGGAATTGGATCCGAATTTCAGGAATTATTTGATTTGCCAAGAAGCTGAATTTCCTCGTGCTTCGTGTCAGCGAATCGATTATTCCTGAATTTCAAACTTACCACCTCCATTTGCTTGCGAGGGGCTGCCAGCCTCCATCTTGCTTGAAGATCTCGGACGAAATCCCGTGCAGCGCGAGATTACATCATCACGTCGGCCAGCTACTTTTAAAAAAATGCGCTTCGTAGCGAAGTAATTCATCACAAAGCAAATTTTGTGTGAAATTCGGCGAATCAGCCGAATCGAATTTTCAAGAAATTTGCTCATCTCTAGCTGTAGGCTTAGCTCCACTTTTCAGTGAGGAAGAGCTACTAGAGGACAGTCAGCAGCTACTGCCCAGCCAAGATGTGGAGGAGACATCCGCCGCTTCCTCCAATAGGCGGGCAAGTAGTGATGAGGAGAGTGGCGTGGGATCTGGTGTTGAGAGCGGTCTTGCTCCTGACCCATAGACCGTTGAGGAGGACATCAGTGAATTGCAGACACTAATCGATGATGATGATGTAGCTGACCGCACTTGGGAGCCTGGTGAAGAAGGGGCTTCATCATAATCGGGAGAAGATGGTGGCAGCTTGCCCGTGAGGCAGCGGTGGAGCCAGCAAGTCGCTAGCGTGGGTGGGAGTCAGCAGTTTGGCAGCAGTAAGAGGTCGGTAGCCAAACGTGGGTGGTGTTGCAGTTTTTTTTTAAGCCGCCAGAGGAGCTGTGTTCTGTCCTCCTTAAGTGTGAAGGTACAAAGCTAGACAGACAGCTAAGCCTTTACCGGCAATGAATTGACAAAGGAGCAACGTCCGACTTCGTCTTTATTGCAAGGATATATGAGGTGAAACTGAGGAACAGAAAAATAAGGGACTTACTAATGTAGTCTGACATATGACAATGCATATAATACATTACTGTACAAGGCAATGCAAATACAAACACGTGCAAGATATGTAAGTTACATAAAACACGAATATACAAGATGTAGACCATATCTTTATACAGTTGGACATACCAGCGATGCTACCGTAAGCTTAGATGTAGAGGATGAATCAGGACCCTACTAAGCCGAGTTGTTACCTCTGGATGATGGCTGTGATGAGGAAATGGCTGCTATGAGCAGGGCTGATGATGTAATCAGAGTTCATAGGCTACAATTATGGAAGCTGAAATGGGACAAACTTCTAATGTGAAGAGCTGCAGTGTATGCAAACGGCCACCAGATGGTGCAGTTACAAAATGAACAGAGAATTATGCATTATAAAGCATACTAACTATGCATAAATTAACAACAAACTGCTAAAGGCATGACAAGGTGAATGTGGCCATTTGTTGAATCTGTGGGTAAAGCATGGCCAGGGTGGCAGCGTCAACATAAAGTGGCCTGGGAGAACCGTGGTTCCGATGTAGTGGTCCAGCCTGCCGCTGCAAACATTGCATCACCCAGTGGCATGCACCTGATTTAAGGCAGTCACGGCTCCACCACCACAGCCGAAGGGAGCTGTCTGTCCTCCCCATCATCTACAGCTCCTGATGCTCCTGCTCCTCACCCCCCTCCTCCTCGTCAGGCATTCCGTCAGCAATCGATCACCAAAGCAATTGCCAAGAGACAACAGTATGCGTGCACTCATCCAACGGCGCAGAAGCTGAACGTGTTTCTGTCCAAGTTGCTGGTGCCGCAGTCCCTCCCTTTCCAAGTGGTGGACTCTGCACCTTTCTGAGAACTGATGGCTTGTGCCGAGCCGAGGTGGAGAGTCCCAAGCCATCATTTCTTTGCCAAAAAGGCAGTACCAGCCCTCCACACACATGTAGAACAGAAGGTGGGCCAGTCCTTGAGCCTGTCGGTGTCTGCCAAGGGAGCGCCGACGTGTGGAGCTGTAACTACGGTGAAGGACAATACATGTCCTTTACGCCCCACTGGGTGAATGTGGTTCCTGCACAGCCACAACAGCAACTTGGCCAGGTGACGCCGCTTCCTCCTTCACATTCTCACGCCATTGGTGCTGTGATAATGTCCGCCTCTGCCTCCTCATCCTCCACCGTGTCTTCACCCTCCACTGCAGGAACAATTCAAAGTGTCCCTCCAGCATACCACATGTGCAGGGAACGGCGGTGTCACGCTGTTCTGCACCTGCCTGGGCGAACGGAGTCACACAGGGGAGGAACTGCTCCGCGTCCTTCATCAATAAATCGAATCCTGGCTTTCTCCCAACAACTGAAAATCGGAACCATGGTTAACGACAACGGGAAAAACATGATGACAGCACTGCGTCAAGGAGGGCTGAGCCATGCGCTCTGCATGGCACACGTGTTCAATCTGGTTGTCAAGCGGTTCCTAAAGTCTTCCACCCATCTGCAAGACATCCTAAAAATGGCCAGGAAACTTTGCATGCACTTCAGCCACTTGTACACCGCAAAGCACACCCTCCTTGAGCTGCAGCGGCAAAACAGCATCCCCCAACATAGGCTGATGTGCGATGTTTCCACCCATTGGAATTCCACCCTCCATATGTTGGACTGACTATATGAACAGAGAAAGGCCATCAACAATTTCTTGATAATGCAAGCAGACAGGAGTACTCCCCTGTGTAACTTCAATGTCAGCCAGTGGCAGATCATGCGTGACACCCGCCGTTTACTCAGGCCCTTTGAGGAGACTACGCTATTTGTCAGTCGCCAGGACTACGGGATGAACAACGTCATTCCACTGCTTCATGTCCTGGAACAGATGGTGGTAACAATGGCTGGTGAGGGGACTGGAGACGTGGTGCCTAGATCTCATGTCCATATGAGCCCTGTGGGGGCTGAACTGGAAGAGGAGGAGGCGGGGGAGGAGGACATTGGCGCACAGGCAATGTGTAGAGAAATGGGTGGTTTTTCTACTTAGCTGACAGGAGAGGAGGAGCAGGAACAGCCAGAGGAGCTAGAGGGCGAAGAGGAAGACGAGACAGAGGACACAGACACACCATGGCAGTGGAGGAGGAGGCAGGGAGTCCCTCCAAGTCACTTGCACAAATGGCCCGATGCATGCTCACTTGCTTGCTTAGTGACAGCCGAATTGTCAGCATTCGGCAGAGAGATGACTTCTGGCTCTCCACCTTGTTGGACCCTTACTACCGATCCAAAGCGGGGGGCCTTTTTTACACCCACTGAGAGAGAGGACAAACTGAACTACTATAGAGACATCCTATGTAGTCAGGTGGCCACTGCCTATGTACACCATGGTACATATTCTCACAGGTCTGACCTGGGGCCCTCTGCACTCACGTTCCTCTGCCGTGGCTGCTGTGGCAGGGTAAGGGGGGGTAGGAGCAATTCCTACTCCATCAGCAGCAACTGCAGCAACAAGAAACTACTCACCAGCAGCAGCTAGACCTGGAGCAGGACCTGAACCAGCAGGTGGGGGCAGACTTGCACAGCACCCTGCTACCCCAAATTGAAGATCTGCTAGACTACTGCCAATCTGCCAATCTGGATTTGCAACTGCAAATGGCAAGGTTTGCCCTGGAAAATCTGTCCTGCCCAGCCGGTAGTGTAGCATCAGAGCAGGTATTTAGTGTTGCAGAGGCCATAATTACCGCAAGAAGTACTCGCCTGTCCACCCAAAATGTGGAGAAACTGACCTTTGTCAAGATGAATCAGGCATGGATCAGCCAGCATTTTTACCCACCAATGCCTGATGCATCAGACTAGATCATCCATGGTGCCACACCGACACTTTGACAAAAGAGACCGGTTTCTTCTTCTTACCTGCCTCAGCGACTATTCTGATGCTGCCACCCGCCTGATGCCACACATCTGATGCCAAGTGCTCCATATTTCACCCACCATCTTCAGCTGGTACTGGTATTGCCACCCACCTCCCCACTCTGTCACCGGGTCACTCTGTGGTCTCCTGATGCTGCTGCCACCTTCACACTATGTCATTGTGCCACTCTGTAGTCTTCTGATGCTGCTGCCACCTCCACACTATCATTGTCACCCTGTGTCCTCCTCCTTATGCTGCTACTGCTGCCACCTCTACACTCTGTCATTGTGCCACTCTGTGGTCTCCCTATGCTGCTGCAGCCACCTCAACACTCTGTCATTGTGCCACTCTGTGGCCTCCTGAAGCTGCTGCTGTTAACTAGTCAATATATGGCGGTGTTATCCAGTCACTGTATGATGGTGTTATCCAGTCACTGTATGGCTGAATGGAGGTGTTATCCAGTCACTGTATGGCAGTGTTATCCAGTCACTGTATGGCGGTGTTATCCAGTCACTGTATCGCAGTGTTATCCAGTCACTGAATGGAGGTGTTATCCAGTCACTGTATGGAGGTGTTATCCAGTCACTGAATGGAGGTGTTATCTAGTCACTGTATGGAGGTGTTATCCAGTCACTGTATGGAGGTGTTATCCAGTCACTGTATGGAGGTGTTATCCAGTCACTGAATGGAGGTGTTATCTAGTCACTGTATGGAGGTGTTATCCAGTCACTGTATGGCGGTGTTATCCAGTCACTGAATGGAGGTGTTATACAGTCATTGTGTGCTGGTGTTATCCAGTCACTGTATGGCAGTGTTTTCCAGTCACATTATGGCAATGTTATCCAGTCACTGTATGGCGGTGTTATCCAGTCATTGTACGGCAGTTTTATCCAGTCACTGTATGGTGGTGTTATCCAGTCACTGTACGGAGGTGTTATCCAGTCACTGTATGGCAGTGTTATCCAGTCCCTTTAAGGCAGTGTTATCCAGTCACTTTATGGCGGTGTTATCCAGTCACTGTATGGCGGTGTTATCCAGTCATTGTGTGCTGGTGTTATCCAGTCACTGTATGGAGGTGTTATCCAGTCACTGTATGGCGGTGTTATCCATTCACTGTACTGTGGTGTTATCCAGTCATTGTATGGCAGTTTTATTCAGTCACTGTATGGCATTGTTATCAAGTCACTGTATGGCGGTGTTATACAGTCACTGTATGGCGGCATTATCTAGTCTTGGTATGACGGCATTATCCAGTCACTGTATGGCTGTGTTATCCAGTCATTGTATGGCGGTGTTATCCAGTGTTCAGCTGGAGGCTTGGGCAGATAAGTGGCAGATGAGGTTTAACACTGACAAATGTAAAGTCATGCACATGGGAAGGAATAATGCAAGTCACCCGTACATACTAAATGGCAAAACACTGGGTAACACTGACATGGAAAAGGACCTAGGAATTTTAATAAACGGCAAACTAAGCTGCAAAAACCAGTGTCAGGCAGCTGCTGCCAAGGCCAATAAGATAATGGGTTGCATCAGAAGGGGCATAGATGGCGGTGATGAGAACATAGTCCTACCACTTTACACATCACTAGTCAGACCACACATGGAGGACTGTGTACAGTTCTGGGCTCCAGTTAACAAGGCAGACATAGCAGAGCTGGAGAGGGTCCAGAGGAGGGCAACTAAAGTAATAACTCGAAAGGGGCAACTACAGGACCCTGAAAAATTATCAAAATTAGGGTTATTCACGTTAGAAAAAAGACGACTGAGGGGAGATCTAATTACTATGTATAAATATATCAGAGGTCAGTACAGAGATCACTCCCATCATCTATTTATCCCCAGGACTGTGACTGTGACGAGGGGACATCCTCTGCGTCTGGAGGAAAGAAGGTTTGTACACAAACATAGAAGAGGATTCTTTACGGTAAGAGCAGTGAGACTATGAACTCTTTACTGTAAGAGCAGTGAGACTATGGACTCTATACGGTAAGAGCAGTGAGACTATGGACTCTTTACTGTAAGAGCAGCGAGACTATGGACTCTTTACTGTAAGAGCAGTGAGACTATGGACTCTATACTGTAAGAGCAGTGAGACTATGGACTCTTTACTGTAAGAGCAGTGAGACTATGGACTCTTTACTGTAAGAGCAGTGAGACTATGGACTCTGTACTGTAAGAGCGGTGAGACTATGGACTCTTTACTGTAAGAGCAGTGAGACTATGGACTCTTTACTGTAAGAGCAGTGAGACTATGGACTCTTTACTGTAAGAGCAGTGAGACTATGGACTCTTTACTGTAAGAGCAGTGAGACTATGGACTCTATACTGTAAGAGCAGTGAGACTATGGATTCTATACTGTAAGAGCAGTGAGACTATGGACTCTTTACTGTAAGAGCAGTGAGACTATGGACTCTTTACTGTAAGAGCAGTGAGACTATGGACTCTTTACGGTAAGAGCAGTGAGACTATGGACTCTTTACTGTAAGAGCAGTAAGACTATGGACTCTATACTGTAAGAGCAGTGAGACTATGGACTCTTTACTGTAAGAGCAGTGAGACTATGGACTCTATACTGTAAGAGCAGTGAGACTATGGACTCTTTACTGTAAGAGCAGTGAGACTATGGACTCTATACTGTAAGAGCAGTGAGACTATGGGCTCTTTACTGTAAGAGCAGTGAGACTGTGGACTCTATACTGTAAGAGCAGTGAGACTGTGGACTCTTTACTGTAAGAGCAGTGAGACTATGGACTCTATACTGTAAGAGCAGTGAGACTATGGACTCTTTACTGTAAGAGCAGTGAGACTATGGACTCTTTACGGTAAGAGCAGTGAGACTATGGACTCTATACTGTAAGAGCAGTGAGACTGTGGACTCTTTACTGTAAGAGCAGTGAGACTATGGACTCTATACGGTAAGAGCAGTGAGACTATGGACTCTATACTGTAAGAGCAGTGAGACTATGGACTCTTTACTGCAAGAGCGGTGAGACTATGGACTCTTTACTGTAAGAGCAGTGAGACTATGGACTCTTTACTGCAAGAGCGGTGAGACTATGGACTCTTTACTGCAAGAGCGGTGAGACTATGGACTCTTTACTGCAAGAGCGGTGAGACTATGGACTCTTTACTGTAAGAGCGGTGAGACTATGGATTCTTTACTGTAAGAGCAGTGAGACTATGGACTCTTTACTGTAAGAGCAGTGAGACTATGGACTCTTTACTGCAAGAGCAGTGAGACTATGGACTCTATACTGTAAGAGCAGTGAGACTATGGACTCTTTACTGTAAGAGCAGTGAGACTATGGAGTCTTTACTGTAAGAGCAGTGAGACTATGGACTCTTTACTGTAAGAGCAGTGAGACTATGGACTCTATACTGTAAGAGCAGTGAGACTATGGACTCTATACGGTAAGAGCAGTGAGACTATGGACTCTTTACTGTAAGAGCAGTGAGACTATGGACTCTTTACTGTAAGAGCAGTGAGACTATGGACTCTTTACGGTAAGAGCAGTGAGACTATGGACTCTCTGCCTGAGGAGGTGGTGATGGTGAGTACAATAAAGGAGTTCAGGAGGGGCCTGGATGTATTTCTGGAGTGTAATAATATTACAGGCTTTAGCTACTAGAGAGGGGTCGTTGATCCAGGGAGTTATTCTGATGCCTGATTGGAGTCGGGAAGGAATTTTTTATTCCCCTAAAGTGGGGAAAATTGGCTTCTACCTCACAGTTTTCTTTTGCCTTCCTCTGGATCAACTTGCAGGATGACAGGCCGAACTGGATGGACAAATGTCTTTTTTCGGCCTTATGTACTATGTTACTATGTTACGGCAGTGTTATCCAGTAACTTTATGGCGGTGTTAATCCAGTCACTGTATGACGATGTTATCCAGTCACTGTATGGCGGTGTTATCCAGTCACTGTATTGCGGTATGGAGGTGTTATCCAGTCACTGTATGGCGGTGTTATCCAGTCACTGTATGGCGGTGTTATCCAGTCACTGTATAGAGGTGTTATCCAGTCACTGTATGACGGTGTTGTCCAGTCACTGTATGACGGTGTTATCCAGTCACTGTATGACGATGTTATCTAGTCACTGTATGGCGGTGTTTTCCAGTCACTGTATTGCGGTATGGAGGTGTTATCCAGTCACTGTACGGAGGTGTTATCCAGTCACTGTATGACGATGTTATCTAGTCACTGTATGGCGGTGTTATCCAGTCACTGTATGGAGGTTTTATCAAGTCACTCTATGGCGGTGTTATCCATTCACTGTATGGCGGTGTTATCCGGTCACTGTATGGCGGTGTTATCCAGTCACTGTATGGCGGTGTTATCCGGTCACTGTATGGCGGTGTTATCCGGTCACTGTATGGCGGTGTTATCCAGTCATGGTATGAGCTATTATCCAGTATGGTGGTATTATTTAGTCTCTATATGTTGGTGATTATATAGTCAGTAAATCTATTATTATTCGGGGGTGGGGCTAATATCTTTACAGTGTTTACTGTAGATTCCAGCCTATGATACTGTGGAGTGATCCTTGTAGAATGCCGTCCACACCGCTGATCCCCAGGACCAGGCGGTGCGCTCTGCCCGCGCATGCGGTACATTGCAGCCTCCCTTCTCTGCCTCTAGCACTTGGCACTATCATGGCACACCGAGGCCGCTGTCACATCACGTTTTGCCATTCGTCTAATGTATACATAAAATGTATATGATACCAAATGCCTCAGACTGACACCGTACAGTGGCAGCCGTCACCATAGAGTCCCATTGTAAAAAAATAAAAATAAAAAATTTGCATTACCTTATACGTTTTTTTTTAACAGACTTTGCTGGATACAAAAGCAAAGTGTGCTGCGCGATTGTATCCCTTTGTTCCAATGTATACATCAAACGGAAGGCAAAAATGTGATGTGAACCCTCCCTTACATATGCACACATACGATGCCAGGATAGTCATGGGGGGGGGGGGGGGCAGTCAATTTTAGCTACGCCCCAGCAACTGAGTAGACACCAGTTGAAGAGTGCTACAGCTTACTGGTGATCTGAAGCACTTCTCAGTTTGCTGCGGTGTATATGGCGCACGATTATCAATTGTGGGAAGTTTATTATCCCAACTAGGACTGATTTCCGGGTCACAGGGGGCGCATGTGAGGGTTTGTGCCAGTTGTTATACACCCCAGTGATATGGAGTTCCTCCTGTGACCCCCCAGTGATTATTCTTTTTTTTATTTGTGGTGCCTTAGGGAACGGAGCTCCTAGAGTGCGCTTCCTTTCATGTTGGTGCCGACACCGGAAGTCCGACAGTTACATATTTATCCTGTAACCGCCTAATGTCCTTCCAGCCACAGAATCCTACAAAGTCGTTTGCTGTCGGGTGAACGCCTGTCGGCTAATTTTTGGGTCCTGTACTGGCAAGTTCTCACAACAATACTTAGTGCACCTATCACTAATGTCTCATGAGACCTTATAAAATGTGAAGTTGTGTATGTCACTGTCCGTGTTGTGGGACTATTTGTCCACTTCTAGTAAGTATTTGGTTGTTGCAAAAATGACCTGAAGGTATTCCAGGTTCGCGAACATTTGATCGCGTTCTCAAACCGTCCCGGCCGATGTTCGTCCATCACTACTCTTGTTGTCTGCACCTCAAGAACATCGCCAGAATCCATCCTTTTCTTACGGTGGAAACGGCAAAAACTCTTGTTGTTGCCTTGATTCATTCTCATCTTGAATACTGCAACGCATTACTAATCGGTCTCCCTCTCACTAAACTCTCCCCCTTCAGTCTGTCCTTAATGCTGCAGCCAGGCTCATCTATCCATCCAACCGCTACACTGATGCTACTAGCCTGTGTCAATCACTTCACTGGTTGCCCATCCACCACAGAATACAATTCAAACTTCTCACCCACAAAGCTCTCCACAGCGCTGCACCTCCATACATCTCCTCCCTCATCTCCATCTACCACCCTACTCCTGCTCTCCACAGTGCTGCACCTCCATACATCTCCTCCCTCATCTGCATCCACCACCCTACACCTGCTCTCCACAGCGCTGCACCTCCATACATCTCCTCCCTCATCTCCATCTACCACCCTACTCCTGCTCTCCACAGTGCTGCACCTCCATACATCTCCTCCCTCATCTCCATCTACCACCCTACTCCTGCTCTCCACAGTGCTGCACCTCCATACATCTCCTCCCTCATCTCCATCTAACACCCTACTCCTGCTCTCCACAGTGCTGCACCTCCATACATCTCCTCCCTCATCTCCATCTACCACCCTACTCCTGCTCTCCACAGGGCTGCACCTCCATACATCTCCTCCCTCATCTCCATCTACCACCCTACTCCTGCTCTCCATGGTGCTGCGCCTTGATACATCTCCTCCCTCATCTCCATCTACCACCCTACTCCTGCTCTCCACAGTACTACACCTCCATACATCTCCTCCCTCATCTCCATCTACCACCCTACTCCTGCTCTCCATGGTGCTGCATCTCGATACATCTCCTCCCTCATCTCCATCTACCACCCTATTCCTGCTCTCCACAGTACTACACCTCCATACATCTCCTCCCTCATCTCCATCTACCACCCTACTCATGCTCTCACAGTGCTGCACCTCCATACATCTCCTCCCTCATCTCCATCTACCACCCTACTCCTGCTCTCCACAGTGCTGCACCTCCATACATCTCCTCCCTCATCTCCATCTACCACCCTATTCCTGCTCTCCACAGTACTACACCTCCATACATCTCCTCCCTCATCTCCATCTACCACCCTACTCATGCTCTCCACAGTGCTGCACCTCCATACATCTCCTCCCTCATCTCCATCTACCACCCTACTCCTGCTCTCCACAGTGCTGCACCTCCATACATCTCCTCCCTCATCTCCATCTACCAACCTACTCATGCTCTCCACAGGGCTGCACCTCCATACATCTCCTCCCTCATCTCCATCTACCACCCTACTCCTGCTCTCCACAGTGCTGCACCTCCATACATCTCCTCCCTCATCTCCATCTACCACCCTACTCCTGCTCTCCACAGTGCTGCACCTCCATACATCTCCTCCCTCATCTCCATCTATCACCCTACTCCTGCTCTTCACAGGGCTGCACCTCCATACATCTCCTCCCTGATCTTCATCTACCACCCTACTCCTGCTCTCCACGGTGCTGCACCTTGATACATCTCCTCCCTCATCTCCATCTACCACCAAACTCCTGCTCTCCACAGTGCTGCATCTCGATACATCTCCTCCCTCATCTCCAACTACCACCCTATTCCTGCTCTCCACAGTACTACACCTCCATACATCTCCTTCCTCATCTCCATCTACCACCCTACTCATGCTCTCCACAGTGCTGCACCTCCATACATCTCCTCCCTCATCTCCATCTACCACCCTACTCCTGCTCTCCACAGTGCTGCACCTCCATACATCTCCTCCCTCATCTCCATCTACCACCCTACTCCTGCTCTCCACAGTGCTGCACCTCCATACATCTTCTCCCTCATCTCCATCTACCACCCTATTCTTGCTCTCCACAGTACTACACCTCCATACATCTCCTCCCTCATCTCCATCTACCACCCTACTTATGCTCTCCACAGTGCTGCACCTCCATACATCTCCTCCCTCATCTCCATCTACCACCCTACTCCTGCTCTCCACAGTGCTGCACCTCCATACATCTCCTCCCTCATCAACAACTACCAACCTACTCCTGCTCTCCACAGGGCTGCACCTCCATACATCTCCTCCCTTATCTTCATCTACCACCCTACTCCTGGTCTCCACGGTGCTGCACCTCCATACATCTCCTCCCTCATCTCCATCTAACACCCTACTCCTGCTCTCCACAGTGCTGCATCTCGATACATCTCCTCCCTCATCTCCAACTACCACCCTATTCCTGCTCTCCACAGTACTACACCTCCATACATCTCCTCCCTCATCTCCATCTACCACCCTACTCCTGCTCTCCACAGTGCTGCACTTCCATACATCTCCTCCCTCATCTCCATCTACCACCCTACTCCTGCTCTCCACAGTGCTGCACCTCCATACATCTTCTCCCTCATCTCCATCTACCACCCTATTCCTGCTCTCCACAGTACTACACCTCCATACATCTCCTCCCTCATCTCCATCTACCACCCTACTTATGCTCTCCACAGTGCTGCACCTCCATACATCTCCTCCCTCATCAACATCTACCAACCTACTCCTGCTCTCCACAGGGCTGCACCTCCATACATCTCCTCCCTCATCTCCATCTACCACCCTACTCCTGCTCTCCACAGTGCTGCACCTCCATACATCTCCTCCCTCATCTCCATCTACCACCCTACTCCTGCTCTCCACAGTGCTGCACCTCCATACATCTCCTCCCTCATCTCCATCTACCACCCTACTCATGCTCTCCACAGGGCTGCACCTCCATACATCTCCCCCTCATCTCCATCTACCACCCTACTCCTGCTCTCCACAGTGCTGCACCTCCATACATCTCCTCCCTCATCTCCATCTACCACCCTACTCCTGCTCTCCACAGTGCTGCACCTCCATACATCTCCTCCCCCATCTTCATCTACCACCCTACTCCTGCTCTCCACAGCGCTGCACCTCCATACATCTCCTCCCTCATCTCCATCTACCACCCTACTCCTGCTCTCCACAGTGCTGCACCTCCATACATCTCCTCCCTCATCTCCATCTACCACCCTACTCCTGCTCTCCACAGTGCTGCACCTCCATACATCTCCTCCCTCATCTCCATCTACCACCCTACTCCTGCTCTCCACAGGGCTGCACCTCCATACATCTCCTTCCTCATCTTCATCTACCACCCTACTCCTGCTCTCCACAGTGCTGCACCTCCATACATCTCCCCCTCATCTCCATCTACCACTCTACTCCTGCTCTCCACAGCGCTGCACCTCCATACATCTCCTCCCTCATCTTCATCTACCACCCTACTCCTGCTCTCCACAGCGCTGCACCTCCATACATCTCCTCCCTCATCTCCATCTACCACCCTACTCCTGCTCTCCACAGTGCTGCACCTCCATACATCTCCTCCCTCATCTCCATCTACCACCCTACTCCTGCTCTCCACAGGGCTGCACCTCCATACATCTCCTCCCTCATCTCCATCTACCACCCTACTCCTGCTCTCCATGGTGGTGCACCTTGATACATCTCCTCCCTCATCTCCATCTACCACCCTACTCCTGCTCTCCACAGTACTACACCTCCATACATTTCCTCCCTCATCTCCATCTACCACCCTACCCCTGCTCTCCACAGTGCTGCACCTCCATACATCTCCTCCCTCATCTCCATCTACCACCCTATTCCTGCTCTCCACAGTACTACACCTCCATACATCTCCTCCCTCATCTCCATCTACCACCCTACTCATGCTCTCCACAGTGCTGCACCTCCATACATCTCCTTCCTCATCTCCATCTACCACCCTACTCCTGCTCTCCACAGTGCTGCACCTCCATACATCTCCTCCCTCATCTCCATCTACCACCCTATTCCTGCTCTCCACAGTACTACACCTCCATACATCTCCTCCCTCATCTCCAACTACCACCCTACTCATGCTCTCCACAGTGCTGCACCTCCATACATCTCCTCCCTCATCTCCATCTACCACCCTACTCCTGCTCTCCACAGTGCTGCACCTCCATACATCTCCTCCCTCATCTCCATCTACCACCCTATTCTTGCTCTCCACAGTGCTGCACCTCCATACATCTCCTCCCTCATCTCCATCTACCACCCTACTCCTGCTCTCCACAGTGCTGCACCGCCATACATCTCCTCCCTCATCTCCATCTACCACCCTACTCCTGCTCTCCACAGTGCTGCACCTCCATACATCTCCTCCCTCATCTCCATCTACCACCCTACTCCTGCTCTCCACAGGGCTGCACCTCCATACATCTCCTCCCTCATCTTCATCTACCACCCTACTCCTGCTCTCCACAGTGCTGCACCTCCATACATCTCCCCCTCATCTCTATCTACCACCCTACTCCTGCTCTTCACAGTGCTGCACCTCCATACATCTCCTCCCTCATCTCCATCTACCACCCTACTCCTGCTCTCCACAGTGCTGCACCTCCATACATCTCCTCCCTCATCTTCATCTACCACCCTACTCCTGCTCTCCACAGCGCTGCACCTCCAGAAAATCTCCTCCCTCATCTCCGTCTACCACCCTACTCCTGCTCTTCACAGTGCTGCACCTCCATACATCTCCTCCCTCATCTCCATCTACCACCCTACTCCTGCTCTCCACAGTGCTGCACCTCCATACATCTCCTCCCTCATCTGCATCTACCACCCTACTCCTGCTCTCCACAGTGCTGCACCTCCATACATCTCCTCCCTCATCTCCATCTACCACCCTATTCTTGCTCTCCACAGTGCTGCACCTCCATACATCTCCTCCCTCATCTCCATCTACCACCCTACTCCTGCTCTCCACAGTGCTGCACCGCCAAACATCTCCTCCCTCATCTCCATCTACCACCCTACTCCTGCTCTCCACAGTGCTGCACCTCCATACATCTCCTCCCTCATCTCCATCTACCACCCTACTCCTGCTCTCCACAGGGCTGCACCTCCATACATCTCCTCCCTCCTCTTCATCTACCACCCTACTCCTTCTCTCCACAGTGCTGCACCTCCATACCTCTCCCCCTCATCTCCATCTACCACCCTACTCCTGCTCTCCACAGTGCTGCACCTCCATACATCTCCTCCCTCATCTTTATCTACCTCTCCACAGTGCTGCACCTCCATACATCTCCTCCCTCATCTTCATCTACCACCCTACTCCTGCTCTCCACAGCGCTGCACCTCCATACATCTCCTCCCTCATCTCCATCTACCACCCTACTCCTGCTCTCCACAGTGCTGCACCTCCATACATCTCCTCCCTCATCTCCATCTACCACCCTACTCCTGCTCTCCACAGTGCTGCACCTCCATACATCTCCTCCCTCATCTCCATCTACCACCCTACTCCTGCTCTCCACAGTGCTGCACCTAAATACATCTCCTCCCTCATCTCCATCTACCACCCTATTCTTGCTCTCCACAGTGCTGCACCTCCATACATCTCCTCCCTCATCTCCATCTACCACCCTACTCCTGCTCTCCACAGTGCTGCACCTCCATACATCCCCTCCCTCATCTCCATCTACCACCCTACTCCTGCTCTCCACAGTGCTGCACCTCCATACATCTCCTCCCTCATCTTCATCTACCACCCTACTCCTGCTCTCCACAGCGCTGCACCTCCATACATCTCCTCCCTCATCTCCATCTACCACCCTACTCCTGCTCTCCACAGCGCTGCACCTCCATACATCTCCTCCCTCATCTCCATCTACCACCCTACTCCTGCTCTCCACAGCGCTGCACCTCCATACATCTCCTCCCTCATCTCCATCTACCACCCTACTCCTGCTCTCCACAGTGCTGCACCTCCATACATCTCCTCCCTCATCTCCATCTACCACCCTACTCCTGCTCTCCACAGTGCTGCACCTCCATACATCTCCTCCCTCATCTTCATCTACCACCCTACTCCTGCTCTCCACAGTGCTGCACCTCCATACATCTCCCCCTCATCTCCATCTACCACCCTACTCCTGCTCTCCACATTGCTGCACCTCCATACATCTCCTCCCTCATCTCCATCTACCACCCTACTCCTGCTCTCCACAGTGCTGCACCTCCATACATCGCCTCCCTCATCTTCATCTACCACCCTACTCCTGCTCTCCACAGCGCTGCACCTCCATACATCTCCTCCCTCATCTCCATCTACCACCCTACTCCTGCTCTCCACAGTGCTGCACCTCCATACATCTCCTCCCTCATCTCCATCTACCACCCTACTCCTGCTCTTCACAGTGCTGCACCTCCATACATCTCCTCCCTCATCTCCATCTACCACCCTACTCCTGCTCTCCACAGTGCTGCACCTCCATACATCTCCTCCCTCATCTCCATCTACCACCCTATTCTTGCTCTCCACAGTGCTGCACCTCCATACATCTTCTCCCTCATCTCCATCTACCACCCTACTCCTGCTCTCCACAGTGCTGCACCTCCATACATCTCCTCCCTCATCTCCATCTACCACCCTACTCCTGCTCTCCACAGCGCTGCACCTCCATACATCTCCTCCCTCATCTCCATCTACCACCCTACTCCTGCTCTCCACAGTGCTGCACCTCCATACATCTCCTCCCTCATCTCCATCTACCACCCTACTCATGCTCTCCGTTCTGTTAGCGACCTAAGATTAATAACCTCCATAATTCGCACCTCTCACTCCCTTCTTCAAGATTTTTCTCGAGCTGCACCTGCTCTCTGGAATACTCTGCCCCAGAATATTAGGTCAATTCACAACTCCACCTTCAAACGTGCCTTAAAAACACATCTTTTCAGGCAGGTTTATCAATCTTCCTAAAATGACTTTTCCCCGACTAAACCAATGCCTCTGGCCTAAATTCAACCCTCTAGTAGTCCCAAACCCAAAGCAGATCGGCCGGCACCACACCTGTCAGTTCAATAATGGCTCATATCCTACTTATCACAATCAACTACCTGATGTGTCACCCCCAATTCCTCATAGATTGCAAGCTCTTGCAAGCAGGGCCCTGACTCCTAGTGTTTCAGTTGCATATTAGCCAGTTACTTTTGTTTTGTACATGAACCCTATGAATTTGTAAAGCGCTGCTGAATATGTTTTTTGCTTAAGATACAAAGGAAATGTGTCGTTTTTAACTTTATGCCTTTTGGAGATCATTTCATCTTCAACTTGCTTAATCTGTTCACATCAGTTTTGACCAGGGCGCCCAGACCTTTGCATGTCACTGTATTCTTCTCCATTTTACAGACATTATCAGAATAAGGGCGAGTTTGCAGTTGCGTTCCGGTATTTCGTTATAGGTCTGGTTTCCGTTATGCAGGATGGAAAACAAAGTCCTGTTATGCTTACACATAGAAATCTATTATGAGGGATCAAATCAGAATGCCTCTTAAAGGCTTCCATTTTGCATCCCATCCAAGAATTCTGTTATATTCCGTTATAACTCGTTTTCAGTTCATAAAACTAAATATGTATTTCTTCTACAGACAGTGACATCTGCCAGAAATGTCCTGAAGATCAGTGGCCAGATTCAGGAAAAACAAGATGTCTTCCTAAAGTCTATGAATTTCTCTCATATAAAGAAGATACCGTGGCTTCAGTCTTCTCTATAATTGTGATTCTCTGCTGTGCTATAACCTGCTACATCATCAGAAAGTTCATCTTACATTGGGATACTCCTCTAGTAAAGGCCAATAACCGGACAGTGAGCTTCATCCTCCTGGTCTCCATCATGTTGAGCTTCCTCTGTGTCTCTTTCTTCCTTGGTTGTCCAGTAGACATAACCTGTAAGATGAGACAAACATCCTTTGGGATTTTCTTCTCAGTTGCACTCTCTTCAGTTTTGGCCAAGACTATCATGGTCTGCATTGCTTTCAAAGCCACCAAACCAGGCAATTCCTGGAGGAAGTTGGTGGAGATCAGAGTGTCCTATTATGTGGTGGTGATATGTTCCTTCATACAATTGAAGATCTGTGCTTTTTGGTTGTCAGTCTCTCCTCCATATCAGGAGTTTGACCACCACTCTTATCCTGGGAAGATCATCATTCAGTGTAATGAAGGCTCAGATATCTGGTTCTACTCCATGTTGGGTTATCTGGGGCTCCTGGCAGCTGTGAGCCTTGTTCTGGCTTTTATGGTGAGGACATTACCGGACAGTTTTAATGAGGCCAAGTACATCACCTTCAGCATGCTGGTGTTCTGCAGCGTCTGGATCTCCATGATCCCAGCTTATCTGAGCACCAGGGGAAAGAACATGGTGGCTGTGGAGATTTTCGCCATATTGTCCTCATCTGCTGGAATATTAGCCTGTATATTCTTTCCTAAATGTTATATCCTAATAATGAAACCTGAGCTAAACTCCCGAAAACAATTAGTAAAAAAGTAAATGAAATGTAGTCACAATGAAGGATATACCATACAATGCATTGAGAAAGCCGTCAGACCCTTTCACATTTTCACATTTTATGTTGTGGCCGTACAGTAAAATATATTTTTTAAAAAATCCAGTTTTCCCTATCGTTCTGCACACAATACTCCATAATGAGAAAGTAAATGTAGAATGTTCACAATTTTTACAAATTTGTTGAAAAGACATAAACATAAGTATTCAGACCCGTAACTCAAAGCTTAGGCCTCTTTCACACTTGCGTTGTTGGGATCCGGCATGCACTTCCGTTGCCGGAGGTGCCTGCCGGATCCGGAAAAACGCAAGTGTACTGAAAGCATTTGAAGACAGAACCGTCTTTCAAATGCTTTCAGTGTTACTATGGCACCCAGGACGCTATTAAAGTCCTGGTTGCCATAGTAGGAGCGGGGAGCGGGGGAGCGGTATACTTACAGTCCGTGCGGCTCCCGGGGCGCTCCAGAATGACGTCAGAGCGCCCCATAAGCATGGATGACGTGTCCATGCGATCACGTGATCCATGCGCTTGGGGCGCCCTGACGTCACTCTGGAGCGCCCGGGGAGCCGCACGGTCGGTAAGTACACTGCTACCCCGCTCCCCACTACACTTACCATGGCTGTCAGGACTTTAGCGTCCCGGCAGCCATGGTAACCACTCTGAAAAAGCTAAATGTCGGCTCCGGCAATGCGCCGAAACGACGTTTAGCTTAAGGCCGGATCCGGATCAATGCCTTTCAATGGGCATTAATTCCGGATCCGGCCTTGCGGCAAGTGTTCCGGATTTTTGGCCGGAGCAAAAAGCGCAGCATGCTGCAGTATTTTCTCCGGCCAACAAACGTTCCGTACCGGAACTGAAGACATCCTGATGCATCCTGAACTGATTACTCTCCATTCAGAATGCATTAGGATAATCCTGATCAGGATTCTTCCGGCATAGAGCCCCGACGACGGAACTCTATGCCGGAAGACAATAACGCAGGTGTGAAAGAGCCCTTAGTTGAAGCCCCTTTGACCGTGATTCCAGGCTCCAGTCTTCTTGCGGATCATGCCACAAGGTTTGTACCCCTGTTTCTCTGCAATTCTTCTCAAGTTCTGTAAGGTTAGATGGACATTTTCAGGTCTCTCCTGAGATGTTTGGTTGGGTTCAGGGCTCTAGCTGAGCCACTCAAGTATATTCACAGAGTTGTCTCTAAGTCGCTCCTATGCCGTCTTAGCTGTGTGCTTAGGATCATTGTCTCGTTGGAAGGTGAACCTTTGGCCCAATCTGATGCAGAACACTCTGGATCAGGTTTGCTCATTCAGCTTTTTCTCAACCCTGAGCAGTCTCCCTGTCCAGCCACTAAAAAACACCCCCAACATGTTGCTAATACCACCATGCTTCACTGTAAGGATGGTATTGGGCAGGGGATGGGCAGTGCCTTGTTTCCTCTAGATGGGATGCTTAGAATTGAGGCCAAAAAGATCAATCCTAGTTTCATTAGACCAAAAAAACTTGTTTTTTTAAAGAGTCCTTTAGGTGCTTTTTTTTTTTTTTTTTGCAAACTCCAGATGACCTTCATGAGTCTTTTACTGAGGAGAGGCTTCTTTCAGGTTACAAATGCTGGAGTGCTACAGTGATTGTTGACCTACTGGAACTTTCTCCCATCTGCACACAGGATCTTTGAAGCTAAGCCAGAGTGATTATTAGGTAATTGATCTCATCTCTATTACCATACTCTTTGAAACTTTTGGTACAACATACATTTTTTTGGTCCTCTTCTCCAGATCTGTGCCTCCAAAAATCCAATGTTTGAGCTCTACAGGCAGTTCTTTTTTCTTGATATGCAGTCAGCTGTGAGACTTTATATAGTGTAGACAAGACTGTCTTTCTAAATTGTTTTCACAGGTGGTCTCCAATCATGTTTAAGAAACATCTCAAAGATTATCCAGAGAAAGAAAAGGCCCCACTGCTAAATTTTAAGGACAATGGTGTGAATACTTATATCCAGGCCAAATTTTTATTTTTACTGTTTAATAAATTAGCAAAAATTGTAAAGTGCTGTTTTTACTTGTCATTATGGGCTTTTGAGTGCAATTTTTATTTTTATTTTAGGACAAGGAGCAGCATAACAAATGTGAGAAAAGTGAACGGGTCTGAAGACTTTCTGTCTACACGTGACAGTGCCTCACTAGTTATTCCTCTATCCTAAGCTTATCCATCAAGAGCAGGTGCAGGGAAGCACTTGTGGCATCATACTACTGGGAGGCGTGTAACTGCAAGTCCCAGGATCAGAATGTGGAAGTGGACTCTTCCTACGGTGTGATGCTGGGGGGTGAAGATAATCCGAACTGGCCTGTGAAATATTAGACTGAACTGAGCAGTAAAATAATTTAGTTCACAATTTCCTCTGCTTCCTTTCCATAATATGTTGCCTATGGGAAGAGAGGGAAAACTGTGGGCTGCTACTACTGGCCGAAAAGCCGGTGTCGACTGTGCTGCTGCTCCTTGCAAAACAACCACCCACATTCTCACTTGTGGATGGTGTGGCATGGGTCTTTCATCTTCCATTACCTTCCCCATTACCACCCTGTTTTTACCAGACATTTTATTCTAAAGCCTAAACAGTCAGTCCGCTGCACAACACGGTGACTACAAGGCTGGAAAACCTGTCACCGTCAGTTCAGGTTGTCAGTAGAGTTGAGCGGACACCTGGATGTTCGGGTTTGACGGGTTCGGCTGAACTTCAGAAAAAAGTTCGAGTTCGGGACCCGAACTTGACCCTGAACCCGAACCCCATTGAAGTCAATGGGGACCTGAACTTTTGAGCTCTAAAATGGCAGTAAAAATGTCATGGAAAGGGCTAGAGGGCTGCAAATGGCATCAAAATGTGGTTAAGAGCATGGCAAGTGCTCTGCAAACAAATGTGGGTAGGGAAATGACTTTAAATAACATAAAATACGTAAAAATTATAAATAATAATCTTGATCTAGGAGGACGAGGTCCATATGGAGTAGGAGGTCGAGGAGGCGGTGGATGTGGCGGTGTAGGTGGAAGCGGCGGTGGAGGAGGAGGAGGTAGCCTACACTGCTTTTTGGTTTAAAATTTATTTAGATTTTTTTAAATTAGGGTACACCCCAAAACATTGGGAAATATAACCTGTGATAACCCCCTCAGACAATACACCGGCTGCAGGGCAGGCCAGCACCTCCAAGGGGTAAAGGGCAAGCTCAGGCCATGTGCCCAATCTGGAGACCCAGAAGTTGCAGGGGCTGACCCCTGTCAGTCAGTTCGTGTAGGCGTGTGCACACTTACTGCCCCACCATGTCACACGTCCCCGTGATGTTCACGATCCAATTGGATATCTGCTCTATCAACTTTCGATGTTCTTTTCTGCGCCGACCATGGTAATCACGGTTATCGGCGAATCAGGGTTCCAGGCCGGAGAGGGAGTGTAAGAAAGAGAGAGAACACATCCAAGGGAGGATTCATTTTTTCTAATTTAAAATTATAGAGTTGAAATATGAGAGAAATTATTAAAGCGTAAAAGTGGGACAACTTTTCAAAGTTTGAAGGGAACCTGTAGTTTTATGGTGTCCTAACTAAGGGCAACATAAATAAGTGACTGATTCCCTTAGCACAATGCTGGGTCACTTTCTTTAATTGACCCGGTCAATCTGCCAACATCTTGTATTGAAAAGCTCCAGCTGATAATGATGAGTCATGAATATTCATGAGCTCCTGACTCTCCCCGCCCACCTGCTGCTGAGTGACAGTTTGTTTCCATAGGAACCAGCAGCAGGTGGGCAGGGGAGTGGCTATAGCTCTGAATTAAATATACGCTGGACTCACTGACATCACGCTGGACTCCAATCAGCTCATTAGCATGCAACATCTTTGTGTGTATATTATGAGGTGACCATCTGTCACACCAGTAAGTGAATACATCTAAGGTACTTTTTAGTAGTTAATGATTGTATACAATTAGTTAGATTATAATCAAATATCCACATGACAGGTTCCCTTTGAGCATTGAATGAAAGGAGGTGTCGCGCATTAATTAATGACGAATGTCTTCAATTTTATTCCCAGTCACCTATGCAGAGCAGGGGTTTCTATCCGGCAAAATTTGAAAAATGTCACCTGACAATGTAATTGACGATTTTTTTAAATTTATGTTCCTGTCACCTATGTAGAGGTGCCCCAGTGACATCCACCATCCATTTGGATATCTTCTCTATCAACTTTCGATGTTCTTTTCTGCGCCTACCATGGTGATCACGGTTATCAGCGAATCAGGGTTCCAGGCCGGAGAGGGAGCGTGAGAAAAGAGAACAAATTTAAGGGAGATAAATTTATTAAAATCTTTTGGGATCGAGCAGAAATGTGGGAAAAGCTATTGAGGCGCAAATGTGGGACAAATTACAGAAGCCCACATGTTGGCCAAAAGAGTATAGCGGAAATGTGGGACAAATTATTGAAGCTTAAATGTGGTACAACTTGTTTAAGTTTAAGCATTGAATCAAAGGCGGTGGCGCGCATCAATTAAAGAAGCATTTCAGAAATGTTATTCCCTGTCACCTATGCAGAGCAGGGGTTTATTCACGTCTAAAATTGTATAATGTCAACCCAAGAATGTAACAGAAAAATTACAGAAATGTATTAACCTGTCTACTTGGTAGAGCAGGGTCTATGACAGAAAACAATTGTTTATTGTCCCCCGAAAATGTAAAATAAAAATTATTGAAATTTATTAAGCTGTCAACTAGGTAGAGGAGGGGTATATTACACCCAAAAATTGGAGAATTTTACCCTAAAATGTAACTGACAAATGTTATTTATTTTTTTACCGGTCTACTAGGTATAGCAGTGGTGCTTCACACCCAAAAATTGGTGAATTTCACCCAAAAATGTAACAGACAATTGTTTTCATTGTTTAACCTGTCTACTAGGTATAGCAGTGGTACTTCACACCCAAAAATTTGTGAATTTTAACAGAAAAAGTAAATGACAATTTTTTTTTATTTTTAAAACGTCTACTAGGTATAGCAGTGGTACTATACACCCACAAATTGGTGAATTTCACCCGAAAATGAAAATGACAATTTTTTTCGGTTGAAATTCAATTTTAACCTGTCTACTATAGCAGTGGTACTATACACCCAAAAATAGTAGTGAAATTACATAAAATAAAATACATACAAATATATTTTTTTAAATTTATTTATGAGGTGGAGTTCCATATGGAGTAGGAGTTTGAGGAGGCGGTGGACGTAGCGTGTATGTAGGGAAAGCGGCGGTGGAGGAGGACCAGGTAGCCAACACAGGTTTTTGGTTTTAATTATTTTTTTTAAATTAGGGTACACTCTAAAAGAGTGTGAAATATCCAAAATACAAGAATGAGCAATTGTGCTGCAATATAACAATGGCTGCTTAGTGCCGGTATACATGTCTATTCTGCACAAGGTACGGACAAGTCCTGAGGGATCCAGGCCTGGTTCATTTTAATGAATGTGAGGTTGTCCACATTGGCTGTGGACAGGCGGCTGCGCTTCTCTGTGATAACGCCCCCTAAACACAAGTTCAGATAATACACTGGCTGCAGGGCAGGCCAGCACCTCCAAGGCGTAAAGGGCAAGCTCAGGCCATGTGCCCAATTTGGAGACCCAGAAGTTGAAGGGGGCAGACCCGTCATTCAGTACGTGTAGGCGTGTGCACACATACTGCTCCACCATGTTGGTAAAATGCTGCCTCCTGTAAAGACGTTCCATATCAGCTGGTGGTGCTGGTTGCTGTGGCGTGCTGACAAAGCTTTTCCACATTTCGGCCATGCTAACCCTGCCTTCTGAGGTGCTGGCGGTGCCCCAGCTGCGTTGTTGACCTCTTCCTCTGCCTTCGCCTTGTGCTTCCACTGTGCCCCCGCTGTCAGGTTCATCGCGCATCTTACGATCATGCTCCAGTGAGGGAATTAAGGACGGTACGTTGTCCTTGTAACGGGGATCCAGCAGCGTGGCCACCCAGTAATCAGCACAAGTTAGAATGTGGGCAACTTGGCGGTCGTTGTGGAGACACTGCAGCATGTAATCGCTCATGTGTGCCAGGCTGCCCAGAGGCAACGAAAAGCTGTCCTCTGTGGGAGGTGTATCGTCTGTGTCCTCTGTATGCCCACATCCACGCACCAGTGATGGCCATGAGCTGGTCTGGGAGCCACCCTGCTATGAACATGGTTCCTCCTCCTCCTCCTCATCCTCCACCTCCTCATCCTCCAGAACTGTGCCCTGGCTGGACAATTGTGTATTTTGGGTTTGTGGGTGCAGGAAACCAACCTCGGAGCCACTTGTGAATGACTGGCCGGAAACCCTACGAAATGATTCCTCTTCCTCCTCCTCCTCCTGTGCCACATCCTCTTCCATCATCGCCAGGATCTTTTTTTCAAGGAGGCATAGAAGTGGGATAGTAACGCTGAGTACGGCGTTATCGGCATTGGCCATGTTGGTGGAGTACTCGAAACAGCGCAACAAGGAACACAGGTCTCGCATGGAGGCCCAGTCATTGGTGGTGAAGTGGTGCTGTTCCGCCGAGCGACTCACCTGTGCATGCTGCAGCTGAAACTCCACTATGGCCTGCTGCTGCTCGCACAGTCTGTCCAGCATGTGCAAGGTGGAGTTCCACCTGGTGGGCAGGTCGCATATGAGGCGGTGAGCGGGAAGGCCGAAGTTACGCTGCAGCGCTGACAGGCTAGCAGCAGCAGGGTGAGAACGCCGAAATCGCGCAGAGACGGCCCACACTTTATGCAGCAGCTATGACATATCGGGGTAATTTTTAAGGAATCTCTGCCCCACCAATTTCAGCACATGCGCCAGGCAAGGGATGTGCGTCAAACCGGCTAGTCCCAGAGCTGCTACGAGATTTCGCCCATTATCGCACACCACCAGGCCGGGCTTGAGGCTGACTGGCACCAACCACTCATCGGTCTGTTGTTCAAGGCCCGTCCACAGCTCCTGCGCGGTGTGGGGTTTGTCCCCCAAACAGATAAGTTTAAAAACTGCCTGCTGTAGTTTACCCCGGGCTGTGCTGAAGTTGGTGGTGAAGGTGTTACGCTGACCGGATGAGGAGCCGGTAGAGGATGAGGAAGCAGAGTAGGAGGAGGAAGCAGGAGGAGGCAAACTGAATCGCCCTGCAATCCTCGGTGGTGGAAGGAAATGCGCCAAACTGCTATCCGCCTCAGGCCCAGCCGCCACTGCATTCACCCAGTGTGCTGTTATGGAGATATAACGTCCCTGACCACGCTTACTGGTCTACGTATCCGTAGTGAGGTGCAACTTGCCACAGATGGCGTTGCGCAGTGCACACCTGATTTTGTCCCCTACTTGGTTGTGCAGCGATTATGGCAAAAAAAGATAGGAAGGCGCTCATAGGGTAATAAGTTCAATAACAAATGTATGAAAATAGGACATCAGTGGTTGTGCTCACCTTATAGTGCTGTGCATACGTAGGCACAACACTCGTGAGGACAGGAGGTCGGTGCAGCCGGTATCTTCTCAGTCCTCGTAGGTGGAGTGGTCAATTCTCCAGAGGAGTGATATGGAACACAATGGGAAAAGTTTTGTGTACTAAAATAGTACACCAAATGATACCTTCTGGCACAAAGACACGACCTCAGTAGATAAATAAAGGGTCTTTATTGATGAGTGACAACGCGTTTCGGAGTCAGTACACGACTTTTTCAAATCTGTGGGGTCCGTGCTGGGGCTTGAAGAGCGGGCTTGAAGGGATGGCTCTCCTGGAAAAGTAGTGGCGGCTGGGCACGACGTACTGTGGGACAGCCACCGCCATAAGGCCTTTAAAACTCTCCGTCTCCACCAGACGGAATGACAGCATTTCAAAGGCCAGTAATTTAGAAATGCTGGCATTCAGGGCTAGGGATCGCGGGTGGGTAGGGGGGTACTTCCTCTTCCTCTCCAGCGTTCGCTCAACCCTAGTTATCATCACTTATTAACTGGAGAAAATTTGCTAAAGTTTTACAGCAAAAAATTTGCAAAAGGACAAAGGTCCACAACAATATATGATGACTGTGATGTGGGAAAATACGTCTGGTCAAGATTGGTACACTGATTAATTTAAGAAACTTTCCAAAATATATATATATCTTTTTTTTTTTTAAATGCACCTCTCTCTATCATTTAATGAAATCTAGATAACTGCCTCTCACCTTCCCTAAGATCTCCCTGTCTGACCCGATGGCAGCCGTACTGTCTAGAGATAAGGCTTTCTATGCTGTCTCTCTGACAGACCTTCAGCCACATTAATGTACAAGCACAAAGTATGGCTTCCCTGGTTCTGATCATATATTGAACCTATTACACACGCCAGTATTGTACCTCCTGATTGGCTGAGGCTGACTGCAGGCATTACTGGCAAGCATGGCAGCCAGGGCAGCCCACCAAGGGTCTCGTGATCCTCCATCTTCATCTTCCCTGCAGTCATATGATCTTTAAAATGACGGACACAATGTGGAGCGATTTGTCAGAATGAAATTGCAAAAGTTTATTGCTTTCTACTAGAGAAGAAGTGCCCGGTGCTGGACGGGTATAAAGTCTCCGTCTGCTTGTGTGTTCATTGGATTTGTTCTAAGGGCGTCCAGGAGGTAAATCCATGTGTGAACCGAGAGCAAGGCCGGTGGTTTGGGCTCCGCAACCAGAAAAGAACGCACACACAAGTTCAAGAAAAATGCATTTACTACAAGTTAAAGGGGAAAGAACGAGGAGAAGGAGAAGCAAAATACACGGTACAGTATGAACAATTCAAGGCAGGTTCTGCAATAGTTTCCTCTTTTACTACGTCCGCTTCTTCAGTACGGACACTGAATGAACAATATTCCCAAAACTATCCCCACTGACCCTAACTTCACAGTTGGGTGTGCACCCCCCCTTTCTCCCAGTGGTCCAGGTGGACCGCTTACAGTCCGTAGAAGCGCACGGTGGGGCCTAATGTCGTCCCTTTCTTTTATAGCGGTGTCCTCTCCTCACGGTTATCTTAATATCCGAAGCAGGGAAACCAACTGGATGCACTGGAGTCCAACAGCAGGCATCACTCAGACACTGACCGTCCGGCGGAATCCGTACACTGAGGGGTGATGGAAGCCGGGGTTCGGCAGTTACTGTCCGGTACTCAACAGCACTGCGACTCTCTAGCTTTGGGGTCAATATACACAGCCACCATGTCAGTGTCCCTGAGCACAGTCTTTTCAGCGTGGCTCCTGTAAACGTACCGTCTCTTTATACTCCGTCCGCCTCTGGCCTAAAATACATCCAGCTTGTCTGCACAGGAAAGTCCTCTGATATCTCCACGCGCTCTCCATACAGCACAGACGCCTGTCTTTTCTCCTGCCACGATGGCTGCTGCTCCGTCTTGTCACTGTCTTCTTCTCTTCTCACACTCTGCATAAACCGGCAGCTGACATCATAGGGGCCGCGTCACTCCAGTATCATATTACTATGGCTGCTGTCTTAAAGGACCAGAAACACAGGAACACATATACATTCAACGTTAACAGTTTAAATGGACTAATGACACTTAAGACATCATTGGGCGGTTTCTTACATATTCCCCCCGACTTTAAGATTGGCAGTCCCTGCGAATGACTGAATATCCAGAGGGTTGTACTTTTATGCCCAGAGTGGTCGAGTACCGTTGTATGGCAGGCCAAACAAACTCATCCTACGCATACCGAATAGGGGGAGTGCCAGCATTTGGCCTAGTGGTGCGTCTGAGGACCGTTGGTATACTCTGGGGTGATGCAGCCATGGTCTGAGAAGGACCAGCGGACTCCGCACCAGAGGGAGCACAGTAGGAACACAGTAGTCACATGTGGGACATCCTCAGGCTCAGGAATTGGCCAACAATCATCCTCATCGTCATAGGCCCATTCCTCACCACCAGTCTCTGACTGTGGGAGCTTGTTGACATTGGCAGTTCCGTCACAATTTGTTTCTTCAGAATGACACAGCTGCAACATATTTTGGTGAAGTACTCGAACACAATCAGCCTCTTCCTTCTGGACTTCGTACACTGGCCCATTCGCATACTTGCAGCCAACAACACAATATAGCTCAGCCTCCCATCTGCTTTCCAATTTCCCTTGGGTCTTCTTGACACGCACCAGAACCAGGTCGCCTCGCTGCAATGGTGCTTCTTGCATCGGGGTCTTGTCAGGATGAGAATTTTCTTGCAGACGCTGCCGCACCAATCGATGGATTGTTTCAAGTCTCTGCCAGTGCGCCCACACCCAGGAGGTTGGATCTCTCGGAGGAAACCCATCCACATCATTCAACTGTAATTCTCCTATACTTCGCGCAGACCGCCCAAAGAGGAGAGTATAAGGAGAAAACCCCATTGTAGAATGGACCTGATTGTTATAGGCCCACAGTCTGCACCATCTGTAGCAGAGTTCGGCTGAATCTTTCACGTTTCCTTGAGGACGGTATGGAGTCGTGTGCGACATCTTTATCCCGTAGATACGATGAAATTCTTTCATTACCTGTCCCTCAAAGCAGGCACTCTGGTTGGAGTGGATGCGTTGGGAACAAACGTACACTCGAATGATATCTTGACATAGAGCCCGAGCCCAGTGGCGTTGCAAGGGGGTGCGGGGGTGCGAGCCGCACCAGTGATGGCGGTGACACCATCAGGGCCAGCATTTACGAATCCCAGGCATAGTCATTTGTATTGCCGTCCTCAGGAGAGGGAGAGATGTGTCAGAGGCAAAGCACTTACCCACACAGCCATAAGAGCTGCATTGCCACTGACTGAAAAAATATGAGACTTCTACAGTTATAGCTGGCTAAGTGTACATCTATACACATGACAGCTGCCCCAACACACCCAGCACTTCTATATCTCTATATGACAGCTGTCCCAGCACACTCAGCTCTGCTATATCTCTATATATGATAGCTGCCCCAGCACACCCAGCTCTGCTACATCTAATACACATGACAGCTGCACCAGCACACTCAGCTCTACTATATCTCTATATATGACAGCTGCCCCAGCAAACCTAGCTCTGCTACATCTATACACATGACAGCTGCCCAAACACACCCAGCTCTGCTACATCTATACACATGACAGCTGCCCCAGCACACTCAGGTCTGCTATATCTCTATATATCTATCTACTGTATAGCAATACTTAGAGATATATAGATGTAGCAGAGCTGGGTGGGCTGGGACAGCTGTCATATATAGAGATATAGTAGAGCTGAGTGTGCTGGTGCAGCTGTCATGTGTATTAGATGTAGCAGAGCTGGGTGTGCTGAGGCAGCTATCATATATAGAGATATAGCAGAGCTGAGTGTGCTGGGACAGCTGTCATATAGAGATATAGAAGTTCTGGGTGTGTTAGGGCAGCTGTCATGTGTATAGATGTACACTTAGCCAGCTATAACTGTAGAAATCTCATATTTTTTCAGTCAGTGGCAATGCACCTCTTATGGCTGTGTGGGTAAGTACGTTGCCTCTGATACAGAAGGTCGTAGGTTCGAATCCCAGCAGGAACTTTTCTGAAATACAGGCTAAATTACAATACACAAGCACTGACTCCATATATGGACATACGGGGCGGGACACAGGAAGAGGCTGCATCGCATCTCTGACATGGAGGGAAGAAGAAGTTTTTTTTTTTTAATACCCGACTGTTACTGCCATGGGGGGAGCGGGAGGCACTTGATACTGGCACATGGGGGAGGGGGGTTGGCACCTGATACTGGCACATCGGGAGGGGAGGGGGGTTGGCACCTGATACTGGCACATGGGGGGGTTGGCACTATGATACTGGCACATGGGGGGAAGGAGAGAGGCACTTTATACTGGCACTTTTGGGGGTGGAAGATGGCACTATGATACTGGGACATGGGGGGGAGGAGAGAGGCACTTGAAACTGGCACATGGGGGGGAGGAGAGAGGCACTTGATACTGGCACTTTTGGGGGGGGAGATGGCACTATGATACTGGGACATGGGGGGAGGAGAATGGCACTATGATACTGGGACATGAGGGGGGGGAGGAGAGAGGCACTTGATACTGGCACCTTTTGGGGGGGGGAGATGGCACTATGATACTGGGACATGGGGGAAGGAGGAGAGAGGCACTTGATACTGGCACTTTTGGGGGGGGGGAGATAGCACTATGATACTGGGACATGGGGGGGGGGAGAGGCACTTGATACTGGCACATGGGGGGGTTGGCACTATGATACTGGCACATGGGGGAAGGAGAGAGGCACCTGATACTGGCACATGGGGGAGGGGAGGGGGGTTGGCACCTGATACTGGCACATGGGGGGGTTGGCACTATGATACTGGCACATGGGGGGAAGGAGAGAGGCACCTGATACTGGCACATGGGGGAGAGGAGGGGGTTGGCACCTGATACTGGCACATGGAGGGGGGGTTGGCACTATGATACTGGCACATGGGGATGGGAAAGAGAGAGGCACTTGATACTGGCACATTGGGGGGGGGGAGATGGCACTATAATACTGGGACATGTGGGGGGGAGGAGAGAGGCACTTGATACTGGCACATGATGGGGGGGCATCTATGGGGACACTTACTGGCACATTTTTGGGGGGCATTAAGGGGGACACTAGGCCGGCAGACTATCAGAGGCCGGACACTGAGGGCATCTACTGGGGCACTATATATGGGGCATTTTATACTGGTACATTATGGGGGGCACTAGCAGGAAGGGGGGAGAGGAGCACTATGGGGGAATTTACTGGGGGCACTATATAGGGGTATTTTATACTGGGACATTATGGGGGCACTATGGGGACATTAGCTCAACTGGGTGCATTAAGAGGGGGTATTTTTTGCACTGTCACATTAAAAGGAGAATTACTTCTACTAGGGGGGGTGGAAAATGGTTGGCTTTATTACTCCCCCATGGTATGACCCCTAGTAGCAGCACCAGCCTCTCCCTGCTCTGATATCCCTCTGCCCCTTCTCCAAATCCTTATTATGAAATCTTTCTCATTAGGATAAAACACAACATCAGCTCCACCGAGCCCCCGGCCAAAGTGTTAGTGGTGTCCGAGATCCCCAAGGGCCAAGCCAAGTAATTGTAAGTTGTCATGTGAAATATGTTTGTTATACACATATAGCATCCACTGTGCCCCACAATATACAGTATACCGCTACACTGTGCCACACAATATACAGTATACCTCTACACTGTGCCACACAATATACAGTACACCTCTACACTGTGCCCCACAATATACAGTATACCGCTACACTGTGCCACACAATATACAGTATACTGCTACACTGTGTCACACAATATACAGTATACCTCTACACTGTGCCCCACAATATACAGTATACCTCTACACTGTGCCACACAATATACAGTATACCGCTACACTGTGCCCCACAATATACAGTATACTGCTACACTGTGCCACACAATATACAGTATACCGCTACACTGTGCCACACAATATACAGTATACCTCTACACTGTGCCACACAATATACAGTATATCTCTACACTGTGCCCCACAATATACAGCATACCTCTACACTGTGCCACACAATATACAGTATACCTCTACACTGTGCCACACAATATACAGTATACCTCTACACTGTGCCACACAATATACAGTATACCGCTACACTGTGCCACACAATATACAGTATAGCTCTACACTGTGCCACACAATGTACAGTATACCGCTACACTGTGCCCCACAATATACAGTATACCTCTACACTGTGCACACAGTATACAGTATACCTCTACACTGTGCCACACAATATACAGTATACCGCTACACTGTGCCACACAATATACAGTATACCTCTACACTGTGCCACACAATATACAGTATACCTCTACACTGTGCCCCACAATATACAGTATACCTCTACACTGTGCCACACAATATACAGTATACCTCTACACTGTGCCCCACAATATACAGTATACCGCTACACTGTGCCACACAATGTACAGTATACCTCTACACTGTGCCACACAATATACAGTATACCGCTACACTGTGCCCCACAATATACAGTATAGCTCTACACTGTGCCACACAATATACAGTATACCGCTACACTGTGCCCTACAATATACAGTATACAGCTACACTGTGCCCCACAATATACAGTATACCTCTACACTGTGCCACACAATATACAGTATACCTCTACAAAGTGCCACACAATGTACAGTATACCTCTACACTGTGCCCCACAATATACAGTATACCGCTACACTGTGCCACACAATATACAGTATACCTCTACACTGTGCCCCACAATATACAGTATATCTCTACACTGTGCCCCACAATATACAGCATACCTCTACACTGTGCCACACAATTTACAGTATACCTCTACACTGTGCCACACAATATACAGTATACCTCTACACTGTGCCACACAATGTACAGTATACCTCTACACTATGCCCCACAATATAAAGTATACCTCTACACTGTGCCCCACAATATACAGTATACCTCTACACTGTGCCCCGCAATATACAGTATACCGCTACACTATGCCACACAATATATAGTATACCGCTACACTGTGCCGCACAATATACAGTATACCTTTACACTGTGCCCCACAATATACAGTATACTTCTACACTGTGCTGCACAATATACAGTATACCTCAACACTGTGCCCCACAATATACAGTATACCTCTACACTCTGCCATACAATATACAGTATACCTCTACACTGTGCCACACAATATACAGTATACCTCTACTCTATGCCACACAATATACAGTATACCTCTACACTGTGCCTCACAATATACAGTATACCTCTACACTGTGCCCCACAATATACAGTATACTGCTACACTGTGCCACACAATATACAGTATACCTCTACACTGTGCCCCACAATATACAGTATACCTCTACACTGTGCCACACAATATACAGTATACCTCTACACTGTGCCCCACAATATACAGAATACATTTACACTGTGCCCCACAATATACAGTATACCGCTACACTGTGCCCCACAATATACAGTATATCTCTACACTCTGCCACACAATATACAGTATACCTCTACACTGTGCCACACAATATACAGTATATCTCTACACTGTACTACACAATATACAGTATACCACTACACTGTGCCACACAATATACAGTATACCTTTACACTGTGCCCCACAATATACAGTATACCTTTACACTGTGCCCCACAATATACAGTATACCGCTACACTGTGCCCCACAATATACAGTATATCTCTACACTCTGCCACACAATATACAGTATACCTCTACACTGTGCCGCACAATATACAGTATACCACACTGTGCCCCACAATATACAGTATACCTCTACACTGTGCCACACAATATACAGAATACCGCTACACTCTGCCACACAATATACAGTATACCTCTACACTGTGCCACACAATATACAGTATACCGCTACACTGTGCCACACAATATACAGAATACCGCTACACTCTGCCACACAATATACAGTATACCACTACACTGTGCCACACAATATACAGTATACCTCTACACTGTGCCCCACAATATACAGTATACCTTTACACTGTGCCCCACAATATACAGTATACCGCTACACTGTGCCCCACAATATACAGTATATCTCTACACTCTGCCACACAATATACAGTATACCTCTACACTGTGCCGCACAATATACAGTATACCACACTGTGCCCCACAATATACAGTATACCGCTACACTGTGCCACACAATATACAGAATACCGCTACACTCTGCCACACAATATACAGTATACCTCTACACTGTGCGACACAATATACAGTATACCTCTACACTGTGCCCCACAATATACAGTATACTGCTACACTGTGCCGCACATTATACAGTATACCTCTACACTGTGCACAACAATATACAGTATATCTCTACACTGTGCCACACAATATACAGTATACCTCTACACTGTGCCCCACAATATACAGTATACCTCTACACTGTGCCGCACAATATATAGTATACCTCTACACTGTGCCCCACAATATACAGTATACTGCTTCACTGTGCCCCACAATATACAGTATACCTCTACACTGTGCCCCACAATATACAGTATATCTCTACACTGTGCCACACAATATACAGTATTCCTCTACACTGTGCCACACAATATACAGTATACCTCTACACTGTGCCCCACAATATACAGTATTCCTCTACACTGTGCCACACAACATACAGTATACCTCTACACTGTGCCCCACAATATGCAGTATATCTCTACACTGTGCCACACAATATACAGTATACCTCTACACTGTGTTCCACGATATACAGTATACCTCTACACTGTGCCACACAATATACAGTATACCTCTACACTGTGCCACACAATATACAGTATACCTCTACACTGTGCCCCACAATATACAGAATACATTTACACTGTGCCCCACAATATACAGTATACCTTTACACTGTGCCACACAATATACAGTATATCTCTACACTCTGCCACACAATATACTGTATACCTCTACACTGTGCCGCACAATATACAGTATACCTCAACACTGTGCCCCACAATATACAGTATAATTTTACACTCTGCCCCACAATATACAGTATACCTCTACACTGTGCCCCACAATATACAGTATACCTCTACACTGTGCCCCACAATATACAGTATACCTCTACACTGTGCCACACAATATACAGTACACCGCTACACTGTGCCTCACAATATACAGTATACCTCTACACTGTGCCTCACAATATACAGTATACCTCTACACTGTGCCCCACAATATACAGTATACTGCTACACTGTGCCACACAATATACAGTATACCTCTACACTGTGCCCCACAATATACAGTATACCTCTACACTGTGCCACACAATATACAGTATACCTCTACACTGTGCCCCACAATATACAGAATACATTTACACTGTGCCCCACAATATACAGTATACCGCTACACTGTGCCCCACAATATACAGTATATCTCTACACTCTGCCACACAATATACAGTATACCTCTACACTGTGCCACACAATATACAGTATATCTCTACACTGTACTACACAATATACAGTATACCACTACACTGTGCCACACAATATACAGTATACCTTTACACTGTGCCCCACAATATACAGTATACCTTTACACTGTGCCCCACAATATACAGTATACCGCTACACTGTGCCCCACAATATACAGTATATCTCTACACTCTGCCACACAATATACAGTATACCTCTACACTGTGCCGCACAATATACAGTATACCACACTGTGCCCCACAATATACAGTATACCTCTACACTGTGCCACACAATATACAGAATACCGCTACACTCTGCCACACAATATACAGTATACCTCTACACTGTGCCACACAATATACAGTATACCGCTACACTGTGCCACACAATATACAGAATACCGCTACACTCTGCCACACAATATACAGTATACCACTACACTGTGCCACACAATATACAGTATACCTCTACACTGTGCCCCACAATATACAGTATACCTTTACACTGTGCCCCACAATATACAGTATACCGCTACACTGTGCCCCACAATATACAGTATATCTCTACACTCTGCCACACAATATACAGTATACCTCTACACTGTGCCGCACAATATACAGTATACCACACTGTGCCCCACAATATACAGTATACCGCTACACTGTGCCACACAATATACAGAATACCGCTACACTCTGCCACACAATATACAGTATACCTCTACACTGTGCGACACAATATACAGTATACCTCTACACTGTGCCCCACAATATACAGTATACTGCTACACTGTGCCGCACATTATACAGTATACCTCTACACTGTGCACAACAATATACAGTATATCTCTACACTGTGCCACACAATATACAGTATACCTCTACACTGTGCCCCACAATATACAGTATACCTCTACACTGTGCCGCACAATATATAGTATACCTCTACACTGTGCCCCACAATATACAGTATACTGCTTCACTGTGCCCCACAATATACAGTATACCTCTACACTGTGCCCCACAATATACAGTATATCTCTACACTGTGCCACACAATATACAGTATTCCTCTACACTGTGCCACACAATATACAGTATACCTCTACACTGTGCCCCACAATATACAGTATTCCTCTACACTGTGCCACACAACATACAGTATACCTCTACACTGTGCCCCACAATATGCAGTATATCTCTACACTGTGCCACACAATATACAGTATACCTCTACACTGTGTTCCACGATATACAGTATACCTCTACACTGTGCCACACAATATACAGTATACCTCTACACTGTGCCACACAATATACAGTATACCTCTACACTGTGCCCCACAATATACAGAATACATTTACACTGTGCCCCACAATATACAGTATACCTTTACACTGTGCCACACAATATACAGTATATCTCTACACTCTGCCACACAATATACTGTATACCTCTACACTGTGCCGCACAATATACAGTATACCTCAACACTGTGCCCCACAATATACAGTATAATTTTACACTCTGCCCCACAATATACAGTATACCTCTACACTGTGCCCCACAATATACAGTATACCTCTACACTGTGCCCCACAATATACAGTATACCTCTACACTGTGCCACACAATATACAGTACACCGCTACACTGTGCCTCACAATATACAGTATACCTCTACACTGTGCCACACAATATACAGTATACCGCTACACTGTGCCACACAATATACAGTATACCTCTACACTGTGCCACACAATATACAGTATACCTCTACACTGTGCCACACAATATACAGTATACCTCTACACTGTGCCCCACAATATACAGTATACCTCTACACTGTGCCACACAATATACAGTATACCTCTACACTGTGCCACACAATATACAGTATACCGCTACACTGTGCCACACAATATACAGTATACCGCTACACTGTGCCACACAATATACAGTATACCTCTACACTATGCCACACAATGTACAATATACCGCTACACTGTGCCCCACAATATACAGTATACCTCTACACTGTGCACACAGTATACAGTATACCTCTACACTGTGCCACACAATATACAGTATACCTCTACACTGTGCCACACAATATACAGTATACCTCTACACTGTGCCACACAATATACAGTATACCTCTACACAGTGCCCCACAATATACAGTATACCGCTACACTGTGCCACACAATGTACAGTATACCTCTACACTGTGCCACACAATATACAGTATACCTCTACACTGTGCCCCACAATATACAGTATACCTCTACACTGTGCCCTACAATATACAGTATACAGCTACACTGTGCCCCACAATATACAGTATACCTCTACACTGTGCCACACAATATACAGTATACCTCTACAAAGTGCCACACAATATACAGTATACTGCTACACTGTGCCGCACAATGTACAGTATACCTCTACACTGTGCCCCACAATATACAGTATACCGCTACACTGTGCCACACAATATACAGTATACCTCTACACTGTGCCCCACAATATACAGTATATCTCTACACTGTGCCCCACAATATACAGCATACCTCTACACTGTGCCACACAATATACAGTATACCTCTACACAGTGCCCCACAATATACAGTATACCGCTACACTGTGCCACACAATGTACAGTATACCTCTACACTGTGCCACACAATATACAGTATACCTCTACACTGTGCCCCACAATATACAGTATACCTCTACACTGTGCCCTACAATATACAGTATACAGCTACACTGTGCCCCACAATATACAGTATACCTCTACACTGTGCCACACAATATACAGTATACCTCTACAAAGTGCCACACAATATACAGTATACCTCTACACTGTGCCCCACAATATACAGTATACTGCTACACTGTGCCACACAATATACAGTATACCTCTACACTGTGCCCCACAATATACAGTATACCTCTACACTGTGCCACACAATATACAGTATACCTTTACATTGTGCCCCACAATATACAGTATACCTCTACACTGTGCCACACAATATACAGTATTCCTCTACACTGTGCCACAAAACATACAGTATACCTCTACACTGTGCCCCACAATATGCAGTATATCTCTTCACTGTGCCCCACAATATACAGTATACCTCTACACTGTGCCACACAATATACATTATACCTCTACACTGTGCCCCACAATATACAGTATACCTCTACACTGTGCCACACAATATACAGTATACCTCTACACTGTGCCACACAATATACAGTCAACCTCTACACTGTGCCGCACAATATACAGTATATCTCTACACTGTGCCACACAATATACAGTATACCTCTACACTGTGCCCCACAATATACAGTATACCTCTACACTGTGCCACACAATATACAGTATTCCTCTACACTGTGCCACAAAACATACAGTATACCTCTACACTGTGTTCCACGATATACAGTATACCTCTACACTGTGCCACACAATATACAGTATACCGCTACACTGTGCCACACAATATACAGTATACCTCTACACTGTGCCACAAAATATACAGTATACCGCTACACTGTGCCACACAATATACAGTATACCTCTACATTGTGCCCCACAATATACCTCTACACTGTGCCACACAATATACAGTATACTTCTACACTGTGCCACACAATATACAGTATACCTCTACACTGTGTCCCACAATATACAGTATACCTTTACACTGTGCCCCACAATATACAGTATACCGCTACACTGTGCCCCACAATATACAGTATACCTCTACACTGTGTCCCACAATATACAGAATACATTTACACTGTGCCCCACAATATACAGAATACCGCTACACTGTGCCCCACAATATACAGTATACCTCTACACTGTGCCCCACAATATACAGAATACATTTACACTGTGCCCCACAATATACAGTATACTGCTACACTGTGCCCCACAATATACAGTATACCTCTACACTGTGCCCCACAATATACAGTATACCTCTACACTGTGCCACACAATGTACAGTATAGCGCTACACTGTGTCCCACAATATATAGTATACCTCTACACTGTGCCCCACAATATACAGTATACCTCTACACTGTGCCCCACAATATACTGTATACCTCTACACTGTGCCACACAATATACAGTATAGCTCTACACTGTGCCCCACAATATACAGTAAACCTCTACACTGTTCCGCACAATATACGGTATACCTCTACACTGTGCCCCACAATATACAGTATACTGCTACAATGTGCCACACAATATTCAGTATACCTCTACACTGTGCCCCACAATATACAGTATACCTCTACACTGTGCCACACAATATACAGTATACCTCTACACTGTGCCCCACAATATACAGTATACCTTTACACTGTGCCACACAATATACAGTATACCTCTACACTGTGCCACACAATATACAGTATACCGCTACACTGTGCCACACAATATACAGTATACCTCTACACTGTGCCACACAATATACAGTATACCTCTACACTATGCCACACAATGTACAGTATACCGCTACACTGTGCCCCACAATATACAGTATACCTCTACACTGTGCACACAGTATACAGTATACCTCTACACTATGCCACACAATATACAGTATACCTCTACACTGTGCCACACAATATACAGTATACCTCTACACTGTGTTACACAATATACAGTATACCGCTACACTGTGCCACACAATGTACAGTATACCTCTACACTGTGCCACACAATATACAGTATACCTCTACACTGTGCCCCACAATATACAGTATAGCTCTACACTGTGCCACACAATATACAGTATACCGCTACACTGTGCCCTACAATATACAGTATACAGCTACACTGTGCCCCACAATATACAGTATACCTCTACACTGTGTCACACAATATACAGTATACCTCTACACTGTGCCACACAATATACAGTATACTGCTACACTGTGCCACACAATGTACAGTATACCTCTACACTGTGCCCCACAATATACAGTATACCGCTACACTGTGCCACACAATATACAGTATACCTCTACACTGTGCCCCACAATATACAGTATATCTCTACACTGTGCCCCACAATATACAGCATACCTCTACACTGTGCCACACAATTTACAGTATACCTCTACACTGTGCCACACAATATACAGTATACCTCTACACTGTGCCACACAATGTACAGTATACCTCTACACTTTCCCATCTCGTCCTACGGCAGCACAGAATGGGTTAACTTCGTTCTCATCCGATCCCCGGACCGCCCACCTAGATAATAGGTACAGATTAAAATAATTAACTCATTATCAGTGACCAATAAAAGGCTACCTCCTCAGAACCTCCTTGTGTTTTTTTATTGTCCTCATCGGAAGGATGAAGCCCACCTATGATCCTCTTTGGAGATGGCCGTTTGTACCTGGTTCTCCCAGGTCAAGGCCAGAGAGTGTTCCGGCAGCCATGTATGTTTCCTGGCTTCACTCTCGTCCCGCTTACCTCCCCCTGCGTTCTCCAGCGTCCGGCCATTGCGTTGGTTGTGGATCGCTGTACAGCTGTAGCAGAGGAGAGTGACTTCCGGTTTCCTCCTGGAACGCATCGTGGAACGCAGACGCGATGCGTCTGACGTCATAGGTACGCGCCCCTGCTCCTTGGGCGCCAAATTCAAAATTCTGAGGTATAAAAAGCGGGTTTTTGCAGAGCTCAGTTGCCCTGGTCCTTAGGCAGCTGAGCTCTAGCGGTTTTAAGGTATTGCCTGTCCTATTGCCAGGCACTTAACCCCCTGACTGCCTTGTACTCTGCTGAGTGACTTATGCCTTCTTCTTCTGTTTTTCTAGATGTCCTCCACATCCAGCAAGAGGGCTCGCAAGAGCAGACACAGATTGTGTCAGGGTTGTGAACAGCCTCTCCCTGATGACTTCCTGCAGGATCTCTGCCTCAGGTGTTTCCAGGACACACAGGAACCTGTACCTGTAAAGAAGAAACAGAGAACTGAATCTGCGCGCTGCATCTCCTGTTTACAGCCACTTCTGGGGGTTCATACCTCTAACATCTGTGAGCAATGCTCCCATCCAGGTGAAGCGTCGGATGACGACACTGCGGAGATGATGTCCCTATTTAAGGCCTTCCTTAAACAGACTAAGTCTAAAAAGTCGTCAAAAAAGAGGAGACGTCAGTCTCCGTCTTCTTCCTCAGTAGATTCAAGATCAGAAGGCGAGATCTCCTCTAGTTCTGAGGCTCCTGTTTTAGAAGATAACTTTCTTTTTAACAAATCTGATACGAATCATCTAATCAAAGAAGTGAAAGGTATCATGGAGACCAGTAAAGAAAAGGCCAGTAGCCATGATGAAGATAATCTCTTCTACTTCCCGAAGAAGAAGGCGTCTGTGTTTCCAGGTCACCCTGTTCTTGATGCGGTGATGCGTAAGGAGTGGGAACACCCGGTGGCAAGGCTCAACCTAGGCTCCAGATTCAGAGCAGTGTATAAGACGGATCCGGCAGAATCCTCAAGCTGGGAAGGCCCTGCTAGGGTAGACCCGGCGGTGGCGAGGTTAGCCAAGAAATCCTTTTTTCCATCTGACGACTCGGCTTTGTTAAAAGACCCCATGGAGAGGAAGGCGGACGGCCTCCTCAAGAGGTCGCACACCTACCTTGCATCCCTTAATAAAGCTGCCATGGCATCAGTCCCTGTGGCTCGGGCCCTCAGGGTATGGTTAAGCCATCTTGGTAGGGACATTGAAGACGGTGTCTCCAGAGAGGAACTCCTGAAACAGATACCTAACCTGAAACTGGCAGCAGAGTTCCTCTGTGATTTCCCAGTGGATACGATAAGGTTTACGGCGAAGAATATGGCTCTCACCAACTCCATACGAAGGTCGCTCTGGTTGAAACTCTGGTCTGGGGATCCATCTTCGAAGAACAATTTATGTTCTCTCCCTTTTGAGCCAGGAGAATTGTTCGGGTCTCACCTGAATAAACTATTAGAAGCAAACATGGAGGATAAAGTATTGGATTTTCCTCACACCAAACGGAAGGAGAAACCCAGGAGTTTTCGTTCCTACAGACAGGATCCCAGAAGATCAGGATTTAGAGGTCGCTCAAACCGAGGAAGACCTGACCGTAGAACTTGGGGTTCCTCGGAGAAAACTAAGAAGAAGACGGAGGAGAATAGGCCTCAGAAACAGGAATTCTGACGCCAGAATTGTAGGAGTAGGAGGTCGTTTATCCCGTTTCTACCAGAACTGGCTCCGAATTACATCAGACAGCTGGGCGCTGGACATCATTCGAAATGGCTACAGTCTGGAGTTCCATCACGCACCAAGGGACAGGTTCACTATAAACAAACCGAGAGACCCTCAGATCTTCCTTTTATTAAGGGAATTCATAGAAAAAGGAGCCTTGGAGCCAGTCCCAGACGATTCAAAGGACTCTGGGATCTACTCCAGAATTTTTTGCGTTCCCAAAGGAAATGGGAAAAGTCGACTAATTATAGACCTGCGCTACTTAAACCGTCATCTAAAAAAGATCCATTTCAAGATGGAGACTATGAGGTCCATTACTGCTGTCCTCAGAGAGAACCTATTCATGGCTTCTTTAGATCTCAAAGACGCCTACTTGCATATTCCGATAAACCCACAGTCAAGAAGATTCCTGAGAGTTGCCATCAAGAGAGGTGGAACCATTCTGCGGTACCAGTTCAGAGCTCTTCCTTTCGGGTTATGTTCAGCCCCGAGGATATTCACGAAGATAGCGGTACTCATTGCAGTAGAACTTCGCCTCAGGGGGATTCAGATCTTCCCATACTTAGACGACTGGTTGCTGGTGGCCGGTACGGAGAAGCTTCTGCATCAACATCTGGAGCAGACAGTGGGCCTGCTACAATCTGTAGGTTTCCTGATAAATTGGGAGAAATCGGATACGGTCCCAGCAACATCCAAAATCTTCCTGGGGTTTCTAGTAGACACTGTCGCCATGAAGCTCTATCTTCCTATGCCAAAGGTGGAAGCATTGAAGAAGGAGATGAGAACCCTGATGTCCCTCCATTCCCCTTCAGTACGAAGGATTATGAAGACTCTGGGTCATATGACATCAGTTTCAGAGGCTGTCCCTTGGGCGAATATCCACAGCAGGGATCTCCAGTTGAATATGCTACGGGCTTGGCGACTCTCCAGACTCAGATTAGACGCCAGGATAAGGCTGGAACCAGCGACAATTCGGTCCCTCAGATGGTGGTTACGCACGGAGAACTTAGTCAGAGGAAAGAACTTCCGGTTCCTGTCTCCAGTCATCATTACTACGGATGCCTCCGGTCAGGGATGGGGAGCCCATCTTCTGGACAAGTGGACACAGGGCCTCTGGTCGCACGAGGACAGGGGGAAGTCGTCAAACTACAAGGAGCTGAAGGCAGTTCTTTTGGCTCTTCGCCACTTCAAGGGCGATATTCTGGAGAAATCAGTTCTGATCCGTTCAGACAACTTGACTACAGTATTCTACCTGAACAAACAGGGAGGTACAAGGAGCGGACTTCTTCTGGAGCTGTGCAAGACTATCTTCAGCTGGGCGGAATCACACCTGCTGGAACTAAGAGCAGCGCATATCAGGGGCTGCTGCAATATGCAAGCGGATCGTCTGAGCAGGAAAATGGTGAACCAAGCCGAATGGGAGCTCAATCAGTCCGTTTTTCACCAGATTACGGAGAAGTGGGGCTCTCCTGCTTGGGATCTAATGGCAACAGCGGAGAACAGGAAGTTGAGCCAGTTTTGTTCACTGAACAGCTTCGACAATCCAACAGTGGTGGATGCCTTCTCCATGAGCTGGGAACGCCTGTTCATCTATATATTTCCCCCGATACCTCTCATCCCGAGGGTTCTTCGGAAGATAGCAGAGGAGAAGCCTCAGGCCATTGTGATCGCACCTTTCTGGCCAAGAAGGTCGTGGTTTCCCCTTCTACTTCACCTGTCCAGGGGGAACTTCTGGAGACTTCCCCTGCGGCCGGATCTCCTGCTACAGGACAACCTGTATCATCAGAGCCTGCAGCATCTACACCTTACGGCCTGGAGGCTGAAAGAAGCAGACTGGAGAGAAGGGGCTTGTCACAATCGGTGATTGACACCCTGCTGGCATCTAGGAAGGACTCTACCAACAGGAAGTATGCTAAAGTTTGGCGAAAATTTCTATCCTGGATGTCGCAGAACGGCCATGAGACCATCAATATTTCTTCCATCTTGCAGTTCCTCCAAGACGGGTTCCAGAAAGGGCTCAAGCCGAATACGTTAAGATCCCATATGACGGCAATAAACTCGGTAACGGAGAATGAATTCCTTCATCATCCCTTGATATTCCGTTTTTTTAAGGCGATAAAGAGGCTCAAACCTGTTCATAGAGACCCGGTTCCGGTCTGGGATCTTTCTCTGGTACTAAGAAGGCTTGCAGCTCCCCCATTTGAGCCTTTACAGGAAGTGGACTACAAATGGCTCTCCTGCAAGACTCTGTTCCTGACAGCAATTACGTCTGCCAAAAGACTGGGCGAACTCCAGGCTTTATCTTCTAGATTTCCGTACCTACGTTTTCTGCCAGATGGGGTTCTACTCCGTACTATGCCAGCTTTTTTGCCTAAAATCCCTGCAGCAGCGAACAAGAATAGAGAATCATTCCTCCCAGTGTTCTTTCCTGAGCCTCTGGATGAGAACCAGAAACTCTTGCATACGTTGGATGTTAGAAGAGCCCTGCTTATCTATTTACAAAGGACAAGGGATTTCAGAACAGTAGAAAACCTTTTTGTCCTCTTCTCTGGGCCAAGAAAGGGTTCTTCTTCTTCTAAGGATACGTTGGCAAGATGGATCAAGACCACAATATTGGAAGCCTATTCTCTGGAAGAAATACCTCCTCCGTTTCCAGTGAGAGCGCATTCCACCAGGGCCACGGCTACTTCTTGGGCAGAGGTCGCGCAAGTCTCGATGGAGGAAATCTGCAATGCAGCATCCTGGTCCTCATCCTTGACCTTCGTCAAGCATTATCGTTTGGATATTAACGCTAGGAGCTCAGCCTTTGGTACCGGGGTTCTGTCTGCAGCTCTCAATGAAGAGACCCCCCCCTTGTGATCTATGAAAATCCCATTCTGTGCTGCCGTAGGACGAGATGGGAAAGGAAAAATTCTTACCTGGGATTTTACTTTCCTTGAGTCCGTAGGCAGCACAAGTATACCCTCCCTAATAAATTTCTTCTTGGCATAATTCTTGGTCTGAGTCTATTTGTATTAACACAAGGAGGTTCTGAGGAGGTAGCCTTTTATTGGTCACTGATAATGAGTTAATTATTTTAATCTGTACCTATTATCTAGGTGGGCGGTCCGGGGATCGGATGAGAACGAAGTTAACCCATTCTGTGCTGCCTACGGACTCAAGGAAAGTAAAATCCCAGGTAAGAATTTTTCCTATGCCCCACAATATAAAGTATACCTCTACACTGTGCCCCACAATATACAGTATATCTCTACACTGTGCCACACAATATACATTATACATCTACACTGTGCCACACAATATATAGTATACCGCTACACTGTGCCGCACAATATACAGTATACCTTTACACTGTGCCCCACAATATACAGTATACCTCTACACTGTGCCGCACAATATACAGTATACCTCAACACTGTGCCCCACAATATACAGTATACCTCTACACTCTGCCATACAATATACAGTATACCTCTACACTGTGCCACACAATATACAGTATACCTCTACTCTATGCCACACAATATACAGTATATATCTACACTGTGCCATACAATATACAGTATACCTCTACACTGTGCCGCACAATATACAGTATACCTCAACACTGTGCCCCACAATATACAGTATACCTCTACACTCTGCCATACAATATACAGTATACCTCTACACTGTGCCACACAATATACAGTATACCTCTACTCTATGCCACACAATATACAGTATACCTCTACACTCTGCCATACAATATACAGTATACCTCTACACTGTGCCGCACAATATACAGTATACCTCTACACTGTGCCCCACAATATACAGTATACTGCTACACTGTGCCACACAATATACAGTATACCTCTACACTGTGCCCCACAATATACAGTATACCTCTACACTCTGCCACACAATATACAGTATACCTCTACACTGTGCCACACAATATACAGTATATCTCTACACTGTGCTACACAATATACAGTATACCACTAAACTGTGCCACACAATATACAGTATACCTCTACACTGTGCCCCACAATATACAGTATACCTTTACACTGTGCCCCACAATATACAGTATACCGCTACACTGTGCCCCACAATATACAGTATATCTCTACACTCTGCCACACAATATACAGTATACCTCTACACTGTGCCGCACAATATACAGTATACCTCTACACTGTGCGCCACAATATACAGTATACCTCTACACTCTGCCACACAATATACAGTATACCTCAACACTGTGCCCCACAATATACAGTATACCTCTACACTCTGCCACACAATATACAGTATACCTCTACACTGTGCCACACAATATACAGTATACCTCTACACTGTGCCACACAATATACAGTATACCTCTACTCTATGCCACATAATATACAGTATACCTCTACACTGTACCACACAATATACAGTATACCTCTACACTGTGCCCCACAATATACAGTATACCTCTGCACTGTGCCGCACAATATATAGTATACCTTTACACTGTGCCCCACAATATACAGTATACTGCTTCACTGTGCCCCACAATATACAGTATACCTCGACACTGTGCCCCACAATATACAGTATATCTCTACACTGTGCCACACAATATACAGTATATCTCTACACTGTGCCACACAATAAACAGTATACCTCTACTCTATGCCACATAATATACAGTATACCTCTACACTGTACCACACAATATACAGTATACCTCTACACTGTGCCCCACAATATACAGTATACCTCTGCACTGTGCCGCACAATATATAGTATACCTTTACACTGTGCCCCACAATATACAGTATACTGCTTCACTGTGCCCCACAATATACAGTATACCTCGACACTGTGCCCCACAATATACAGTATATCTCTACACTGTGCCACACAATATACAGTATACCTCTACACTGTGCCCCACAATATACAGTATACCTCTACACTGTGCCCCACAATATACAGTATACCGCTACACTGTGCCACACAATATACAGTATACCTCTACACTGTGTAACAAAATATACAGTATACCACTACACTGTGCCACACAATATACAGTATACCTCTACATTGTGCCCCACAATATACAATATACCTCTACACTGTGCCACACAATATACAGTATACCTCTACACTGTGCCACACAATATATAGTATATCTCTACACTGTGCTACACAATATACAGTATACCGCTACACTGTGCCACACAATATACAGTATACCTCTACACTGTGCCCCACAATATACAGTATACCGCTACACTGTGCCCCACAATATACAGTATACCTCTACACTGTGCCCCACAATATACAGAATACATTTACACTGTGCCCCACAATATACAGTATACCGCTACACTGTGCCCCACAATATACAGTATACCTCTACACTGTGCACCACAATATACAGAATACATTTACACTGTGCCCCACAATATACAGTATACCGCTATACTGTGCCCCACAATATACAGTATACCTCTACACTGTGCCCCACAATATGCAGTATACCTCTACACTGTGCCCCACAATATACTGTATACCTCTACACTGTGCCACACAATATACAGTATACCTCTACACTGTGCCCCACAATATACAGTATACTGCTACAATGTGCCACACAATATACAGTATACCTCTACACTGTGCCCCACAATATACAGTATACCTCTACATTGTGCCACACAATATACAGTATACCTCTACACTGTGCCCCACAATATACAGTATACCTTTACACTGTGCCACACAATATACAGTATACTGCTACACTGTGCCACATAATATACAGTATACCTCTACACTGTGCCCCACAATATACAGTATACTGCTACACTGTGCTGCACAAAATACAGTATACCTCTACACTGTGCCGCACAATATACAGTATACCTCTACACTGTGCCCCACAATATACAGTATACTGCTTTACTGTGCCCCACAATATACAGTATACCTCTACACTGTGCCCCACAATATACAGTATATCTCTACACTGTGCCACACAATATACATTATACCTCTACACTGTGCCCCACAATATACAGTATACCTCTACACTGTGCCACACAACATACAGTATACCTCTACACTGTGCTACACAACATACAGTATACCTCTACACTGTGCCACACAATATACAGTATACCTCTACACTGTGCCACACAATATACAGTATACCTCTACACTGTGCCCCACAATATACAGTATACCTCTACACTGTGCCACACAATATACAGTATACCTCTACACTGTGCCCCACAATATACAGTATACCTTTACACTGTGCCACACAATATACAGTATACCTCTACTCTGTGCCACACAATATACAGTATACCGCTACACTGTGCCACACAATATACAGTATACCGCTACACTGTGCCACACAATATACAGTATACCTCTACACTATGCCACACAATGTACAGTATACCGCTACACTGTGCCCCACAATATACAGTATACCTCTACACTGTGCACACAGTATACAGTATACCTCTACACTGTGCCACACAATATACAGTATACCTCTACACTATGCCACACAATATACAGTATACCTCTACACTGTGCCACACAATATACAGTATACCTCTACACTGTGCCCCACAATATACAGTATACCGCTACACTGTGCCACACAATGTACAGTATACCTCTACACGGTGCCACACAATATACAGTATACCTCTACACTGTGCCCCACAATATACAGTATAGCTCTACACTGTGCCACACAATATACAGTATACCGCTAGACTGTGCCCTACAATATACAGTATACAGCTACACTGTGCCCCACAATATACAGTATACCTCTACACTGTGTCACACAATATACAGTATACCTCTACACTGTGCCACACAATATACAGTATACTGCTACACTGTGCCGCACAATGTACAGTATACCTCTACACTGTGCCCCACAATATACAGTATACCGCTACACTGTGCTGCACAATATACAGTATACCTCTACACTGTGCCACACAATATACAGTATACCTCTACACTGTGCCACACAATATACAGTATACCGCTACACTGTGCCACACAATATACAGTATACCGCTACACTGTGCCACACAATATACAGTATACCTCTATACTGTGCCACACAATATACAGTATACCTCTACACTGTGCCCCACAATATACAGTATACCTCTACACTGTGCCTCACAATATACAGTATACCTCTACACTGTGCCCCACAATATACAGTATACCTCTACACTGTGCCACACAATATACAGTATACCTCTACACTGTGCCCCACAATATACAGTATACCTCTACTCTGTGCCACACAATATACAGTATACCGCTACACTGTGCCCCACAATATACAGTATACCTCTACACTGTGCCACACAATATACAGTATACCTCTACACTGTGCCACACAATATACAGTATACCTTTAAACTGTGCCGCACAATATACAGTATACCGCTACACTGTGCCACACAATATACAGTATACCTCTACACTGTGCCACACAATATACAGCATACCTCTACACTGCCCCACAATATACAGTATACCGCTACACTGTGCCACACAATATACAGTATACCGCTACACTGTGCCCCACAATATATAGTATACCTCTACACTGTGCCACACAATATACAGTATACCTCTACACTGTGCCACACAATATACAGCATACCTCTACACTGCCCCACAATATACAGTATACCGCTACACTGTGCCACACAATATACAGTATACCGCTACACTGTGCCCCACAATATATAGTATACCTGTACACTGTGCCACACAATATATAGTATACCTCTACATTGTGCCCCACAATATACAGTAAACCGCTACACTGTGCCCCACAATATACAGTATACCATTACACTGTGCCGCACAATATACAATATACCTCTACACTGTGCCGCTCAATATACAGTATACCTCTACACTGTGTCACACAATATACAGTATACCTCTACACTGTGCCGCACAATATACAGTATACCGCTACACTGTGCCGCACAATATACAGTATACCTCTACACTGTGCCGCACAATATACAGTATACCTCCACACTGTGCCGCACAATATACAGTATACCTCTACACTGTGCCCCACAATATACAGTATACCTCTACACTGTGCCACACAATATACAGTATAGCTCTACACTGTGCCCCACAATATACAGTATACCTCTACACTGCTCTACACTGTGCCGCACAATATACAGAATACCTCTACACTGTGCCGCACAATATACAGTATACCTCTACAAAGTGCCACACAATATACAGTATACCTCTACACTGTGCCACACAATATACAGTATACTGCTACACTGTGCCGCACAATGTACAGTATACCTCTACACTGTGCCCCACATTATACAGTATACATCTACACTGTGCCACACAATATACTGTATACCTCTACACTGTGCCCCACAATATACTGTATACCTCTACACTGTGCCACACAATATACAGTATATCTCTACACTGTGCCCCACAATATACTGTATACCTCTACACTGTGCCACACAATATACAGTATAGCTCTACACTCTGCTACACAATATACAGTATACCTCTACACTGTGCCCCACAATATACTGTATACCTCTACACTGTGCCACACAATACACAGTATAGCTCTACACTGTGCCCCACAATATACAGTATACCTCTACACTATGCCGCACAATATACAGTATACCTCTACACTGTGCCACACAATATACAGTATACCTCTACACTGTACCGCACAATATACAGTATACCGCTACACTGTCCCACACAATATACAGTATACCTCTCCACTGTGCCACACAATATACAGTATACCTCTACACTGTACCGCACAATATACAGTATACCTCTACACTGTGCCCCACAATATACAGTATACCTCTACACTGTGCCACACAATATACAGTATACCTCTACACTGTGCCCCACAATATACAGTATACCTCTACACTGTGCCGCACAATATACAGTATACCGCTACACTGTGCCACACAATATACAGTATACCTCTACACTGTGCCACACAATATACAGTATAGCTCTACACTGTGCCACACAATATACAGTATACCGCTACACTGTGCCGCACAATATACAGTATACCTCTACACTGTGCCGCACAATATACTGTATGCCTCTACACTGTGCCCCACAATATACAGTATACCGCTACACTGTGCCACACAATATACAGTATACCTCTACACTGTGCCACACAATATACAGTATACCGCTACACTGTGCCACACAATATACAGTATACCTCTACACTGTGCCACACAATATACAGTATACCTCTACACTGTGCCACACAATATACAGTATACCTCTACACTGTGCTACACAATATACAGTATACCTCTACACTGAGCCACACAATATACAGTACAGTATACCTCTACACTGTGCCCCACAATATACTGTATACCTCTACACTGTGCCACACAATATACAGTATAGCTCTACACTGTGCCCCACAATATACAGTATACCTCTACACTGTGCCGCACAATATACAGTATACCTCTACACTGTGCCACACAATATACAGTATACCTCTACACTGTGCAGCACAATATACAGTATACCTCTACACTGTGCCACACAATATACAGTATAGCTCTACACTGTGCCACACAATATACAGTATACCGCTACACTGTGCCCCACAATATACAGTATACTGCTACACTGTGCCCCACAATATACAGTATACCGCTACACTGTGCTACACAATATACAGTATACCTCTACACTGTGCCACACAATATACAGTATACCTCTACACTGTGCCACACAATATACAGTATACCTCTACACTGTGCCGCACAATGTACAGTATACCTCTACACTGTGCCCCACAATATACAGTATACCTCTACACTGTGCCACACAATATACAGTATACCGCTACACTGTGCCACACAATATACAGTATACCTCTACACTGTGCCACACAATATACAGTATACCTCTACACTGTGCCCCACAATATACAGTATACCTCTACACTGTGCCCCACAATATACAGTATACCTCTACACTGTGCCACACAATATACAGTATACCGCTACACTGTGCCACACAATATACAGTATACCTCTACACTGTGCCACACAATATACAGTATACCTCTACACTGTGCCCCACAATATACAGTACACCGCTACTGTGCCACACAATATACAGTATACCTATACACTGTGCCACACAATATACAGTATACCTATACACTGTGCCACACAATATACAGTATACCGCTACACTGTGCCACACAATATACAGTATACTGCTACACTGTGCCGCACAATGTACAGTATACCTCTACACTGTGCCCCACAATATACAGTATACCTCTACACTGTGCCACACAATATACAGTATACCTCTACACTGTGCCGCACAATATACAGTATATATCTACACTGTGCCCCACAATATACAGTATACCTCTACACTGTGCCCCACAATATACAGTATACCTCTACACTGTGCCACACAATATACAGTATACCTCTACACTGTGCCACACAATATACAGTATACCTCTACACTGTGCCACACAATATACAGTATACCTCTACACTGTGCCACACAATATACAGTATACCTCTACACTCTGCCACACAATGTACAGTATACCTCTACACTCTGCCACACAATGTACAGTATACCTCTACACTCTGCCATACAATATACAGTATACCTCTATACTGTGCCCCACAATATACAGTATACCTCTACACTGTGCCCCACAATATACAGTATACCTCTACACTGTGCCCCACAATATACAGTATACCTCTACACTGTGCCCCACAATATACAGTATACCTCTACACTGTGCCACACAATATACAGTATACCTCTACACTGTGCCCCACAATATACAGTATACCTCTACACTGTGCCGCACAATATACAGTATACCTCTACACTGTGCCCCACAATATACAGTATACCTATACACTGTGCCACACAATATACAGTATACCTCTACACTGTGCCACACAATATACAGTGTACCTTTAAACTGTGCCGCACGATATACAGTATACCTCTACACTGTGCCGCACAATATACAGTATACCACTACACTGTGCAACACAATATACAGCATACCTCTACACTGTGCCCTACAATATATCGTATACCTCTACACTGTGCCACACAATATACAGTATACCTCTACACTATGCCACACAATATACAGTATACCTCTACACTGTGCCCCACAATATACAGTATACCTCTACACTGTGCCACACAATATAAATTATACATCTACACTGTGCCACACAAAATATTATATACCTCTACACTGTGCCCCACAATATACTGTATACCTCTACACTGTGCCCCACAATATATAGTATACCTCTACACTGTGCCGCACAATATACTGTATATCTCTACACTGTGCCCCACAATATACAGTATACCTCTACACTGTGCCCCACTATATACTGTATACCTCTACACTGTGCCACACAATATACAGTATACCTCTACACTGTGCCACACAATATACAGTATACCGCTACACTGTGCCGCACAATGTACAGTATACCTCTACACTGTGCCCCACAATATACAGTATACCTCTACACTGTGCTACACAATATAGAGTATACCTCTACACTGTGCCACACAATATACAGTATAGCTCTACACTGTGCCACACAATATACAGTATACCGCTACACTGTGCCCACAATATAGAGTATACCTCTACACTGTGCCCCACAATATACAGTATACCGCTTCACTGTGCCGCACAATATACAGTATACCTCTACACTGTGACACACAATATACAGTATACCGCTACACTGTGCCCCACAATATACAGTATACCGCTACACTGTGCCCCACAATATACAGTATACCGCTACACTGTGCCGCACAATATACAGTATACCTCTACACTGTGCCACACAATATACAGTATAGCTCTACACTGTGCCACACAATATACAGTATAGCTCTACACTGTGCCACACAATATACAGTATACTGCTACACTGTGCCGCACAATGTACAGTATACCTCTACACTGTGCCACACAATATACAGTATACCTCTACACTGTGCCACACAATATACAGTATACCTCTACACTGTGCCACACAATATACAGTATACCTCTACACTGTGCCACACAATATACAGTATACCTCTACACTATGCCACACAATGTACTGTATTCCTCTACACTGTGCCACACAATATACAGTATACCTCTACACTGTGCCACACAATATACAGTATACCTCTACACTATGCCACACAATGTACTGTATTCCTCTACACTGTGACACACAATATACAGTATACCTCTACACTGTGCCGCACAATGTACTGTATTCCTCTACACTGTGACACACAATATACAGTATACCTCTACACTGTGCCACACAATATACTGTATATGTCTACACTGTGCCCCACAATATACAGTATACCTCTACACTGTGCCCCACAATATACTGTATTCCTCTACACTGTGCCACACAATATACAGTATACCTTTACACTGTGCCCCACAATATACTGTATATGTCTACACTGTGCCACACAATATACAGTATACCGCTACACTGTGCCACACAATATACAGTATACTCTACACTGTGCCGCACAATATACAGTATACCTCTACACTGTGCCACACAATATACAGTATACCTCCACACTGCGCCATACAATATACAGTATTCCTCTACACTGAGCCACACAATATACAGTATAGCTCTCACTGAGCCCCACAAATATACAGTATACCTCTACACTGTGCCACACAATATACAGTATACCTCTACACTGTGCCACACAATATACAGTATTCCTCTACACTGTGCCACACAATATACAGTATATCTCTACACTGTGCCCCACAATATACTGTATACCTCTACACTGTGCCACACAATATACAGTATAGCTCTCACTGAGCCCCACAAATAAACAGTATACCTCTACACTGTGCCACACAATATACAGTATACCTCTACACTGTGCCGCACAATATACAGTATACCTCTACACTGTGCCACACAATATACAGTATACCTCTACACTGCGCCACACAATATACAGTATACCTCTACACTGTGCCACACAATATACAGTATAGCTCTACACTGTGCCACACAATATACAGTAGAGGGGCACAGTGTAGAGGAATACCGCTACACTGTGCCCCACAATATACAGTATACCGCTACACTGTGTCACACAATATACAGTATACCTCTACACTGTGCCACACAATATACAGTATACCGCTACACTGTGCCCCACAATATACAGTATACCTCTAAACTGTGCCACACAATATACAGTATACCGCTACACTGTGCCCCACAATATACAGTATACCTCTACACTGTGCCCCACAATATACAGTATTCCTCTACACTGTGCCACACAATATACAGTATACCTTTAAACTGTGCCGCACGATATACAGTATACCTCTACACTGTGCCGCACAATATACAGTATACCTCTACACTGTGCCGCACAATATACAGTATACCGCTACACCGTGCCGCACAATATACAGTATACCGCTACACTGTGCCACACAATATACAGTATACTCTACACTGTGCCTCACAATATACAGTATACCTCTACACTGTGCTGCACAATATACAGTATACCGCTACACTGTGCCACACAATATACAGTATACCGCTACACAGTGCCCCACAATATACAGTATACCTCTACACTGTGCCGCACAATATACAGTATACCTCTACACTGTGCCACACAATATACAGTATACCTTTACACTGTGCCGCACAATATACAGTATACCTCTACACTGTGCTGCACAATATACAGTATACCTCTACACTGTGCCCATAATATACAGTATACCTCTACCCTGTGCCCCACAATATACAGTATTCCGCTACAGTGCCGCACAATATACAGTATACCTCTACACTGTCCCACAATATACAGTATACCTCTACACTGTGCCCCACAATATACTGTATTCCTCTACACTGTGCCACACAATATACAGTATACCTCTACACTGTGCCCCACAATATACAGTATACCTCTACACTGTGCCCCACAATATACAGTATAGCTCTCACTGAGCCCCACAAATATACAGTATACCTTTACACTGTGCCACACAATATACAGTATACCTCTACACTGTACCACACAATATACAGTATACCTCTACACTGTGCCACACAATATACAGTATACCTCTACACTGTGCCGCACAATATACAGTATACCTCTACACTGTGCCACACAATATACAGTATACCTCCACACTGCGCCACACAATATACAGTATTCCTCTACACTGAGCCACACAATATACAGTATAGCTCTCACTGAGCCCCACAAATATACAGTATACCTCTACACTGTGCCACACAATATACAGTATACCTCTACACTGTGCCACACAATATACAGTATACCTCTACACTGTGCCCCACAATATACAGTATACCTCTACACTGTGCCGCACAATATACAGTATACCTCTACACTGTGCCACACAATATACAGTATACCTCCACACTGCGCCACACAATATACAGTATTCCTCTACACTGAGCCACACAATATACAGTATAGCTCTCACTGAGCCCCACAAATATACAGTATACCTCTACACTGTGCCACACAATATACAGTATACCTCTACACTGTGCCACACAATATACAGTATATCTCTACACTGTGCCCCACAATATACTGTATACCTCTACACTGTGCCACACAATATACAGTATAGCTCTCACTGAGCCCCACAAATATACAGTATACCTCTACACTGTGCCACACAATATACAGTATACCTCTACACTGTGCCGCACAATATACAGTATACCTCTACACTGTGCCACACAATATACAGTATACCTCTACACTGCGCCACACAATATACAGTATACCTCTACACTGTGCCACACAATATACAGTATAGCTCTACACTGTGCCACACAATATACAGTATACCGCTACACTGTGCCCCACAATATACAGAATACCGCTACACTGTGCCCCACAATATACAGTATACCGCTACACTGTGTCACACAATATACAGTATACCTCTACACTGTGCCACACAATATACAGTATACCGCTACACTGTGCCACACAATATACAGTATACTCTACACTGTGCCTTACAATATACAGTATACCGCTACACTGTGCCACACAATATACAGTATACTTTACACTGTGCCTCACAATATACAGTATACCTCTACACTGTGCCTCACAATATACAGTATATTTCTACACTGTGCTGCACAATATACAGTATACCGCTACACTGTGCCACACAATATACAGTATACCTCTACACTGTGCCCCACAATATACAGTATACCGCTACACTGTGCCACACAATATCCAGTATACCTCTACACTGTGCCACACAATATACAGTATACCTCTACACTGTGCCACACAATATACAGTATACCGCTACACAGTGCCCCACAATATACAGTATACCTCTACACTGTGCCGCACAATATACAGTATACCTCTACACTGTGCCACACAATATACAGTATACCTTTACACTGTGCCGCACAATATACAGTATACCTCTACACTGTGCTGCACAATATACAGTATACCTCTACACTGTGCCCATAATATACAGTATACCTCTACCCTGTGCCCCACAATATACAGTATTCCGCTACAGTGCCGCACAATATACAGTATACCTCTACACTGTCCCACAATATACAGTATACCTCTACACTGTGCCCCACAATATACTGTATTCCTCTACACTGTGCCACACAATATACAGTATAGCTCTCACTGAGCCCCACAAATATACAGTATACCTTTACACTGTGCCACACAATATACAGTATACCTCTACACTGTACCACACAATATACAGTATACCTCTACACTGTGCCCCACAATATACAGTATACCTCTACACTGTGCCCCACAATATACAGTATACCTCTACACTGTGCCACACAATATACAGTATACCTCTACACTGTGCCACACAATATACAGTATACCTCTACACTGTGCCGCACAATATACAGTATACCTCTACACTGTGCCACACAATATACAGTATACCTCCACACTGCGCCATACAATATACAGTATTCCTCTACACTGAGCCACACAATATACAGTATAGCTCTCACTGAGCCCCACAAATATACAGTATACCTCTACACTGTGCCACACAATATACAGTATACCTCTACACTGTGCCACACAATATACAGTATTCCTCTACACTGTGCCACACAATATACAGTATACCTCTACACTGTGCCACACAATATACAGTATTCCTCTACACTGTGCCACACAATATACAGTATATCTCTACACTGTGCCCCACAATATACTGTATACCTCTACACTGTGCCACACAATATACAGTATACCTCTACACTGTGCCACACAATATACAGTATACCGCTACACTGTGCCACACAATATACAGTATACCTCTACACTGTGCCACACAATATACAGTGTACCTCTACACTGTGCCGCACAATATACAGTATACCTCTACACTGTGCCACACAATATACAGTATACCTCTACACTGCGCCACACAATATACAGTATACCTTTACACTGTGCCACACAATATACAGTATAGCTCTACACTGTGCCACACAATATACAGTATACCGCTACACTGTGCCCCACAATATACAGAATACCGCTACACTGTGCCCCACAATATACAGTATACCGCTACACTGTGTCACACAATATACAGTATACCTCTACACTGTGCCACACAATATACAGTATACCGCTACACTGTGCCCCACAATATACAGTATACCTCTAAACTGTGCCACACAATATACAGTATACCGCTACACTGTGCCCCACAATATACAGTATACCTCTACACTGTGCCCCACAATATACAGTATTCCTCTACACTGTGCCACACAATATACAGTATACCTTTAAACTGTGCCGCACGATATACAGTATACCTCTACACTGTGCCGCACAATATACAGTATACCTCTACACTGTGCCGCACAATATACAGTATACCGCTACACCGTGCCGCACAATATACAGTATACCGCTACACTGTGCCACACAATATACAGTATACTCTACACTGTGCCTCACAATATACAGTATACCTCTACACTGTGCTGCACAATATACAGTATACCGCTACACTGTGCCACACAATATACAGTATACCGCTACACAGTGCCCCACAATATACAGTATACCTCTACACTGTGCCGCACAATATACAGTATACCTCTACACTGTGCCACACAATATACAGTATACCTTTACACTGTGCCGCACAATATACAGTATACCTCTACACTGTGCTGCACAATATACAGTATACCTCTACACTGTGCCCATAATATACAGTATACCTCTACCCTGTGCCCCACAATATACAGTATTCCGCTACAGTGCCGCACAATATACAGTATACCTCTACACTGTCCCACAATATACAGTATACCTCTACACTGTGCCCCACAATATACTGTATTCCTCTACACTGTGCCACACAATATACAGTATACCTCTACACTGTGCCCCACAATATACAGTATACCTCTACACTGTGCCCCACAATATACAGTATAGCTCTCACTGAGCCCCACAAATATACAGTATACCTTTACACTGTGCCACACAATATACAGTATACCTCTACACTGTACCACACAATATACAGTATACCTCTACACTGTGCCACACAATATACAGTATACCTCTACACTGTGCCGCACAATATACAGTATACCTCTACACTGTGCCACACAATATACAGTATACCTCCACACTGCGCCACACAATATACAGTATTCCTCTACACTGAGCCACACAATATACAGTATAGCTCTCACTGAGCCCCACAAATATACAGTATACCTCTACACTGTACCACACAATATACAGTATACCTCTACACTGTGCCACACAATATACAGTATACCTCTACACTGTGCCCCACAATATACAGTATACCTCTACACTGTGCCGCACAATATACAGTATACCTCTACACTGTGCCACACAATATACAGTATACCTCCACACTGCGCCACACAATATACAGTATTCCTCTACACTGAGCCACACAATATACAGTATAGCTCTCACTGAGCCCCACAAATATACAGTATACCTCTACACTGTGCCACACAATATACAGTATACCTCTACACTGTGCCACACAATATACAGTATATCTCTACACTGTGCCCCACAATATACTGTATACCTCTACACTGTGCCACACAATATACAGTATAGCTCTCACTGAGCCCCACAAATATACAGTATACCTCTACACTGTGCCACACAATATACAGTATACCTCTACACTGTGCCGCACAATATACAGTATACCTCTACACTGTGCCACACAATATACAGTATACCTCTACACTGCGCCACACAATATACAGTATACCTCTACACTGTGCCACACAATATACAGTATAGCTCTACACTGTGCCACACAATATACAGTATACCGCTACACTGTGCCCCACAATATACAGAATACCGCTACACTGTGCCCCACAATATACAGTATACCGCTACACTGTGTCACACAATATACAGTATACCTCTACACTGTGCCACACAATATACAGTATACCGCTACACTGTGCCCCACAATATACAGTATACCTCTAAACTGTGCCACACAATATACAGTATACCGCTACACTGTGCCCCACAATATACAGTATACCTCTACACTGTGCCCCACAATATACAGTATTCCTCTACACTGTGCCACACAATATACAGTATACCTTTAAACTGTGCCGCACGATATACAGTATACCTCTACACTGTGCCGCACAATATACAGTATACCTCTACACTGTGCTGCACAATATACAGTATACCGCTACACCGTGCCGCACAATATACAGTATACCGCTACACTGTGCCACACAATATACAGTATACTCTACACTGTGCCTCACAATATACAGTATACCTCTACACTGTGCTGCACAATATACAGTATACCGCTACACTGTGCCACACAATATACAGTATACCGCTACACAGTGCCCCACAATATACAGTATACCTCTACACTGTGCCACACAATATACAGTATACCTCTACACTGTGCCACACAATATACAGTATACCTCTACACTGTGCCACACAATATACAGTATACCTCCACACTGCGCCACACAATATACAGTATTCCTCTACACTGAGCTGCACAATATACAGTATACCTTTACACTGTGCCACACAATATACAGTATACCTCTACACTGTGCCCCACAATATACAGTATACCTCTACACTGTGCCACACAATATACAGTATTCCTCTACACTGTGCCGCACAATATACAGTATATCTCTACACTGTGCCCCACATTATACTGTATACCTCTACACTGTGCCACACAATATACAGTATAGCTCTCACTGAGCCCCACAAATATACAGTATACCTCTACACTGTGCCACACAATATACAGTATACCTCTACACTGTGCCACACAATATACAGTATACCTCCACACTGCGCCACACAATATACAGTATACCGCTACACAGTGCCCCACAATATACAGTATACCTCTACACTGTGCCGCACAATATACAGTATACCTCTACACTGTGCCACACAATATACAGTATACCTTTACACTGTGCCGCACAATATACAGTATACCTCTACACTGTGCTGCACAATATACAGTATACCTCTACACTGTGCCCATAATATACAGTATACCTCTACCCTGTGCCCCACAATATACAGTATTCCGCTACAGTGCCGCTCAATATCAAGTATACCTCTACACTGTCCCACAATATACAGTATACCTCTACACTGTGCCCCACAATATACTGTATTCCTCTACACTGTGCCACACAATATACAGTATAGCTCTCACTGAGCCCCACAAATATACAGTATACCTTTACACTGTGCCACACAATATACAGTATACCTCTACACTGTACCACACAATATACAGTATACCTCTACACTGTGCCCCACAATATACAGTATACCTCTACACTGTGCCCCACAATATACAGTATACCTCTACACTGTGCCACACAATATACAGTATACCTCTACACTGTGCCACACAATATACAGTATACCTCTACACTGTGCCGCACAATATACAGTATACCTCTACACTGTGCCACACAATATACAGTATACCTCCACACTGCGCCATACAATATACAGTATTCCTCTACACTGAGCCACACAATATACAGTATAGCTCTCACTGAGCCCCACAAATATACAGTATACCTCTACACTGTGCCACACAATATACAGTATACCTCTACACTGTGCCACACAATATACAGTATTCCTCTACACTGTGCCACACAATATACAGTATACCTCTACACTGTGCCACACAATATACAGTATTCCTCTACACTGTGCCACACAATATACAGTATATCTCTACACTGTGCCCCACAATATACTGTATACCTCTACACTGTGCCACACAATATACAGTATACCTCTACACTGTGCCACACAATATACAGTATACCGCTACACTGTGCCACACAATATACAGTATACCTCTACACTGTGCCACACAATATACAGTGTACCTCTACACTGTGCCGCACAATATACAGTATACCTCTACACTGTGCCACACAATATACAGTATACCTCTACACTGCGCCACACAATATACAGTATACCTTTACACTGTGCCACACAATATACAGTATAGCTCTACACTGTGCCACACAATATACAGTATACCGCTACACTGTGCCCCACAATATACAGAATACCGCTACACTGTGCCCCACAATATACAGTATACCGCTACACTGTGTCACACAATATACAGTATACCTCTACACTGTGCCACACAATATACAGTATACCGCTACACTGTGCCCCACAATATACAGTATACCTCTAAACTGTGCCACACAATATACAGTATACCGCTACACTGTGCCCCACAATATACAGTATACCTCTACACTGTGCCCCACAATATACAGTATTCCTCTACACTGTGCCACACAATATACAGTATACCTTTAAACTGTGCCGCACGATATACAGTATACCTCTACACTGTGCCGCACAATATACAGTATACCTCTACACTGTGCCGCACAATATACAGTATACCGCTACACCGTGCCGCACAATATACAGTATACCGCTACACTGTGCCACACAATATACAGTATACTCTACACTGTGCCTCACAATATACAGTATACCTCTACACTGTGCTGCACAATATACAGTATACCGCTACACTGTGCCGCACAATATACAGTATACCGCTACACAGTGCCCCACAATATACAGTATACCTCTACACTGTGCCGCACAATATACAGTATACCTCTACACTGTGCCACACAATATACAGTATACCTTTACACTGTGCCGCACAATATACAGTATACCTCTACACTGTGCTGCACAATATACAGTATACCTCTTCACTGTGCCCATAATATACAGTATACCTCTACCCTGTGCCCCACAATATACAGTATTCCGCTACAGTGCCGCACAATATACAGTATACCTCTACACTGTCCCACAATATACAGTATACCTCTACACTGTGCCCCACAATATACTGTATTCCTCTACACTGTGCCACACAATATACAGTATACCTCTACACTGTGCCCCACAATATACAGTATACCTCTACACTGTGCCCCACAATATACAGTATACCTCTACACTGTGCCCCACAATATACAGTATAGCTCTCACTGAGCCCCACAAATATACAGTATACCTTTACACTGTGCCACACAATATACAGTATACCTCTACACTGTGCCACACAATATACAGTATATCTCTACACTGTGCCCCACAATATACTGTATACCTCTACACTGTGCCACACAATATACAGTATAGCTCTCACTGAGCCCCACAAATATACAGTATACCTCTACACTGTGCCACACAATATACAGTATACCTCTACAATGTGCCGCACAATATACAGTATACCTCTACACTGTGCCACACAATATACAGTATACCTCTACACTGCGCCACACAATATACAGTATACCTCTACACTGTGCCACACAATATACAGTATAGCTCTACACTGTGCCACACAATATACAGTATACCGCTACACTGTGCCCCACAATATACAGAATACCGCTACACTGTGCCCCACAATATACAGTATACCGCTACACTGTGTCACACAATATACAGTATACCTCTACACTGTGCCACACAATATACAGTATACCGCTACACTGTGCCCCACAATATACAGTATACCTCTAAACTGTGCCACACAATATACAGTATACCGCTACACTGTGCCCCACAATATACAGTATACCTCTACACTGTGCCCCACAATATACAGTATTCCTCTACACTGTGCCACACAATATACAGTATACCTTTAAACTGTGCCGCACGATATACAGTATACCTCTACACTGTGCCGCACAATATACAGTATACCTCTACACTGTGCTGCACAATATACAGTATACCGCTACACCGTGCCGCACAATATACAGTATACCGCTACACTGTGCCACACAATATACAGTATACTCTACACTGTGCCTCACAATATACAGTATACCTCTACACTGTGCTGCACAATATACAGTATACCGCTACACTGTGCCACACAATATACAGTATACCGCTACACAGTGCCCCACAATATACAGTATACCTCTACACTGTGCCACACAATATACAGTATACCTCTACACTGTGCCACACAATATACAGTATACCTCTACACTGTGCCACACAATATACAGTATACCTCCACACTGCGCCACACAATATACAGTATTCCTCTACACTGAGCTGCACAATATACAGTATACCTTTACACTGTGCCACACAATATACAGTATACCTCTACACTGTGCCCCACAATATACAGTATACCTCTACACTGTGCCACACAATATACAGTATTCCTCTACACTGTGCCGCACAATATACAGTATATCTCTACACTGTGCCCCACATTATACTGTATACCTCTACACTGTGCCACACAATATACAGTATAGCTCTCACTGAGCCCCACAAATATACAGTATACCTCTACACTGTGCCACACAATATACAGTATACCTCTACACTGTGCCACACAATATACAGTATACCTCTACACTGTGCCCCACAATATACAGTATACCTCTACACTGTGCCACACAATATACAGTATACCTCTACACTGCGCCACACAATATACAGTATACCTCTACACTGTGCCACACAATATACAGTATAGCTCTACACTGTGCCACACAATATACAGTATACCGCTACACTGTGCCCCACAATATACAGAATACCGCTACACTGTGCCCCACAATATACAGTATACCGCTACACTGTGTCACACAATATACAGTATACCTCTACACTGTGCCACACAATATACAGTATACCGCTACACTGTGCCCCACAATATACAGTATACCTCTAAACTGTGCCACACAATATACAGTATACCGCTACACTGTGCCCCACAATATACAGTATACCTCTACACTGTGCCCCACAATATACAGTATTCCTCTACACTGTGCCACACAATATACAGTATACCTTTAAACTGTGCCGCACGATATACAGTATACCTCTACACTGTGCCGCACAATATACAGTATACCTCTACACTGTGCCGCACAATATACAGTATACCGCTACACCGTGCCGCACAATATACAGTATACCGCTACACTGTGCCACACAATATACAGTATACTCTACACTGTGCCTCACAACATACAGTATACCTCTACACTGTGCTGCACAATATACAGTATACCGCTACACTGTGCCACACAATATACAGTATACCGCTACACAGTGCCCCACAATATACAGTATACCTCTACACTGTGCCACACAATATACAGTATACCTCTACACTGTGCCACACAATATACAGTATACCTCTACACTGTGCCACACAATATACAGTATACCTTTACACTGTGCCGCACAATATACAGTATACCTCTACACTGTGCTGCACAATATACAGTATACCTCTACACTGTGCCCCACAATATACAGTATACCTCTACACTGTGCCCCACAATATACAGTATACCTCTACACTGTGCCGCACAATATACAGTATACCTCTACACTGTGCCACACAATATACAGTATACCTTTACACTGTGCCGCACAATATACAGTATACCTCTACACTGTGCTGCACAATATACAGTATACCTCTACACTGTGCCACACAATATACAGTATACCTCTACACTGTGCCCCACAATATACAGTATTCCGCTACAGTGCCGCACAATATACAGTATACCTCTACACTGTCCCACAATATACAGTATACCTCTACACTGTGCCGCACAATATACAGTTTACCTCTACACTGTGCCACACAATATACAGTATACCTCTACACTGTGCCCCACAATATACAGTATACCTCTACACTGTGCCGCACAATATACAGTTTACCTCTACACTGTGCCACACAATATACAGTATACCTCTACACTGTGCCCCACAATATACAGTTTACCTCTACACTGTGCCCCACAATATACAGTATACCTCTACACTGTGCCCCACAATATACAGTATTCCGCTACAGTGCCGCACAATATACAGTATACCTCTACACTGTCCCACAATATACAGTATACCTCTACACTGTGCCGCACAATATACAGTTTACCTCTACACTGTGCCACACAATATACAGTATACCTCTACACTGTGCCCCACAATATACAGTATACCTCTACACTGTGCCGCACAATATACAGTTTACCTCTACACTGTGCCACACAATATACAGTATACCTCTACACTGTGCCCCACAATATACAGTATACCTCTACACTGTGCCGCACAATATACAGTTTACCTCTACACTGTGCCACACAATATACAGTATACCTCTACACTGTGCCGCACAATATACAGTTTACCTCTACACTGTGCCACACAATATACAGTATACCTCTACACTGTGCCCCACAATATACAGTATACCTCTACACTGTTCCCCACAATGTACAGTATACCTCTACACTGTGCCACACAATATACAGTATACCTTTACACTGTGCCCCACAATATACAGTTTACCTCTACACTGTCCCACAATATACAGTATACCTCTACACTGTGCCACACAATATACAGCATACCTCTACACTGTGCCCCACAATATACAGTATACCTCTACACTGTGCCACACAATATACAGTATACCTCTACACTGTGCCCCACAATATACAGTATACCGCTACACTGTGCCCCACAATATACAGTATTCCGCTACAGTGCCGCACAATATACAGTATACCTCTACACTGTCCCACAATATACAGTATACCTCTACACTGTGCCGCACAATATACAGTTTACCTCTACACTGTGCCACACAATATACAGTATACCTCTACACTGTGCCCCACAATATACAGTATACCTCTACACTGTGCCCCACAATATACAGTATACCTCTACACTGTGCCCCACAATATACAGTATACCTCTACACTGTTCCCCACAATGTACAGTATACCTCTACACTGTGCCACACAATATACAGTATACCTTTACACTGTGCCCCACAATATACAGTTTACCTCTACACTGTCCCACAATATACAGTATACCTCTACACTGTGCCACACAATATACAGCATACCTCTACACTGTGCCCCACAATATACAGTATACCTCTACACTGTGCCACACAATATACAGTATACCTCTACACTGTGCCACACAATATACAGTATACCTCTACACTGTGCCCCACAATATACAGTATTCCGCTACAGTGCCGCACAATATACAGTATACCTCTACACTGTCCCACAATATACAGTATACCTCTACACTGTGCCGCACAATATACAGTTTACCTCTACACTGTGCCACACAATATACAGTATACCTCTACACTGTGCCCCACAATATACAGTATACCTCTACACTGTGCCGCACAATATACAGTTTACCTCTACACTGTGCCACACAATATACAGTATACCTCTACACTGTGCCCCACAATATACAGTATACCTCTACACTGTGCCGCACAATATACAGTTTACCTCTACACTGTGCCACACAATATACAGTATACCTCTACACTGTGCCGCACAATATACAGTTTACCTCTACACTGTGCCACACAATATACAGTATACCTCTACACTGTGCCCCACAATATACAGTATACCTCTACACTGTGCCGCACAATATACAGTTTACCTCTACACTGTGCCACACAATATACAGTATACCTCTACACTGTGCCCCACAATATACAGTATACCTCTACACTGTGCCGCACAATATACAGTTTACCTCTACACTGTGCCACACAATATACAGTATACCTCTACACTGTGCCGCACAATATACAGTTTACCTCTACACTGTGCCACACAATATACAGTATACCTCTACACTGTGCCCCAAAATATACAGTATACCTCTACACTGTTCCCCACAATGTACAGTATACCTCTACACTGTGCCACACAATATACAGTATACCTTTACACTGTGCCCCACAATATACAGTTTACCTCTACACTGTCCCACAATATACAGTATACCTCTACACTGTGCCACACAATATACAGCATACCTCTACACTGTGCCCCACAATATACAGTATACCTCTACACTGTGCCACACAATATACAGTATACCTCTACACTGTGCCTCACAATATACAGTATACCGCTACACTGTGCCCCACAATATACAGTATTCCGCTACAGTGCCGCACAATATACTGTATACCTCTACACTGTCCCACAATATACAGTATACCTCTACACTGTGCCGCACAATATACAGTTTACCTCTACACTGTGCCACACAATATACAGTATACCTCTACACTGTGCCCCACAATATACAGTATACCTCTACACTGTGCCCCACAATATACAGTATACCTCTACACTGTGCCCCACAATATACAGTATACCTCTACACTGTTCCCCACAATGTACAGTATACCTCTACACTGTGCCACACAATATACAGTATACCTTTACACTGTGCCCCACAATATACAGTTTACCTCTACACTGTCCCACAATATACAGTATACCTCTACACTGTGCCACACAATATACAGCATACCTCTACACTGTGCCCCACAATATACAGTATACCTCTACACTGTGCCACACAATATACAGTATACCTCTACACTGTGCCACACAATATACAGTATACCTCTACACTGTGCCCCACAATATACAGTATTCCGCTACAGTGCCGCACAATATACAGTATACCTCTACACTGTCCCACAATATACAGTATACCTCTACACTGTGCCGCACAATATACAGTTTACCTCTACACTGTGCCACACAATATACAGTATACCTCTACACTGTGCCCCACAATATACAGTATACCTCTACACTGTGCCGCACAATATACAGTTTACCTCTACACTGTGCCACACAATATACAGTATACCTCTACACTGTGCCCCACAATATACAGTATACCTCTACACTGTGCCGCACAATATACAGTTTACCTCTACACTGTGCCACACAATATACAGTATACCTCTACACTGTGCCGCACAATATACAGTTTACCTCTACACTGTGCCACACAATATACAGTATACCTCTACACTGTGCCCCACAATATACAGTATACCTCTACACTGTTCCCCACAATGTACAGTATACCTCTACACTGTGCCACACAATATACAGTATACCTTTACACTGTGCCCCACAATATACAGTTTACCTCTACACTGTCCCACAATATACAGTATACCTCTACACTGTGCCACACAATATACAGCATACCTCTACACTGTGCCCCACAATATACAGTATACCTCTACACTGTGCCACACAATATACAGTATACCTCTACACTGTGCCCCACAATATACAGTATACCGCTACACTGTGCCACACAATATACAGTATACCGCTACACTGTGCCACACAATATACAGTATACCTCTACACTGTGCCACACAATATACAGTATACCTCTACACTGTGCTGCACAATATACAGTATACCTCTACCCTGTGCCCCACAATATACAGTATTCCGCTACAGTGCCGCACAATATACAGTATACCTCTACACTGTCCCACAATATACAGTATACCTCTACACTGTGCCGCACAATATACAGTTTACCTCTACACTGTGCCACACAATATACAGTATACCTTTACACTGTGCCCCACAATATACAGTTTACCTCTACACTGTCCCACAATATACAGTATACCTCTACACTGTGCCCCACAATATACAGTATACCTCTACACTGTGCCACACAATATACAGTATACCTCTATACTGTGCCACACATTATACAGTATACCTCTACACTGTGCCACACAATATACAGTATACCTCTACACTGTGCCCCACAATATACAGTATACCGCTACACTGTGCCACACAATATACAGTATACCGCTACACTGTGCCGCACAATATACAGTATACCTCTACACTGTGCTGCACAATATACAGTATACCTCTACACTGTGCCCATAATATACAGTATACCTCTACCCTGTGCCCCACAATATACAGTATTCCGCTACAGTGCCGCACAATATACAGTATACCTCTACACTGTCCCACAATATACAGTATACCTCTACACTGTGCCGCACAATATACAGTTTACCTCTACACTTTGCCAGACAATATACAGTATACCTCTACACTGTGCCACACAATATACAGTATACCTTTACACTGTGCCCCACAATATACAGTATACCTCTACACTGTCCCACAATATACAGTATACCTCTACACTGTGCCCCACAATATACAGTATACCTCTACACTGTGCCACACAATATACAGTATACCTCTATACTGTGCCACACATTATACAGTATACCTCTACACTGTGCCACACAATATACAGTATACCTCTACACTGTGCTCCACAATATACAGTACACCGCTACACTGTGCCACACAATATACAGTATACCTCTACACTGTGCCCCACAATATACAGTATACCTCTACACTGTGCCACACAATATACAGTATACCTCTACACTGTGCCACACAATATACAGTATACCTCTACACTGTGCCACACAATATACAGTATACCTCTACACTGTGCCACACAATATACAGTATACCTCTACACTGTGCCACACAATATACAGTATACCTTTACACTGTGCCGCACAATATACAGTATACCTCTACACTGTGCCCCACAATATACAGTATACCTCTACACTGTGCCTCACAATGTACAGTATACCTCTACACTGTGCCACACAATATACAGTATACCTCTACACTGTGCCACACAATATACAGTATACCTTTACACTGTGCCGCACAATATACAGTATACCTCTACACTGTGCCACACAATATACAGTATACCTCTACACTGTGCCCCACAATATACAGTATACCGCTACACTGTGCCACACAATATACAGTATACCTCTACACTGTGCCCCACAATATACAGTATACCTCTACACTGTGCCCCACAATATACAGTATACCGCTACACTGTGCCCCACAATATACAGTATACCTCTACACTGTGCCCCACAATATACAGTATACCTCTACACTGTGCCACACAATATACAGTATACCTCTACACTGTGCCACACAATATACAGTATACCTTTACACTGTGCCGCACAATATACAGTATACCTCTACACTGTGCCACACAATATACAGTATACCTCTACACTGTGCCCCACAATATACAGTATACCTCTACCCTGTGCCACACAATATACAGTATACCTCTACACTGTGCCACACAATATACAGTATACCTCTACACTGTGCCCCACAATATACAGTATACCTCTACACTGTGCCCCACAATATACAGTATACCGCTACACTGTGCCACACAATATACAGTATACCTCTACACTGTGCCCCACAATATACAGTATACCTCTACACTGTGCCCCACAATATACAGTATACCGCTACACTGTGCCCCACAATATACAGTATACCTCTGCACTGTGTCACACAATATACAGTATACCTCTACACTCTGCCACACAATATACAGTATACCTCTGCACTGTGTCACACAATATACAGTATACCTCTACACTGTGCACAACAATATACAGTATACCGCTACACTGTGCCACACAATATACAGTATACCGCTACACTGTGCCACACAATATACAGTATACTTCTACACTGTGCCACACAATATACAGTATACTTCTACACTGTGCCACACAATATACAGTATACCTCTACACTGTGCCACACAATATACAGTATACCTCTACACTGTGCCACACAATATACAGTATACCGCTACACTGTGTAGTCTGTTCTATAAGCACCATTGTTTTGTGGCGGCGGACAGAAAATAATCTGGAAGTGCCCCTCCCGAGACCAGGCTCTGACTGCTAGACACCATTTTCTACCGCATCGGGTGACTCCAGCCCTAGCAAAACCACTGCCCGAGCCGCTGACTCAGCTGTCTGGTCCTAGGTGGCGGTCACCACTAGAGATGAGCGAATTGAAGCTGACGAAGTGGAATTTGTTACGAATTTCAGGAAAAATTTGATTTGCACCAAAGAAAATTCCCTTGCGCTTCGTGGTAACAAAGGGAGGACAAACTGAACTACTATAGAAACATACTATGTAGTCATTTGGCGGCTTCCTATCTGTGCCATGGTCCAGGGGGGCCCTCTGCGCTCATGTTCCACAGCCATGGCTGCTGGGGAGGGGTGGGGTGGCATGAGCAGTACCAGCTCCATCAGCAGCAGCCTGAGTCTAGAGTCACCGATGAGCAGCTTTCTTCACCCGCCTAGTGAAGAAACTACTCACCGACAGCCGCATCTAGACCCGGAGCAGGACCTGAACCAGCAGGTGGTGGCATACTCGGACAGCACCCTGCCAGCCATCATTGAAGATCCGCTGGACTACTGGGCAGCCAAACTATATTTTTGGCCACAACTGGCAGAATTTGCCCTGAAAAAGCTGTCCTGCCCGGCCAGTAGCGTGGCATCAGAGCGGGTGTTTAGTGCGGGCGGGGGCCATAGTCACACCAAGAAGAACTCGCCTGTCCACCCAAAATATGGAGAGACAGACCTTTGTCAAAATGAATCAGGCTTGGATCAGCCAAGATTTCCCTCCACCAATGGCTGATGCATCAGACTAGATCATCCATGTGTCACGCCCCAGAGCGGAATTACCACCATGTCTGGCCACCATTATCTTCAATGCTGCTTGTATCATCTCCTATAGATTTATTGCCATATCCTAATATAATATGTATGTATTTTCTATGAAACTGCTGCCCCCCTCTCCGCTCTGTCGGGGGCTCTACTTATATAAGGGGTTAATAGAACAGGTTCTGTAGACATCTATGTGGAATCAGCTGGCGACGGTGTAAAAGGCGTGCGCTTCTTCCTGGCGCTAACATCGACCTGTAAGGCTCAGTTCACACTGGAGTTATTTGGCCAGTTTTGGCCCCGTGACTGCCCCAATAAGTGAAGTGTGCAGTGATTCTAAGAGCGACGCCTGTCATCTGCCTGTCATACGGACTGACAGTATTATTTCACTACCACAGCAGACTCCCTATGTGTCATCTGTCAGATCTCAGGGCATTGAGCAGATTAGGATGAGGGGGGGACATGGATCGTATTTTGTTGCAAAAAGAGGCCCAGTGGATGTGTAGGCTTAATACGATGAAGCCCCCTGGCCTGAGTGATGGGACCTCACATACCTCCTTCATTTAGCCCCTTCAGACTGTGGACTTGGTGGACATCCTACCACTGGACACCTGTTTTCCTTCTGGTCACATCAGTTATGGCAGACTATGCATTGCTGTCACTGTGTCTTTATGGTTCATGGGTTATGCTGGATTCCCTGCGGTATGTCCCCCATTCCACATACAGATCACTGTGGAGCTAGGAGCCCCTAACTAGATCTCCGCTGCAGATGATACATTGCTGCCACGTAGGTCCCATGGTGTCTCACTATGTGAGTGTCTTGTATGCCCCTACTTAGAACTATGGGACCTTTATCTCACTGTGAAGCCACGTCCTTATCCTGAGTCCATCTGGAATGACATATTGCCAGCCGTCTTCTGATGCACCTGTTCTTGCTGCATCTTCTTCCTACTGATCCCCTTTTCTATACTTTTGTTTCCCTGTAATCGCCGCCGCAATGTACCCCCCCTAGTATGTCCAGCGCTGGTGCACTTCCCCGGGAGTATACTTATGTCTCCAGCTGACCGGCGACATCAGAGCCGAGGCTCCTGCCGGGTTGGCTGTGTCAGCAGAGGTACATCCCTGGGGCCGGGTGTTCCGCTCTTTAGATTCTGGCGAATTGGCGGCCACTTCGTGGGCACACAGCGCCGGGGCTCCCATCAGTTTGTTAGAACGCCGGCTCTCACACTAGTAGAGTGCGGATTAGGCTGGCACTTCAATATTAATCTTGTGTTCTCCGGTTATGTGCCACTGCGTAGCCGGAACGTCGTATTGCTGTGTGTGTGCACCCTTGGCCCCAATAACAGTCACACAGGATATGCTGCTGTGCAATCTTCTGTTATCCCATCATACACCCCCAATACTGAGACGCTGTGCCCCCCCAAAACTATACTGTAGAAACAGATAAACCCCCAGAAAATACTAGTTACACACAGATAGCGCCCCCTTCTATAATGATTGGAACACGATGCCCTAAAACATAACTGCACCCAGCAAATAGTGCCCCTGACACTAATAGTGTAACCATAATGTCCCCCAAAAATAACTGTGCTAAGCTGATACTGCGCCAGGGCGCCCCCACAGTAATGGTGCTCCCAAAGTCCCTACAATAGTAATAATTCTGTGCCAGAGTGCACTTAGTAGTAATAGTGCTCCGACAGTGCCCCCAACAGTAATTGTGTCTCAGAAGTAATAATGCTCCCATAGTCCCCCAGCTGTAATAAAGCCCCCTTATAATGTGCGCCAGTACAAAAAAATGCCTCCTCTTAGTGCCCCGAGTCAATGTCCCCAGAGTGCCCTCATGTGATCACATGACCCGTACTGTGTGCCACTAGAAAAAACACTTAGTGCCCCCAGTTGAGCTAAAGTGCCCATAGTGACTCTATAATTTGTGCCAGTATAAAATACTTATCTATAGTGCCCCCAGAAGATGCCCCCATAGTGCTCCTCCCCTGTCCCCATAGTGCCTTTCATAATGTGGCAGTATAAAGTGCCCCTATAGACTGCCCCACATAGATGCCCCCATAATGCTTCTCTCCCCCGTTCCCCATAGTGGCACCAAAATGGGTGCCAGTATTAAATGCCCCTATATAGTGCTCTTTTCCCACCTTCTCCATAGTGCCCCCCATAATGTGCCAGTATATAGGGCCCCCATAGTGCTTCCCTCCTCTCCATAGTGCTCCCCCCATAATGTGCCAGTATATAGGGCCCCCATAGTGCTTCCCCCTCTCCATAGTGCTCCCCCCATAATGTGCCAGTAAATAGGGCCCCCATAGTGCTTCCCCCCTCTCCATAGTGCTCCCCCCATAATGTACCAGTATATAGGGCCCCCATAGTGCTTCCCCCTCTCCATAGTGCTCCCCCATAATGTGCCAGTAAATAGGGCCCCCATAGTGCTTCCCCCCTCTCCATAGTGCTCCCCCCATAATGTGCCAGTATATAGGGCCCCTATAGTGCTTCTTTCCTACCCCTTCTCCATAGTGCTCCCCCCATAATGTGCCAGTATATAGGGCCCCCATAGTGCTTCCCCCCCTCTCCATAGTGCTCCCCCCCATAATGTGCCAGTATATAGGGCCCCCATAGTGCTTCCCCCCCTCTCCATAGTGCTCCCCCCATAATGTGCCAGTATATAGGGCCCCCATAGTGCTTCCCCCCCTCTCCATAGTACTCCCCCCCATAATGTGCCAGTATATAGGGCCCCCATAGTGCTTCCCCCCTCTCCATAGTGCTCCCCCCATAATGTACCAGTATATAGGGCCCCCATAGTGCTTCCCCCTCTCCATAGTGCTCCCCCATAATGTGCCAGTAAATAGGGCCCCCATAGTGCTTCTCCCTCTCCATAGTGCTCCCCCTATAATGTGCCAGTATATAGGGCCCCCATAGTGCTTCCCCCTCTCCAAAGTGCTCCCCCATAATGTGCCAGTAAATAGGGCCCCCATAGTGCTTCCCCCCTCTCCATAGTGCTCCCCCCATAATGTGCCAGTATATAGGGCCCCTATAGTGCTTCTTTCCTACCCCTTCTCCATAGTGCTCCCCCCATAATGTGCCAGTATATAGGGCCCCCATAGTGCTTCCCCCCCTCTCCATAGTGCTCCCCCCCATAATGTGCCAGTATATAGGGCCCCCATAGTGCTTCCCCCCCTCTCCATAGTGCTCCCCCCATAATGTGCCAGTATATAGGGCCCCCATAGTGCTTCCCCCCCTCTCCATAGTACTCCCCCCCATAATGTGCCAGTATATAGGGCCCCCATAGTGCTTCCCCCCTCTCCATAGTGCTCCCCCCATAATGTACCAGTATATAAGGCCCCCATAGTGCTTCTCCCTCTCCATAGTGCTCCCCCCATAATGTGCCAGTATATAGGGCCCCCATAGTGCTTCCCCCCTCTCCATAGTGCTCCCCCCATAATGTGCCAGTATATAGGGCCCCCATAGTGCTTCCCCCCTCTCCATAGTGCTCCCCCCATAATGTGTCAGTATATAGGGCCCCCATAGTGCTTCCCCCCTCTCCATAGTGCTCCCCCCCATAATGTACCAGTATATAGGGCCCCCATAGTGCTTCCCCCCCTCTCCATAGTGCTGCCCCCATAATGTGCCAGTATATAGGGCCCCCATAGTGCTTCCCCCCCTCTCCATAGTGCTCCCCCCATAATGTGCCAGTATATAGGGCCCCCATAGTGCTTCCCCCTCTCCATAGTGCTCCCCCCATAATGTACCAGTATATAGGGCCCCTATAGTGCTTCTTTCCTACCCCCTCTCCATAGTGCTCCCCCCCATAATGTGCCAGTATATAGGGCCCCCATAGTGCTTCTTCCCCCACCTCTCCATAGTGCTCCCCCCATAATGTGCCAGTATATAAGGCCCCCATAGTGCTTCCCCCCTCTCCATAGTGCTCCCCCATAATGTGTCAGTATATAGGGCCCCCATAGTGCTTCCCCCCTCTCCATAGTGCTCCCCCCCATAATGTACCAGTATATAGGGCCCCTATAGTGTTTCTTTCCTACCCCCTCTCCATAGTGCTCCCCCCCATAATGTGCCAGTATATAGGGCCCCCATAGTGCTTCTTCCCCCCCTCTCCATAGTGCTCCCCCCATAATGTGCCAGTATATAAGGCCCCCATAGTGCTTCCCCCCTCTCCATAGTGCTCCCCCATAATGTGTCAGTATATAGGGCCCCCATAGTGCTTCCCCCCCTCTCCATAGTGCTGCCCCCATAATGTGCCAGTATATAGGGCCCCCATAGTGCTTCCCCCCCTCTCCATAGTGCTCCCCCCATAATGTGCCAGTATATAGGGCCCCCATAGTGCTTCCCCCCCTCTCCATAGTCCTCCCCCCATAATGTACCAGTATATAGGGCCCCCATAGTGCTTCCCCCCCTCTCCATAGTGCTCCCCCCATAATGTACCAGTATATAGGGCCCCCATAGTGCTTCTTCCCCCCTCTCCATAGTCCTCCCCCCATAATGTACCAGTATATAGGGCCCCCTTAGTGCTTCCCCCCCTCTCCATAGTGCTCCCCCCATAATGTGCCAGTATATAGGGCCCCCATAGTGCTTCCCCCCTCTCCATAGTGCTCCCCCCCATAATGTACCAGTATATAGGGCCCCCATAGTGCTTCCCCCCCTCTCCATAGTGCTGCCCCCATAATGTGCCAGTATATAGGGCCCCCATAGTGCTTCCCCCCCTCTCCATAGTGCTCCCCCCATAATGTACCAGTATATAGGGCCCCCATAGTGCTTCTTCCCCCCCTCTCCATAGTGCTCCCCCCATAATGTGTCAGTATATAGGGCCCCCATAGTGCTTCTTCCCCCCCTCTCCATAGTGCTGCCCCCATAATGTGCCAGTATATAGGGCCCCCATAGTGCTTCCCCCCCTCTCCATAGTGCTCCCCCCATAATGTGCCAGTATATAGGGCCCCCATAGTGCTTCCCCCCCTCTCCATAGTGCTCCCCCCATAATGTACCAGTATATAGGGCCCCCATAGTGCTTCCCCCCTCTCCATAGTGCTCCCCCCCATAATGTACCAGTATATAGGGCCCCCATAGTGCTTCCCCCCCTCTCCATAGTGCTGCCCCCATAATGTGCCAGTATATAGGGCCCCCATAGTGCTTCCCCCCCTCTCCATAGTGCTCCCCCCCATAATGTGCCAATATATAGGGCCCCCATAGTGCTTCCCCCCCTCTCCATAGTGCTCCCCCCATAATGTGCCAGTATATAGGGCCCCCATAGTGCTTCTTCCCCTCTCCATAGTGCTGCCCCCATAATGTGCCAATATATAGGGCCCCCATAGTGCTTCCCCCCCTCTCCATAGTGCTCCCCCCATAATGTGCCAGTATATAAGGCCCCCATAGTGCTTCCCCCCCTCTCCATAGTGCTCCCCCCATAATGTACCAGTATATAGGGCCCCCATAGTGCTTCCCCCCCTCTCCATAGTGCTCCCCCATAATGTGTCAGTATATAGGGCCCCCATAGTGCTTCCCCCCCTCTCCATAGTGCTGCCCCCATAATGTGCCAGTATATAGGGCCCCCATAGTGCTTCCCCCCCTCTCCATAGTGCTCCCCCCATAATGTGCCAGTATATAGGGCCCCCATAGTGCTTCCCCCCCTCTCCATAGTCCTCCCCCCATAATGTACCAGTATATAGGGCCCCCATAGTGCTTCCCCCCCTCTCCATAGTGCTCCCCCCATAATGTACCAGTATATAGGGCCCCCATAGTGCTTCTTCCCCCCTCTCCATAGTCCTCCCCCCATAATGTACCAGTATATAGGGCCCCCTTAGTGCTTCCCCCCCTCTCCATAGTGCTCCCCCCATAATGTGCCAGTATATAGGGCCCCCATAGTGCTTCCCCCCTCTCCATAGTGCTCCCCCCCATAATGTACCAGTATATAGGGCCCCCATAGTGCTTCCCCCCCTCTCCATAGTGCTGCCCCCATAATGTGCCAGTATATAGGGCCCCCATAGTGCTTCCCCCCCTCTCCATAGTGCTCCCCCCATAATGTACCAGTATATAGGGCCCCCATAGTGCTTCTTCCCCCCCTCTCCATAGTGCTCCCCCCATAATGTGTCAGTATATAGGGCCCCCATAGTGCTTCTTCCCCCCCTCTCCATAGTGCTGCCCCCATAATGTGCCAGTATATAGGGCCCCCATAGTGCTTCCCCCCCTCTCCATAGTGCTCCCCCCATAATGTGCCAGTATATAGGGCCCCCATAGTGCTTCCCCCCCTCTCCATAGTGCTCCCCCCATAATGTACCAGTATATAGGGCCCCCATAGTGCTTCCCCCCTCTCCATAGTGCTCCCCCCCATAATGTACCAGTATATAGGGCCCCCATAGTGCTTCCCCCCCTCTCCATAGTGCTGCCCCCATAATGTGCCAGTATATAGGGCCCCCATAGTGCTTCCCCCCCTCTCCATAGTGCTCCCCCCCATAATGTGCCAATATATAGGGCCCCCATAGTGCTTCCCCCCCTCTCCATAGTGCTCCCCCCATAATGTGCCAGTATATAGGGCCCCCATAGTGCTTCTTCCCCTCTCCATAGTGCTGCCCCCATAATGTGCCAATATATAGGGCCCCCATAGTGCTTCCCCCCCTCTCCATAGTGCTCCCCCCATAATGTGCCAGTATATAGGGCCCCCATAGTGCTTCCCCCCCTCTCCATAGTGCTCCCCCCATAATGTGCCAGTATATAAGGCCCCCATAGTGCTTCCCCCCTCTCCATAGTGCTCCCCCCCATAATGTGCCAGTATATAGGGCCCCCATAGTGCTTCCCCCCCTCTCCATAGTGCTGCCCCCATAATGTGCCAGTATATAGGGCCCCCATAGTGCTTCCCCCCCTCTCCATAGTGCTCCCCCCATAATGTGCCAGTATATAGGGCCCCCATAGTGCTTCCCCCTCTCCATAGTGCTCCCCCCATAATGTACCAGTATATAGGGCCCCCATAGTGCTTCCCCCCTCTCCATAGTGCTCCCCCCATAATGTACCAGTATATAGGGCCCCCATAGTGCTTCTTCCCCCCCTCTCCATAGTGCTGCCCCCATAATGTGCCAGTATATAGGGCCCCCATAGTGCTTCCCCCCCTCTCCATAGTGCTCCCCCCCATAATGTACCAGTATATAGGGCCCCCATAGTGCTTCCCCCCCTCTCCATAGTGCTCCCCCCCATAATGTACCAGTATATAGGGCCCCCATAGTGCTTCCCCCCCTCTCCATAGTGCTGCCCCCATAATGTGCCAGTATATAGGGCCCCCATAGTGCTTCCCCCCCTCTCCATAGTGCTCCCCCCATAATGTGCCAGTATATAGGGCCCCCATAGTGCTTCCCCCTCTCCATAGTGCTCCCCCCATAATGTACCAGTATATAGGGCCCCCATAGTGCTTCTTCCCCCCCTCTCCATAGTGCTCCCCCCATAATGTGCCAGTATATAAGGCCCCCATAGTGCTTCCCCCCTCTCCATAGTGCTCCCCCATAATGTGTCAGTATATAGGGCCCCCATAGTGCTTCCCCCCTCTCCATAGTGCTCCCCCCATAATGTGCCAGTATATAGGGCCCCCATAGTGCTTCCCCCCTCTCCATAGTGCTCCCCCCATAATGTGTCAGTATATAGGGCCCCCATAGTGCTTCCCCCCTCTCCATAGTGCTCCCCCCCATAATGTACCAGTATATAGGGCCCCTATAGTGCTTCCCCCCTCTCCATAGTGCTCCCCCCATAATGTGTCAGTATATAGGGCCCCCATAGTGCTTCCCCCCCTCTCCATAGTCCTCCCCCCATAATGTACCAGTATATAGGGCCCCCATAGTGCTTCCCCCCCTCTCCATAGTGCTCCCCCCCATAATGTACCAGTATATAGGGCCCCCATAGTGCTTCCCCCCCTCTCCATAGTGCTGCCCCCATAATGTGCCAGTATATAGGGCCCCCATAGTGCTTCCCCCCCTCTCCATAGTGCTCCCCCCATAATGTGCCAGTATATAGGGCCCCCATAGTGCTTCCCCCTCTCCATAGTGCTCCCCCCATAATGTACCAGTATATAGGGCCCCCATAGTGCTTCTTCCCCCCCTCTCCATAGTGCTCCCCCCATAATGTGCCAGTATATAAGGCCCCCATAGTGCTTCCCCCCTCTCCATAGTGCTCCCCCATAATGTGTCAGTATATAGGGCCCCCATAGTGCTTCCCCCCTCTCCATAGTGCTCCCCCCATAATGTGCCAGTATATAGGGCCCCCATAGTGCTTCCCCCCTCTCCATAGTGCTCCCCCCATAATGTGTCAGTATATAGGGCCCCCATAGTGCTTCCCCCCTCTCCATAGTGCTCCCCCCCATAATGTACCAGTATATAGGGCCCCTATAGTGCTTCCCCCCTCTCCATAGTGCTCCCCCCATAATGTGTCAGTATATAGGGCCCCCATAGTGCTTCCCCCCTCTCCATAGTGCTCCCCCCCATAATGTACCAGTATATAGGGCCCCTATAGTGCTTCCCCCCTCTCCATAGTGCTCCCCCCATAATGTGTCAGTATATAGGGCCCCCATAGTGCTTCCCCCCTCTCCATAGTGCTCCCCCCCATAATGTACCAGTATATAGGGCCCCCATAGTGCTTCCCCCCCTCTCCATAGTGCTGCCCCCATAATGTACCAGTATATAGGGCCCCTATAGTGTTTCTTTCCTACCCCCTCTCCATAGTGCTCCCCCCCATAATGTGCCAGTATATAGGGCCCCCATAGTGCTTCTTCCCCCCCTCTCCATAGTGCACCCCCCATAATGTGTCAGTATATAGGGCCCCCATAGTGCTTCCCCCCCTCTCCATAGTGCTGCCCCCATAATGTGCCAGTATATAGGGCCCCCATAGTGCTTCCCCCCCTCTCCATAGTGCTCCCCCCATAATGTGCCAGTATATAGGGCCCCCATAGTGCTTCCCCCCCTCTCCATAGTCCTCCCCCCATAATGTACCAGTATATAGGGCCCCCATAGTGCTTCCCCCCCTCTCCATAGTGCTCCCCCCATAATGTACCAGTATATAGGGCCCCCATAGTGCTTCTTCCCCCCTCTCCATAGTCCTCCCCCCATAATGTACCAGTATATAGGGCCCCCATAGTGCTTCCCCCCCTCTCCATAGTGCTCCCCCCATAATGTGCCAGTATATAGGGCCCCCATAGTGCTTCCCCCCTCTCCATAGTGCTCCCCCCCATAATGTACCAGTATATAGGGCCCCCATAGTGCTTCCCCCCCTCTCCATAGTGCTGCCCCCATAATGTGCCAGTATATAGGGCCCCCATAGTGCTTCTTCCCCCCCTCTCCATAGTGCTCCCCCCATAATGTGTCAGTATATAGGGCCCCCATAGTGCTTCTTCCTCTCTCCATAGTGCTGCCCCCATAATGTGCCAGTATATAGGGCCCCCATAGTGCTTCCCCCCCTCTCCATAGTGCTCCCCCCATAATGTGCCAGTATATAGGGCCCCCATAGTGCTTCCCCCCCTCTCCATAGTGCTCCCCCCATAATGTACCAGTATATAAGGCCCCCATAGTGCTTCCCCCCCTCTCCATAGTGCTGCCCCCATAATGTGCCAGTATATAGGGCCCCCATAGTGCTTCCCCCCCTCTCCATAGTGCTCCCCCCATAATGTGCCAGTATATAGGGCCCCCATAGTGCTTCCCCCCCTCTCCATAGTGCTCCCCCCATAATGTGCCAGTATATAGGGCCCCCATAGTGCTTCCCCCCTCTCCATAGTGCTGCCCCCATAATGTGCCAGTATATAGGGCCCCCATAGTGCTTCCCCCCCTCTCCATAGTGCTCCCCCCATAATGTGCCAGTATATAGGGCCCCCATAGTGCTTCCCCCCCTCTCCATAGTGCTCCCCCCATAATGTGCCAGTATATAGGGCCCCCATAGTGCTTCTTCCCCTCTCCATAGTGCTGCCCCCATAATGTGCCAATATATAGGGCCCCCATAGTGCTTCCCCCCCTCTCCATAGTGCTCCCCCCATAATGTGCCAGTATATAAGGCCCACATAGTGCTTCCCCCCCTCTCCATAGTGCTCCCCCCATAATGTGCCAGTATATAAGGCCCCCATAGTGCTTCCCCCCCTCTCCATAGTGCTCCCCCCATAATGTGCCAGTATATAGGGCCCCCATAGTGCTTCCCCCCCTCTCCATAGTGCTCCCCCCATAATGTGCCAGTATATAGGGCCCCCATAGTGCTTCCCCCCCTCTCCATAGTACTCCCCCCATAATGTGCCAGTATATAAGGCCCCCATAGTGCTTCTTTACTACCCCCTCTCCATAGTGCTCCCCCCATAATGTGCCAGTATATAGGGCCCCCATAGTGCTTCCCCCCTTCTCCATAGTGCTCCCCCCATAATGTGCCAGTATATAGGGCCCCCATAGTGCTTCCCCCCTTCTCCATAGTCCTCCCCCCATAATGTGCCAGTATATAGGGCCCCCATAGTGCTTCCCCCTCTCCATAGTGCTCCCCCCATAATGTGCCAGTATATAGGGCCCCCATAGTGCTTCCCCCCCTCTCCATAGTCCTCCCCCCATAATGTACCAGTATATAGGGCCCCCATAGTGCCTCCCCCCCTCTCCATAGTGCTCCCCCCATAATGTGCCAGTATATAGGGCCCCCATAGTGCTTCCCCCTCTCCATAGTGCTCCCCCCATAATGTGCCAGTATATAAGGCCCCCATAGTGCTTCTTTACTACCCCCTCTCCATAGTGCTCCCCCCATAATGTGCCAGTATATAGGGCCCCCATAGTGCTTCCCCCCTCTCCATAGTGCTCCCCCCACAATGTGCCAGTATATAGGGCCCCCATAGTGCTTCCCCCTCTCCATAGTGCTCCCCCCCATAATGTGCCAGTATATAGGGCCCCCATAGTGCTTATTTCCTACCCCCTCTCCATAGTGCTCCCCCCCCATAATGTGCCAGTATATAGGGCCCCCATAGTGCTTCCCCCCCTCTCCATAGTGCTCCCCCCATAATGTGCCAGTATATAGGGCCCCCATAGTGCTTCCCCCCCTCTCCATAGTGCTCCCCCCATAATGTGCCAGTATATAGGGCCCCCATAGTGCTTCCCCCCTCTCCATAGTGCACCCCCCATAATGTGCCAGTATATAGGGGCCCCATAGTGCTTCCCCCCTCTCCATAGTGCTCCCCCCATAATGTGCCAGTATATAGGGCCCCCATAGTGCTCCCCCCATAATGTGCCAGTATATAGGGCCCCCATAGTGCTTCCCCCCTCTCCATAGTGCTCCCCCCATAATGTGCCAGTATATAGGGCCCCCATAGTGCTCCCCCCATAATGTGCCAGTATATAGGGCCCCACACCCCTTCTTGCCATACTGTACTAAAAATAATTAAAACAATAAACACTTATACTTACCTCCATGACACTGCGATGCGATGCAGGCCTCTTCCGGCCGGTGTCCCGCTCTGTACGGCTCAGGTGGCGCGATGACGTCATCGCCTGCATCGGCCTCTGATTGGCTGCAGGCCTAGTGCCTGTACCCTATCAGAGGAACGGGCAAGGGAGACACCTCTTCCCTGCCCTCCACCGCCCATCTGTATCTGTATACAGATGAATATGGAGGTGAGCGCTTCTACAATGGAAGCGCTCATCTCCCGCTGCCACCGCCGCCGGGCCCAGAATGTTTCACTGGATCCGCCAATGGGTGATAAGCGTTGCTGGTATATTGATTGTACCTGACTGACTATCAGTAGGTGCACAGCAGAAGCTTAAGCGACATCTATGCAGTCAAATATGGGTTCACGCCATTAATCACCAATACCAGCAACGTATAATTGATCTATTTGCACTTTCACCCTGACTATGTTTGCAAATGGACATCTAGAGGATTAGTTCTACACTCTCCACTATTTTTAATAAAAATTAATAAAACTTTTTAGTTTTGAGTCTTTAACGTCCATGGTTATAGAGTATGTGTTTGCTGTGTTACTGGAAGGCACAGTGTTCTACACCACTATAACGGCGCTCTGCAGACAGGAAAGAGCTGCTTTTTAACGCAAAATATATTCAGACCTACCACAGAACCAAGTACACCGGCAGACCAGAGGCAAAACCCAGAGGGCAGAGAGCCAGTGAGCTGTGTTCTTCACAGAGCCCCTGGTGGTGGGGATGAACTGGGCCAAGGGCTCACTGGACCTCCAGGAAGTTCCCGGGACACTTGGCCGCTATCTGCAGCAAACCACAGACAACAGGACTGGAACCCAAAGAAACTCAGGACATGGATCAGACAACAAGACAAACAGGTGCCTGGACCCCATGAGGTAATGAAGCATGGTGGTCTCAGGCAGAGCTGCACACAGACTAGAGATCCTCCCTCTGGAGAACCCAGGGGCCCTCTCACGAAGGCAGGACAGACATAGATCAGAAGCAGTAGGCAGTGCAGGACAGACATGGATCAGAAGCAGTAGGCACTGCAGGACAAACATGGATCAGAAGCAGTAGGCACTGCAGAACTGACATGGATCAGAAGCAGTAGGCACTGCAGGACTGACATGGATCAGAAGCAGTAGGCACTGCAGGACTGACATAGATCAGAAGCAGTAGGCACTGCAGGACTGACATAGATCAGAAGCAGTAGGCACTGCAGGACTGACATAGATCAGAAGCAGTAGGCACTGCAGGACTCACATGGATCAGAAGCAGTAGGCACTGCAGGACTCACATGGATCAGAAGCAGTAGGCACTGCAGGACAGACATAGATCAGAAGCAGTAGGCACTGCAGGACAAACATGGATCAGAAGCAGTAGGCACTGCAGGACAAACATGGATCAGAAGCAGTAGGCACTGCAGAACTGACATGGATCAGAAGCAGTAGGCACTGCAGGACTGACATGGATCAGAAGCAGTAGGCACTGCAGGACTGACATGGATCAGAAGCAGTAGGCACCGCAGGACTGACATGGATCAGAAGCAGTAGGCACCGCAGGACTGACATGGATCAGAAGCAGTAGGCACTGCAGGACTGGCATGGATTAGAAGCAGTAGGCAGTGCAGGACTGACATGGATCGGAAGCAGTAGGCACTGCAGGACAGACATAGATCAGAAGCAGTAGGCACTGCAGAACTGACATGGATCAGAAGCAGTAGGCACTGCAGGACAGACATAGATCAGAAGCAGTAGGCACTGCAGGACAGACATGGATCAGAAGCAGTAGGCACTGCAGGACAAACATGGATCAGAAGCAGTAGGCACTGCAGAACTGACATGGGTCAGAAGCAGTAGGCACTGCAGGACTGACATGGATCAGAAGCAGTAGGCACTGCAGGACAGACATGGATCAGAAGCAGTAGGCACTGCAGGACTCACATGGATCAGAAGCAGTAGGCACTGCAGGACTCACATGGATCAGAAGCAGTAGGCACTGCAGGACAAACATGGATCAGAAGCAGTAGGCACTGCAGGACAGACATAGATCAGAAGCAGTAGGCACTGCAGGACAGACATAGATCAGAAGCAGTAGGCACTGCAGGACAGACATAGATCAGAAGCAGTAGGCACTGCAGGACAGACATAGATCAGAAGCAGTAGGCACTGCAGGACAGACATAGATCAGAAGCAGTAGGCACTGCAGGATTGACATGGATCAGAAGCAGTAGGCACTGCAGGACAGACATGGATCAGAAGCAGTAGGCACTGCAGGACAGACATGGATCAGAAGCAGTAGGCACTGCAGGACAGACATGGATCAGAAGCAGTAGGCACTGCAGGACTGACATGGGTCAGAAGCAGTAGGCACTGCAGGACTGACATGGATCAGAAGCAGTAGGCACTGCAGGACAGACATGGATCAGAAGCAGTAGGCACTGCAGGACTGACATGGATCAGAAGCAGTAGACACTGCAGGACTGACATGGATTAGAAGCAGTAGGCACTGCAGAACTGACATGGATCAGAAGCAGTAGGCACTGCAGGACAGACATAGATCAGAAGCAGTAGGCACTGCAGGACAGACATAGATCAGAAGCAGTAGGCACTGCAGGACAGACATAGATCAGAAGCAGTAGGCACTGCAGGATTGACATGGATCAGAAGCAGTAGGCACTGCAGGGCAGACATGGATTAGAAGCAGTAGGCACTGCAGGACTGACATGGATCAGAAGCAGTAGGCACTGCAGGACAGACATGGATCAGAAGCAGTAGGCACTGCAGGACTGACATGGATCAGAAGCAGTAGGCACTGCAGGACAGACATGGATCAGAAGCAGTAGGCACTGCAGGACTGACATGGATCAGAAGCAGTAGGCACTGCAGGACTGGCATGAATTAGAAGCAGTAGGCAGTGCAGGACTGACATGGATCGGAAGCAGTAGGCACTGCAGGATTGACATGGATCAGAAGCAGTAGGCACTGCAGGACAGACATGGATTAGAAGCAGTAGGCACTGCAGGACTGACATGGATCAGAAGCAGTAGGCACTGCAGGACAGACATGGATCAGAAGCAGTAGGCACTGCAGGACTGACATGGATCAGAAGCAGTAGGCACTGCAGGACAGACATGGATCAGAAGCAGTAGGCACTGCAGGACTGACATGGATCGGAAGCAGTAGGCACTGCAGGACAGACATAGATCAGAAGCAGTAGGCACTGCAGGACAGACATAGATCAGAAGCAGTAGGCAGTGCAGGACAGACATAGATCAGAAGCAGTAGGCACTGCAGGACAGACATGGATCAGAAGCAGTAGGCACTGCAGGACTGACATGGATCAGAAGCAGTAGGCACTGCAGGACAGACATGGATCAGAAGCAGTAGGCACTGCAGGACTGACATGGATCAGAAGCAGTAGGCACTGCAGGACTGGCATGAATTAGAAGCAGTAGGCAGTGCAGGACTGACATGGATCGGAAGCAGTAGGCACTGCAGGATTGACATGGATCAGAAGCAGTAGGCACTGCAGGACAGACATGGATTAGAAGCAGTAGGCACTGCAGGACTGACATGGATCAGAAGCAGTAGGCACTGCAGGACAGACATGGATCAGAAGCAGTAGGCACTGCAGGACTGACATGGATCAGAAGCAGTAGGCACTGCAGGACAGACATGGATCAGAAGCAGTAGGCACTGCAGGACTGACATGGATCGGAAGCAGTAGGCACTGCAGGACAGACATAGATCAGAAGCAGTAGGCACTGCAGGACAGACATGGATCAGAAGCAGTAGGCACTGCAGGACTGACATGGATCAGAAGCAGTAGGCACTGCAGGACAGACATGGATCAGAAGCAGTAGGCACTGCAGGACTGACATGGATCGGAAGCAGTAGGCACTGCAGGACAGACATAGATCAGAAGCAGTAGGCACTGCAGGACAGACATAGATCAGAAGCAGTAGGCAGTGCAGGACAGACATAGATCAGAAGCAGTAGGCACTGCAGGACAGACATGGATCAGAAGCAGTAGGCAGTGCCAGGCTGGACATAGAACAGGCAGGATCGGAAGCAGTTTAGCACTGCCAGGCTATTAGAAGCAGTTAGAGCACTGCTAGGCTAGACATGGACAGAGTAGGTCAAGGCACAGAACAGGAATAGAAGATCAGACAAGGCAAGGGAACAACATCACCACATCACAGGACAGGTACAGAAGATCAGACAAAGCAACAACAAGGGCACCTGATAAGACAAACTCTGGAGCAGACCAGGGAATGATAACCCCCATCAGAACCAAACAGGGAGAGACCTGCATGAACAGAAAAGTGAACACACAGGCTGCAGTACTGGACATTGCCCCTGGCAACCAGCATACACGGAGTCACCCGCATGCAGCAAGCCAGAGCACCACCAACCCGTGACACAAACAGAAATGCATCCATACTCAGACCCTGTACACACAAGGCCGCAGCCAGCAGGCATCACAGAACCAGCAGTCATGGGGGCACCCACAGCCAGTATGTAACGCCCCAGAGTGCAGAGTGCCGGTACCACCTTTGCACCCTGCTACTGTCTTCTATGGTTAACCTCATGCCATCATATGTGTTTATTGCACGACCGTCACACTGTGCATATCTATTTTATTGAAACTGTTTATGTTTTCATGTAATATGCCTGGTTCACTAGCAGATGGCGGCAAGCATGGCAGAGCTACACTGGGAGAGGATGGAACCTTCTTTCCATTCTCTTCTCTCCCTCTAGGGAGGAGTTGGTTAGTTAGAAGAGAGTCTAGCTTACCCCCTGCTTGGGGAAGGAATCAGGAGCCTGTCTCTGCTGGACGAGCCCTGTCTGGGCCAGCTTGAGCACCTTCAGCTCAGCTGGATCTGGAGGCCAAAGCAAAGAGCCTCAGGAGCCAGAAGGAAAGTTCCCTGGCCTAATCTAGAGACAGACGACAGAAAGTCAAGTGCAGTATAAATAAGAAGCTGAGTTACATAGCCAGCCTGTTAGCACAGCAGAGCCAGAGAGCAACAGATGTAGCAGAGAGGAGTTTGCCTGCCACCGTTAATGCCAAAGCCTGCTGAAACCAAGACAAAGTCTGTAAACGGTTTGAGGAAATGTTTATTCAAGTAAAGCTGTTTTCAACTTCATCATCAAGTCTGGACTCAATGTATTCTTCATCCCCTACTACTTCTCCCTTTTTCTGCGCTTCCGGAGGGCCACGCCTAGAGTTTCAGCGTATCCAGGTAGGAGCATGGAGACACGTGCAACACCATTAAGGGATATTTAGGCCACCCTACACCACTCTGGCCATAGGGGTGCGCAGCCTATTGCATTAGGGTGTGCACCTTGAGTCAGCTTGATTATGGTGTGTCCAGGCACGCCTATGACTCTGGCATTCCTACATCCGGGTACCACCATCTATTACATCACTAAAAAGGAGCCCTGTGCCCTTGTTTCTTCACTGCAACTGGCGTCACAACCAATATGTACTTTCAGAAACCCCCGAGTATTGCGCGCAAAGGCCCTTCCCGGTCACCGCAAGTACACAAAGCGCATGCAGCCAACCTGCACAGCACCAGTGACAGGAACCACAGAGATGCTGACACGGAAGCCACAAACACAGACCACAGTTCACACACACCACTGCAGCCAGCATGCAGCCCCAAGCAACCAGCATACACAGGTGTCAGCCTGCAGCCAGTACACGAGAGAGCCTGCAGCCAGCCGACAAGGACACAGCTGTCACAGTGAACCGCACCGTGACAGCTGCACTGCATCATGGGTCACATTGTGTTCCAGGGCTTCTTACTTTCACTTTGTAACACGTGCAGCAGCCATTTTCCAATTCATTACCACGAAGGGAGAAGGAATTCGCTTTGTTGCAAAATAAATTTTTCCTAAACTTCAGATTAAATTCACTTCAGATTCTTTGATTTGCTCAACATTAGTCCAGAACAGTCCGGACTGGGGGGCAGAGTAGGGTTGCCACCTTTTCTTCAAGCCAAACCCGAACACTTTAGCACATCGCGGCAATTTTTTGGTATGTATATTTTTTTGTAAGTATACACTATGCACATATTTTGTAATGAAATAATAGATGCCCCCCACAAAAGATGTTACTGGTTACCTGTGGCATTTTTTTATGGGGGCATATTTTATGTGCAATAATAACAAGTGCCTGTCTCGGGGCGGGCGGGCAAGGCACTTGTTAGTATTGCACCTAAAACATGCCCCCATAAAAAAATGCCACAGGTAACCAGTGACATGTTTTGTGGGGGGCATCTTATATGTGCAATAATACATATCGTCCAATACAGACATCCAGATTTCATGTTAGTGCAAAATCCATTTTATTGATAGTTGTCGTCCAATCAATTAATATTTTTTATTAAAGGGTTTCTGTCATCAGAAAAAACCGTCATGTTCTGTAGCTGACTGACATTAGCGATGTGCTGATGTCAGCAGTACATAACAGTGTGATTTATAACTCCCTGCCGCTGCCGCCGTTCGCTTAAAATAAAGACTTATGATATGCTAATGAGCCTCTAGGTGCTATGAGGGCGTTCCTGCAGCACCTAGAGGCTCCGTCTATTCACCCTTTGGCAGTGGCACGCCCATGTCCAGTTGATTGACGTCCGAGTTCTCCTCTTCGTCCCGTAAATCCCGCACCTGCACCGAATACTAAACGGGATGGCGCAGGCGTGGGATTTACGGGACGAAGAGAACTCTGACGTCAATCAACTGGACATGGGCGTGCCACTGCCAAAGGGTGAGTAGACGGAGCCTCTAGGTGCTGCAGGAACGCCCTCATAGCACCTAGAGGCTCATTAGCATATCATAAGTCTTTATTTTAAGAGAACGGCGGCAGCGGCAGGGAGTTATGTACTGCTGACATCAGCCCATCACTAATGTCAGTCAGCTACAGAACGTAACAGTGTTTCTGATGATTGACAGATTCAGAATCAGACACCTGTTTAAACACTGTTACATTACACACTTCAAATGTTTTATATTTATACCTTTTTAGAAGTGACAGACTAGGACAGGACTCAGAGTCAGAACTCAGGACTCAGGACTGTCTTCTTGGTCACAGTTGAAAAACCACTGCTGCAAGCATTGTCTGCAGGCAGGGCACAGTGGGCACTGGGCTGGGCACTACTTGGGCAGGCTGCTGGACAGGACTAGTCTGGAGAAGAAGAATGATTTCCATTCTCCGACGGAGCTCTGCTCCCTGCCTCTCTCTCTGATGTCACTTCCTGTGGACCTGACTTCCTTATCAGAGAGAAGGAGGGAGGGACTGGGAGGCAGAGGAAGAGCGAGGGGAGGAGCGAGGGGAGGAGCGAGGGGAGGAGCGAGGGGAGGAGCGAGGAGACTGAACAGGGAGTGAGCACAGGCAGCGCTCTGACTGACTGACTCTGAGACTGCGCAGTGCGCACGCTGCCTGGCAACTAGAGGAGGGAGGGGCTGTCTGTCACTCAGGGAGCGCTGCGCTCAGCTGATCACCCGGCCGCCGCAGTGAGTGACAGCTTATGCGATCGGACACACTGCAGTTTGAATGAATCCTGTGCCCGGGTCTAAGAAAGGCTTGTACCCGGGCACAGGATTACAAACCCGGACTGTCCGGGTGAATCCCGGACGGGTGGCAACCCTAGGGCAGAGCCTTTAGGGGAAGCCAACATGACGGGGGGTTGGTTCAGGGAGACCCCGGGGGGTGTAGTGGTTGGATGATTTAATTTTAGGGGCAGGTATTTGGTAAAGTTTAAGTCGGCAGGGAAGGGTGAAGAAGTGGCCAATTCAGGTTAATCCAGCTAGGAGCACTTACATTTTGAGATGGAGCTGGAAGCAGTAATTGGAGGACTGCCGAGAAAGCTGAACCTACCCCCCAACCCATCTTATCGCAGCTACGTAAAAACCACGCAACACTTTCTTTGTTGGGTGAGAGTCGGTCACAGCTTTTATTTTCATATTGATATTTTCCATCCAACTTTTTAATTCGACCGTATAACAAAACACTCGGAGTCCTAAGAAGCAGTATGTCCCACGGAATCCCTCCGTGGGCAAGTCCGCCTTCTTCTCCATCTCCATTGAATCACCGACCTCCACTGAGGAGCCGGCGTATCCCTACACGGCGCTCCGACCCCCACCCAACAAAAATAATGCTTGCTCCACGCTATCTTGTAATCCCAATAGGAAGATGTCTAATCCGATATCATTCAAATGAACGCCATCCGGCCTCATAAGTCTCATATTGTCCCCTTCCAACTGGCGATGTCTCACTACTACCCCGGCCCTGGAACTTATAAACCTGGAGATTCTGTTGTTAACTGTTCTCCGGGCACGCTCTATTGCCTGTGGATCCCTAGCTCCTTGCCACGTGACTCTGGGGATGATCTCGGACCACACCAAAATAACTTCATGAAAGAAGGAAGGGATGCGTTCCAGATCTGCCTTAATAAGGGTAATGAGCTCTGCTATTTTTAATAAGCAGAGATCATTACCCCCCGCGTGGATAACCAATATTACCGGGGAGCGAACCGTTCTACCGAGCTCCACTGCCTCTGGGAGGACCTGTGACCAGCGCAGGCCTCTGATGCCTCTCCAGGCGTCTGAAACATTTCGGAAACCGAGGCTACGGCCGCCCGGCCTGTGTTCTGCACGCTGTTCTGCCCAGAATATATAGGAGTGTCCAACGAAACATATGGTGGGCTGTCCGGAATCTGAAAATAAATAACATCAATAAATGTGGGCGAATATATGAAGCATAACACGTAGATCTCCATCTGCCTATACGTTGAACCTCAGCTTCAGGTAAACCTGCCCTAGCCGCCTCAGTAGCCTCTCCTATGCGGAAAGAATGAGTGCCAAATTCTGCCCCTGGGAGGTCTAATGCCAATAGGCAGCAACGCAAAATCTCTTTGAATTGGAAAAGTGTCAATGGGCTGCCGTCGGCATGAAGTAGGTAGGTCGGACCCTGTGCGCGGGTGCGGTTCCACTCCATAACCACAGCATGGGGGCAAATAGGGACATCTGCCTTATGCAACAGAAGCCAAGACCCTTGTGCCCATAAATCAGTTTTGGATCGGCGTATAAGGATCCTAACGGATGATTCAGTAATGAAAACATCACCAGCTGCCAGTCCTCCTAAACGAGAGCGGGACGGGCAAACTAGTTTGCTAATACGTAGCGCAGCAAAGAATGCTAACATGAAAGCAGCCGTAAACAGACGATTTTCGTAATCAGAAGTGCAAATATCAGATAGAACATTGCAAATTCGGATTAAAAGGGGTAAGATATCGGGCGCCTACACTCACGCCGGGTATGTTCCTTTCTCCAACCTTTTATGGCCTGGTGAATTAAAAAAATGCTTGGTGACATCAGGCAAACCCCCCAACTTAAGGTGAAAACTGACACCTGCTAGCCGCCGTTGCGCAACTACGGCAGAAACCCTGAGTGTCCTTAACCATAACAATTACAAGATTGTCACCTGGAAGGTATCCTCGGGCAATACATCATTGGGTGTAATTCCCGCTTGCGCGCACCATTCAGCCCATGCCTTACCATGTCCTGACCACGTCGAAGGCGTCACCGACGCTCTCACCAATGACATCAGACGTTCTTCAGCAAATCCCATAGGTGCCGCGGGCAGGGGAGGCCTTCCTTGGCGGCTTCCTGGCAGGATACTCTGGAATTCCTTCCATTGGAATCGAGAGAGAGCGTCAGCAGCAGAATTAAGTACGCCTGGTACATGGCGAGCGCGAAACCAGATATTGAGCTTTAGGCAGCGAAGCACTAAATGACGGAGCAGCGCCAGTACCGGAGGGGAAGAAGAAGTTAGCTTATTTATACTGAAAACCACTGCCATGTTGTCAGTCCAAAAACATACTCGTTGATTTGCGAATTTGTGGCCCCATAAATTAACAGCTACAATGATGGGAAATAATTCTAAGAGGGTAATATTAGAACAAAGGCCGGAGTTACGCCATTCCTCGGGCCATGGGGAAGCGCACCACTCATTGCCAAGTATTGCCCCAAAACCTGTGGAACCAGCTGCGTCAGTGAATAAGGACAAGTCAGGTGATGATATTTCCGGCCCTTGATAACACGTGTGGCCGTTGTAGTTTTCCCAAAATTTATGCCAGACCCGTAAATGCATTTTTAGCTGTCGATTTAAATGGACATGGTGATGTGGTTTAACCACGCCGCGGGTAGTGAGGGATAGGCGGCGGGAGAAAACTCGTCCCATGGGCATAATTCTACATGCGAAAACTAGGGAACCCAACAGTGACTGCATTTGTCTTAACGTGACGGATTTGGACGCTATAAAACCTTGGATTAATCCGACTAGGTTCTGTAATTTATCCTGGGGGAGGCGGAAAACCATGGAGATGGTATCAATTTCAATGCCTAGATATGTAATAGTCGTATTGGGACCGCAGGTTTTGTCTTCAGATAGGGGAACACCGAACTTAAACATAAAATAACGGAACGTGTTAGGGAGGTATTCACATTGATTTGTATTACTCGGGGAGACAAACAGAAAATCATCCAAGTAGTGTGTTAAGGACTGAGAGCCCGACTCATATCTAATCACCCATTCCAGAAAGGTGCTAAACATCTCGAAATAATGGCATGAGATGGAGCAACCCATTGGCAGACAGGTGTCGTAATAGTACATATCGTCTACCATACAACCCAGTAGGTGATAACAGTCTGGGTGGACGGGGAGTAAACGGAAAGCCGCATCAATGTCCGCCTTAGCTATTAGCGCCCCTTGGCCAGCGCGTCTGACTAAGGCCACTGCTCGGTCGAAAGGGACATAGGTGACTGAGGAATCTACTTTTGAAATGGCGTCGTTAACCGAAGCGCCTTTTTGGTAAGGACAAATGGTGGATCAACCTGAATTTCCCTGGTTCCTTTTTTGGGATAAGGCCTAACGGAGAAACACGAATGTTACAAAAGGGGGGGATGAAAATGACCCCACAATTCTACCTAATGAGACTTCTTTTTCAATTTTTTGGCGTAGCTGTACTGGGTAGTCTAAGGTTGATTTTAAGTTTTGAGAAAACAGGGGTAACCTTGAATAATTGAAAGGTATGAAAAAAACAAAAGTGAAACCAAAACGTAACTGGGCCGCCACATCTTTACTGGGGTAATTATTTAGCCAATGTGACATCGCGTGAACGCTCACCGGGGTCTTTCCCACTAGTGGCGAGAGAAGGCTTGTGGGGGTTATGGGAGCAGCAGACGGCTGGGTGAGCTCCTCCGCACACTGAGCACTCATGTTTATACCTGCATAAGGAAAAGAATTTACAGTGCCCTTCATTATAGATCCAACAGGCCCCTGGTCTGCGCACGGCCACTGGCCCCTGTCCAGTTGCTGAGGGGCCAGCGGCCGCGGAAGGAAAGGGGTTTGATTTTTGCGCTAACATGAGCCTTAGCCACAACCAATTTCACGCCCCAACCAATTTCTGGGTGCAATGCCAACCGTCGACGGAACTCTTCATTGTATCGCCACCATGCTGAACCCCCATGTGACTTAAATGCATTATAAATGGAGTCCATGTAGATGAAGAGTTCCGCCGACCGTTCAGGGTGGCGGGTAGCCATAGTATAACCTAATACAGAAAAGGCTTGCAGCCAATTACCTATGGTGCGAGCTACTTTTGGTTTACGGTCTAGGAAACGTTCCGCATTCGGCCTCCTTTCTTTGTCTACTTTATGCTGATCAATGGAAACTAAGGACCATATATCAACATACTGGTTTGACCATATCTTATTTTTTGTTTCCTCATCCAAATGAGAACCTAATGGACTAAGACCACAAAATAAAGACTCTTTTACGGACGCTAGCACGTGGCTCATGAGGTAACTTAACAGGAAGGGGATCTACCGCGGGGCGGCTTCTAGCTGCGCTAACAACGCTCGCAATGCTGGCACTAAGTTTGTACCCACCTTGTCGATGCCCCATGCCCCTGTGCAATTAAGATGATCTTGCGTAGATGGTGCCGCCACCGTGGCTTGTGCGATCGGAGGGTTCGCCGTCTGCTCGGTGCTTGCCTGATCGGTCCTGCGAGACGAACGGCTGGCCGCTCGCCTGTCATCACGTCTCCTTTCGGTCCTTGACCAGCCAGAACTGGGTCCGCTGAAACTCCAATCTGAAGAAGACGGCGATCGCCACCTGGATGACTTGGCGCGGGTATCCCTGTGAGGTCCTGGAGCTGTAGCGTGAATGGCGCTGAGAATGGGATGCCGACCTGCGCCGATGTCGGCGGTCGGGGACTGCAGCCGGGGATTTTGATCTAGCCGTTGATCGGCATGTGGGGGTTAATGGCGTCGGTGCATCGGTTAATAGAGGAGGGGTGGCTGATGGCCTCCCCGCCTGTGGCTCCAGATGCTCCAGGTTAGGAGTAATAGAAGGAGGTGCAGAGGTTAACTGGGAGGGGACTGGAGGGGTAGGCACCGCCTGTGAATTATCCTGTGGCAGGGCAATGGAGGATGGGTTAATAATTAGGGTGTTCTCCTCAGCAGAGGAGACATTACTAGGGCGATTTCCCATATTACTGTACACGTGGGGCGGCAGTGGCACGCTGTGTAGGCTCCCTGAGCGCTCCTGAACAGCCGCGCCGATTCGGGGGGGGGCGTGGCCAAATTGGGGGCGTCACCAAGAGCCGCTCGGGCGGAAGACACGCTTCCTGTACTGCCGGCGCTCCAGCTGTGGCTCTCGTTGAGATCGCACAGGTAAGTGAGGGGAGGGTGACCGCAAGCGGGCTGATGGTTCTTCTAGTGCGCCCGGCAGCCGCACTTACCAGAGGTGGTGAGGGACTAGGGGGGGCTAGGGAGGGCAACGCAGGGGCCTGTAATCCCGCCAGCAGGCGAGATATGATAGCCGGCCCTTCGCTGTGTAAGCGCGCTGCGAGCGCAGCCATAAGGTCTTGTTCGGTGGCCATACCTGATGAAGCTGCACAGGTGCCAGGAGAAAGAGACCGGGCAGGATCCTGCTGCCCCATACATAACCTCAGGCAGAACCACCCCTAAGGACCAATCAGATAACGGGGGCGGACATGTAGTATACGGGAGTTGTAATACCCGTTACTACCAAAGGTCACTTGGTGTGCTGTCGTCCCTCCTAATTATGGGAAGTTGCTTTATGTCAGTTTTATAAAATGTAATGTAATGTGTGTATTTTCCTGTCACTGAAACTTGCACTTACAGGCCTGCTAGGGGTGTCATTCCTACTTCTAGTCCATAGAGGGAGTTAGGGAGCCCTAGTTTATATAAGGCCAGACCAGGAAGTGCAGGGGAGACGGAGTCTAGTATCTGTAACCTACAGTTGGAGTTTAGACTATGTCTGAGACAAGTCCAGGCCTGAAGCCTGCTGTTCAGGAGAAGATTCCCTCCTGAATACCCATATGCAGAAGCAGGAACATCTTAGCCTAAGGGCCTGAGGAACCATTCAGAAGCTAGGAGAGACTGAGGCAAAGATCAGAGGAGCCAGAGGTACTAAGAAAGACAGAGGAGGTACTTATCTAAGCCCAAATCAAGGATATAAAGCCAGACTTAGGTTAATGGGCCTTGGTGGAGGATTGCTACATTCCAGGATCAGACAGAGTTAGAGTGCAAGCTCCTTTGCTGCAAATCCTGTGTTCAACACTCTGTAATAACCCTGCTGTACTGTATTGCCTGCATCGACCGAATTGCCAAATCGACTGTATGCTGAGGAACTGCGTTTCCAATATTGTCTCTGCCTGCAAACTACTAAAGTTGAAGTTCTGTTTAAGACTACTTTTCCTCAATTTATTCCTGCATCCGCAAACGGCGTGCCACCGTTTACTTGGCACTGGCGTCACGAACTATTCCCTACCTATACCTGCCCTTGCAGAGAGTCAGCTGTACCAGGTTAGTGTATATTGCACTACATCACCCAGAAACACCTACTGCACAACTTGAGTACACTGCACCTCTCTTTTGGCGTCACGAACAGGATACGCACGCTTTCTAGTGCAAGAAGCGTGAACTTTGTGCCTTATACCGTTGCCCTGTGACCAAAGTGACATTTTCCTGTTTTATTCAAGTGGACTTTGTGGATTAAAAATCGTACCCAAAGTGTACCAAAAACTTCTAAAAAGCGCTGTACAGTATTGCGCTGCACAGAGGAAGAAAATCGCCGCATTGGAGTGTGGTTTTATGGACTTTAAACATTCCTGCTTGCCGTCAGTGAATAGACAGCGTTTGTACCTAAAGATGGCCGCTGGGCTTGCTGAATTTACTGCTGCGTCACCTTCATCCCGAAAAGGCGGGAAAAATTGGCGCCTTTCTGAGGAAAAAGCGGGAAGAAGGTCAAGGGCAGGCGCCACGGCTTATCTGGACATTTGCATGTCTGCCAGCATGGACACCGCCTTCCCTATACTGGAATACCTGGGGGGCGGCTCCCCAGTGCAGTGGGAGGAGCTGGCTACTCTAATTGACGCGACCCTATCGCTCTCCTCAGAAGGATCGAGCATGTTGGATTGTGAACAGAGCGTTGCTGCAGCGTCCACACCTGTAATTAAAAAAATGACCGACACCGGTGTAGAGCCAGAAGAGGCTCCACCGGCCTACGCTCCGGGACCGGAGCAACCCGCCTGCCGCACCAGGGAGAAAGAACCCGAGCCCTACTATGGCTCATGGCGGGACTTTTTTCAACCATCGTTCAAATGGTCTTCCCTGATGGCGGAGATCCGAGAGGCCGCTATCAAGCGGAACATAAAGACTAAGATCGTGTATGAGGAATTGACCAAGACCATCCACGAGAAGCATACACACACCCAACCCCGCCTGGAAAGGAGAAAGGGAGTGGTGCTGTCGTTTGACAAATCCCGTGGCTACGGGTTTATTCAGGACTATCTTACTGGCAGAGACCTCTATGTCAATCGAAGGTCTGTCAAAAGAGGCTACCTCCCTTCGTACCAGCACAGTCTCCGCGAGGGAGAGGAAGTGGAGTACACCCCTGCCGAGGGCCTGCGAGGCCCTTATGCAACTGCCGTGACCCGTCCGAAGCGAGGACCTGAGGATTGGGAGGCAGAAGAAGGAGAAGACTACTCTGGCTGCGAGCGAGAACCGGAACGCTCTCCAGAGCCGGCCCATCACGCCTTTCAGGAGCGGAGCTCCTTCATCGGGCCGAACGTCTTCTGGCAGCCAACCGTGTTGGAGAAATGGGTGAGCCCCTATCCTTCCCCCGAGCTGCCTCGTCGGGAGAAGACTATATCTGAGCTGGAGCAATTGAAAGGACTGAGTGCTACCTTCCAGAACATCCGGATGGGACGGAGACCAGATGCAAGTCCAGAACCTGCCGAGGCCGAGTCCGCGTCATCGGTGACTATGCCTGCGCCGGCAGCGCCAGTAGAGGACAGCGACTCCGACACAGAGAGCATCGGGGAGCAGATCGTCCGGCTGGAGGAGAAGTTGCGGGAGCTGCGTAAGACCTACACCGCCAGGATCCAGACACCGCCGAGGAAGGATGAGGTAAGGGTGCCTGTCACCACCCGCCGACCGTCTTCTGTTGTCACCGCTCCGTCAGTGCCCCAGACCGGACCCGCGATTGCCGTGAATTGCTGCACCCAGAGCACCGGACCGCTTGCTGCGGCGGTGCCAAACATGTCACACCCTGCAGTGATTATGCCAGGGCCGGCACGGCCCACCAGAGGGTTCACCCCTAGGCCTATGGGGCCAATACCTATTAGGGGCCCCTTTACCCTGCAGCTGCCCCCTGATACAGTCATGTGGGCCCATCCTCCTGTAGAGGAATACTACAGAAGGTACCTCCCAGCAGAGTCAAGTGATTACCATATGCCACTGTGATCAGCCTGCTAGGCCTTTGATTTATTTCTTCATAAGAAGTTGATGTTAACCCTTCCAGGACAGGAGTCCTATGTTGCTGGTCCTTTGTTGCAGCTGCCAGTTTGTCCACGGCTCAGTGGTAGGTGTTGACCACTGAAATCACAAAGTCAGCAAGGCCACGTTTGTTTCCAGGACCTCCTGCCTGCTTTTGCTACCCACGCCAAGTTGTGCCTGTTCCTTTGTTGCACCTTTTACCCTTCACCCCCTTTTCAGGTTGATCAGGGGTTTTACAGCACTTTTCCTGCTGTCCTTTTATTGTGCAACCTGTTACTAAGGAACCGTGCCCGGAGACAGACTCAAAAGGACCTGAGCCTCTGAGATTCTTATTCTTTTAAAAGTATTGTGCCCAGAGATGGACTCCACCGCATGAGAGCCTCTGTGATTTAATAAGAAATAACCTGGGTACGGACTCATGTTTGTTATTTGAGCCTCCAAGAACTTTTATACCGTTTTCTACTGTTTTATCATGGACTTATTCATTGTCATGGACTATCCTGGTTCTAATGTTACGCTGTGCCAGGTCAGCGCCCCAGTTCCATTCACTATCCTGAGAGAAGAGAACGACGCCCCTTGTCACTACCCTTCACTTTTGCCAATTGGACCTGATGTAAATGTAAATGCAGATTAATTACCTGTATGTATGCCTGCATGTCTCTCTTATCTATTTCAGGTAGAGATTCCAGTTGGGAGACCCATGATGGAGTACGAGGTCGTACTCAGCTTAAAGCAGTGGGGTATGTAGTATACGGGAGTTGTAATACCCGTTACTACCAAAGGTCACTTGGTGTGCTGTCGTCCCTCCTAATTATGGGAAGTTGCTTTATGTCAGTTTTATAAAATGTCATGTAATGTAATGTGTGTATTTTCCTGTCACTGAAACTTGCACTTACAGGCCTGCTAGGGGTGTCATTCCTACTTCTAGTCCATAGAGGGAGCTAGGGAGCCCTAGTTTATATAAGGCCAGACCAGGAAGTGCAAGGGGAGACGGAGTCTAGTGTCTGTAATCTACAGTTGGAGTTTAGACTATGTCTGAGACAAGTCCAGGCCTGAAGCCTGCTGTTCAGGAGAAGATTCCCTCCTGAATACCCATATGCAGAAGCAGGAACATCTTAGCCTAAGGGCCTGAGGAACCATTCAGAAGCTAGGAGAGACTGAGGCAAAGATCAGAGGAGCCAGAGGTACTAAGAAAGACAGAGGAGGTACTTATCTAAGCCCAAATCAAGGATATAAAGCCAGACTTAGGTTAATGGGCCTTGGTGAAGAATTGCTACATTCCAGGATCAGACAGAGTTAGAGTGCTAGCTCCTGTGCTGCAAGTCCTGTGTTCAACACTCTGTAATTACCCTGCTGTACTGAATTGCCTGCATCGACCGAATTGCCAAATCGACTGTATGCTGAGGAACTGCGTTTCCAATATTGTCTCTGCCTGCAAACTACTAAAGTTGAAGTTCTGTTTAAGACTACGTTTCCTCAATTTATTCCTGCATCCGCAAACGGCGTGCCACCGTTTACTTGGCACTGGCGTCACGAACTATCCCTACCTATACCTGCCCTTGCAGAGAGTCAGCTGTACCAGGTTAGTGTATATTGCACTACATCACCCAGAAACACCTACTGCACAACTTGAGTACACTGCAGACACACACCCCTATCAGGCTATACCATTCCCTATAGCTGCTCTTTATATTAACCCTTTACTCCCCTTACTCCTCTGCAGTCCAAAACGCCATCGTTTATCCTCGGCGTTGACTAAGATGAGGGCAGCTGCAGCATCTGGGGCAGCGGTTGTGTGCAGAAGCAGGTTCAGGAGTTGTTAAGGGGGCGGCTGAGGCATCTATATCGCCTCAACCACTATCACGCAGGCCGCGAGGGGCTCCCCGCTAGCGCGCCTCAGCCAGGAGCAACTTCCCTTCCCCCCTGAGCCCAGCGCCGTATTAGGAGCCACTCTAGGGATCCTTCATGCTTGCAGGCGGTGGGGCAAGCTCCTTCTTGTGCGCCCAGGCGTGGGAGGAATCTGACAGCAGGCGGAGCTCACGAGGTGGCCGGGACAGGTCTCCTCATGCGGCATCTTGGGGCAGCTTGGGGTCCGGAGCAGGTATGGCAGGCTTTCCTCTGGAAATTGGCAGTGAGGAGGCTCCCCTGCATGATCAAAATGGTGATCGGGCTGCTGGGAGCCATGTGGCTGGGAGCAGCAGGTATTTATCCCCTTCACAGCAACAGGAAGATGGCTCCGCGAGTCCACCACCTCTGGAGCATTGGATATGGAGAGCAGCTTTAACGTCCCGGGCTTGATGGCAGCTGGGGACAGTTACTGGACATTCCTTCCCCTGGATCTTCAAGGTTGGCGCAGAGGACCAGTCAGCAGGATTCAGGAGCTGCGACTGATGGGGTCACAGCACCCCAGCAGCCAGGTGAGATAATGTGGGGACCTTTTTCGAGTTTGGGGATTGGGGGCCCTCTGACGGATTTAGGTAGGGGTTTGGGGCATTTATTGGGAGGCTTAGCGGGCTTATTAGCAGGTGGGGGCATGGCGGGGGCGTCAGTGTTGCTGGCATGGGGGGTTACCAGGGGTGCCAGCGGGCCCGCTGGAGAAAGTGGGGCTATGTTAGGTGTAGCCGGTAGAACGGTGTCTGTTTAGACAGTAAGAAGGAGGATGAGGAAAAGCGCCGATATCGCCTAATCCCGCTGACATTTCTCAACTGGTTACAGGCATTAGCGATATTAGCGAGTGCTGTTTGAAATACCAGATTGTTTAATGTGTCCGGTGTGTTGTATGCGAGAATACTGGACGGAGGTGAAGAAGGATGTTATGCCATTGTTGGTTCATGCGGATGGTTCCCTTTTGGCTCGGTTCCAATTTGATGCCGTTTTCAGGAGATGCTTGGATCGCTTGGGGGGTAGGGCAAGTGGGTTTTTCTAGCCATTCATTCCAGATTGAAGCCGCAATGGAAACATAGAAACATAGAATGTGTCGGCAGATAAGAACCATTTGGCCCATCTAGTCTGCCCAATATACTGAGTACTATGGATAGCCCCGGCCCTATCTTATATGAAGGATAGCCTTATGCCTATCCCATGCATGCTTAAACCCCTTCACTGTATTTGCAGCTACCACTTCTGCAGGAAGGCTATTCCATGCATCCACTACTCTCTCAGTAAAGTAATACTTCCTGATATTACTTTTAAACCTTTGCCCCTCTAATTTAACACTATGTCCTCTTGGAGGACAGCACGGGACTGGGGGATGAGGTTATAAAAAGGATTGGGCGTTGGGAATCCATTCGTTTTCGGTCTTATGTTCGGCCAGATTGAGTGCGACGCACACATTTGGTGTTTACCTTGGAAACTTATTTTTATCTGTGTTGCTCCCTGGTGTTTTTCTTTTCTTTTCGGGTTCGGAGCCAGCCCTGGTTTGGATTATGTGATATTCATATGTTTTCTGGGGTGCAGTGCGGTCTGCAGTCCGGCCAGATGGGCAACAACTAGGCTTTGCTCAATCAGTGGCGGTGGTAAGGTGGATATGTCATCATTGGATGGTTTGGGGTGTGGGTCATTCCCGAGGTTCGTTTTGTTAGGCTAGACAGGGCTCCGGATGTGTTGGTGTTACATGTAGGGTGCAATGAGTTGGGAGTGCAGCCTTTTCGGGGAACTATTTAGGGATGTAAAGTTTGACTTATTAAGGTTGTGGTCCTTGTTTCTGGGCTGGTTTCAGTTTGGTCGGATATTATTCCATTGCGGTTTTGGCGGGGTGCTTGTTTGGTTAAGGGTCTGAACAGAGCACACGTGAAGGTTAACCGGGCAATTGGGCGTTTATGGCCCGGAATGGGGCAGTGGCAGTGGAAAAGGGTGTTGGGGGTTTTTGGCGTGAGGATAGGGTTCATTTGAACGCAGGTGGGATAGATATGTGGTATCTGCCCTGATGGATGGCATTGAGATGGCCATGGGGGTGTGGAGGGATGCGCAGACTTAAGGGGTCAAGCCTGCACGTTGGTGGCGGTGGAAGGTCCTTGAAGTTTGAAAATTCTCAGGTGGGGATGATGGGAGGGCTCCACGGTTGGGGCTGGACTCCCAAGGTTGGCAGTTGGTTGTGGCAGAGTGTGGGGGCTATGAGTGGTGCCTCCAAGATGGCGCTCATCGGCTAGAGGCAAGATAGCTCACCCCGGATGGGGTTACTCATTCTTTGGGGCTTCAAAGACCTCCCCCGTAATTAAGTATATGTTATACATATGGAAAATTGGTATTGTGCATATGCTGTGCTGTTGCATATGTGTTTGTGTTATGTTATGCTAATTAAAAGGTTTATATTTCATAGTAATAAAATGGCTGCTGTGGCCGATAAAAATCCAACCCTGGTGTCTGTGTTTTATTGGGGTATTATTTATTTATGGAGGTTTTTGGGTTATGGGTTTTTTAGTGAGAAAGGCATCCAAAAGGTCTGGTAAGTATTATAGGGGTCGAGCGGAAGGTAACCAATAACTCCATCAAGAACTATCAGTTTATTATTTTATAATCTATAGGGTTAAGATCTATGATTTATTATATTCTATATTTTATTATAATCTTTAGGGTTCAGATCTATGATTTATTATAATTTATAGGTTTCAGATCTATGATTTATTATATTATACATTGTATTATAATCTATAGGGTTCAGATCTATTATGTATTATATTATACATTGTATTATAATCTATAGGGTTCAGATCTATGATGATCGATTATTTTATACATTGTATTATAATCTATAGGGTTCAGATCATTTATTATATTATACACTGTATTACAATCTATAGGGTTCAGATCTATGATTTATTATATTCTATATTTTATTATAATCTATAGGGTTCAGATCTATTATGTATTATATAATACATTGTATTATAATCTATAGGGTTCAGATCTATAATTGATTATATTATACATTGTATTATAATCTATAGGGTTCAGATCTATGATGATTGATTATATTATACATTGTATTACAATCGATAGGGTTCAGATCTATGATGATTGATTATATTATACATTTTATTATAATCTATAAGGTCCAGGTCTATGAGGTGTTATGCACTGTATTTTGATATATGATTTCTTATACTACACAATGTATTAGATGTCACTCGGTATCACAGATGACAGGTCGGAGCTGCGCTCGCCGCTCTCGCCCCCCGCCCTCACTACATGGATAAATGTGTAATACATCCAGGAGTCAGTTACCTGGAGACATAATTACACAGGACGGAAAGTGAACCAAAGCTCATAGTAAAAATGAAGCAGAGGAGTGGCCCCTCCTCACACCTCGCCATATGCGCTCATTCAGAATCATAATTACAGGGAAGAACCGGATTGTCGCTGAAATGCCGACTCCAGAGAACAAGGAGAAACTTTTAGTTTTTACATCTTGTGAACTTTCTTTCTGCTGGGAATCGGTCCCTGAATTGTCTCTTAACCCGTCTGTAACATGAGAGAAATTCATGAAGAAAGACTTTTCCCTTCCTGAGTCCAATGGAGGAAATCAGTGAGAAGTCCATTGACCCTCGGGCTGAATGTGAAACGTGACCGGTGATGAATCTGTGGAATAAGAGGTTTTCCTGCCGTTTAAAGGGATTTTTATAAGTTTAATATTTCTAATATATTAAATACATGAAAGCCGTCTGTCCAGAGAAGGTTCATTTGTATTTCTAAGTAAACAACTTGTTAGTGATGAAATGAAATGTAAAGAATAAAGTTTATTACACAGAGCTATACCGTCCATATACACAGAGCTATACCGTCCATATACACAGTGCTATACCGTCCATATACACAGAGCTATACCGTCCATATACACAGAGCTATACCGTCCATATACACAGAGCTATACCGACCATATACACAGAGCTATACCGTCCATATACACAGAGCTATACCGTCCATATACACAGAGCTATACCGTCCATATACACAGAGCTATACCGTCCATATACACAGAGCTATACCGACCATATACACAGAGCTATACCATCCATATACACAGAGCTATACCGTCCATATACACAGAGCTATACCGACCATATACACAGAGCTATACCATCCATATACACAGAGCTATACCGACCATATACACAGAGCTATACGTCCATATACACAGAGCTATACCGTCCATATACACAGAGCTATACCGTCCATATACACAGAGCTATACCGTCCATATACACAGAGCTATACCGTCCATATACACAGAGCTATACCGTCCATATACACAGAGCTATACCGTCCATATACACAGAGCTATACCGTCCATATACACAGGGCTATACCGTCCATATTCACAGCTATACCGTCCATATACACAGAGCTATACCGTCCATATACACAGAGCTATACCATCCATATACACAGAGCTATACCGTCCATATACACAGAGATATATCATACATATACACAGAGCTATACCGTCCATATACACAGAGCTATACCATCCATATACACAGAGCTATAGCGTCCGTATACACAGCAGCAATAACATCCATATACACAGAGCTATACCGTCCACATACACAGAGCTATACCGTCCATATACCGTACACAAAGCTATACCGTCCATATACACAGAGCTATACCGTCTGTATACACAGCAGCAATAACATCCATATACATAGAGCTATACCGTACATATACACAGAGCTATACCGTCCATATACACAGAGCTATACCGTCCATATACTCAGCAGCTATACCGTCCATATACTCAGCAGCTATACCGTCCATATACTCAGCAGCTATACCGTCCATATACTCAGCAGCTATACCGTCCATATACACAGCAGCAATACCGTCCATATACACAGCAGCAATACCATCCGTATACACAGAGATATAGCATCCGAATACACAGAGATATACCGCCATATACACAGCAGCTATACCATCCATATACACAGAGCTATACTGCCCACATACACAGTGCTATATTTTCCATTTAAACAGAGCTATACCGTCCATATACACAGAGATATACCGTCCATATACACAGAGCTATACCGTCCATATACACAGCAGAAATACTGTCCATATACATATAGCTATACCGTCCATATACACAGAGCTATACCGTCCATATACACAGAGCTATACCATCCATATATACAGTGCTATACCGTCCATATACACAGTGATATACCGTCCATATACACAGAGCTATACCGTCCATATACACAGAGCTATACCGACCATATACACAGAGCTATACCGTCCATATACACAGAGCTATACCGTCCATATATACAGAGCTATACCGTCCATATACACAGAGCTATACCGACTATATACACAGAGCTATACCATCCATATACACAGAGCTATACCATCCATATACACAGAACTATACCGTCCATAAACACAGTTATACCGTCTATATACATAAAGCTATACCATCCATATACTCTGCAGTTATACCGTCCAAATACACAGAGCAATACCGCCCATATACAAAGAGCTATACCGTTCATATACACAGAGCTATACCGTCCATATACACAGAGCTATGCCGTCCATTTACTCAGAGCTATACCGTCCATATACACAGAGCTATAACGTCCATATACTCAGAGCTATACCGTCCATATACACAGAGATATACCGTCCATATACACAGAGCTATACCGTCCATATACACAGCAGCTTAACAATCTACCGTATTTTTCGCCCTATAAGACGCACTTTCTTTCCCCCAGTAGTGACTCACACTGCCACCGCCCGTCCTCCCGGCCTGCCTCCTCCCTCCTCTCTGCTACAAGCGCTTGTTGCAAGTAATACAGATGCTGATTACTATTAACAATGCCACAATTATAGATAAGATTACGGTATATAAAGTGAGCGGGGCCCGTGTAGTAGAATACAGTCACTGCACGGGCCACGCTGTCATTATAAAAAGAGATGCGCCCCCCACCCCCTGTATTGGAGTCATTCACACTACAGGGATACTGTTATGGGGGGGATCTGTGGATGACACATATATATATGTCATCCACAGATCCCCCCATAACAGTGTCACCCACATATCCCCATAACAGTGTTGTGGCAAAACCAACCTCGCCACTGGGTTTCGGAGGGGCCTGGCTACCAGCCTCTTGCCTCAGGATTATGGCCCATACTAACTTTAAAGGAGAAGACAGACCGGCCGCACAGCTTAAATCTGTCTTTGGAATTGTATTTTATGTTATGTGAGGGTACCCAGATAGCTAATTTTATTGTATTCGTGTATTCTGAGTGCCATTCACCTAATAATATGCACTCAGACTTGTGCTATCTGGGGATATGTTAAATGTCTGTGTTTGCTGTGGAGGTGTGACATTGCATGTTTAAATGGTGATTTCTGTCCTGTTGTTCCCACATGTGTATTGGCGATTTCCCTTTGTCTTGAGAGATAATTGAATTACTCCTCGGGTGTCTCCAGGGCAGAGAGGAGGAAACCATGATGCATTGTGGGGATGTATTCTGTCTGTGTATCCTGAATTGCTGCATATCTGTCCTGTATCACAGTCTTCCTTCTGGTCCCCTAGGGGCGTGTCCACCAGATAGGGACCTGCATAAATACGGGCGGGTAGCCTTCAATAAAGAGTGCCTGTTTTATCCTTCATCATGTTGAGGCTGGTGTTTGGGTAACTGATCAACCCTGGGGGATTGCTATACACTGAAGATTTGCTATACTCCCCTGGCTTTACTACTAGCTCTTGTAAGAGCTGTTCCTGCTCTCTGGTTTTAGGAGAGGTTCACCCACTGGAGCCTGGAGCCTTGTCGTAGGTCCAGGGTGGGTAGGAGACGGTGAGACCTCAACCAAGCTTCGGCGGTTCGTGGGGTCTGCAGTGCGTACGGTGTCAAGTGGAGTGCTTGGAGTCCTCGGAAAGCACTAGGAGCATCTATCAACGGAGGTACTCGGTCGGGGTGCCAGGAGATCCGTTACAAGTGTCATCCAGAGACCCCAATAAGAGCCATCCAGAGATCCCCCATAACAGTGTCACCCACAGATCCCCCATAACAGTGTCACCCACAGATCCCCCATAACAGTGTCACCCACAGATCCCCAATAACAGTGACACCCACAGATCCCCCATAACAGTGTCACCCACAGATCCCCCATAACAGTGTCACCCACAGATCCCCCAAAACAGTGTCACCCACAGATCCCCCATAACAGTGTCATCCACAGACCACCATTAGTTCAAAACCCACCAAAAGCACACCTTTTTGTTCAAAATATATTCTTTCTTATTTTCCTCCTCAAAAACCTAGGTGCGTCTTATGGGCAGGTGCGTCTTATATGGCGAAATATACGGTATATACACAGTGATATAACGTCCATATACACAGAGCTATACTGTCCTTATACACAGAGCTATACCGTCCATATACATAGAGCTATACCGTCCATATACACAGAGCTATACCGTCCATATACAAAGTGCTGAACCGTCCATATACACAGAGCTATACCGTCCATATACACAGAGCTATACCGTCCATATACATAGCAGCTATACCGTCCATATACACAGTGCTATACCGTCTATATATACAGAGCTATACTGTCCATATACACAGCAGCTATATTATCCATATACACATGGCTATACCGTCCATATATACAGAGCTATACTGTCCATATACACAGCAGCTATATTATCCATATACACATGGCTATACTGTCCATATACACAGAGCTTTACTGTCCATATACAGTTGCAAGAAAAAGTATGTGAACCCTTTGGAATGATATGGATTTCTGCACAAATTGGTCATAAAATGTGATCTGATCTTCATCTAAGTCACAACAATAGACAATCACAGTCTGCTTAAACTAATAACACACAAAGAATTAACCACTTAAGGACCACAGGTTTATACCCCCCTAGTGACCAGGCCCTTTTTTACAAATCGGCACTTCACAACTTTAACGGTTTATTGCTCAGTCATGCAACTTGGCACCCAAATGAATTTTACCTCCTTTTCTTCTCACAAATACAGCTTTCTTTTGGTGGTATTTGATTGCTGCTGAGATTTTTAGTTTTTCTGATATCAATCAAAATAGACCGCAATTTTCTCAAAAAATTTGTATTTTTAACTATTTCTGGTATAATTGTTCAAATATAATTACATTTCTATACAAGTTTGTGTCAGAATTTATTGTGCTACATGTCTTTGATAAAAAAAAAATCCAATAAGTGTATATTTATTGGTTTGCGCAAAAGTTATAGCGTTTACAAACAATGGTACAAAAATGTGAATTTCAACATTTTGAAGCAGCTCTGACTTTCTGAGCACCTGTCATGATTCTTGAGGTGCTAGAATGCCAGGATAGTATAAATACCCCCCAAATGACCCCATTTTAGAAAGAAGACACCCCAAAGTATTCGCGGAGGGGCATGGTGAGTTCATGTATGATTTAATTTTTTTTCACAAGTTAACGGAAAATCACACTTTCTGAGGAAAAAAAAAAAAAATATCTGATCACTCTTCATAACATTTCTGCTAACTTCTGACAAAAATAAATAATATCTCCCACGGACTCACTATGCCCCTCAGTGAATACCTTGGGGTGTCTACTTTCCGAAATGGGGTCATTTGTGGGGTGTGTTTACTGTTCTGGCATTTTGGACGGGGCTAAATTGTGAGCAGCCCTGTAAAGCCTAAAGGTACTCGTTGGACTTTTGGCCCCTTTACGCACCTAGGGTGCAAAAAAGTGTCACACATGTGGTATCGCCGTACTCAGAAGAAGTAGGGAAATGTGTTTTGGGGTGTTTTTTTACATATACCCATGCTGGGTGAGAGAAATATCTCTGTAAATCGACAACTTTGTATAAAAAAAAATTAAAAGTTGTAATTTACAGAGATATTTCTCACACACAGTATGAGTATATGTAAAAATACACCCCAAAACACATTTCCCTACTTCTTCTGAGTACGGTGATACCACATGTGTGACACTTTTTTGCAGTCTAGGTGCACAAAGTGGCCCAAATTCCAATGAGTACCTTTAGGATTTCACAGGGCATTTTTTGCGCATTTGGATTCCAAACTATTTCTCACGCTTTAGGGCCCCTAAAATGCCAGGGCAGTATAAATACCCCACAAGTGACCCCATTTTGGAAAGAAGACACCCCAAGGTATTCCGTGAGGGGCATGGCGAGTTCATAGAAGATTATTTTTTTGGCACAAGTTAGCGGAAATTGATTATTATTTTTTTTTTCTTACAAAGTCTCATGTTCCACTAACTTGTGACAAAAAATAAAATCTTACATTAACTCACCATACCCCTCACAGAATACCTTGGGGTGTCTTCTTTCTAAAATGGGGTCATTTGTGGGGTATTTATACTGCCCTGGCATTTTAGGGGCCCTAAAGCGTGAGAAGTAGTTTGGAATCCAAATGTGTAAAAATGCCCTGTGAAATCCTAAAGATACTCATTGGAATTTAGGCCCCTTTGCGCACCTAGGCTGCAAAAAAGTGTCACACATGTGGTATCACCGTACTCAGAAGAAGTAGGGCAATGTGTTTTGGGGTGTATCTTTACATATACCCATGCTGGGTGAGAGAAATATCTCTGTAAATTGACAATTTTGTATAAAAAAATGTAAAAAGGTGTCACGGCGATACCACATGTGTGACACTTTTTTGCAGCCTAGGTGCGCAAAGGGGCCCAAATTCCAATGAGTATCTTTTAGGAGGGCATTTTTACGCATTTGGATTCCAGACTTCTTCTCATGCTTTAGGGCCCCTAAAATGCCAGGGCAGTATAAATACCCCACAAGTGACCCCATTTTGGAAAGAAGACACCCCAAGGTATTCCGTGAGGGGCATGGCGAGTTCATGGAAGATTTTTTTTTTTGGCACAAGTTAGCAGAAATTGATTTTATTAATTTTTTTCTCACAAAGTCTCCCTTTTTGCTAACTTGGGACAAAAAGTTCAATCTTTCATGGACTCAATATTCCCCTCAGCGAATACCTTGGGGTGTCTTCTTTCTGAAATGGGGTCATTTGTGGGGTGTTTGTACTGCCCTGGCATTTGAGGGTCTCCGCAATCATTACATGTATGCCCAGCATTAGGAGTTTCTGCTATTCTCCTTATATTGAGCATACGGGTAATGAGATTTTTTTTTTCCGTTCAGCCTCTGGGCTGAAAGAAAAAATGAACGGCACAGATTTCTTCATTCGCATCAATAAATGTGGATGAAAAAATCTCTGCCACAAAATGTGCAAAAAAAAAAAAAGAGGGGCAAGGCGTCTGCCAGGACATAGGAGCTCCGCCCAACATCCAAACCCACTCAGCCCGTATGCCCAGGCAAACCCGATTTCTCCATTCACATCAATCGATGTGGATGAATAAATCATTGCCGGAATTTATTTATTTTTTATAAAAAATGTTTGCCAAAGCATATGAACACCACCCCTCAGCTCATAAGCCTCGGCAAACGTATCTTTTTTACTGCAGAGGAGAAATGCTTCTGTCAGAATGCACATCAGTGCTGCAGCTAGTCGATCGCTTGGTCCACCTAGAAGCTAAAAAAAACAGGCAGCAACGCAATAAATTTATTAACATCAACTTTTATAAACTTTATATAACATTTGAAACAGAACATTAACTTTTTTGCTTACCTGTGAGTTATTTTTATTTTTTTTACCTTTAGAGGACAAACCTCTCCTTCCCCATGGGACAATGTGCAAAGCGCAAATCGCCCAGAGATGTGGCGAAGTACATTATGCACTTTGTCCCAGGTTAAAGGAGAGGTTTGTAGCAGCTCTGTGTGAAAGGGCCCTAAGACCCCTGTGTGCCTGTCCTGTGTCACGCGATCCCTACACTAATAGTGTACCTGTGTGTGGTACTTGCGGAAACACTCCCCTATGCACAGGGCAGGCTGGTCAGGACAGTCAGGACAAAAAACGGTGGTGTCACGCCTTATTTCAGCCCTGCTACAGACACGACATCTTTTTCTTGGGGAACGCTGAGTTGGGGTACCAGGATAGACACTCGGGAAGTGTCTGCCATGTAGCCGGGTAGCTACATCAGGGACTTGGGGCACGGACCCTCCTGGATACAGGAGTTCCGAAATGATCTTTTCCTGGAATTTTAGGAAGGATCCCGTTCTCCCAGCCTTACTGTAGAGAACAAAACTATTATAGACAGCCAATTGAATTAAATAAACAGACACCTTCTTATACCAGCGTCTGGTGCGGCGGGACACTAAATAGGGAGCCAACATCTGGTCATTGAAGTCCACCCCTCCCATGTGAGGGCTATAGTCGTGGACAGAGAGGGGTTTCACAATGACTTTCAATTTGGACAGTCGTGTCTGCGTGAATGGTGGACAGAAGGTAAACGTCCCTCTTGTCCCTCCACTTCACCGCGAGCAGTTCTTGGTCACACAAGGCAGCCCTCTCCCCCCGTGCAAGTCGGGTATTAACGAGCCGTTGGGGGAAGCCCCGGCGACTAGGTCGCGCGGTGCCACAGCATTGAATTCCGACTAGATGTAAGTGCCGAAAGAGGGCCACGCTTGTGTAAAAACTGTCTACTTATAAGTGGTACCCCTTGTGGAGTAAGGGTGACACCAAGTCCCAGACAATCTTGCCACTGCTCCCCAGGTAGTCAGGACATCCGACCGGCTCCAGTTTTGAGTCTTTTTCCTCATAGACCCTAAAACGATATGTATAGCCTGTGGCCCTTTCACAGAGCTTATACAGTTTGACCCCATACCGGGGGCGCTTGCTGGGGATGTACTGTTTGATGCCAAGGCGCCCGGTAAAATGTACTAGGGACTCGTCTATGCAGATGTTCTGATTGGGGGTATACAGTCGTGGCCAAAAGTTTTGAGAATGACACAAATATTAGTTTTCACAAAGTTTGCTGCTAAACTGCTTTTAGATCTTTGTGTCAGTTGTTTCTGTGATGTAGTGAAATATAATTACACGCACTTCATACGTTTCAAAGGCTTTTATCGACAATTACATGACATTGATGCAAAGAGTCAGTATTTGCAGTGTTGGCCCTTCTTTTTCAGGACCTCTGCAATCCGACTGGGCATGCTCTCAATCAACTTCTGGGCCAATTCCTGACTGATAGCAACCCATTCTTTCATAATCACTTCTTGGAGTTTGTCAGAATTAGTGGGTTTTTGTTTGTCCACTCGCCTCTTGAGGATTGACCAAAAGTTCTCAATGGGATTAAGATCTGGGGAGTTTCCAGGCCATGGACCCAAAATGTCAACGTTTTGGTCCCCGAGCCACTTAGTTATCACTTGTGCCTTATGGCACGGTGCTCCATCGTGCTGGAAAATGCATTGTTCTTCACCAAACTGTTGTTGGATTGTTGGAAGAAGTTGCTGTTGGAGGGTGTTTTGCTACCATTCTTTATTCATGGCTGTGTTTTTGGGCAAAATTGTGAGCGAGCCCACTCCCTTGGATGAGAAGCAACCCCACACATTAATGGTCTCAGTAAGCTTTACTGTTGGCATGACACAGGACTGATGGTAGCGCTCACCTTTTCTTCTCCGGACAAGCCTTTTTCCAGATGCCCCAAACAATCGGAAAGAGGCTTCATCGGAGAATATGACTTTGCCCCAGTCCTCAGCAGTCCATTCTCCATACTTTCTGCAGAAGATCAATCTGTCCCTGATGTTTTTTTTGGAGAGAAGTGGCTTCTTTGCTGCCCTTCTTGACACCAGACCATCTTCCAAAAGTCTTCGCCTCACTGTGCATGCAGATGCGCTCACACCTGCCTGCTGCCATTCCTGAACAATCTCTGCACTGGTGGCACTCCGATCCCGCAGCTGAATCCTCTTTAGGAGACGATCCTGGCGCTTGCTGGACTTTCTTGGACGCCCTGAAGCCTTCTTAACAAGAATTGAACCTCTTTCCTTGAAGTTCTTGATGATCCTATAAATTGTTGATTGAGGTGCAATCTTAGTAGCCACAATATCCTTGCCTGTGAAGCCATTTTTATGCAACGCAATGATGGCTGCACGCGTTTCTTTGCAGGTCACCATGGTTAACAATGGAAGAACAATGATTTCAAGCATCACCCTCCTTTTAACATGTCAAGTCTGCCATTTTAACCCAATCAGCCTGACATAATGATCTCCAGCCTTGTGCTCGTCAACATTCTCACCTCAGTTAACAAGACGATTACTGAAATGATCTCAGCAGGTCCTTTAATGACAGCAATGAAATGCAGTGGAAAGTTTTTTTGGGGATTAAGTTAATTTTCATGGCAAAGAAGGACTATGCAATTCATCTGATCACTCTTCATAACATTCTGGAGTATATGCAAATTGCTATTATAAAAACTTAAGCAGCAACTTTTCCAATTTCCAATATTTATGTAATTCTCAAAACTTTTGGCCACGACTGTACACATCTGCAAACCTGGATGACAAATAGTCTACGAGGGGCCGAATTTTGTGGAGCCGGTCATAAGCAGGGTGGCCTCTTGGATGACAGGTGTTATTGTCAGCGAAATACATAAAGCGCATGATGACCTCAAAACGTGCCCTGGACATAGAAGCGGAGAACATAGGCATGTAATGTATTGGGTCTTTAGACCAATAGGACCGCAATACATTTTTTTTAGTTAGACCCATGCTGAGGATAAGGCCCAAATATAATTTAAATTCGGAAACTGTGACTGGTTTCCACCGGAAAGGCTGGGCATAGAAGCTTTCTGGATTGGCGGTTATATACTGTGTGGCATAGCGGTTGGTTTCTGCCACAACTATATCATAGAGATCCGCGGTGAAGAACAGCTCAAAAAACTCGAGGGCTGATCCTAAATGAGCCGTCTCCACGCAAACTCCAGACTGGGCTGTGAAAGGGGGCATTACGGGTGCGGCGGAAGCAGGGGAGTGCCAATTTGGGTTTGCCAGCACCTCTGGGAGAATAAGGGCTCTACGGGCCCAGACACAAGTGCATGTCCTACATTAAGCCGGCAAGGTTATGACCCGTGTCCCCTGACAAAATGGAGGCGGTCGTGAAAGCCCTTGTGGAGGCTAACTTGCAGCAGCGGGAGACTAACAAGCAGCAACAAGAAACTAACCAGCTGCTATTACAATATGTAATGGCATTGCAAGCGGCAGGAGCGTCCCAGAACGTCCACGATGCCCGGAAAGCTGTCCGTGCGGCGATTCCTAAGATGACCCCCTCGGATGATGTCGAGACCTATCTGGGGGTCTTTGAAAAGGTGGCAGTGAGGGAAAAGTTACCCTGAGACCAGTAGGCTGAGGTCGTCACTCCTTTCCTGGCGTCTGGTCCCCAGCAAGTATTTTTTGATCTTCCCGATGATCAAGCGGCCGACTACCCGACAGTAAAAGGTGAGATCCTGGCGAGACTCGGGGTAGATGTATTGGTCCAGGCTCAGCGGGTGCATCAGTGGGAATTTAACTCGACTGAACCCGCCAGACGACAACATTATGATCTGCTGCACCGATTGCAAAAATAGCTGCAGCCTGACATATTGACTCCCACTGCTTTGTTGGATCGTCTGTTGGCGGATGTGTTTTGTAGGGCTTTGCCTTACCCTCTTCCAGCACTGGATCGGCCAGGTGTCTCTGGATAATGCCTTGGAGTTGATCTACCTGGTGGAGTGCTACGAGGCCACCAGAAATCTGCAGGGGGGTTCTTTTGGGAGGGGGCCAGTCAAACCCCGGAAATCTCCACTTAGAACCCAGCGGCTAGTACCAGCCAAACTGTGAGGGGGCACATATCAGGGCATAGTACTGTGAGGGGGCACATATCAGGGCAGAGTACTGTGAGGGGGCACATATCAGGGCAGAGTACTGTGAGGGGGCACATATCAGGGCATAGTACTGTGAGGGGCACATATCAGGGCAGAGTACTGTGAGGGGCACATATCAGGGCATAGTACTGTGAGGGGCACATATCAGGGCATAGTACTGTGAGGGGCACATATCAGGGCATAGTACTGTGAGGGGCACATATCAGGGCGTAGTACTGTGAGGGGCACATATCAGGGCAGAGTACTGTGAGGGGCACATATCAGGGCATAGTACTGTGAGGGGCACATATCAGGGCATAGTACTGTGAGGGGCACATATCAGGGCATAGTACTGTGAGGGGCACATATCAGGGCAGAGTACTGTGAGGGGCACATATCAGGGCAGAGTACTGTGAGGGGCACATATCAGGGCATAGTACTGTGAGGGGGCACATATCAGGGCAGAGTACTGTGAGGGGCACATATCAGGGCATAGTACTGTGAGGGGCACATATCAGGGCATAGTACTGTGAGGGGCACATATCAGGGCATAGTACTGTGAGGAGCACATATCAGGGCAGAGTACTGTGAGGGGCACATATCAGGGCATAGTACTGTGAGGGGCACATATCAGGGCATAGTACTGTGAGGGGGCACATATCAGGGCATAGTACTGTGAGGGGGCACATATCAGGGCAGAGTACTGTGAGGGGGCACATATCAGGGCAGAGTACTGTGAGGGGCACATATCAGGGCATAGTACTGTGAGGGGGCACATATCAGGGCATAGTACTGTGAGGGGGCACATATCAGGGCAGAGTACTGTGAGGGGGCACATATCAGGGCATAGTACTGTGAGGGGCACATATCAGGGCATAGTACTGTGAGGGGGCACATATCAGGGCATAGTACTGTGAGGGGCACATATCAGGGCATAGTACTGTGAGGGGCACATATCAGGGCATAGTACTGTGAGGGGCACATATCAGGGCAGAGTACTGTGAGGGGCACATATCAGGGCATAGTACTGTGAGGGGCACATATCAGGGCAGAGTACTGTGAGGGGGCACATATCAGGGCATAGTACTGTGAGGGATACATATCAGGGCATAGTACTGTGAGGGGCACATATCAGGGCAGAGTACTGTGAGGGGCACATATCAGGGCATAGTACTGTGAGGGGCACATATCAGGGCAGAGTACTGTGAGGGGGCACATATCAGGGCATAGTACTGTGAGGGGCACATATCAGGGCATAGTACTGTGAGGGGCACATATCAGGGCAGAGTACTGTGAGGGGCACATATCAGGGCATAGTACTGTGAGGGGCACATATCAGGGCATAGTACTGTGAGGGGCACATATCAGGGCATAGTACTGTGAGGGGCACATATCAGGGCATAGTACTGTGAGGGGCACATATCAGGGCATAGTACTGTAAGGGGCACATATCAGGGCAGAGTACTGTGAGGGGCACATATCAGGGCATAGTACTGTGAGGGGCACATATCAGGGCATAGTACTGTGAGGGGCACATATCAGGGCATAGTACTGTGAGGGGCACATATCAGGGCATAGTACTGTGAGGGGCACATATCAGGGCAGAGTACTGTGAGGGGCACATATCAGGGCATAGTACTGTGAGGGGCACATATCAGGGCATAGTACTGTGAGGGGCACATATCAGGGCATAGTACTGTGAGGGGCACATATCAGGGCAGAGTACTGTGAGGGGCACATATCAGGGCATAGTACTGTGAGGGGCACATATCAGGGCATAGTACTGTGAGGGGCACATATCAGGGCATAGTACTGTGAGGGGCACATATCAGGGCATAGTACTGTGAGGGGCACATATCAGGGCATAGTACTGTGAGGGGCACATATCAGGGCATAGTACTGTGAGGGGCACATATCAGGGCATAGTACTGTGAGGGGCACATATCAGGGCATAGTACTGTGAGGGGCACATATCAGGGCAGAGTACTGTGAGGGGCACATATCAGGGCAGAGTACTGTGAGGGGCACATATCAGGGCAGAGTACTGTGAGGGGCACATATCAGGGCATAGTACTGTGAGGGCACATATCAGGGCATAGTACTGTGAGGGGCACATATCAGGGCAGAGTACTGTGAGGGGCACATATCAGGGCATAGTACTGTGAGGGGCACATATCAGGGCATAGTACTGTGAGGGGCACATATCAGGGCATAGTACTGTGAGGGGCACATATCAGGGCATAGTACTGTGAGGGGCACATATCAGGGCATAGTACTGTGAGGGGCACATATCAGGGCAGAGTACTGTGAGGGGGCACATATCAGGGCAGAGTACTGTGAGGGGCACATATCAGGGCATAGTACTGTGAGGGGCACATATCAGGGCATAGTACTGTGAGGGGCACATATCAGGGCATAGTACTGTGAGGGGCACATATCAGGGCAGAGTACTGTGAGGGGCACATATCAGGGCATAGTACTGTGAGGGGCACATATCAGGGCATAGTACTGTGAGGGGCACATATCAGGGCATAGTACTGTGAGGGGCACATATCAGGGCATAGTACTGTGAGGGGCACATATCAGGGCATAGTACTGTGGGGGGCACATATCAGGGCATAGTACTGTGAGGGGCACATATCAGGGCAGAGTACTGTGAGGGGCACATATCAGGGCATAGTACTGTGAGGGGCACATATCAGGGCATAGTACTGTGAGGGGCACATATCAGGGCATAGTACTGTGAGGGGCACATATCAGGGCATAGTACTGTGAGGGGCACATATCAGGGCATAGTACTGTGAGGGGCACATATCAGGGCAGAGTACTGTGAGGGGGCACATATCAGGGCAGAGTACTGTGAGGGGCACATATCAGGGCATAGTACTGTGAGGGGCACATATCAGGGCATAGTACTGTGAGGGGCACATATCAGGGCATAGTACTGTGAGGGGCACATATCAGGGCAGAGTACTGTGAGGGGCACATATCAGGGCAGAGTACTGTGAGGGGCACATATCAGGGCATAGTACTGTGAGGGGCACATATCAGGGCATAGTACTGTGAGGGGCACATATCAGGGCATAGTACTGTGAGGGGCACATATCAGGGCATAGTACTGTGAGGGGCACATATCAGGGCATAGTACTGTGAGGGGCACATATCAGGGCATAGTACTGTGAGGGGCACAATGTGGGTATTACTACTGTGTGCTGGCACAAATGGGCAATAATTACTGTGTGAGGGCATTAAGGGGGCATTAATATGGACCACAGGATCTGAACGGTCTCCACCATCTTTGATGCCCTTGATCACCCCTTCCTCCCCCTGAAGGATCGGGAGGAGCTGACAATCTGGTGCGCCTTCTGCTGTCACACATCACTATGTATTAATCTTTGCCTATGGCCTATGTTTATTTCTGTATGTGTGGTTGCGGGGGGGGGGGGGGGGGGGGGGGGCAGGCCCTCTGCTTTCTGTTTCCACCCCTAGGGGGCACATATCTAGATATAAGTACTGTGAAGGGGCAGATATCTGGTCATAGCTACTGTGAAGGGGCAGATATCTGGTCATAGCTACTGTGAAGGGGCACATATCTGGGCATAACTACTGTGAGGGGGCACATATCTGGATATAAGTACTGTGAGGGGCACATATCTGGGCATTGCTACTGTGAAGGGGCACATATCTGGATATAAGTACTGTGAGAGGCACATGTCTGGTATAACTACTGTGAAGGGGCACATATCTGGATATAAGTACTGTGAGAGGCACATATCTAGATATAACTACTGTGAGGGGCACATATCTGGTATAACTACTGTGAGGGGCACATATCTGGTATAACTACTGTGAGGGGCACATATCTGGTATAACTACTGTGAGGGGCACATATCTTGTCATAACTACTGTGAGGGGCACATATCTTGTCATAACTACTGTGAGGGGCACATATCTGGATATAACTACTGTGAGGGGCACATATCTGATATAACTACTGTGAGGGGCACATATCTTGTCATAACTACTGTGAGGGGCACATATCTTGTCATAACTACTGTGAGGGGCACATATCTGGATATAACTACTGTGAGGGGCACATATCTGGATATAACTACTGTGAGGGGCACATATCTGATATAACTACTGTGAGGGGCACATATCTTGTCATAACTACTGTGAGGGGCACATATCTGGATATAACTACTGTGAGGGTCATATATCTGGATATAACTACTGTGAGGGGACATATCTGATATAACTACTGTGAGGGGCACATATCTTGTCATAACTACTGTGAGGGGCACATATCTGGGCATAACTACTGTGAGGGGGCACATATCTGGATATAAGTACTGTGAGGGGCACATATCTGGGCATTGCTACTGTGAAGGGGCACATATCTGGATATAAGTACTGTGAGAGGCACATATCTGGTATAACTACTGTGAAGGGGCACATATCTGGATATAAGTACTGTGAGAGGCACATATCTAGATATAACTACTGTGAGGGGCACATATCTGGTATAACTACTGTGAGGGGCACATATCTGGTATAACTACTGTGAGGGGCACATATCTTGTCATAACTACTGTGAGGGGCACATATCTTGTCATAACTACTGTGAGGGGCACATATCTGGATATAACTACTGTGAGGGGCACATATCTGGATATAACTACTGTGAGGGGCACATATCTTGTCATAACTACTGTGAGGGGCACATATCTGGATATAACTACTGTGAGGGGCATATATCTGGATATAACTACTGTGAGGGGACATATCTGATATAACTACTGTGAGGGGCACATATCTTGTCATAACTACTGTGAGGGGCACATATCTGGATATAACTACTGTGAGGGGCATATATCTGGATATAACTACTGTGAGGGGACATATCTGGTATAACTACTGTGAGGGGCACATATCTGGTATAACTACTGTGAGGAGGCACATATCTGGTATAACTACTGTGAGGGGACATATCTGGTATAACTACTGTGAGGTGCACATATCTGGTATAACTACTGTGAGGGGCACATATCTGGTATAACTACTGTGAGGGGACATATCTGGTATAACTACTGTGAGGTGCACATATCTGGTATAACTACTGTGAGGGGGCACATATCTGGGTATAACTATTGTGAGGGGCACATATCTTGTCATGACTACTGTGAGGGGCACATATCTGGATATAACTACTGTGAGGGGACATATCTGGTATAACTACTGTGAGGGGCACATATCTGGTATAACTACTGTGAGGGGGGAACATATCTGGATATAACTACTGTGAGAGGCACATATCTGGTATAACTACTGTGAGGGGCACATATCTGGCATAGCTACTGTGAAGGGGCACATATCTGGTATAACTACTGTGAGGGGCACATATCTGGATATAACTACTGTGAGATGCACATATCTGGTATAACTACTGTGAGGGGCACATATCTGGCATAGCTACTGTGAAGGGGCACATATCTGGGCATAACTACTGTGAGCGGGCACATATCTGGACATAACTACTGTGAGGGGGCACATATCTGGACATAACTACTGTGAGGGGGCACATATCTGGATATAACTACTGTGAGGGGGGCACATATCTGGTATAACTACTGTGAGCGGGCACATATCTGGACATAACTACTGTGAGGGGGCACATATCTGGGCATAACTACTGTGAGCGGGCACATATCTGGACATAACTACTGTGAGGGGGCACATATCTGGACATAACTACTGTGAGGGGGCACATATCTGGACATAACTACTGTGAGGGGGGCACATATCTGGATATAACTACTGTGAAAGGGGGCACATATCTGGGCATAAGTGCTGTGAAGGGGGCATAGTGTGGGCGTTACTACTTTGTGCTTGCCTTGGGAGGAGTTAGAGGCGTGACCTAGTATGAAAAAAATATATAAACATATTGACCCATATTATCAAGATTTTATTTTATTTTGCACGTATATATTTATATCTGTATGGGTGTTTTTTTTGGGGGGGGGCCAGGTACATACTTTGCACAGGGGTCCTCTGCTGTCTGTGTCCGCCCCTGTTCCTCAGCTATATTTAATGTCTTCCCTCTGAAGAGCCAAGGCAAACATTTTAAATGCTGACTTTGCAAAAAGAAATATCCAAATAAAACGAAATTTGGAAAAATGGTCAGACAGCGTTCTTTTCTCCCTTGCTGAGTAATGAAGTTAAGCCACCACGTCCGTTACTTGATTTATAATCTTAGCTCTTGACATAACTTATGGATCTGATCCACCCTTAAGTCCATGGGGGCATTTTAGGGTAACAACAATAAACACATATTGGTGAATGTATTTTTTAAATAACTTTTGTGGCGAAACCAACCTCGCCACTGGGTGCTGTAGAAGCCTGTTTGGTTCTTGGGGGGACTCACTGTATGCTGTTAGAGACTGATTGCTAGGAGTGTAAGCCGCTTGGGTGCGTTTCCTATTCGTCTGCTAGCAGCTATTCGTGAGGTTCCGTTCGGAGTTTGGAGCATTGCCTTGTATGCCGTTACAATTGGTGGCAAGCAGCGGGATCATTCTCACAGCCCAGAAGGACAGCTACAAGAGACATCATTCCCTGGAATTACAATTTGAGGGCAACGCATGTCCCAGTACAGCGTCCCTGACAGCAGCAGGATGGAACCAGCAGTGGCATACGATGAGGAAGACCTGGATGGTGGGGATGCATTAAGGAAAGGCATCTGGTACCAGGCCCTGGATAATGTACAATACCAGCGAGGCGAGAGTCTCCCCAGTGAAGAGCAGCGATTGCAGAAGCAAGTGGCCCTGCGGATGCCCTTCCTGGGAGAGCAGCCCCTGGAGGAATGGGTGAAGGAACTAGAGCACCAGGTATGGCAGGAGCTATGGCTGGAGGATGCCTACCAGGCGCTCTGGTGGTATATGGCACAGTTTATACCCTGGACAGCTGAGCATGACAAGCCAGAGGGAGAGGAGTTTGATGGTCCTGGCTTGTTATGGGAGTCCTTTGCAGAGCCTGACTTCGGGAGCCCTGCACAGTCCAGACTTCAGGACATTTTCTATGAGAGGGAGGTTAGGCAGGATTGGGATGACCCCCATGAGGTAGAGAAAGACCTGGTTCACCTAGCAAACCTGGAGTGGGAACTGGAGCAGGACTACAGAGATCTCCTCCACTCCATTGGGAAGGCTCAGCAGGACAGCAAGAAGTCAGACCCAGGTCCAGAGCCCTTCAGCTGGGAGGATATTGTGGAGGTTTACTGGGAAGAACCCCAGGTGGCCGGTGGAGATGGGACCGAGGTCTCTCCACTGCTCCTGCAGGGAATTGGGAGCCCAGTCTCCATTCCCCAGCGGCAGGCTGAGATACAGGGGGCAGAGACAGTCGGTCCTGTCCCCCAGCGGCAATGGGAGTTATTGGGAATTGGGAGCCCAGTCTCCATTCCCCAGCGGCCGTGTGATATGCAGGGAATTGGGAGCCCAGTCTCCATCCCCCAGCGGCAGTGTGATATGCAGGGAATTGGGAGCCCAGTCTCCATTCTCCAGCGGCAGTGTGATATGCAGGGAATTGGGAGCCCAGTCTCCATTCCCCAGCGGCAGTGTAATCTACAGGGAATTGGGAGCCCAGTCTCCATTCCCCAGCAGCCGTGTGATATGCAGGGAATTGGGAGCCCAGTCTCCATTCCCCAGCAGCCGTGTAATATGCAGGGAATTGGGAGCCCAGTCTCCATCCCCCAGCGGCAGTGTAATATGCAGGGAATTGGGAGCCCAGTCTCCATTCCCCAGCGGCAGTGTGATATGCAGGGAATTAGGAGCCCAGTCTCCATCCCCAGCGGCAGTGTAATATGCAGGGAATTGGGAGCCCAGTCTCCATTCCCCAGCGGCAGTGTAATATGCAGGGAATTGGGAGCCCAGTCTCCATTCCCCAGCGGCAGTGCAATCTACAGGGCATTGGGAGCCCAGTCTCCATTCCCCAGCGGCCGTGTGATGTACAGGGAATTGGGAGCCCAGTCTCCATTCCCCAGCGGCAGTGTGATATGCAGGGAATTGGGAGCCCAGTCTCCATTCCCCAGCGGCAGTGTAATATGCAGGGAATTGGGAGCCCAGTCTCCATTCCCCAGCGGCAGTGTAATCTACAGGGCATTGGGAGCCCAGTCTCCATTCCCCAGCGGCCATGTGATGTACAGGGAATTGGGAGCCCAGTCTCCATTCCCCAGCGGCAGTGTGATCTACAGAGAATTGGGAGCCCAGTCTCCATTCCCCAGCGGCCGTGTGATGTACAGAGAATTGGGAGCCCAGTCTCCATTCCCCAGCGGCAGTGTGATATGCAGGGAATTGGGAGCCCAGTCTCCATTCCCCAGCGGCCGTGTGATCTACAAGGAATTGGGAGCCCAGTCTAAATCCCCCAGCAGCAGTTTAACGCACCAGGGGGAGACAGTAAGCCCCACAACAGTGCAGATGGGACCATGGTCTCTGCACTCACAGGACAGGGGGTAGGGACAGTCGGTCCTGTCCCCCAGCAACAGGGCTGTTTAGCCAAAGGGGAGACAGTCGGTCTCCCCCCACAGCAGCATGGTGGTCTATCTAAAGCAGAGCGGTGTATCTAAAGGGGAGACAGTCGTTCTCCCCCTCCAACAACCAGGCTCCAACCAGGCTACTTCCGTGGTAGCGCTGGCACCAGGGCAGAGTACCGCTGGTCTCTGCCCACTCAGCAACTCACCAAGGCAGTCTACCAGTCCCCCACACAGCCGTGGTGAGGCACATGCACATGGACAAGTTTATCCCTTGCTCAGGTGTAGTAACCATTTATTGTGGGTGGGCTGTACTGCTGTTTCTATTTTGTGGGTGGGCTGCTGGACTAACAAGGGCACTGACCGGCAGAAGGTCAGATACCCTGTTAGTCTGTTTGGAAAAGGGGAGAAATGTGGCGAAACCAACTTCACCACTGGGTGGTGGAGAAGCCTGGTTGCCAGCCTCTTGCCCCAGGATTATGGGCCCTCTCATCGGCCCATGCTAAACTTAAACCCCATGGCGATTTGACTGTGTTTGTGGCATCTGAGCACTGTTTGGATATATTGAGCGCTCAGATCCAAGCCATCTGGGGATATGTTAAATGTCTATGTTACTGTAATGGTTGGGACATTGTATATTTGAGTAGTGATGTCTGTCCTATTGTCCCCACGTGTGTATTGGCGATTTCCCTTTGTCCTGAGAGATAATTGAATTACTCCTCGGTTGTCTCCAGGACAGAAGACATTGGGTATTATCCTGCCTGTGATAATTACATCCACCCATTGTGTAAGGGAGGATTTTGTGTGGGAGTGTTTTACTGTATTGTTCGTGTTTATTGGTTGTTTTTACAAAACCCTGTGGGTGGTACTAGTGTGTAACAATGTTATATAAGAACAATAAAGACACAGCTCTGGGTGTCCACTGCTGGACCCTCAACACGGAGCCTCGTCTCGTTCTTGGGGGGATTCACTGTATGCTGTTAGAGACTGATTGCTAGGAGTGTAAGCCGCTTGGTTGCGTTTCCTATTCATCTGCTAGCAGCTATTCGTGAGGTTCCGTTCGGAGTTTGGAGCATTCCCTTGTATGCCGTAACAACTTTCACGCAAGCCTTTTATTCTGATGTTGCTTTATAATGCCCCAGAGATGCGTTACCACCTTTTACACCCCCTCGCTATCTCATATGGTTAACTCCAGGTCATCATATACACTTATTTCTAGATCCTGCAAAATGTGTATTTTTATTTCTATGTAACTGTTGTGTTCATGTAATGTGCCTGGTTCACCAGCAGGTGGCAGCAAGCTTGGCAGAGCTAGTTTACCTGAAATGGAGCCTTTCTTTCCATTCTAGACCTCTTTAGAGAGGGACGAGTTTTAGTTAATGAAGGTCAGATGAGAGTATACCCTCTAAGGGGAAGGAAGCAGGCCCTCGTCCCTGCTGGATGGACCCTGCTAAAGCCAGCAGAGCACCATCAGCTCTGCTGGACCTGGAGGGCCATGCTACAAGCCTCAAGAGCCAGGGAGAGACAGCTCCTTTGGATAAAGAAAGTAAGAGACAGACCAGATGACAAAGTTAAGTTGCAGCATACACCAAAGGAAGAGTTCCTATCTAATCCTGTCAGCACAGCATAGCCAGAGAGTAGCAGATGTAGCAGAGCCGAGTGTGTTTGCCTGCCAGAATTTATGCCAAAGCCTGCTGGTGACCAAGATAAAGTTGGAAGATTGTTGCCTGATGAAAGTTTATTCAAGTAAAGCTGTTGCCAAGTTCATCACAGGGTCTGGACTCCATTTATTTAATCATCACCTTAATCAACTACTCCTTTTGCTGCAATGGACGGCCACACCTAGGGTTCCAGTGTATCCAGGTGGGAGCACCGTGACAAGTGTAAAACACCTTTAAGGGACATTAGGCCACCCTGCACCACTCTGGCATTCCTACACCTGGGTACCACCATATCACAAAAATGGGGCCCTGTGCCCTCGTTGCTGCAATGCATCTGGCGTCACGACAAAAACTTATTCCATCTTAAAGGGACCCCTTGTGGACCGCGGTTGCTGCAGCTTCTCTTAGATCTGTTCTCAAGGTCTGCTGTTTTTATCCTGAATGACCTTATGACATCACTCTGCCCTGCACGTTATACACTGTATATGTATATAGTAGAGTCTTGTGATAAAAGAATTCATCTTTTTGATATTTATTTGTATATTTAAAAATTCCTTACCCAGACAAAGAAAGACAATTACAAAGCCCCCGTAACCTAAAGGGACTGATATTTTTGGTCCGATATCTTTGACACCATGTCAGATGTATGAATTCATTAGCTATAGCAAGGAGCAGTAATGCCTGTGTATAGATCCTACATATCAGCAGGTAGACTTGGGGAGAGCCTCTCCTTCTCCTCCTAATAAATGCTCTGCTGAGATAATGTAACGATTGGAATCTAATTATATTTTATCATTTCTTTCTAGTATAAGATGATATCTACAAGTTGTTATTTCAGAGTTAATCACTATTATCGGGGTTACCATTTTGCCGTCAGTTCTTTCTTTTCCCCAGCAGGTCAGCTTTTCTGTTCATTTCAGATTTAAACAAAATAATAAAACATTTTGGGAAAAACACACAACCTAAAAGTCCAGCACTGGAAGCCATTACTGCAAATATCTCCACAGCCACCATGTTCTTTCCCCTGGTGCTCAGATAAGCCGGGATCATGGAGATCCAGACGCTGCAGAACACCAGCATGCTGAAGGTGATGTACTTGGCCTCATTAAAACTGTCCGGTAATGTCCTCACCATGAAAGCCAGAACAAGGCTCACACCTGCCAGGAACCCCAGATAACCCAACATGGAGTAGAACCAGATATCTGAGCCTTCGTTACACTGAATGATGATCTTCCCAGGATAAGAGTCAGTGTCCAGGTCCTGAAATGGAGGAGAAATAGACAACCAGATAACACAGATTACAGCTTGAAAGGATGAACACAATGACACTATGGTATATGGTAGTTTCACACTGAGCCATTTTCTCCAAGGGCTTCCAGGCTTGGTGGACTTAAAAGCAACACAAACCATCACAGTCTTGGCGAGAAGTGAAGAGACGGCTACTGAGAAGAAGATTCCAAAACTGGTTTCACGTAATCTACAAGTCACATCATTGGGACGACCCAGAAACAAGAAGACAGAGAGGAAGCTGAGGATGATGGAGACCAGGAGGAGATAACTCAGGTTCCGGTTATTGGCTTTAACAATAGGAGTGTCTCGATGGGAAATGAATATTCCAAATATGAAGCCGGTCACAAGACATCCGAAGACCGAGACACAGGAGAAGACAGAAGCAATGGTGTCATTCTGGTAAGAGATGAATTCCACTACTTTGGACCGGCATCGGTCTCTCTTCTCATTAGGCCATTCATCACTTTGGCATTTAATGCAGCTGTCAGAATCTGTAGGGAAATGTCATAACATCTTATATCTATCTCCCCATCTCATACACAGTAGTAGCGATGCTAAACAGCATGGTTTATTACATCATCCACATAATATGCCTACCATGGTTGTTTAGTGACTCTTATTAACGTTATATTAGAAAACCAAAATTACTCAAATAGCAAATACAACTAGATGGTGTCGTTTCTGAAGAAACCACAGGATGTTGGCTTAAAAACGCTAGAGATATAAGCAAAGTCTGTTTAACCTGGTTTATTAAAATTTAAACCCAAGTCACCCAATGACTGACTGTGCCAAATTTGAGGACCCTGCAATTAACAGTCTAAGAGCGGCGGTAATTTATATTTTCCCATATAAAACGAATGGCTGAAATGTGATTGGCCTCTGGCTTTAAAACTGTGAGAATGGCAGTAATTGAAAGTTTGACATTGAAGTCAATAGGTGAAATATGATTGACTGGGCTCCACCCACTTTTCCTAAATTTTGACCGCAGTCACCCAGTGAGTAATTGACATTTGGCATTTAAACTGTAATAATAGCAGCAGTTTATCTGTTTTTCATTAAGGTTAATGGATGAAATTTGATTGGCTGTTGTTGCCCCACCCCTTTTTTTTCCTATTTATGAACCACAGTCACCCAGTGACTAACACTTTAAGGTTTGGGAATTATGGCATTTAACGTGTAAAAATAGCAGCAGTTTTATTTTTTTCTATTAAAAACCAATGAGTGAAATTTGATTGGTTGTTGGTTCCTCCGACCACTTTTTCAAACTTTGAAGTGGAACCACCCAATGACCACATTTTTGATATTTGAGGTCCATGACATCAATAATGCGAGAATGGCCATTTTTTAGAGTCCCCGAAATGTGACAGAAATTTTCAGGTTGACCCCATGACTAAGTGCGAGTAGCAAAAGTTTACAATTTTCCAATGAAAGTCTATGACAAAAAGTGGGGTGTTCGGGGGGCTGCCCCAGGGGCCCGGAGGGTGAGATCGGTTAACAAAGCACAAGCAACCTATTCGGGTATGTGCCGAACAAGTGTGCAAAGTTTGGTAATTGTACTCCTAAAACTGTGGGAGGAGTAGCCTATAGAAAATAGCAAAATTTTCATTGGCCGTTGCTAGCTCCGCCCACTTTGGGTGTCCCCGCAAAATTGACCCTTTTATTCTGGTTGACACCAACAATATGTGGTCTGAGTTTGGGGAGTGTAGCTTCAAAACTGCAATTTGAAAATTTTCCCTGTCAAAGGAGGGTGGGATCGCTTATTAACCACCTCCGGACCGCCGTACGCAGATTCGCGTTCCGGAGGTGGCAGCGCTGCGCACAATCACGCATATACGCGTCATCTCGCGAGACGCGAGATTTCGCTCAAAGCCGGCCCGCGCATGCGCATCGCGGGCCGGCAAAATTCAAAGAAGAAGTTCGTCACCAGCCTGCCAGCAACGATCATTGGCTGGCAGGCTGGCGATTTTCAAAAAATCCAATCACAAGTCATATAACAGATCATATTAGTAAATATGATCTGTTATATGGCTTCTCTGCTCCTCTGCTGGTCCTTTTCGTCGGTTGGTTCCAGCAGAGGAGCAGACTGAACTGTGAGTACACCAAACACTTCACTGTAGCCCCTGATCACCCCCCTGCACCCCAATTAACCCTTTGATCACCCCTTTGATCGCCCCTGTCAATCACTAGTGAAAGGAAAAAAAGTAATCAGTGTAAACTGTCACTTTTTTTTTTCACTGGTATTGGCTGTTAGGTTTTAGGGATAGTTTAGGCCCCTTGGTTAGGTAGTTAGCGTCAGTTAGCGCCCAGCCCACCTCACCGCAGTCACTTTTATTCGCTGAATAGCGTATCGCTAATCAGCATTTGTACTTTTATAGTATCTGTAAGTGATCAGAACTGATCACGGTCAGATCTATAATAGTATTAGTGTCACCTTAGCTCGCCCTCCACCCAAAACGCAGTGTTTGCCCGATCAGGCCTGATCGGTCGCCCACACGTGCGTTCACCCACGCCCGCCCCACCGCAGTGACAAAAAATATATATTTTTTGATCACTGCACATTCACTTTGCAAGCACTGCGGCGATAAAAAAATCAGTTTTGATATTTTTTATCAACCGCAGCGGCCTCCGGTACTTCGCTAGCCTCCCCTTTGTAAGACAGGTTTGCTTTTTTTCTTGGGTAGTCTCAGGGAATACCCCTAAATTTAGTAGTCCAAATGTCAAACAGGGGGTATTCTTCTGAAGAGGCCTACAGGATTCTGACCCAGTCGGATGAGGAGTGGGAACCCTCATCTGACGAATCTAGCGGGTCAGAATATGAACCTGTAGAAAGCAGTGGCAGTCTGACCCAAAGTTCGGACGAGGAGGTTGAGGTCCCTGGCAGCACCAGGCGTACCCGGCCCCGTGTCGCTAGACCACAGGTTATGCAGGATCCGCTTCAAGAGCAGCAGAGTGGGGCTGTCGCTGCCGGATCACGTGGTGAGGCATACAACAGCAGCGCAGCCCTCCCTGGACCTAGTACCAGCACTGCCGTACAACATGGTGAAGTAGCGAGCACCAGAAGGGCAGTTGAAGCTGGTACGGTGGCACGTGCACTAGTTACCCCGTCGCAGCCACCGCACAGACAGGCCCGTAGAGCCCCTAGAATCCCTGAGGTGCTGGCAAACCCTGATTGGCAGTCACCAACTTCAGCCGCACCTGTAGTTCCCCCTTTCACCGCCCAGTCTGGAGTTCGGGTTGAGACGGCTCAAATCGGTTCGGCCCTGGGATTTTTTGAGCTGTTCTTGACTGCGGAGCTCTTGGACTTAGTCGTGGCAGAGACAAACCGGTATGCCACACAATTTATATCCGCCAACCCGGGAAGCTTTTATGCCCAGCCTTTCCGGTGGAAACCAGTCCAAGTTTCCGAACTTTAAATTTTTTTGGGCCTTCTCCTTAACATGGGCCTGACAAAAAAGCATGAATTGCGGTCTTATTGGTCCACGCACCCGATTCATCACATGCCCATGTTCTCTGCTGCTATGTCCAGGGCACGATTTGAGGCCATCCTCCGTTTCCTGCATTTTAGCGACAACACCACCTCCCGTCCCAGAGGCCACCCAGCTTTTGACCGGCTCCACAAAATTCGGCCCCTCATAGACCATTTCAACCAGAAATTTGCAGATTTGTATACCCCCGAGCAAAACATCTGCGTAGACGAGTCCCTAATACATTTTACTGGGCGCCTTGGCTTCAAACAGTACATCCCAAGCAAGCGTGCCCGGTATGGGGTCAAATTGTATAAGCTCTGTGAAAGGGCCACAGGCTATACCCACAAATTTCGGATCTATGAGGGAAAAGATCAGACCCTGGAGCCGGTCGGTTGCCCTGACTACCTGGGGAGCAGTGGGAAGACAGTCTGGGACTTGGTGTCACCCTTAATCGGCAAGGGGTACCATCTTTATGTGGACAATTTTTACACAAGTGTGGCCCTCTTTAGGCATTTGTTTCTAGAACGGATTTGCACCTGTGGCACCGCGCGAACTAGTCGCGTGGGCTTCCCCCAACGGCTTGTGACCACCCGTCTTGCAAGGGGGGAGAGGGCTGCCTTGTGTAACGAAGAACTGCTCGCGGTGAAATGGAGAGACAAGCGTGACGTTTACATGCTCTCCTCCATTCACGCAGACACGACAATCCAAATTGAGCGAGCAACCCGTGTCATTGAAAAGCCCCTCTGTGTCCACGACTATAATGCGCTCATGGGAGGGGTGGACTTCAATGACCAGATGTTGTCTCCGTATTTATTTTCCCGCAGAACCAGACGCTGGTATAAGAAGGTGTCTGTATATTTAATTCAATTGGCGCTGTACAATAGTTTTATTCTCTACAGTAAGGCTGGGAGAACACGATCTTTCCTCAAATTCCAGGAAGAGATCATTGAGAACCTCCTTTATCCAGGAGGTTCCGTGGCCCCATCCACCAGTGTAGTTAGCCGTCTACACGAGCGACATTTCCCCAGTGTCGTTCCTGGTACCTCAACCCAACCGTCACCCCGAAAAAGATGTCGTGTCTGTAGCAGGAGTGGAATAAGGCGTGACACCCGCTATTTCTGTCCTGACTGTCCTGACCACCCTGCCCTATGCTTTGGTGAGTGTTTCCGGAAGTACCACACACAGGTACACCTAGCATAGGGATCACATCTCACCAGGACAGGCACACAGGGCTATTAGGGCCCTTTTACTCTCAGCTGCTGCAAACCTCTCCTTTCACCTGGGATAAAGTGCATAACGTACTTCGCCACATCTTTGGGCGATTTGCGCTTTGCACATTGTCCCATGGGGAAGGAGAGGTTTGTTCTATAAAGGTAAAAAAAACTAAACAAAAAAAAAATTACCGGTAAGTAAAAAAGTTAAAAAAGTTTAAAAAAGTTAATATGTTCTGTTCTAAAGTTAATAAAGTTATTGCTTTGCGGCCTGGTTTTTTCTTTTTTCTTTTGTTTTTTTTACCTTCCAGGTGGACCAACCGATCGACTAGCTGCAGCACTGATGTGCATTCGGACAGAAGCATTGCGCTGCTGTCAGATTACACGCAAGTCGGTGTATGCGGCGCTGCAAGACGAGATTTCTCCTCTGCAGTAAAAGATATGTTTGCCGAGGCATATGAGCTGAGGAGGTGGCGGTGTTCATATACTTTGGCAAACACTTTGTATATATAAAAAAAAATCCCGGCAATGATTTATTCATCCACATCGATTGATGTGAATGGAGAAATCGGGTTTGCCAGGGCATACGAGCTGAAGTGGGTATGGATGTTGGGCGGAGCTCCTATGTCCTGGCAGACGCCTTTCCCCTCCTTTTTCTTTTTTTGGCAGAGATTTTTTTATCCACATTGATCGATGCGAATGAAGAAATCTGTGCCGTTCATTTTTTTCTTTCAGCCCAGAGGCTGAACGGAAAAAAAAAATCTCATTACCCGTATGCTCAATATAAGGAGAATAGCAGAAACTCCTAATGCTGGGCATACATGTAATGATTGCGGAGACCCTCAAATGCCAGGGCAGTACAAACACCCCACAAATAACACCATTTTGGAAAGAAGACACCCCAAGGTATTCGCTGAGGGGCATATTGAGTCCATGAAAGATTGAAATTTTTGTCCCAAGTTAGCGGAAAGGGAGACTTTGTGAGAAAAAAATCAAAAAAATCAATTTCCGCTAACTTGTGCCAAAATTTTTTTTTTTCAATGAACTCGCCATGCCCCTCATTGAATACCTTGGGGTGTCTTATTTCCAAAATGGGGTCACATGTGGGGTATTTATACTGCCCTGGCATTTTAGGGGCCCCAAAGCGTGAGAAGAAGTCTGGTATCCAAATGTCTAAAAATGCCCTCCTAAAAGGAATTTGGGCCCCTTTGCCCACCTAGGCTGCAAAAAAGTGTCACACATCTGGTATCTCTGTATTCAGGAGAAGTTGAGGAATGTGTTTTGGGGTGTCATTTTACATATACCCATGCTGGGTGAGATAAATATCTTGGTCAAATGCCAACTTTGTATAAAAAAATGGGAAAAATTGTCTTTTGCCGAGATATTTCTCTCACCCAGCATGGGTATATGTAAAATGACACCACAAAACACATTCCCCACCTTCTCCTGAGTACGGAGATACCAGATGTGTGACACTTTTTTGCAGCCTAGGTGGGCAAAGGGGCCCACATTCCAAAGAGCACCTTTCGGATTTCACAGGTCATTTTTTACTGAATTTGATTTCAAACTCCTTACCACACATTTGGGCCCCTAGAATGCCAGGGCAGTATAACTACCCCACAAGTGACCCCATTTTGGAAAGAAGAGACCCCAAGGTATTCGCTGATGGGCATAGTGAGTTCATGGAAGTTTTTATTTTTTGTCACAAGTTAGTGGAATATGAGACTTTGTATGAAAAAAATAAAAAATCATCATTTTCCACTAACTTGTGACAAAAAATAAAAAATTCTAGGAACTCACCATGCCCCTCACGGAATACCTTGGGGTGTCTTCTTTCCAAAATAGGGTCACTTGTGGGGTAGTTATACTGCCCTGGCATTCTAGGGGCCCAAATGTGTGGTAAGGAGTTTGAAATCAAATTCTGTAAAAAATGACCTGTGAAATCCGAAAGGTGCTCTTTGGAATATGGGCCCCTTTGCCCACCTAGGCTGCAAAAAAGTGTCACACATCTGGTATCTCCGTACTCAGGAGAAGGTGGGGAATGTGTTTTGGGGTGTCATTTTATATATACCCATGCTGGCTGAGAGAAATATCTTGGCAAAAGACAACTTTTCCCATTTTTTTATACAAAGTTGGCATTTGACCAAGATATTTATCTCACCCAGCATGGGTATATGTAAAAAGACACCCCAAAACACATTCCTCAACTTCTCCTGAATACAGAGATACCAGATGTGTGACACTTTTTTGCAGCCTAGGTGGGCAAAGGGGCCCATATTCCAAAGAGCACCTTTCGGATTTCACAGGTCATTTTTTACTGAATTTGATTTCAAACTCCTTACCACACATTTGGGCCCCTAGAATGCCAGGGCAGTATAACTACCCCACAAGTGACCCCATTTTGGAAAGAAGAGACCCGAAGGTATTCGCTCATGGGCATAGTGAGTTCATGGAAGTTTTTATTTTTTGTCACAAGTTAGTGGAATATGAGACTTTGTATGAAAAAAAAAAAAAATCATCATTTTCCACTAACTTGTGACAAAAAATAAAAAATTCTAGGAACTCGCCATGCCCCTCAAGGAATACCTTGGGGTGTCTTCTTTCCAAAATGGGGTCACTTGTGGGGTAGTTATACTGCCCTGGCATTCTAGGGGCCCAAATGTGTGGTAAGGAGTTTGAAATCAAATTCTGTAAAAAATGACCTGTGAAATCCGAAAGGTGCTCTTTGGAATATGGGCCCCTTTGCCCACCTAGGCTGCAAAAAAGTGTCACACATCTGGTATCTCTGTATTCAGGAGAAGTTGAGGAATGTGTTTTGGGGTGTCTTTTTACATGTACCCATGCTGGGTGAGATAAATATCTTGGTCAAATGCCAACTTTGTATAAAAAAATGGGAAAAGTTGTCTTTTGCCAAGATATTTCTCTCACCCAGCATGGGTATATATAAAATGACACCCCAAAACACATTCCCCACCTTCTCCTGAGTACGGAGATACCAGATGTGTGACACTTTTTTGCAGCCTAGGTGGGCAAAGGGGCCCATATTCCAAAGAGCATCTTTCGGATTTCACAGGTCATTTTTTACAGAATTTGATTTCAAACTCCTTACCACACATTTGGGCCCCTAGAATGCCAGGGCAGTATAACTACCCCACAAGTGACCCCATTTTGGAAAGAAGAGACCCCAAGGTATTCGCTGATGGGCATAGTGAGTTCATAGAACTTTTTATTTTTTGTCACAAGTTAGTGGAATATGAGACTTTGTAAGAAAAAAAAAAAAATAAAATCATCATTTTCCGCTAACTTGTGACAAAAAATAAAAAGTTCTATGAACTCACTATGCCCATCAGCGAATACCTTAGGGTGTCTACTTTCCGAAATGGGGTCATTTGTGGGGTGTTTGTACTGTCTGGCCATTGTAGAACCTCAGGAAACATGACAGGTGCTCAGAAAGTCAGAGCTGCTTCAAAAAGCGGAAATTCACATTTTTGTACCATAGTTTGTAAACGCTATAACTTTTACCCAAACCATTTTTTTTTTACCCAAACATTTTTTTTTTATCAAAGACATGTAGAACAATAAATTTAGAGCAAAATTTATATATGGATGTCTTTTTTTTGCAAAATTTTACAACTGAAAGTGAAAAATGTCCTTTTTTTGCAAAAAAAATCGTTAAATTTCGATTAATAACAAAAAAAGTAAAAATGTCAGCAGCAATGAAATACCACCAAATGAAAGCTCTATTAGTGAGAAGAAAAGGAGGTAAAATTCATTTGGGTGGTAAGTTGCATGACCGAGCAATAAACGGTGAAAGTAGTGTAGGTCAGAAGTGTAAAAAGTGGCCTGGTCATTAAGGGTGTTTAAGCACTGGGGGCTGAGGTGGTTAAAGAACAAGCAACTTACTTCGTTATAGGTCGAAGAACTGTGGAAAGTTTGGCGTATACACCCCCAAAACTGTAGGAGGAGTAGCGTATAGAAAAAGGGGGGGCGGAGAAGAATAATAACTAGATGGTATCATTTCTGAAGAAACCACAGGATGTTGGCTTGAAAACTGATTAGCTGTTTGTGGCTCCACCCACTTTTAAAAATTTTAACCCAAGTCACCCAATGACTGACTGTGCCAAATTTGAGGACCCTGCAATTAACAGTCAAAGAGCGGCAGTAATTTAAATTTTCCCATATAAAATAAATGGCTGAAATGTGATTGGCTGTTAAAGGCTCCACCCAATTTTCCTAAATTCTAACCACACTCACCCATTGACCCATGGTGCCAGTTTGGGTACTCTGGCTTTCATATTGTAAGAATAACAGCTTTTTACATTTTCTCATTGAAGTCAATAGGGAAAATCTGATTGGTTGTTTGTGGCTCCGCACACTTTTTAAATTTGCATTCCCGTCACCCAGTAACCGAATGTACCAAGTTTGAAGACCCTGCCATTAACAGTGTAAGAAAGGCAGCAATTTAAATATTCCCATTGAATAGCACTAGGTAATAATTGATTGGCTGTTTTAAGCTCCGCCAGTTTTCCGAATTTTAAGCCCAGTCACCCAGTCATGGTCTGTGCCAAGATTGTGAGAATGGCAGTATTTGGCAGTATTTGAAAGTTTTACATTGAAGTCAATAGGTGAAATCTTATTGGCTGTTTTAGGCTCCACCCAATTTTCCTAAATTTTGACTGCAGTCACCCAGTGAGTAATTGTGCTAAGTTTGGGGCACTTGGCATTTAAACTGTGATAATAGCAGCAGTTTACCTTTTTTTCATTAAAGGGTTTCTACCACCTCATTTGGACCTAATTAGCTGTCGGACACTAGCGATCCGCTAGTGTCTGCTCTACCTAACCATGCTATTCTAAGACCTTTGTGTGCAGCCGTTACACTAAAAAAAACGATTGGTATGCAAATGAGCCTCTAGGTGCTATGGGGGCTTCTTTTCAGCACCTAGAGGCTCCGTCCACTCACCCTGTATTCCGCCCCGCTCGTCCCTCCAGCCCGCCCATCTCTAGATTGCCAGCCTCCATCTCATCCATCGGCTTTATTCTCGCGCCTGCGCCGTGTGCGTCTGTATTCGGCACAGGCGCAGTGACTGTCTGACCGCTCCCGAACAGACGACGCCCGGCCGGTCAGACAGTCACTGCGCCTGCGCCGAATACAGACGCACACGGCGCAGGCGCGAGAATAAGGCCGATGGATGAGATGGAGATCGTTTTTTTTTGTGTAACGGCTGCACACAAAGGTCTTAGAATAGCATGGTTAGGTAGAGCAGACACTAGCAGATCGCTAGTGTCTGACAGCTAATTAGGTCCAAATGAGGTGGTAGAAACCCTTTAAGGTCACTGGCTGAAATCTGATTGGCTGTTGTTTCCCCGCCCCTTTTTTTCCTAATTGTGAACCACAGTCACCCAGTGACTAACACTTTAAGGTTTGGGAATTATGGCATTTAACGTGTAAAAATAGCAGCAGTTTTATTTTTTTCTATTGAAAATCAATCGCTAGGATATGCCCCCATTGTCTTAAAGGTGCGGGTCCCACCGCTGGGACCCACACCTACAGTTGTGTTCAAAATTTTTCAACCCCCAATGCTGTAAAGGGTTTTAGGGAATTTAGTGTACATTTGTAATTGTGTTCAGAATGAAATCTTACAAGGACTTTTTAAAGAACCAAATGCAACTAAAATGACATAAATTGTTTTTGTAATACAGTATTAAATGTTTTTTTTTGTGATTTCTTCATTGACACAATTATTCAACCCCTTAAAGACTACCAATCTTAAGAACAGAGGTTCATTCAAGTTTTTTCGATCAGGTATTGAAAACACCTGTGGATGTCAAGGAGCAGCAATCAAGCACCAATTAGGCAGATGTAAAAGGACTGTGATACTCAGCTCCTTCTAGACATTTACTGGTGTGTTTACAAACATGGTGAAGTCAAGAGAATGGTCCAGGAAGACAAGAGAAGAGGTGATTTCTCTTCACAGGAAGGGCAATGGCTATAAGAAGATTGCAAAGATGTTAAACATACCAAGAGACACCATAGGAAGCATCATTCGCAAATTCAAGGCAAAGGGCACTGTTGAAACGCTACCTGGTCGTGGCAGAAAGAAGATGCCGACTTCGACTGCTGTGCGCTACCTGAAGCACAAAGTGGAGAAAAGTAGGGATGAGCGAACCCGAACTGTAAAGTTCGGATTCGTACCGAATTTTGGGGTGTCCGTGACACGGACCCGAACCCGAACATTTTCGTAAAAGTCCGGGTTCGGGTTCGGTGTTCGGCGCTTTCTTGGCGCTTTTTGAAAGGCTGCAAAGCAGCCAATCAACAAGCGTCATACTACTTGGCCCAAGAGGCCATCACAGCCATGCCTACTATTGGCATGGCTGTGATTGGCCAGTGCACCATGTGACCCAGCCTATATTTAAGCTGGAGTCACGTAGCGCCGCACGTCACTCTGCTATGATCAGTGTAGGGAGAGGTTGCAGCTGTGACGTTAGGGCGAGATTAGGCAGATTAACTCCTCCAAAAGACTTCATTCTGTGATCGATCTGCAGCTGTGGATCATTGAAGTGCTATTATTGACTTGCTCACTTTTTTAAGGCTGCCCAGAGCGTTTTTAGATCACTTTTTTTCTGGGGTGATCGGCGGCCATTTTGTGACTTGTGGTGCGCCAGCACGAGCTATCACCAAGTGTATTTAACCATCGATAGTGTGGTTATTTTGTGCTATATCCTACATCAGCTGCAGGCTGAGCCTGTGTCACCGAAGTGCATTTAACCATCAACAGTCTGATTATTTTTTGGCCATATACTACATCAGCTGCAGGCTGAGCCTGTGTCACCCAAGTGCATTTAACCATCAACAGTGTGGTTATTTTTTGGCCATATATTACATCAGGGGCAAGTTGAGCCTGTCACCCAGCGCCTAAAAAATAGACCTGACATTTCTATTCAACCAAATCTGTACTGTTTTAGCTGGTCAAGTTATTTGTAGTGACCGTAAAAGCAGACTTTTTGTTCTGGGTTGAAAAAGCATTCCCAAATTTGCCATTCTCAAAATAACTAGTTTCTGGTATTTGAGGCCTACTTGAAATCTATCCCAAAAAGAATATCTTACATTGAAGCTAGTGATAGTGTCATTCAGAAAAACCTAAGACACACGCTAGCGTGCTGATAGAAATCTGATTCTGTGATTAAACCTATACCTGTCACACAGCGCAAAAAAAAACAGGCCTCACATCTCTATTTAACCAAATCTGTACTGTTTTAGCTGGTCAAGTTATTTGTAGTGACCGTAAAAGCACACTTTTTTTTCTAGGTTGAAAAACCATTCCCAAATTTGCCATTCTCAAAATTGTGGTGAACGGGAACAATGAGGAAAACATCTAATAAGGGAAGCGGACGTGGACATGGTCGTGGTGGTGTTAGTGGACCCTCTGGTGCTGGGAGAGGACGTGGCCGTTCTGCCACAGCCACACGTCCTAGTGAACCAACTACCTCAGGTCCCAGTAGCCAGCAGAATTTACAGCGATATTTGGTGGGGCCCAATGCCGTTCTAAGGATGGTAAGGCCTGAGCATGTGCAGGCATTAGTCAATTGGGTGGCCGACAGTGGATCCAGCACGTTCACATTATCTCCCACCCAGTCTTCTGCAGAAAGCGCACAGATGGCGCATGAAAACCAAGCCCATCGGTCTGTCACATCACCCCCATGCATATCAGGGAAACTGTCTGAGCCTCAAGTTATGCAGCAGTCTCTTATGCTGTTTGAAGACTCTGCTGCCAGGTTTTCCCAAGGGCATCCACCTAGCCCTTCCCCAGGGGTGGAAGAGATAGAATGCACTAACGCACAACCACTTATTTTTCCTGATGATGAGGACATGGGAATACCACCTCAGCACGTCTCTGATGATGACGAAACACAGGTGCCAACTGCTGCGTCTTTCTGCAGTGTGCAGACTGAACAGGAGGTCAGGGGTCAAGACTGGGTGGAAGACGATGCAGGGGACGATGAGGTCCTAGACCCCACATGGAATGAAGGTCGTGCCACTGACTTTCACAGTTCGGAGGAAGAGGCAGTGGTGAGACCGAGCCAACAGCGTAGCAAAAGAGGGAGCAGTGGGCAAAATCAGAACACCCGCCGCCAAGAGACTCCGCCTGCTACTGACCGCCGCCATCTGGGACCGAGCACCCCAAAGGCAGCTTCAAGGAGTTCCCTGGCATGGCACTTCTTCAAACAATGTGCTGACGACAAGACCCGAGTGGTTTGCACGCTGTGCCATCAGAGCCTGAAGCGAGGCATTAACGTTCTGAACCTTAGCACAACCTGCATGACCAGGCACCTGCATGCAAAGCATGAACTGCAGTGGAGTAAACACCTTAAAAACAAGGAAGTCACTCAGGCTCCCCCTGCTGCCTCTTCTGCTGCTGCCGCCTCGGCCTCTTCTGCTGCTGCTGCCGCCGCCTCGGCCTCTTCTGCTGCTGCTGCCGCCGCCTCGGCCTCTTCCTCCGCCTCTGGAGGAACGTTGGCACCTGCCGCCCAGCAAACATGGGCTGTACCACCAACACCACCACCTGCGTCACCAAGCATCTCAACCATGTCACACGGCAGCGTTCAGCTCTCCATCTCACAAACATTTGAGAGAAAGCGTAAATTCCCACCTAGCCACCCTCGATCCCTGGCCCTCAATGCCAGCATTTCTAAACTACTGGCCTATGAAATGCTGTCATTCAGGCTGGTGGACACACACAGCTTCAAACAGCTCATGTCACTTGCTGTCCCACTGTATGTTGTTCCCAGCCGCCACTACTTCTCCAAGAGAGCCGTGCCTTCCCTGCACAAACAAGTGTCCGATAAAATCAAGTGTGCACTGCGCAACGCCATCTGTGGCAACGTCCACCTAACCACAGATACGTGGACCAGTAAGCACGGCCAGGGACGCTATATCTCCCTAACTGCACACTGGGTAAATGTAGTGGCGGCTGGGCCCAAGGCGGAGAGCTGTTTGGCGCACGTCCTTCCGCCGCCAAGGATCGCAGGGCAACATTCTTTGCCTCCTGTCTCCTCCTCCTCCTACTCAGCTTCCTCCTCCTCTTCTTCCACCTGCTCATCCAGTCAGCCACACACCTTCACCACCAACTTCAGCACAGCCCGGGGTAAACGTCAGCAGGCCATTCTGAAACTCATATGTTTGGGGGACAGGCCCCACACCGCACAGGAGTTGTGGCGGGGTATAGAACAACAGACCGACGAGTGGTTGCTGCCGGTGAGCCTCAAGCCCGGCCTGGTGGTGTGCGATAATGGGCGAAATCTCGTTGCAGCTCTGGGACTAGCCGGTTTGACGCACATCCCTTGCCTGGCGCATGTGCTGAATTTGGTGGTGCAGAAGTTCATTCACAACTTCCCCGACATGTCAGAGCTGCTGCATAAAGTGCGGGCCGCCTGTTCGCGCTTCCGGCGTTCACACCCTGCCGCTGCTCGCCTGTCTGCGCTACAGCGTAACTTCGGCCTTCCCGCTCACCGCCTCATATGCGACGTACCCACCAGGGTGAACTCCACCTTGCACATGCTGGACAGACTGTTCGAGCAGCAGCAGGCCATAGTGGAGTTTCAGCTGCAGCACGCACGGGTCAGTCGCACTGCGGATCAGACACACTTCACCACCAATGACTGGGCCTCCATGCGAGACCTGTGTGCCCTGTTGCGCTGTTTCGAGTACTCCACCAACATGGCCAGTGGCGATGACGCTGTTATCAGCGTTACAATACCACTTCTATGTCTCCTTGAGAAAAGACTTAGGGCGATGATGGAAGAGGAGGTGGCCCAGGAGGAAGAGGAGGAAGAGGGGTCATTTTTAGCACTTTCAGGCCAGTCTCTTCAAAGTGACTCAGAGGGAGGTTTTTTGCAACAGCAGAGGCCAGGTACAAATGTGGCCAGACAGGGCCCACTACTGGAGGACGAGGAGGACGAGGATGAGGAGGAGGTGGATGAGGATGAAGCATGTTCACAGCGGGGTGGCACCCAAAGCAGCTCGGGCCCATCACTGGTGCGTGGCTGGGGGGAAACACAGGACGATGACGATACGCCTCCCACAGAGGACAGCTTGTCCTTACCTCTGGGCAGCCTGGCACACATGAGCGACTACATTCTGCAGTGCCTGCGCAACGACAGCAGAGTTGCCCACATTTTAACGTGTGCAGACTACTGGGTTGCCACCCTGCTGGATCCCCGGTACAAAGACAATGTGCCCACCTTACTTCCTACACTGGAGCGTGATAGGAAGATGCGCGAGTACAAGCGCACGTTGGTAGACGCGCTACTGAGAGCATTCCCAAATGTCACAAGGGAACCAGTGGAAGCCCAAGGCGAAGGCAGAGGATGAGCAAGAGGTCGCCAACGCAGCTGTGTCACGGCCAGCTCCTCTGAGGGCAGGGTTAGCATGGCAGAGATGTGGAAAAGTTTTGTCACCACGCCACAGCTAACTGCACCACCACCTGATACGGAACGTGTTAGCAGGAGGCAACATTTCACTAACATGGTGGAACAGTACCTGTGCACACCCCTCCACGTACTGACTGATGGTTCGGCCCCATTCAACTTCTGGGTCTCCAAATTGTCCACGTGGCCAGAGCTAGCCTTTTATGCTTTGGAGGTGCTGGCCTGCCCGGCGGCCAGCGTTTTGTCTGAACGTGTATTCAGCACGGCAGGGGGCGTCATTACAGACAAACGCAGCCGCCTGTCTACAGCCAATGTGGACAAGCTGACGTTCATAAAAATGAACCAGGCATGGATCCCACAGGACCTGTCCATCCCTTGTGCAGATTAGATATTAACTACCTCCCCTTAACAATATATTATTCTACTCCAGGGCACTTCCTCATTCAATCCTATTTTTAATTTCATTTTACCATTATATTGCGGGGCAACCCAAAGTTGAATGAACCTCTCCTCTGTCTGGGTGCCGGGGCCTAAATGTGTGACAGTGGCCTGTTCCAGTGGTGGGTGACGTGAAGCCTGATTCTCTGCTATGACATGAAGACAGATTCTGCGCTGACATAAGGCCAGATTCTCTGTTACGGGACCTCTCTCCTCTGCCTGGGTGCCTGGGCCTAAATGTGTGACAGTGGCCTGTTCCAGTGGTGGGTGACGTGAAGCCTGATTCTCTGCTATGACATGAAGACAGATTCTGCGCTGACATAAGGCCAGATTCTCTGTTACGGGACCGCTCTCCTCTGTCTGTGTGCCTGGGCCTAAATATGTGACAGTGGCCTGTTCCAGTGGTGGGTGACGTGAAGCCTGATTCTCTGCTATGACATGAAGACAGATTCTGCGCTGACATAAGGCCAGATTCTCTGTTACGGGACCTCTCTCGTCTGCCTGGGTGCCTGGGCCTAAATGTGTGACAGTGGCCTGTTCCAGTGCTGGGTGACGTGAAGCCTGATTCTCTGCTATGACATGAAGACAGATTCTGCGCTGACATAAGGCCAGATTCTCTGTTACGGGACCTCTCTCCTCTGCCTGGGTGCCTGGGCCTAAATGTGTGACAGTGGCCTGTTCCAGTGGTGGGTGACGTGAAGCCTGATTCTCTGCTATGACATGAAGACAGATTCTGTGCTGACATCAGGCCAGATTCTCTGTTACGGGACCTCTCTCCTCTGCCTGGGTGCCGGGGCCTAAATGTGTGACAGTGGCCTGTTCCAGTGCTGGGTGACGTGAAGCCTGATTCTCTGCTATGACATGAAGACTGATTCTGCGCTGACATGAAGCCAGATTCTCTGCTATGGCATGAGGAGACTGATTCTCTGCTGACATGAAGCCAGATTCTTTGCTATGGCATGAAGAGACTGATTCTCTGCTGACGTAAAGCCAGATTCTCTGCTATGGGACCTCTGTCCAATTGATATTGGTTCATTTTTATTTTTTTTATTTTTATTTTAATTCATTTCCCTATCCACATTTGTTTGCAGGGGATTTACCTACATGTTGCTGCCTTTTGCAGCCCTCTAGCTCTTTCCTGGGCTGTTTTACAGCCTTTTTAGTGCCCAAAAGTTCGGGTCCCCATTGACTTCAATGGGGTTCAGGACCAAGTTCGGATCGGGTTCGGATCCCGAACCCGAACATTTCCGGGAAGTTCGGCCGAACTTCTCGTACCCGAACATCCAGGTGTTCGCTCAACTCTAGAGAAAAGTCCCCGTGTGACTGCTGAGGAACTGAAAAAAGATTTGTCAGATGTGGGTACTGAAGTGTCAGCTCAGACAATAAGGTGCACACTGCGTAATGAAGGCCTCCATGCCAGAACTCCCAGGCGCCCCCCCTTGCTGTCTCCAAAGAATAAGAAGAGTCGACTGCAGTATGCCAAAAGTCATGTGGACAAACCACAAAAGTGTTCTGTGGACTGATGAAACAAAATTAGAACTGTTTGGGCCCATGGATCAACGCTATGTTTGGAGGAGGAAGAACAAGGCCTATGAAGAAAAGAACACCTTGCCTACTGTGAAGCATGGCGGGGGGTCAATCATGCTTTGGGGCTGTTTGGCTTCTACAGGTACAGGGAAGCTTCAGCGTGTGCAAGGTACCATGAATTCTCTTCAGTACCAGGAGATAGTGGATGAAAATGTGATGCAGTCCGTCACAAACCTGAGGCTTGGGAGACGTTGGACCTTTCAACAGGACAATGATCCCAAGCATACCTCCAAGTCCACTAGAGCATGGTTGCAGATTAAAGGCTGGAACATTTTGAAGTGGCCATCGCAGTCACCAGACTTAAATCTGATTGGGAAAGAGCAGCACCTTTTTTGGGTCCATCCCTTCTTTCCAGTATGGGGGACCACACCTAGAAAGTGTTGGCCAGGGACGATCCGGGCGCCTACAGTTCCCGAGGTACTCCGGCCTGCTCTTTCCTGGTCAGAAAAGATCAGGTCCTTGAGGACTGCCTCATAGAACTGAAGGAATGTCCCTGTGTTGCCAGCGCTCCGGGAAAGCACAAAAGAGTTGTACATGGCAACCTGCACCAAGCAGACCGCAACTTTTTTGTACCATGCCCGGGTTTTGCGCATAGCGTTATATGGCTTGAGGACTTGATAGATCAGATAGATAAACTCCTCCCATATACCGATTGCAGTCGACGATGCAATCGGGCTTGAGGACCGTTGCCGCGGTACCTCGCACAGGGACAGGGGTGATGCCGTTGCCGTGAATTGTGGACAGTACAAGGACATCCCTCTTGTCCTTATATCTGACCAGCAACAGGCTTCCAGTGATAAGGGCACGGGTCGCACCCTTGGGAATAGGTACCTGGAGGGGGTGGGTAGGGAGGCTGCGCTGATTTTTCCGCATGGTCCCACGAGCGGACGTGGATCTGGCGGCGAGGGACTGGAACAAGGGGATACTAGTATAAAAGTTATCCACGTATAGGTGGTAACCCTTATCTAGCAGTGGGTGAATAAGGTCCCACACAAGTTTCCCGCTAACACCCAGAGTGGGGGGACATTCTGGGGGTTGAATACGGGAATCTGGCCCCTCGTACACACGAAATTTGTAAGTGTACCCTGAGGTACTCTCGCAAAGTTTGTACAGCTTCACGCCATACCTCGCCTGCTTAGTGGGAACATACTGGCGGAAAATGAGTCTCCCCTTGAAAGCAATGAGAGACTCATCAACCGCGACCTCCCTTCCATGTACATAGGCCTGCACAAATTTGGCCCCAAAGTGATCGATGACTGGCCTTTTGTACAGGCGGTCATAGGCAGGATCACCTCGGGGGGGGACATGCTGCATTATCTGCATAATGCAGGCATTTCCGGATGGCCTCAAACCGGGTACGTGTCATGGCCGTACTGTAAAGTGGGGTCTGGTAGAGGACGTCCCCACTCCAGTAATGCCTGACACTAGGTTTCTTGACTAGGCCCATATGCAGCACGAGGCCCCAAAATGTGCTCATCTTGGCTGCACAGACCGGAGTCCAGCCACCGGGCCTAGCCAAAAAGGAGCCCGGGTGTTGAGCAATGAACTGTTGGGCGTACAGGTTCGTCTGCTCCAACATCAAATTCACAAAGTGGTCACTGAAAAAAAGACAAAATTAGTCGTATTCAGTGAAGCACACTGTGGAAATCTGGATTCCTGGTTGGCCTACAAAATCAGGAATCACGGGCTCAAAACGCTCTGGGGTACACCAGATAATTTCACCGGTAGGGGGCGTCGGTGGACTTAACTGGCGGGCCGGAAAACTAGTACGAGCCCCAGAGCTTCTCGTATTAGTGTGGGCCACAGGGTCCCTAGCATGGCGGTCCCCTTGATCCGCCTGCCGGTGTCTCCGCCGCCTTGGGGGCTCATCATCATCGCTAGATGATGAGGAGGACGCGGATAACAAAAGGAAAGTGGGGTCACCCACGTCCTCACTGGGGCTCTCGGAGGCAAGCTTTGCGTATGCCTCCTCAGCCGAGAACATCCGGCGAGCCATAGGGGAGTGTGTGTGTGCGTGATAAACTTTATTTGGTGTGCGTGTGTGTGGGGGGACAGGTGTTCGCGAACTTATCCTAAACCTAACAGACAAAAAAAATGAAAAAAAGGCCCAAAAATTTGAAATTTTAATATATATTGAAACTCGCTGATCAACCGTCCGAAGTTTATCAGCGGTGGGGTGTGCGATGCGCTAACAGTAGCCGGACGCTAAGAGTCCCAGCCACAGTCAGTGTACGCAGAAAAAAATAAAATAATATGCTTGTGCCCCAAAAATAGTTGTGGGGGGGGCGGGAGGGGGCAAGCTGCTGCACACCTGGAGGGTCTAGGGTCAGGGTTAAAAACATGGGGTGGAAAGTGGGCGGGGTTTCAGCAAATAAAGCGTGCAATATCTCGGAAACCAAAGCGGCGCAAACGTTAATTTTTGCGGCACAAACCAGCACAAACGCAGCACAAACGAATGGTGTATTTATTGATGAAATTTAAAAACATGGGGTGGAAAGTGAGCGGGGCTTCTTAAAAATCTAACGCGCAATATCTCAGGAACCGAACCGGCACAAACGTTCATTTTTGCGGCACAAACCAGCACAAACACAGCACAAACGAATGGTGTATTTCTTTTTGAAATTTAAGAACATGGGGTGCCAACTTCACACAGGTGAATGTTACAGAATAACAGGATGTTACACGATAACAAGATGTTACAGAAGAACGGATGTTACAGAAGAACAGGATGTTACAGAAGAACAGGATGTTACAGGATAGCAGAATGTTACAGAATAACAGGATGTTACACGATAACAAGATGTTACAGAAGAACAGGATAATAGGATGTTACAGGATAACAGGATGTTACAGAAGAACAGGATGTTACAGGATAACAGGATCTTACAGGAGAACAGGACGTTACAGAAAACCATGACGTTACAGAAGAACAGGATGTTACAGGATAACAGGATGTTACAGAAGAACAGGATGTTACACGATAACAAGATGTTACAGAAGAACAGAATAACAGGATGTTACAGAAGAACAGGACGTTACAGAAGAACAGGACTTTACAGAATAAAAGGACGTTACAGAAGAACAGGATGTTACAGAAGAACAGGATGTTACAGAAGAACACAATGTTACAGAAGAACAGGATGTTACAGAAGAGCAGGATGTTACAGAATAACAGGATGTTACAGAAGAACAGGACGTTACAGAAGAACAGGACGTTACAGAAGAACAGGATTTTAAGAGCAGGATTTTACAGAAGAACAGGACGTTACAGAAGAACAGGACATTACAGAAGAACAGGATGTTATAGGATAACAGGACTTTACAGAAGAACAGGACGTTACAGAAGAACAGGACGTTACAGAGAACAGGGCATTACAGAAGAGCAGGATGTTACAGAAGAGCAGGGCGTTACAGAAGAGCAGGACGTTACAGAGAACAGGGCATTACAGAAGAACAGGGTGTTACAGAAGAACAGGGTGTTACAGAAGAACAGGGCGTTACAGAAGAACAGGGCGTTACAGAAGAACAGGATGTAACAGAAGAACAGGACATTACAGAAGAACAGATTGTTTCAGGATAACAGGATGTTACAGAAGAACAGGATGTTACAGGCTTTTTCAAGATACATAATACAAATTATTGCATTCTGTATAATGTGGGCATCGTAGGGAGTCCAGACATCCCACCCCTGACAGCCAACATTCCCACATAACAAGTATCTCAACTTCTTGGACCGACCCCTAGACCGGTCATATGTGGTATCAAAACAATCAGCCTGATAATATATGCATCATTAAAACATGTCGGGGCCCGAATATCCATTAGTGTGGACGGGAAGCCATGTTTTATTAATATTTTATGTCTGCCAGCTGAGTAAGAGAGGTGGAGCGTGCACAGGTAGTGAGGACCTTCCCAAAAGGCTTGGACGAGAATAGGAGGGAGACTCCTCTCAGCTCCACCCTCTGCCCAATGGGAATAAAAATGAACGATTAAGAACATTTCATTGACACAATTTGGAGATCCGATCAACATTGGGTTGTGTTTCATGCTTTCCTGTCCCCGGAAAACAGAACAGACTCTGATCACGCAATTCTTTGAGTAGTAAGAACCTTTCTGTTTTTATTCTTCCATTTTTATAACTGTTGTGTGCACGTTTATGTATGTCTCTTATTTCTTGTAATTTTTATAACTGTAGCTTTATTACATTAAAGCTACATCTTTTATTTGCTTTGCCTTGTTACCTAAATTTTGAAATGTATGAGTGCGGTTTGTGTTACCGCATATCTGCTGAAAATGTGGCCTGCGCTACTGAGTGCTGCTTGCGAGTGGGGGCGCTGTGGGGTTTTCTATGAGCTCCTATTTCATTGGTGTATTAATTTAAATGTCATAGATGGTGGCAGCGTGCATGACAGGTTGTTTCGGGGTGCGATCTAGGTTTAATCTGAAGGGAGGAAGAGATTGAGTGCGTGAAATAGATCGACCCTTAGCAGTCGCACCCAGGTCACGTGACAGGGCGGTTCCTGTAAGTGACACTAGTGTTCAGCGAATTGAAGTGAAACAAATTAAATTTGATCTGAATTTCAGTAAAAATTTGATTCACCATGAATCCGAATTTCCTCACACTTCGTGGTGTTTTTTCCTAAAATGATGGCTACACGTGTTACAAAGTAAAAGTAAGAAGCCCCTGAAAGCATGATGACTAGAGTTGAGCAGACACCAGGATGTTCGGGTTTGACCGGTTCGGACGAATTTAAGAAAAAAGTTTGAGTTCGGGACCCGAACTTGACCCCGAACCCAAACCCCATTGAAGTCAATGGGGACCCGAACTTTTGAGCACTAAAATGGCAGTAAAAATGTAATGAAAAGGGCTAGAGGTCTGCAAATGCCAGCAAAATGTAGATAAGAGCATGGCAAGTGCTCTGCAAACAAATGTGGATAGGGAAATGACTTTAAATAACATAAAATACGTAAAAATAAAAAATAATAATCTTGATCTAGGAGGACGAGGTCCATATGGAGTAGGAGGTCGAGGAGGCGGTGGATGTGGCGGTGTAGGTGGAAGCGGCGGTGGAGGAGGAGGAGGTAGCCTACAGTTTTTTGGTTTTAAATGTATTTTTATTTTTTTAAATTAGGGTACAGCCCAAAACATTGGGAAATATAACCTGTGATAACCCACTCCAGTCGTGCTAATCACACGTTCAGACAATACACCGGCTGCAGGGCAGGCCATCACCTCCATGGCGTAAAGGGCAAGCTCAGGCCATGTGCTCAATTTGGAGACCCAGAAGTTGAAGGGGGCAGACCCATCATTCAGTACGTGTAGGCATGTGCATACATACTGCTCCACCATGTCGCACGTCCCCGTGATGTCTACGATCCAATTGGATATCATCTCTATCAACTTTCAATGTTCTTTTATGCGCCTACCATGGTGATCACGGGTAGCGGGGAATCAGGGTTCCAGGCCGGAGAGGGAGCCTGAGAAAAAGATACCACATCCAAGGGAGGTCAATGGATGAAATTAAATGTAATCAAGCGGAAATGTGGGACAAAGTATTGAAGCATAAGCTTCCAAGTTAAGGAGGGGGTGCGCGGCAATTACCCACTCCCGACTCGGGGAGGTAGTGACGATAAATAACAATACAGGACTCTTAAGATGCCCTGTTATTGGAATGATTAATAAAAAATTCTAGGGAATGTCACTGGGGTATTTTGGATTTGGAAACATTATACAGGAGAGGCCCTGCTGCCGCTTTGTTGACTCTAGATAACTTCTGCCTGATCGCACGTCCCTGTGATGTCCACCATCCATTTGGATATCTTCTCTATCAACTTTCGATGTTCTTTTCTGCACCTACCATGTTGATCACGGTTATCGGCGAATCAGGGTTCCAAGCCGGAGAGGGAGCGTGAGAAAGAGAGACCACATCCAAGGGAGATAAATTGATAAAACATTTTTTTTAACGAGCGGAAATATGGGAAAAATTATTAAAGCGCAAATGCGGGACAAATTATTAAAGCACAAATGTGGGACAAATTATTAAAGCGCAAATGTGGGACAAATTATTAAAGCGCAAATGTGGGACAAATTATTAAAGCGCAAATGTGGGACAAATAATTGAAGCGCAAATGTGGGACAACTTGTTAAAGTTTAATCATTGACTGAAAGGAGGTGGCGCGCATCAATTAAAGAAGAATTTCAGAAATTTTATTCCCTGTCACCTATGCAGAGCAGGGGTTTATTCACATCTAAAATTGTATAATGTCAACCCAAGAATGTAACAGAAAAATTAGTGAAATTTATTAACCTGTCTACTTGGTAGAGCAGGAGTCTATGACAGAAAACAATTGTTTATTGTCACCCGAAAATGTAAAAGAAAAAATTGTGCATTTTTTTAACCTGTCTACTAGGTATAGCAGTGGTACATCAGACCCAAAAATTAGTGAATTTCACCTGAAAATGTAACAGACAAATTTGTGAATTTTTTTAACATGTCTACAATGTATAGCAGTGGTACATCAAACCCAAAAATTGGTGAATTTCACCCAAAAATGTAACAGACAAAGTAGTGAAATGACATAAAATAAAATAAAATACGTACAAATAAAAAAAAATATAAATGGATTTATGAGGTGGAGTTCCATATAGAGTAGGAGTTTGAGGAGGCGGTGGACGTAGCAGTGTAGGTGGAAGCAGCGTTGGAGGAGGACGAGTTAGCCAACACTGGTTTTTGGTTTTAATATTTTTTTAACAATTAGGGTACACTCCAAAAAAGTGTGAAATATCCAAAATACAACAATGAGCAATTGCGCTGCAGTATAACAATGGCTGCTTAGTGCCGGTATACATGTCTATTCTGCACAAGGTACAGACAAGTCCTGTGGGATCCATGCCTGGTTCATTTTAATGAACGTGAGCTTGTCCACATTGGCTGTGGACAGGCGGCTGCGCTTCTCTGTGATAACGCCCCCTAAACACAAGTTCAGATAATACACTGGCTGCAGGGCAGGCCAGCACCTCCAAGGCGTAAAGGGCAAGCTCAGGCCATGTGCCCAATTTGGAGACCCAGAAGTTGAAGGGGGCAGACCCGTCATTCAGTACGTGTAGGCGTGTGCACACATGTTGGTGAAATGCTGCCTCCTGCTAAGACGTTCCATATCAGCTGGTGGTGATGGTTGTTGTGGCGTGCTGACAAAGCTTTTCCACATTTCGGCCATTCCAACCCTGCCTTCTGAGGTGCTGGCGGTGCTCCAGCTACGTTGGTGACCTCTTCCTCTGCCTTCGCCTTTTGTTTCTACTGTGCCCCCGCTGTCAGGTGGAAATGCCACCAGCAGCGCGTCTACCAGCGTGCGCTTGTACTCGCGCATCTTACGATCATGTTCCAGTGAGGGAATTAAGGACGGTACGTTGTCCTTGTAACGAGGATCCAGCAGCGTGGCCACCCAGTAATCAGCACAAGTTAGAATGTGGGCAACTCGGCGGTCGTTGTGGAGACACTGCAGCATGTAATCGCTCATGTGTGCCAGGCTGCCCATGAGCGAAAGGCTGTCCTCTGTGAGAGGTGTATTGTCTGTGTCCTCTGTATCCCCCCAGCCACGCACCAGTGATCGCCATGAGCTGGTCTGGGTGCCACCCTGCTGTGAACATGGTTCCTCCTCCTCCATCTCCTCCTTCTTATCCTCCACCTCGTCATCCTCCAGAACTGTGCCCTGGCTGGACAATTGTGTACCTGGCGTTTGTGGATGCAGGAACCCTCCCTCTGAGCCACTTGTTAATGACTGGCCAGAAACCCTATGAAATGATCCCTCTTCCTCCTCCTCCTCCTCCTCCTGTGCCACATCCTCTTCCATCATCGCCAGCAGCCTTTTTTCAAGGAGGCATAGAAGTGGTATTGTAACGCTGAGAACGGCGTTATCGGCACTGGCCATGTTGGTGGAGTACTCGAAACAGCGCAACAAGGAACACAGGTCTCGCATGGAGGCCCAGTCATTGGTGGTGAAGTGGTGCTGTTCCGCAGAGCGACTCACCCGTGCGTGCTGCAGCTGAAACTCCACTATGGCCTGCTGCTGCTCGCACAGTCTCTCCAGCATGTGCAAGGTGGAGTTCCACCTTGTGGCAAGTCGCATGTGAGGCGGTGAGCGGGAAGGCCGAAGTTACGCTGCAGCGCTGACAGGCGAGCAGCAGCAGGGTGAGAACGCCGAAAGCACGCACAGACGGCCCGCATTTTCTTCAGCAGCTCTGACATGTCGGGGTAAGTTTTAAGGAATCTCTGCACCACCAAATTCAGCACATGCGCCAGGCAAGGGATGGGCGTCAAACCGGCTAGTCCCAGAGCTGCTACGAGATTTCGCACATTATCGCACACCACCAGGCCGGGCTTGAGGCTGGCTGGCACCAACCACTCATCGGTCTGTTGTTTAAGACCCGTCCGCAGCTCCTGCGCGATGTGGGGTTTGTTCCCCAAACAGATAAGTTTTAAAACTGCCTGATGTCGTTTACCCCTGGCTGTGCTGAAGTTGGTGGTGAAGGTGTTACGCTGACCGGATGAGGAGCTGGTAGAGGAGGAGGAAGCAGAGTAGGAGGAGGAAGCAACAGGAGGCAAACTGAAGCGCCCTGCAATCCTCGGTGGTGGAAGGACATGCGCCAAACTGCTATCCGCCTCAGGCCCAGCCGCCACTGCATTTACCCAGTGTGCTGTTATGGAGATATAACGGCCCTGACCGTGCTGGAAAGCGCCTGACTGTATAGGGAGGGTGCTTAGGGACTGATGGTCCTCCCCCTTCCCCTCTTTTCCCCTTAGGGGCATTTAGGAATCTGGCCCCATCTCAGTAATGGTTAAGTAGGTTGCAGATTAGGGTCATTGAGGGTTAATCCCTGGGGTTCCTCCTTAGACAGGATGGGGGCGGTGCAGGAAATCCTGAAGGTCACATATACCTCCTCTCTGTCCTGGTCACTTCCTCTTGCAAGTGGAAGCAGGTTGGCCCTCCCTCCCTTTGCGGTTATTCTTGGGAGGCGGGTCGAAGTGCACGGTTCTGTTCAGTTATGGATACTTGGTTATTCTGTTTTGTTTTTCTATTTTTAAGAGACCCTGCTGGGAGTCCAGCGGTTTTGGATATTGCTCCGATGATTACAGCTTTGGAGAGCTGCGAATTTTGGTCGAGTTTATGAAGTCACAGCTGGCGGCATTTGAGTACAGCGGAGATATGGTGGTAGCAGATGGCGTAACTGCCCGCTGGGAGTCCAGCGGTTGGCAGACAGCTCTGATGATTACGGTTTAACTTGCCCGCTGGGAGTCCAGCCTTTGGCATACCGTTCCGATATTATGGTTTATTAAGGTTTGCCGCTTTAATAAAGAAGCTGTGGCCGATCACCATCCAGCAATAAAGTGATACAGTTGTCGGTGTCTTTTGTTATGGGTCAAGGTTGGGTAAAGGGGCCAAGGGTGAGTTAAAGGTGGTATCCCCTCCCCCTGTTACCCTGGATACCAGCAGTCTTACTGGTCCACGTATCCGTAGTGAGGTGCAGCTTGCCACAGATGGCATTGCGCAGTGCACACCTGATTTTGTCCCCTACTTGGTTGTGCAGGGAAGGGATGGCTCACCTGGAAAAGTAGTGGCGGCTGGGCACGACGTACTGTGGGACAGCCACCGCCATAAGGCCTTTAAAACTCTTTGTCTCCACCAGACGGAATGACAGCATTTCAAAGGCCAGTAATTTAGAAATGCTGGCATTCAGGGCCAGGGATCGCGGGTGGGTAGGGGGTACTTCCTCTTCCTCTCCAGCGTTTGGGATATGGAGAGCTGAACGCTTCCGTGGGACATTGTGGAGATGCTTGGTGACCCAGGTGGTGGTGTTGCTGGCAGATCCTCTGTTTGCGGGGTGCCAGGTGGCACTGTCACTCCAGAGGTGGATGAAGAGGAAGAGACTGCAGCAGAAGAGGAAGCAGGAGGAGCCAGAGACCTTTCTTGGTTTTTGAGGTGTCTACTCCACTGCAGCTCCTGCTTTGCACTTAGATGCCTGGTCATGCAGGTTGTGCTCAGGTTGAGAACGTTTATGCCTCGCTTCAGGCTCTGATTGCACAGCGTACAAACCACTCGTGTCTTGTCGTCAGCACATTGTCTGAAGAACTGCCACGCCAGGGAACTCCTTGGAGCTGGCTTTGGTGTGCTCGGTCCCTTGCTGCGGTGGGCAGTACGAGGCGTACTGTCTAGAGGACGGCCGCTCCGCTTTTGCACCCTGCTCCCTCTTCTGCTGTGCTGGTGGCTCTGTGCGACCACCGCCTCTTCTTCCGAACTACATAGGTCACTCGCATGACCTTGATTCCATGTGGGGTCGAGGACCTCATCGTCCTCCACATCATCTTCCACCCAGTCTTCACCCCTGCCCTCCTTGTCGATCGGAATATATAAAAACAGGTCTCGTCTGCACTGGATACGTGCGGCGAGCCAATGGACTTAAGGCGCAAATCACAACCCGAGCTTGGATACAAGATTTTTTATTTTGAATAGATGACGCGTTTCGGGGTACTCAGGACCCCTTTATCAAGTCTGAAAAAACATATGGTTGTTACAGTTGTCTGTAGCAGTGTAAATGAATCAAAGGTGTAAATAATATAAAAGTACAAATAAACAAAAGTTCATAGTAGTAGTTGGACAGTAGCTAAAACAGTGTGTATACAAACGTGCGTACATGCACACATACACGCATTTATATCTGTATATATAAAAAAATTGTTTGGGTGCATAAATGGATCAATAGATGAAGACAAAATCATAAACATAAATGCAAGCATAAACGTAATGTATATCCATTTGCTTGCTGGTATAACTTGTGGTCAGCATTGACTATAGTGATAGATGATATAGGTAAACTGATGATGGGGCGTCTGGATAATATTTGTGGCCAGTGTTCTGGTCTTGTTGTGGCTGCTGGCATTGCAGGAGGATCGGTGCTTACCTGATGATTGATGCTGGAGAGTGTCCTGCTGTAGCGGCGCTGCTGTGCTTGCTGCACGTGTAGTGTGCAGTGTGAAGGAGCGCGCGCTTTCCAGTGTTTTGAGGCGGGGCTGGTGGGCGGGGGTGTGGCAGAGGTGTGTCTGTGAAGGGGCGGTCCTAGATGCGGAGGCTGGGGAGCCCGGCTGATGTGATATGTGCTTCGCTATTGCTGCGGCTAGTGTGGCAGGGGTTGTAGGTGCTGCGATAGGAAGAGTGTAATCCTGGCTAGATGTACTGATGTTGGGGCTGTGTGATAGTGGTAACCGGAGTTTGGGCGGATGCCTGGGGCTGGTGGGATGTTGTGGCTATGGGAGGGGTGTGCAGTATGAACTGATTTGATGGGTATTATAAGGGAGGAAGTCACGGAAGGTAGGGGTGAGAGAGGATGGGGATCGTGGTATGTCAGTATGGATAAGGAGTGCTGTTTGTATAGAGCTGGTACCAAGTAGCACATCTGATGAGGGGAGGAAGGAAAAAATTATATATATATAAAAAATATATATATAATAAAGGAGATGATGAAATAAAATAAAATAAAAAATAATAAGTGGATGAAAAATAATAATGAATAAGTAATAAATAAAAAATATATGAATAAATAAATAAAAATAATTATAAATAAAAATAAAAATAAAATTACAATAAAAATAATAATAAAATAAAAATAAAAATAAAATTAAAATTGAAAGTAAAAATAATACTAACTGAAATAAAAATAAAATATATATGAATATATATGTCGAAAGAATATTGAAGGAGGGATGGTGGTGAAGGGTGATTGGTTGATTGTTTCAGGTGGGTAGAGCTGTAAGGGTCGTATGTGCATGGGATGGTGATATTAGAAGCACTGCTTTCATTGAGTCCGTTGGGTTCAAGCGTGTTGAGCTTGAAGATCCAGAACATCTCGCGTCTTTGAAGGGTTCTGTATCTGTCCGGGCGATTGGCCTCAATATGTTCCAATGGAGTGATGGACAGTTTTGAGGGATCCTGGTTATGGGTAGCTAGGTAGTGTCTAGAGACGCTGTGTTTTAGATATCCTTTGGTGATGTTTGACCGGTGTTTATTAGTGCGTTCTCTTAAGGTTTGGATGGTCCGGCCAACATACTGCATGCCGCATTCGCATTCTAGGAGGTATATCACATATGAAGTAGAACAATTTATGAAACTTTTGATATGGAATTCCTCGCCGGTGTGATTGCTCCTGAAGGTTCGGATTTTGTTTGAAATGTTGCTGCAGCATTTACATAGAGTGTGGCCGCACTTGAAGCTGCCCACGGGATCAGGGCACCAGCTGATTTTGCTGGTGAGGGCTGGTGCTTTAGACCAATGCTGACCACAAGTTATACCAGCAAACAACTATAATACGTGACAACAGGCCAGTAATAATGCCAATAGATGACTACATGTTCATATTACTACATGTTCATATTTTCATATGCTATTGTGTGGGTATATATATGTGTGTATATATATACATATATTATATATTTTCAACTGATTGCTCACAACCCTAGACATACAGTTCTTAACACACCTATCAACAAGCAAACAACAAAAAATCCCAATACAAAATGAAATACATGACCCAAAAAAAGTTCTTTTCATTTCACCAAAAATTATATTTATTTTTATTATCCCCACTACTCCGTTTATTGACCACACTAACGCTGACTAGCATTCCTTCTGAAAAGGACCTCCAGGAGAGTGCACCAGCGGCTCACGGTGCCGAGGATACAGGTACTGCAGGCATTCCGTCTCATTATAAAACACTCATGTACAGTATAATTTCCAGTTTTAAACAAGAGAATAGCAAAGTCTAACACTCCTATCCAGATGATAGCATTTTATTTTGAGTTGAGAATTTTCAAATAATTGTTCCTTTATGAGAGAAAAAAAGAAAAAATATTATTATTCTCCCCCTTGCAAGAGACTCCCTTTATCTACATTCCAAACCATGTACTTTTACCTATCTGTTCCTGCGTACAATTAGTTCTGTACACAACCAGGAAACCGTCCGATACAGCTATATACAGTGGAGGAAATAATTATTTGACCCCTCACTGATTTTGTAAGTTTGTCCAATGACAAAGAAATGAAAAGTCTCAGAACAGTATCATTTCAATGGTAGGTTTATTGTAACAGTGGCAGATAGCACATCAAAAGGAAAATCGAAAAAATAACTTTAAATAAAAGATAGCAACTGATTTGCATTTCATTGAGTGAAATAAGTATTTGAACCCTCTAACAAAAAAGACTTAATACTTGGTGGAAAAACCCTGGTTTGCAAGCACAGAGGTCAAACGTTTCTTGTAATTGATGACCAAGTTTGCGCACATTTTAGGAGGAATGTTGGTCCACTCCTCTTTGCAGATCATCTCTAAATCCCTAAGGTTTCGAGGCTGTCTCTGTGCAACTCTGAGCTTGAGCTCCCTCCATAGGTTTTCGATTGGATTAAGGTCCGGAGACTGACTAGGCCACTCCATGACCTTAATGTGCTTCTTCTTGAGCCACTCCTTTGTTGCCTTTGCTGTATGTTTTGGGTCATTGTCGTGCTGGAACACCCATCCACGACCCATTTTCAGTTTCCTGGCAGAGGGAAGGAGGTTGTCGCTCAGGATTTCACGATACATGGCTCCGTCCATTTTCCCGTTTATGCGAATAAGTTGTCCTGTGCCCTTAGCAGAAAAACACCCCCAAAGCAAAATGTTTCCACCCCCATGCTTGACGGTGGGGACGGTGTTTTGGGGGTCATAGGCAGCATTTTTCTTCCTCCAAACACAGCGAGTTGAGTTAATGCCAAAGAGCTCTATTTTGGTCTCATCAGACCACAGCACCTTCTCCCAGTCACTCTCTGAATCATTCAGGTGTTCATTGGCAAACTTCAGACGGGCCTGCACATGTGCCTTCCTGAGCAGGGGGACCTTGCGAGCCCTGCAGGATTTTAATCCATTGCGGTGTAATGTGTTTCCAATGGTTTTCTTGGTGACTGTGGTCCCTGCTAATTTGAGGTCATTAACTAACTCCTCCCGTGTAGTTCTAGGATGCTTTTTCACCTTTCTCAGAACCATTGACACCCCACGAGGTGAGATCTTGCGTGGAGCCCCAGAGCGAGGTCGATTGATGGTCATTTTGTGCTCCTTCCATTTTCGAACAATCGCACTAACAGTTGTCACCTTCTCTCCCAGCTTCTTGCTAATGGTTTTGTAGCCCATTCCAGCCTTGTGCAGGTCTACAATTTGTCTCTGACATCCTTGGACAGCTCTTTGGTCTTTCCCATGTTGGAGAGTTTGGAGTCTGCTTGATTGATTGATTCTGTGGACAGGTGTCTTTTATACAGGTGACTAGTTAAGACAGGTGTCCTTAATGAGGGTGACTAATTGAGTAGAAGTGTCTAACCACTCTGTGGGAGCCAGAACTCTTAATGGTTGGTAGGGGTTCAAATACTTATTTCACTCAATGAAATGCAAATCAGTTGCTATCTTTTATTTAAAGTTATTTTTTTCGATTTTCCTTTTGATGTGCTATCTGCCACTGTTACAATAAACCTACCATTGAAATGATACTGTTCTGAGACTTTTCATTTCTTTGTCATTGGACAAACTTACAAAATCAGTGAGGGGTCAAATAATTATTTCCTCCACTGTATACCCCAACAGGGTTTGTGTCCGTTTTTTATCTTTTTAGATCTAAAATCCATTTTATCTATACCCTCCAGCCATTTTTTATCTATCTTTTACCTTTATCCTCTATTTTATTATTTGTGCAAACAATCATCCAGTCAAAACACTGAACTAATCTACTATTTATGGATATATATTACGTTTATGCTTGCATTTATGTTTATGCTCTTGTCTTCATCTATTGATCCATTTACGCGCCCAAACAATTTTTTTTATATATACAGATATAAATGCGTGTATGTGTGCATGTACGCACGTTTGTATACACACTGTTTTAGCTACTGTCCAACTACTACTATGAACTTTTGTTTATTTGTACTTTTATATTATTTACACCTTTGACTCATTTACACTGCTACAGACTACTGTAACAACCATATGTTTTTTCAGACTTGATAAAGGGGTCCTGAGTACCCCGAAACGCGTCATCTATTCAAAATAAAAAATCTCGTATCCAAGCTCGGGTTGTGATTTGCGCCTTAAGTCCATTGGCTCGCCGCACGTATCCAGTGCAGACGAGACCTGTTTTTATATATTCCAATACCCACCCAAGTGGCGGTTTGGCCCCCGCCCAGGGTTGTTTCGGACACCATTCGGCAGCACCAACCCAGACAACCTCAACACTTCAAACCTCCCTCCACCAAGGTTGCACCACAATCAGTGCAAACCAAACCAGGTGAGTAATTTCACTCATCTTGGTTAGGGGGAAGGGACATCTATCTGTTTACCCTCACCTATGAGCGTCTTCTCTCCTCTCTTGGCCATCTGATCACTCCTTGTCGATCTGCACACTTTCGAAAGTCCCAGCAGTTGGCACCTGTGTTTCGTCATCATCCGAGACGTGCTGCGATGGTCCTCCCATGTACTCATCTTGAAACATAAGTGGTTGGGCATCGGTGCACTCAATCTCTTCCACTTCTGGGGCAGGGCTAGGTGGATGGCCCTGGGAAACCCTGCTAACAGAGTCATCAAAAAGCAGAAGAGACTGCTGCATGACTTGGGGCTCAGACTGCTTGGCTGATTTGCAAGGGGGTGAGGTGAAAGACTGATGGACATGGGCTGCAGGTGCCAACTGTGGTCTTTCAGCAGGAGACTGGGTGGGAGACAATGTGAAGGAACTGGAGGCACTGTCAGCCACCCAATCTACTATCGCCTGTACTTGTTCTGGCCTCACCATTCGTAGAGCCGCATTAGGCCCGACCAAATACAGCTGCAGGTTCTGTCGCCTACTCGCACCTGAGGAAGGGGTTTCACTTGTGCGTGTAGCTGGCACAGATCGACCACATCCTCTCCCTGCAACATGAGCTCCACCAGCAGCACCACGACCGGGGCCACGTCCCTTATTTGACGCTCTCCTCATATCTCTCAAATTTAGGATCTTGCCCTAAATGGTTGTTTAATTAATAGCAGAATAGAATGACAGTATGTAAAGGGTGTATCTCACACGCCCTGATCCACACTAGGCCGCAATTAAAGATTTGTGCCCAAAACGTGTGTTTGTTTAATAACAGAATATAACCACACTATGTAAAGGGTGTATCTTGCAATGACATATGCAGCAAAGGCTGCAAAATCAACTTTTTTGCCCAAAATAGGTGTTTGTTTAATAACTGAATATGACAGCTGTATATAACCCTTGAATTTCACACGTGCTGATGCTGCAAGGCCAGAAAAATTGTGTATTTTGCCCAAAAATTAGAGCAACAGAACGGGGCGCAGCATAGCGTAGTGTAACTTGACTTGGGGGGAAGTTGAAGGCAGGAAGGGGTTAATGTGTTATCTGGTAGGATAGGGGTGGGACTAGGGATTCGCGGGCTGTATTTAATCCTGGGGGGAGGAGGCACCTCCCACCTGCGTACAGTATTATTCAGTCAAGTTTCCCACCCACCCTACCTGTCAGGATGTTTTGAGGGGGGTATGTTGACGGGCATGTTAATGGAGGGTCCTGGAAGGCAATGCAAGGCTTAATAGGTGCATGACAAGTTGGAGCGTGCATCGCATGAGGTTCGGTAAGCTGGTGGATGGAGCCCCTGTTTGGGCAAAATGGGCCCACAGGGGTAGATGGAACTATAATTTGGAGGATGTGGTGCCCTTGGGTCGGTGACCGCGGCCAAGGGTAAGGTGGTATGACAAGTGGAGGGGAAGAGTGAAGAATATGGCTTGCCTGGCTTGCCTGGTTGCCTTCTAGGATCCTATTATTCTATTACTAGGTTTGGAATGTTGTTACATTTTGAAATGTTTCTGTGTTCATTATTATTATTGGAAAAGTTGGTGAATATGTACTGTTTAATAAATTGGGCCGTGAAGGCCTCTTTCTCCAAGAATGTATCCTTGTGTCTTAATTTGGGTAGAAGGGCGGGGTAAGTAGGAAGGTACGGTGTATGACTGAAGGGATCTTCCATCCTAGTAAGTCAAGGGTGTTTTATTAATAGAAGAATATAACCCCTGTATATACAGGGTATATCTCACACACCCTGACCCACACTAGGCCGCAATTAAAGATTTGTGCCCAAAATGGCTGTTTTTCAAATAACTGAATAGAACCACACTATGTAATTTGTTTAATAACTGAATATGACAGCTGTATATAACCCTTGAATTTCACACGTGCTGAGGCTGCAAGAGCTGTAAAATAGTGGATTTTGTAAAAAAAAGGGTGTTTTTAAAAACCCAGAAAATTATAGCTGGATTTCTAGCTTAAATTGCACACTGACTAATCCAGATTTTGGATATTACCAAAAAAGTGTGTTTTTTTTACTAACAGAATATGAAAGCTGTATTTAACCCTTGAATTTCACACGTGCTGATGCTGCAAGGGCTGTAAAATTGGGTATTTTGGCAAAAAAGGGTGTTTGTAAAAACCTAGAAAATTATGGCTGTATTTCTAGCTTAAATTGCACACTGACTAATCCTGCAAATGCACCAGATGTTGTATATTGCCAAAAAAGGGTGATTTTTTACAGCCAGATTATTAGTGCAGTTTTCCAAAGATTGGATTACAATGTCACAAAAGCTCAGATGCAGTGCTGGTGCCATGAGCTTGCATAAAATGGCCGCTGCTGCCACCCAACGAACAGACAGATAAAAGTTATTTTTTTCTGTCACTGGGCTCAGGGCAGGGTAAAAAGATTGTGCCCTGCACCCACAGAACTAAATCTATGTAGATCGCTGAGTTAGATTCCAGTTCTGAACAAAGATTCTGTCCTATTCTCTCCCTGAAATCACCAGCAGCTTCCTCTCCCTACACTAAGCACAGCAGAGTGACGTGCAGCGCTACGTGACCCCAGCTTATATAGAGGCTGGGTCACATGCTGCTCTGGCCAATCACAGCCATGCCATTAGTAGGCATGGCTGTGATGGCTTCTAAGGGCACAGAGTTAAACGCTTTTTGATTGGCTGCTCTGCAGCCTTTCAAAAAGCGCCAAGAAATCGCCGAACACCGAACCCGAACCCAACCTTTTACTAAAATGTTCGGGTTCGGGTCCAGGGTAAAAAAATCATAAAGTTTGGTACGAACCCGAACTTTACAGTTCGGGTTCGCTCAACCCTAATGTTCGTTTTGCTCTCCCTGCCTTCCCAGAGCCATAACTTTCTTATTTGTCTGTCCACATAGCCAATTGAGGGCTTGTTTTTTGCGGGACAAGTTGTACTTTTCAACACCACCATTTAATATTGCATATGATGTAGTGGAAAGCAGGGAAAAAAAAGTAATAAAGTAGGGGGGGTGGGAACAGCATGAAAAGTGCACAGAGTGGCTCTATGACATAGTGGTGAGGTGGAAGCAGTATGAGAAGAACACAGAGTGGCCCAATGACAGTGTGGAGGTGGCGTTAGCATCAGGAGGCCACAGGAACCACATTTACCCAGTGGTCCATAAAGGACATATATTGTCCTTGACCGTAGTTATAGTTCCACACGTCGGCGCTGACTTGCACTTTGGCAGCCACCAACAGGCTCAAGGACTGGCCCACCTTCTGCTCTACATGTGTGTGCAGGGCTGGTACTTCCTTTTTGGCAAAGAAATGACGTTTTGGGACTCTAAACCTCGGCTCGGCACAAGCCATCAGTTCTCTGAAAGGTGCAGAGTTTACAACTTGGAAAGGGAGGGACTGCAGTGTGAGATTGTGGATAAACTCTGCCTGTAAATGTTTATGTTTAAATTGTATTGAAGCTGTCTTTTGGCATTCCGGGCACTAGCCTCTTTTTTGCAGCACAGCCAGCACACTCTGGGATCTACATATGGAAAGCAGGAAGTGCTGATCTGACATGGTGGAAGCAATGTTCTTTGAGAGACTGAATCTGATTCCATCCTGACTTGCGGATGTCCGGGAGTGAATGGACACGCAGAGGAAGGAGATTAGCTGTTGTCCCCTTACTGGATCCGGCTCTTTGAAAGAGAGATTGCTCCAGGAAGACAGTGTACAGCGTGTGGGCAGAAGTCTTATTATCAATCAAGGCCGCACGGTTGCTGAGAGGTTGGTGGCCATCCCAGGTAAGCGGCATCCTCGGGCCCAGAACGGACGCAGGTCAGTACACCTGGTTACTTATTGTATTCTACTGTGTGGCGCCTGAAGTAACAGAGACTAGCCTAGGCCTTATAGTAGTTAGATAGTTAGGGTTATATGTTTTGCTAGGCCTTACTGTACTGGACTGCGGTGCAGTATTTGACTTGCAGGCTCTGCTGCGTCCGCCACCGACTAGGTGTGTCCTCTTTAGCGGCACGGCACGACTTGCAGGCTCTGCTGTGTGCGCCATCGGGCTAGGCCTGTCCCTCGGACAGGGACGGTGACTGTGGGCCTGGGGTATAACTTAGTCTGTATACTTATATTGTTGTGTTTTCACTATTGTTAAAGTAAAGTTTCTGTTCTTGCATAGTAAGCTGGTGTCAGTGTCGCTTTTCTTGTCTGTGACTTCGCTGTATCCTGGGGAGCCCACCCCGGTACACGGCTTACAACTTGGCGTGGTCGGCAGGATACAGCGACCGTTATGGACAGGAACGTGGCGGGAGATCGTCCCCCGACGCCATTGGTGCCGGATCAGGACCCAGCCCAGGGTGCACAGGCGCAAGTCCAGCTTGCCCCCAACAATATGGCTACCCCAGTAGGATACATCCCTGTAGGGGCACTGCTGCTTCCAAAGTATGACGATAGAAACATGACATTGCAGGACTCGACTGAAAGGGTGCGAAGTGCGGTTAAAATGTGTAACCTGACCCCCGAACTGCGGGCCGAGGTTGCGTTGGGAGCCCTAGAGGGTGACGTCAGGAGGACAGTGATAGTAAGGCCTGACTCCGAGAGAGATACCCTAGAGAAAATATTCTCCCTGCTAGAGAGAGCCCAAGGGGGGCGGGCCAAAGTGGTACAGTTACGGAGTCACTTCTTTAACCGACCCCAGCGAGAGGGCGAGACCCTGATGCAATATTCCAATGCTCTACAGGAGACGCTGAATGAGATACAACGACGAGACCCTGAGGCCATAAGGCGCCTTCCGGGAGGTGGAACGGCTTCTACAAGATCAGTTCATCGTGGGGCTCTCCAATAAATTCTTACAAGATAAATTACAAGAGATGACCCGAACAATGGCCGATATAACATTCTACAGTGTCTACTTAGCCGCCGTAGAGAGAGAGGAAGAGCCCATACCTGCGGCAGCAAGAGTGGTGAATAGCACGCATGTTACAAGGGACTGGCCGGGGTCTGAAGAATAAGAGTCCTTAAAGGATGTGGTCCAGGCCCTGCGGGCGGAATTGAAAGAGCTTCGGCTGGAAGTGTCCCAGATGAAGGCAAAACCATCCCGGCGTCCGGAAACGGTCCCCGCACCTCGTGCCACTCCATCCAGAACAACCCCGGTGAGGGAGCCGGTCAGAAGAGGGCCCCTCTGTTGGGCTTGCCGAAAGTACGGCCATATGGCCAGAGAGTGCCCAGAACAGGTAGCGTCTGAGCCGACGTTAAACTTCCGACCGCTGCAGTAGCTGGGCGTCCTGCGGCAGTGCACCAGAAGTTAAGCCCTCTGCGTGAAGAACGTGACTTGTATGCCAGCAGCCCTGTATTAGAAGCCGAGTTGGAAGGCCGTAAGGTCTGCTGCCTAGTTGATATAGGGTCAGAGTGTACCCTAATGCCTCTGGAGTTCTTCGAGAGGCACTTTGGGCATATGATGGAGCCCGAAGACGGGAGCGTCATCAGGCTGACGGCTGCTAAAAATAGAGAGGTGGATGTCCAAGGGATAGTCTGGATGCGGGTCCGACTGTTTGGGCAAGACATCGGCAAGAAAGGGGTCGTGCTGGTGGACCATTCGTCCCGGAAAGGAATGGACGTGACCCTGGGCATGAATATACTGAGATACCTAGACCATCAACTCTATGCCAAGGAAGGGCCAAAGTACTGGCAACGGGCCACGGCACACCGGCCTACCCAGAAGGTCTAACAACAGATGTGAGGAGCTGTAGCCTGCAAAAGAGTAACCTGTCCGGTCGGGCCATTGGAGACGTGAGGGTGCTCAGGAGGACCCCGCTGAAGATCCCACCTCGACAAGAGTGAATATTGATGCTGCCAGTGGGGGCTGGACGACGATTGAATGGACTGGAGGTCCTAATCGAACCCGCTTATCAAGAAGAAACACAGATTCGCCTACTGGTAGCCCGGGCCCTCGCCCTTGTGAAGGACGGATGTGTGCCTATACACTGCTGTAATGTTGAGGACTGCGAGTTAACCGTCCCCGCAAACACCCTGCTGGCCAAAGTTTATGTGTCCGAAGGGAGTATCGCTCGACGAAGGAGCTTCACGCTGCAGCCGGATAGGAGATCAGCCTGAACCTATGCCGTGGAGATCCATTCAAGGGAAACCCCGACAGCGGAGTGGAACGGTCGAGTGATCATGGCCCGTATGGGGGTGGACTGCAGAACCCTGACCCCGGGGGAACAAAAGCTGCTGGAAGACACCCTCTGGGAATTTCAGGAGGCCTTCTCAAGACATGATGAGGACTTTGGGTGTGCTACTGCTATCGAACATGAAATCCCAACCGGCGATGGTGCGCCGATCAGGGAACGTTACCGGCAGATCCCACCTAAGATGTATCAGGAGGTGAAAGATATGGTGGCCAGCATGTTGGAGAACCGGGTGATCCAGGAGAGTCAAAGTCCATTGGGTGCTCCGGTAGTCTTGGTGCGGAAAAAAGACAGGAGTCTCCGGTTCTGCGTGGATTATCGGAAGCTGAATGCTCAGACCGTCCGGGATGCCTACCCCTTCCGCGGATTTAGGAGTAATTATCAGCCCTAAGCCAAGCAAAGTTCTTCTCAACTCTTGACCTGGCTAGTGGGTACTGGCAGGTGCCAGTGGCCAAGAAGGACAAAGCCAAGACGGCCTTCATTCTACCTATGGGACTCTACAAGTTCAACCGGATGCCCTTTGGCCTCTCCAATGCTCCGGGGACATTCCAGCGATTGATGGAACACTGTCTGGGGGACCTCAACTTCGAATCAGTATTGATATACCTGGATGACATAGTGGTGTTCGGGGCTTCCTTTGAAGATCACCTCCAGAAGCTGTGACAAGCCTTGGGACGGCTACGAGACCATGGGCTCAAGATCAAGCCAAAAAAAATGCCAGCTGTTCCGACAGCAGATAGAGTACTTAGGACATGTGGTCACCCAGGAGGGGGTAAAACCGGCCCCCAGCAAGGTGGAGGCCATTCAGAAGTGGCCCCGGCCAAGTACGCTACGGGAGGTACGGGCGTTCGTGGGACTGGCCGGCTACTACAGGAGGTTTATACCCAAATTCGCTCATCTGGTGGACCTTTTTAAACGAGTTGCTAAGAGGCACGGCTGGGGGCCCGAAGAAACGCCTCGTCGACTGGGGGCCCTGACAACAAGAGGCCTTTGAAGCGGTGAAAGAGGCCCTGACCAATGCCCCGATCCTGGCTTACGCGCGGTTTGATACCCCATTCCTGCTGTATACTGATGGAAGCCTACATGGTCTGGGGGCCGTATTGTCCCAAGTCCAGGATGGACGGGAGAGAGTCATCGCCTATGGGAGCCGGTCCCTAAGAGAGTCAGAACGCAACCCTGATAACTATAGCTCCTTTAAACTGGAACTACTGGCACTGGTGTGGGCCATGACCAAAAGGTTTGCAGAATACCTGACTGGTCCAGAAGTGACCGTGATGATGAACAACAACCCGTTGGCACACCTGGAGAATGCCAAGCTCAGTGTACTCGAGCAAAGATGGTTGGCCCGCCTCTCTAAGTACCAATACCAGTAGGACAGTCGACTCAGAAAGGCAATGAGGAGTTAGAGGATACTGAAACTCCTGACCTTGGTCGCTTACCTCTTTTCCCGGATTTGGCACATTTAAGTGGGGTGGCGTCTGGAATGACGCTTGTGCTGGGGAAAACGTTGACTGATTGGGAGAGAGTCCAGGATAGTTGCCGGGATTTGTGGAAAGTGAAAGAATGGGTTCGGAGCAAGATCTGGCCTCGGCTAGAAGAACGAGCCCGTCTGACCCCAGAGGGTCAGAAGTTGTTAAGGCAGTGGGACAAGCTGACAATTACCCAGGGCCTCCTGTGCCGGATCATATACTTACAGTCAGAGCTGCAGTACCGGCAACAGATTGTCATTCCCATGTCGTTGGGACCGGAGGCCGCCAGGGAAGCTCATGAAAAGGGAGCTCATTTTGGGAGCGACAAAACGTTCAAGTGGCTCCAACGGCTGGTATACTGTCCAGATCTGGCCGGCATGGTGGCCTCGGCATGTCTCAAGTGTCGATCCTGTGGGTTGAGTAAGAGTACTGAACAGCGGGCTTCTGTGCAGACCATCCGCACCTCAGCACCCCTAGAACTTCTGATGATTGATTATGTACAGATTGGGTACTCTACCTCGGGACACTCGTACTGTCTAGTCATGACAGATCACTTTATCAAGTATGCGGTGGCTGTGCCCACCGGAGACCAAACCACAGAGTCGGCCACCGAAGCTGTCTGTAAACACTTTATGCAGGTGTTCGGTGTCCACGGAGGATACATTCTGACCAGGGAGCATGCTTTCAGGGTACTCTAATGAATGAACTGTACCAACTGTATGGGATTGAACGCTCCCGCACCACTCCAAATCACCCACAAGGAAACGGGGCCTATGAACGATTCAGATGCTGCGGACTCTGGAAGACAGTCAAAAAGCCCAGTGGCCCGCGTACCTACCTGAGTTGATGTGGGCCGGATACTCTCCACATATGCTCATGTTTGGACGAGCCGGACGGGAGATTGAAGATCTCCACATGCCCAACCCGATGGAGCCCCCACCGAGAAGTACCACCGCATGGGTGCAGGAGCACCGCCGCTGGCTGAGAGCGGTCCACAAGGTTGTGGAGGAGCGCCTGGGACAGGTGATACACCCTAACCCAAGACCAGTGCAGAAAGATAGGTATGTCCCAGGTGATCGGGTGATGGTCAAAGCCAAACGGCCGTCTGGGAAGTTGGATGGACGGTGGGAGGCAGTACCATACACAGCGAAGAGAAGGGTAGACCCCGCTATTCCGGTCTATGAGGTAGAGCCAGTAGGGACAGGGGGACCCTCACTGAACTTACACTGTAACATGTTGAGACGTTGCAATTTTGATGAGCCAGTGGGCGTGGAGGGGGTGCCTCCTCACGCTCCGAGTATGGAGGAAAGTCCCTCAGATGAGGAAGAGGAGGAATGGTGGGTTGTCCCTGCCCAGGTGTCCACCGAGGTTCCGGCTGTGACAGGTTTGCCACCCAGGTGCAATGCTGAACAGTCAACAGCTCCTCTCTTGTCAAATATGCCTGATGTCCCCAGTACTTCTGAAACCTTCAATCTGAGAAGGTCAGCGAGGCCCAATGCTGGTGTGCCTTCACAGCGCTATGCTCAAGAAGAGTTTGTATGGGGAGAGTTGCCCAGAACTACAACTTCGAGTGGGGTGGCATGTGAGATTATGGATAAACTCTGCCTGTAAATGTTTATGTTTAAATTGTATTGAAGCTGTCTTTTGGCATTCCGGGCACTAGAGGCCACTGTTTTTCAGCACAGTCAGCACACTCAGAGATCTGCATATGCAAAGCAGATGATGACTCATGCTAGCTGCTTCTGAAAACCAGGAAGTGCTGATCTGACATGGTGGAAACAATGTTCTTGCGGATGTCCGGGAGTGAATGGACACACAGAGGAAGGAGATTAGATGTTGTCCCCTTACTGGATCCGGCTCTTTGAAAGAGAGAGTGCTCCAGGAAGACAGTGTACAGCATGTGAGCAGAAGTCTTATTATCAATCAAGGCCTCATGGTTGCTGAGAGGTTGGTGGCCATCTCAGGTAAGCGGCATCCTCGGGCCCAGAACGGACGCATGTCAGTACACCTGGTTACTGATTGTATTCTACTGTGTGGCGCCTGAAGTAACAGAGACTAGCCTAGGCCTTATAGTAGTTAGATAGTTAGGGTTATATGTTTTGCTAGGCCTTACTGTACTGGACTGCGGTGCAGTATTTGACTTGCAGGCTCTGCTGCGTCCGCCACCGACTAGGTGTGTCCTCTTTAGCGGCACGGCACGACTTGCAGGCTCTGCTGTGTGCACCATCGGGCTAGGCCTGTCCCTCGGACAGGGACGGTACCAGGAGCAGGAGCATTAGTACCAGCAGATGATGGGAAGGACAGACAGCTTCCTTCCTGAGGTGGTAGAACCTTGACTGCCTGAAATCGGGTGCATGGCACTGCGTGATGCAGCGGTTGCTGCAGCAGGCTGGACCACCACATCGGAGCCATGGTTCTCCCAGGCCACTTTATGGTGACGCTGCTTATGTGTCACGGCTGAGGGTGGGGGAAACCCTCAGCCGTGCGATGTCAATGGGAAAGGTTAGCTTCTGGGCCAGGACAGGAATCAGGGAGCAGGTCACCTCCTAACGCGTCCCTATTCTGACCCTGACTCCTAACCGTATGAGCCAACCCTGATGGTAGGAGGGCTCATACACGGAACCTAAGATCCCTACTAGCCATCAGGGTGGCCCTGGACTAGGAGCTACCCTTTCCCATTGACATCGCACGGTTGAGGGTTTCCCCCACCCTTAGCCGTGACAGTATGACCACAAGGGTGGCCCTCACTGGATAGATAGTATAATACCAGGAGGATGACTCCAGCAAACACCATGGCTGGAGTACCCCTCAGCTACTGGCATCCAGCAGGAGCTAAATACCCCAAGTAGCCACACCCACACACAGACACACCCAGTGTTCACACACTAGGAAGGGAATTAACCCTTCCAATACCAGACAAGTGATGGAAGCTACTTGAAGGGAAAAAGTACAAACAAGCACACACTCCACCTGTTACCGCCGGCAACGGCATGCGAGGCAACCATGTCCTGGGGATCAGCCAGAAGGCCGAGACACTGCCACCACATGCACACAACACCACACGTTGCCACGGGCAACCGCAAGAGGAGGAATGTGTCAAAAAACACACCATAGGCAGTGACAATATGTTGACGCAGGGCCGTGGTGCCAACATTGGCACCCTGGCCATGCTTCACATTCTGCCTACAGATTTGACAAATGGCCATGTTCACCTTCCCCGGCGACTTGACAAAAAGCTGCCACACCGCCAATTAGTTGATTTTACCCCCAACACTCCGCACTGACTGACTGCTACCACCCCTGCCTCCGTGAACCCCCTGCACCACTACTTTCCTGACAGGTAGGCTCCTGGGAAGCGGGTGGTCTACCCCGCGCATTTTTGGCTCCCGACCTCCTACTGCTGCCACCCTGCTGACTCCCGGCCACGCTACTGACTTGCTTGCTCCACCGCTGCCAAACGCGCAAGCTGACACCCTCTTCTCCCGATGATGATGAAGCCCCTTCATCACCCGGCTCCCAATTGCGATTGGATACATCATCGAGTACTGTCTGCACGTCACTGATGTCCTCCTCAATGGTCTCTGACCTAGGAGCCTGACCTCTTGCAACACCAGCTCTCACGCCACTCTCCTCATCACTACTTGCCCACCTATCGGAGGAAGAGGCGGATGTCTCCTCTGGATCTTGGCTAGTGCAGTAGCTGCTGATTGTCCTCTAGTTGCTTGTCCTCGATATATAGTGGAGCTGAGCCCACAGCATATAATACTTCTCTGGCTGAGGGAACAGAAAAGGACAGAGGCAGGTTGAGGACAGGTAAGGGCCAACTAAGGGTTGTGTCTGACGAACCCACCGACTCTTGACTGGGGGTGTCTGATGTCACTTGCTACGAAGTCAAAGATCGAGTCAACCATTCAAGAACCGCTGGGTTGCTGGTCAAGACATGACCGCTAGCTGACACTGGGAGCTCAGGGCTCTCGAAGTGACCCCTGCTGCTGCGCCCCTTACTCTGCTGCGACCTGTTCCTGCGCCCAAAACATTTAGGCCTGTGCCCTTCCCCTCTGCAGGGCCGGGCACTTCTCTGTCTGACATACTGTTAGATCAAACAAGTAAATAAAAAGGAAATTAATACACAACAAAAAGGGCTGTAATTTTCTCACTTCACCACACATTAGCTAATAAACCCTTTTCTTTTTCCCAACTAATACACGCCAAAAAAAGGCTTTAGAACATATAACTGTGGCCGTGAACGGCAAACAATATAATTTTTTTTGCCACTAATACACGCCAAAAAGGGCTTTAGAACATATATATATAACTGCACCGCACAAGGGCTAATAAGACCCCAATAACAATAACTGTTTGCTGGAATTACAGAGGTATCATATAGTGCAAACCTAAAAGCAGCAGTATAACACCAATTTGGTTCCCCAGTCAGTGCAGCAAGGTGTAATAGGATTGTTCCTATTACCCAGGCTGTACACTGCCCTACTGAACCCTGTTCTGCTTCAATACTCTGGCATGATTCATCCCTATCCTTTCTTCTAATGCTCTTTCCCTGAACTTCTATTGATAAAAATATAAGTTTCATGTCTTTCCTAGCACTGTCCCTAGCGCCTGCTGACGTCTCTCCCTGCACTAAGTACACTGGAAATTGTCAGAATCCAAGATGGCTGAGGCTATTTATAGGGCTGTGACTTCACAGGGGCTGGCTGGCTGCTGATTGGCTGCATGCATGGCATTATGGGTGATCCCTCGTTCCCAGAGACCCTTGCTCCATGTCCTAACATGTGCAGCAGCCATTTTAGGAAAAATCACGAAGCACGAGGAAATTTGGATTTGGTGCGAATCTAATAATTCCTGAAATTCCACTTTGTCAACCTCGATTTGCTCATCTCTGATCATCACCACTGGTAACACATTACTACAACTCATACTACCACATACCGGTTATATTGGATATCTCTCCTTCTGAACAAGGGACGCAGTCATAGCAGCAGGTGTGAATTGTCGGGCTCGCCATTTTCCGGCTTCCAGGTAAACACGGGTCTGAGCAGCGGGATAACGGGATCTGAAGGAAAAGAGAAAAGGCACAAATGTGATAATAGTGATGAGAAGACCTAGAAGGGTGGACTACAGAAAGTGAAGTCACCATCATAAGAAGTAAATGAAGACAACACAAGCGGTTCTCCGAATATTACATAGAAGAGTGACCTCAGCAGGTCCGATATATTCTAGCTTTAGGTTACAGACATATATGAAGCATAGCGACATTTCCACTTAAAGGGGATCACTTTCTCTGGAATACCCCTTTCATATCAGCCTTTTTCAGGCCATACAAATACAGACTAAATACAATGGTATGAAACACCAACCAGCATACATTAACCTTTTGTTTACCGCCATACTATTTGCGTTGTGGCTGTAAGCTCTTACATGTAGCCCGACGTATGAAAGTGTCAGGTTACATTGAGATCTGTCAGCACTCCATGGGGTTGTAGATCTCTGTGGCTGTGCTGTCACTAGACATCTCCGGTCACAGTTAGTATCCCAGAGCCCAGGCAGGTGTACAGCGATCCATCGCAGTGTGAAGTCAAAAAGCCGGCAGCGGCGTGCTCTACTTGATGTCAGAGTGCCCCCTGTTGGTAGTTAAAATAATTGTGGGCCTTCAGGCTGCCATGACTGTGCCAGTGTCACGGATGGTGTACAGGAAACAAGACAATACAATATAAACAATGACTCACTGGATCCACAACTAAGGAACAAAAGGGAGACCCCTGCATGAGACCTGCCGCTCTCCCTTATTGCTCAGCCTATGCGACCACCCCAAAGGTGGATGGGAGCATATCCACGTACCTCAACTATCTTACACCTGAAGACCCTACAATAGTGAGGGGACACGACCACCGGCTCCCTACACAGACACGGAGGGAGTCAGGGTCACCTGGATCCAGAAAACAGAAAATCATAAATACATAAACAGCACTTATCTTGCAGACGACTGGGGACTGTGGACTGGGAACTAGGAACAGCATGCACACACACTCCAGGAAGTTGTATAAGCCGCACACTACTGCATTCTGGGGAGGAACTTAAAGGGCAGCAATCAGTCCAACAGCATGACAGCTGAGATAGACTAACGAGATGAGGAACTTAACCAAACAAAGAAACTCAAGGAGGAGGATCTGGAAAGCTCCTGTCAGAGCTTCTCAACTGTCTGGTTGTGACAGTACCCCTCCCTCTACGAGTGGACTCCGGACACTCAGGGCCCACCTTCTCAGGATGGGACCTATGGAAAGCCCTGATGAGACGAGTGGCCTTAATGTCCGTCACTGGGACCCACATCCTCTCCTCAGGACCATAACCCTCCCAATGAACGAGGTACTGGAGGGAACCGCGGACAAGACGAGAATCCACAATCCTAGAGACCTGAAATTCAAGATTTCCATCAACCATAATCGGAGGAGGAGGCAAAGGCGAGGGTACAATAGGTTGAACATAAGGTTTCAATAAGGACTTATGAAAAACATTATGGATCTTCCAAGTCTGAGGAAGATCAAGACGGTAGGCAACAGGATTGATGACAGACAGGATCTTGTAAGGCCCAATAAACCTAGGACCCAACTTCCAGGAGGGAACCTTCAATTTGATATTCTTGGTAGAGAACCACACCAGATCACCAACATTCAGGTCCGGACCAGGCACACGTCTCTTATCTGCCACACGCTTATATCTCTCACTCATGCTCTTTAGATTATCCTGAATCTTTTGCCAAATAGATGACAAAGACGAGGAGAATCTGTCCTCATCAGGTAAACCAGAAGACCCCTCTCCCGAGAAAGTCCCAAACTGCGGATGAAACCCATATGCACCAAAAAATGGTGACTTATCAGAGGACTCCTGACGACGGTTATTTAAAGCAAACTCAGCAAGGGACAAAAAAGAACACCAATCCTCCTGATTCTCCGCCACAAAACAGCGCAGATATGTCTCCAGATTCTGATTGACGCGCTCTGTCTGGCCATTCGACTGCGGGTGGAAAGCAGAAGAGAACGACAACCGAACCCCCAAGCGAGAACAGAAAGCCTTCCAGAATCTGGAAACAAACTGCGTGCCCCTATCAGAGACTATGTCTGAAGGAATACCATGCAATTTGACAATGTGGTCAATAAATGCCTGCGCTAGCGTCTTAGCATTGGGCAAACCAGGAAAAGGGATGAAATGCACCATCTTGTTAAAACGGTCCACCACCACCAGAATCACAGTCTTCCCCGAGGAACGAGGCAAGTCCGTTATGAAGTCCATGGACAGATGTGTCCAAGGACGGGAAGGAATGGGTAAGGGAAGGAGAGGACCTGATGGCCGTGAATGAGGGACTTTGGCACGAGCGCAAGTCTCGCAAGCTGCCACAAAACCCTCAACCGACTTACGAAGCGCAGGCCACCAGAATCTTCGAGTGATGAGATCCAGTGTGGCTCTTGCCCCCGGGTGCCTAGCAAGGACCGTATCGTGGTATTCCTTAAAAATCTTGTGTCTCAAAGCGAGAGGCACAAACAACCTCCCAGGAGGACAAAGATCAGGAGCCTCTGACTGGGCTGCCTGCACCTCTGCCTCCAATTCAGGAAAAAGAGCAGAGACCACCACACCTTCAGCCAAAATGGGACCCGGGTCTTCAAAATTCCCACCTCCCGGAAAACAACGTGACAGGGCATCTGCCTTCACATTCTTAACCCCAGGGCGGAACGTGACAACAAAATTAAACCTTGAAAAGAACAAAGACCATCTGGCCTGTCTCGGGTTCAGACGCTTGGCTGACTCCAAGTAGGCCAGATTTTTATGGTCAGTAAACACGGTAATAGGGTGTCTGGCTCCCTCTAGCCAATGGCGCCATTCCTCAAAAGCCAACTTGATGGCCAACAATTCCCTATCTCCCACATCATAATTTCTCTCTGCGGAGGAGAGTTTCTTCGAGAAAAAGGCACATAGTTGCCATTTGGCAGGAGAGGAACCCTGAGACAGGACCGCACCCACCCCTACCTCAGAAGCATCAACCTCAACTATGAAGGGTAACGAAATATCAGGTTGTACCAGGATGGGAGCGGAAGCAAAACTCTCCTTGATATTAGAAAAGGCCTTACGCGCCTCTACCGACCAGGAAGAAAAATCTACCCCCTTTCTGGTCATATCAGTGAGTGGTTTAACAACAGAGGAATAATTCAAAATAAATTTCCTGTAATAATTGGCAAAGCCCAAAAAACGCATCAGCGCCTTCTGATTCTCAGGAAGCTCCCACTCAAGCACAGCGCGGACCTTCTCGGGGTCCATGCGAAAACCAGAAGCGGAGAGAAGAAACCCCAGAAATTGAATTTCTGGAACCGCAAACACACATTTTTCCAGTTTCGCGTATAATTTATTCTCCCGCAGGATGAGCAAGACCTGACGTAAATGTTCCTTATGAGTCTTGAAATCAGGAGAAAAAATCAAAATGTCATCCAAATACACTAATACAAATTTTCCCATTAAATGATAAAAAATGCTGTTCACGAAATGCTGAAAAACGGCTGGGGCATTCATCAAAAGGCATAACCAAATTCTCAAAATGGCCCTCAGGGGTATTGAAAGCCGTCTTCCATTCGTCTCCTTCTCTGACCCTGACCAGGTTGTATGCCCCTCTTAGGTCTAATTTGGAAAAGACTTTAGCCCCAACAACCTGGTTAAACAGGTCCAGGATTAGAGGAAGCGGATAAGGGTCACGAATAGTGATACTGTTCAGCTCCCTGAAATCCAGACAAGGTCTTAAAGAACCATCTTTTTTCTTAACAAAGAAAAAACCAGCGGCAACAGGTGACTTCGAGGGTCGTATGAGTCCTTTTCTCAGACTCTCAGAGATATAAGCACGCATAGCGACCCTCTCAGGTTGGGAAAGATTGTATAAACGAGATTTAGGCAACTTGGCGCCTGGGATGAGATTAATAGGGCAATCGTACTCCCTGTGCGGGGGCAAATCCTGAACTCCACTCTCAGAGAAGACATCCGAAAATTCAGAGAGGAAAGGTGGTACAGTCTTAGTAGAAACCTCAGAAACAGATGTCATGAGGCAATTCTCTCTGCAAAAGTCACTCCAACCATTTATTTGCCTCGCTTGCCAATCAATGGTGGGGTTATGTTTAGTGAGCCAGGGTAGTCCCAACACTAGAGGAGTAGGCAAACCGCTAAGGACGAAACATGACACATCCTCAACATGAGCGTCACTCACAATTAAACGGATATTGTGAACTATGCCCTTTAATGATTTCTGAGAAAGTGGAGCGGAATCAATAGCAAAAACAGGAATATCCTTTCCCAAAGTGCATACCTGGAAACCATGAGTTATTGCAAATTGATTATCAATGAGATTGACAGCTGCTCCACTATCCACAAAAATCTCACAAAAAATGCTTTTGCTCTCTAGCGCCACCCTAGCAGGCAGGACAAAACGGGAACTACAAGCAAACGGAAAACCTTCAATTTCCGCCTCAACCCTGCCAATAGTAACAGACGGAACATTTTTAAAAGATTTTTTCCTTTTTGTTTCTTTATTACTCCCAGAAAACTGCCTGAATCTCCTAGAGGGACAAACATTTGCCAAATGATTTATACCTCCACAACAAAAACAAACCCTCCCATGCGGGCTGAATCTTCTATTGTCAGAGGCAATCAACCCCAGCTGCATGGGCTCCTGCTCAGAAGGGGCTGACAGCGACTGAGACCCCTGCGCACAGAAAGAGACCGCTGCACTGTCCCGGGACTGAGTATGACAGGAAGGAGAGATCTCTCCTCTCTCTCTAAGACGCCTGTCAATACGAACGGCCTGAGACATAGCAGAATCCAAGGAGGTAGGTCTCTCATGAAAGGCAAATGCATCTTTCAATCCCTCTGAAAGACCATGGCAAAATTGACTTCGGAGTGCAGCATCATTCCAACCAGTATCAGCTGCCCATCTCCGAAATTCTGAGCAGTATATCTCTGCGGATTGTTTACCCTGGCATAACAGACGTAGTCTAGACTCAGCCAGAGCAATACGATCCGGATCATCATATATCTGACCCAGGGCTAAAAAGAATTCATCCACTGAGCGGAGGGGCCGTGCCCCCTCCGGTAGCGAAAAGGCCCAAGACTGAGCGTTACCCCTGAGCAGCGATACAATGATCCCCACCCTCCGTTCTTCATCACCAGAGGAATGGGGAAGAAGGCGAAAATGGAGTTTGCAAGCCTCTTTAAAACGCACAAAATTCTCACTACCCCCAGAGAACGTATCCGGGAGCGAGATCTTAGGCTCAGAACAAACTCCATGAACGCAAGCTGAACCGGTCACTTGAAACTGAGAAAAAATCCTACGGAGATCAGCTACCTCCAATGAAAGACCCTGGAGGCGTTCAGCCAAAAGTGAAACCGGATCCATGCTTGAGACGGTTTTGGCGGCTTATAATGTCACGGATGGTGTACAGGAAACAAGACAATACAATATAAACAATGACTCACTGGATCCACAACTAAGGAACAAAAGGGAGACCCCTGCATGAGACCTGCCGCTCTCCCTTATTGCTCAGCCTATGTGACCACCCCAAAGGTGGATGGGCGCATATCCACGTACCTCAACTATCTTACACCTGAAGACCCTACAATAGTGAGGGGACACGACCACCGGCTCCCTACACAGACACGGAGGGAGTCAGGGTCACCTGGATCCAGAAAACAGAAAATCATAAATACATAAACAGCACTTATCTTGCAGACGACTGGGGACTGGGAACTGGGAACTAGGAACAGCATGCACACACACTCCAGGAAGTTGTATAAGCCGCACACTACTGCATTCTGGGGAGGAACTTAAAGGGCAGCAATCAGTCCAACTGCATGACAGCTGAGATAGGCTAACGAGATGAGGAACTTAACCAAACAAAGAAACTCAAGGAGGAGGATCTGGAAAGCTCCTGTCAGAGCTTCTCAACTGTCTGGTTGTGACAGCCAGGAAGGGGTAAATTCACTTTTTTCAGATTTCAGAAAAAATATAAATAAAAAGTTAAATATATAAATAAAAAATTAATAACAATGTAAAAAATAATAAAAAATGTAATAAAGAATAGTATAAATATAGAGAACAGTAATAGCATAGCATGCTTCTTTTTCCAACATACACAAACTTTTCCATAGTACCAACCACAAAGAGGTGCTATATAAGACATATCTCAGGTGGTATCATACACCAAGCAAGTTACATTTGATATTTCCTGATACATCTGATAGATGCTGGAGACAATGCGGAGCCAAGGGCACGCTTATACATACACTTTGGGAATGTACCACTATACGGCCACTTTGGAAAGCGGCGGAAATTGTCTTAAACTCTATCTTGAACATACGTCTTACATTAACACCACAACTGGCTCTGTTATTACTAGGACTTGAAGATCTTCCGAACGACTTCAGGTCAATAGTGGCTCATGTAGCTATGGCTACGCAACTAGTGATAACGAGACACTGGAAGTCAAAAGATACCCCACATATAAAAGAAGTATGGCAAGCTGTAAATACCACCTGTTCATTTGAACAGACAATTGCAAGGATACAGGACAAAACTCCCACATTTCATTATAGGTGGGACAGATGGTTAAACAGTAATTATTATCCCTCTCAAACTTGAGAGATATTCCTGCATAGTTTTGATGTGTTAGTTATGTTATTTGTTTGTTTTTCTGTTTTCATATCCTTAGGTTATATACTATTTTTATAGGAAGAATGTTTACTGATAATCAATACTTCTTGGTTACAATCGTTTCTTCACAATACAAGCTGTTATACAAATCGCTTATAATATGTTTCTCTTTTGACATTGTGAAAAATTTTATGTTTATTTCTTCATATCTTCCACGCGACTTAGAAAGCAATTTCTGTTCTATTTGTTTGTTTATAAAAATTTTAATAAAAAGAATTTCAAAAGTAATAGCATAGCAGACATTGTTTGTGTTAAATATACAAATGTGTATCTTTTTTTATTTATTCAAAAAATTTTAAGCATAGGTAATTTTTTTTTAGCTATATATATTATGTTAAATATGCAAACACTTTTTTAAATTTGATTTAAAAATGAAAAAAAAAAAATTAAACTTAAAACATATAAAAGTCACCTTGAAAGAGCTTCTAATGTTTTGGCTCTGTACAACACTTGTTCTGGTGGTTCTGTGCCACAGAATCAGCAATAGAAAAATAGGCTGCCAAAATCCAAAATGCGCTCCAGTCCTCTGAAGTCTTGTGGTGGGCCCAGCCAGTAGATAAATTATCCAAAAAGTGATCATTTCCACAGTAAAAACATATGGTAATGGTTTTAGAAATATTTTGACTTGAATAGGGATGAGCGAACCCGAACTGTATAGTTCGGGTTCGTACCGAATTTTGGGGTGTCCGTGACACGGACGCGAACATTTTCGTAAAAGTCCGGGTTCGGGTTCGGTGTTCGGCGCTTTCTTGGCGCTTTTTGAAAGGCTGCAAAGCAGCCAATCAACAAGCATCATACCACTTGCCCCAAGAGGCCATCACAGCCTTGCCTACTATTGGCATGGCTGTGATTGGCCAGTGCAGCATGTGACCCAGCCTCTATATAAGCTTGGGTCACGTAGCGCTGCACGTCACTCTGCTGATACAAGTGTAGGGAGAGGTTGCAGCTGCGACGTTAGGGCGAGATTAGGCAGTGATTAACTCCTCCAAAAGACTTCATTCAGTGATCGATCTACAGCTGTGGATCATTGAAGTGCTGCTATTCAATTGCTCACTGTTTTTAGGCTGCCCAGAGCGTTTTTCAGTCACTTTTTTCTGGGTTGATCGGCGGCCATTTTGTGTCTTGTGGTGCGCCAGCACAAGCTACCACCAAGTACATTTAACCATCAATAGTGTGGTTATTTTTGGCTATATCCTACATCAGGGGCAAGCTGAGCCTGTCACCCAAGTGCATTTAACCATCAATAGTGTGGTTATTTTTTGGCTATATCCTACATCAGGGTCAAGCTGTCATCAAGTGCATTTAACCATCAATAGTGTGGTTATTTTTTGGCCATATACTACATCAGGGGCAAGCTGAGCCTGTCAACCAAGTCCATTTAACCATCAATAGTGTGGTTATTTTTTGGCTATATCCTACATCAGGGTCAAGCTGTCATCAAGTGCATTTAACCATCAATAGTGTGGTTATTTTATGGCTATATCCTACATCAGGGTCAAGCTGAGCCTGTCACCAAGTTATTCTCAATAACTTCACACACACGCTACAGTGCAGATCCAAGTCTAATTCTGTGATTAAACGTATACCTGTCTTCCAGCGCCTAAAAAATAGGCCTCACATTTATATTCATCGAAATCGGTCATTACTGCTTTAGCTGGTCAAGTTATTTAGTGTCCGTCAAAGCACAGTTTTTGTTCTGGGTTGAAATACAATTCCCAATTTTGCAATTCTCTAAATTAGTGGTTTCTGCTATATCAGGCCTACTTTAAATCTATCCCTAAAAGGGTATATTAGATTCAAGGTGCTGATAGGGTAATTCTCAATAACTTCACACACACGCTACAGTGCAGATACAAATCTAATTCTGTCCGTAAACGTATACCTGTCACCCAGCACCTAAATAATAGGCCTGAAATTTATATTCAGCTAAATCTGTCGTTACTGCTGTGCCTGTATTAGTGTAATACGGTACCTAAATAGATAGCCAGATAGTGTTAGGTGTCTGTAAAAAAAAGGCCTGAATTTAAATTCAATACATTGGCCCGAATAATATTTTTCTTATTGTGGTGAACGGTAACAATGAGGAAAACATCTAGTAAGGGACGCGGACGCGGACATGGTCGTGGTGGTGTTAGTGGACCCTCTGGTGCTGGGAGAGGACGTGGCCGTTCTGCCACAGCCACACGTCCTAGTGTACCAACTACCTCAGGTCCCAGTAGCCGCCAGAATTTACAGGGATATTTGGTGGGGCCCAATGCCGTTCTAAGGATGGTAAGGCCTGAGCAGGTACAGGCATTAGTCAATTGGGTGGCCGACAGTGGATCCAGCACGTTCACATTATCTCCCACCCAGTCTTCTGCAGAAAGCGCAGAGATGGCGCATGAAAACCAAGCCCATCAGTCTGTCACATCACCCCCATGCATATCAGGGAAACTGTCTGAGCCTCAAGTTATGCAGCAGTCTCTTATGCTGTTTGAAGACTCTGCTGGCAGGGCTTCCCAAGGGCATCCACCTAGCCCTTCCCTAGGGGTGGAAGAGATACAATGCACTAACGCACAACCACTTATGTTTCCTGATGATGAGGACATGGGAATACCACCTCAGCGCGAGTCTGATGATGACGAAACACAGGTGCCAACTGCTGCGTCTTTCTGCAGTGTGCAGACTGAACAGGAGGTCAGGGATCAAGACTGGGTGGAAGACGATTCAGGGGACGATGAGGTCCTAGACCCCACATGGAATGAAGGTCGTGCCACTGACTTTCACAGTTCGGAGGAAGAGGCAGTGGTGAGACCGAGCCAACAGCGTAGCAAAAGACAAAGAGGGAGCAGTGGGCAAAAGCAGAACACCCGCCGCCAAGAGACTCTGCCTGCTACTGACCACCGCCATCTGGGACCGAGCACCCCAAAGGCAGCTTCAAGGAGTTCCCTGGCATGGCACTTCTTCAAACAATGTGCTGATGACAAGACCCGAGTGGTTTGCACGCTGTGCCATCAGAGCCTGAAGCGAGGCATTAACGTTCTGAACCTTAGCACAACCTGCATGACCAGGCACCTGCATGCAAAGCATGAACTGCAGTGGAGTAAACACCTTAAAAACAAGGAAGTCACTCAGGCTCCCCCTGCTACCTCTTCTGCTGCTGCCGCCTCGGCCTCTTCTGCTGCTGCCGCCGCCTCGGCCTCTTCCTCCGCCTCTGGAGGAACGTTGGCACCTGCCGCCCAGCAAACATGGGATGTACCACCAACACCACCACCTGCGTCACCAAGCATCTCAACCGTGTCACACGGCAGCGTTCAGCTCTCCATCTCACAAACATTTGAGAGAAAGCGTAAATTCCCACCTAGCCACCCTCGATCCCTGGCCCTGAATGCCAGCATTTCTAAACTACTGGCCTATGAAATGCTGTCATTCAGGCTGGTGGACACACACAGCTTCAAACAGCTCATGTCGCTTGCTGTCCCACAGTATGTTGTTCCCAGCCGCCACTACTTCTCCAAGAGAGCCGTGCCTTCCCTGCACAACCAAGTATCCGATAAAATCAAGTGTGCACTGCGCAACGCCATCTGTGGCAAGGTCCACCTAACCACAGATACGCGGACCAGTAAGCACGGCCAGGGACGCTATATCTCCCTAACTGCACACTGGGTAAATGTAGTGGCGGCTGGGCCCCAGGCGGAGAGCTGTTTGGCGCACGTCCTTAGGCCGCCAAGGATCGCAGGGCATCATTCTTTGCCTCCTGTTGCCTCCTCTTCCTACTCAGCTTCCTCCTCCTCTTCCACCTGCTCATCCAGTCAGCCACACACCTTCACCACCAACTTCAGCACAGCCCGGGGTAAACGTCAGCAGGCCATTCTGAAACTCATATGTTTGGGGGACAGGCCCCACACCGCACAGGAGTTGTGGGGGGGTATAGAACAACAGACCGACGAGTGGTTGCTGCCGGTGAGCCTCAAGCCCGGCCTGGTGGTGTGCGATAATGGGCGAAATCTCGTTGCAGCTCTGGGACTAGCCGGTTTGACGCACATCCCTTGCGCATGTGCTGAATTTGGTGGTGCAGAAGTTCATTCACAACTACCCCGACATGTCAGAGCTGCTGCATAAAGTGCGGGCCGTCTGTTCGCACTTCCGGTGTTCACACCCTGCCGCTGCTCGCCTGTCTGCGCTACAGCGTAACTTCGGCCTTTCCGCTCACCGCCTCATATGCGACGTGCCCACCAGGTGGAACTCCACCTTGCACATGCTGGACAGACTGTGCGAGCAGCAGCAGGCCATAGTGGAGTTTCAGCTGCAGCACGCACGGGTCAGTCGCTCTGCGGAACAGCAACACTTCACCACCAATGACTGGGCCTCCATGCGAGACCTGTGTGCCCTGTTGCACTGTTTCGAGTACTCCACCAACATGGCCAGTGGCGATGACGCTGTTATCAGCGTTACAATACCACTTCTATGTCTCCTTGAGAAAACACTTAGGGCGATGATGGAAGAGGAGGTGGCCCAGGAGGAGGAGGAGGAAGAGGGGTCATTTTTAGCACTTTCAGGCCAGTCTCTTCGAAGTGACTCAGAGGGAGGTTTTTTGCAACAGCAGAGGCCAGGTACAAATGTGGCCAGACAGGGCCCAGTACTAAAGGACGAGGAGGACGAGGATGAGGAGGAGGTGGAGGAGGATGAGGATGAAGCAGGTTCACAGCGGGCTGGCACCCAACACAGCTCGGGCCCATCACTGGTGCGTGGCTGGGGGGAAACGCAGGACGATGACGATACGCCTCCCACAGAGGACAGCTTGTCCTTACCTCTGGGCAGCCTGGCACACATGAGCGACTACATGCTGCAGTGCCTGCGCAACGACAGCAGAGTTGCCCACATTTTAACGTGTGCGGACTACTGGGTTGCCACCCTGCTGGATCCCCGGTACAAAGACAATGTGCCCACCTTACTTCCTACACTGGAGCGTGATAGGAAGATGCGCGAGTACAAGCGCACGTTGGTAGACGCGCTACTGAGAGCATTCCCAAATGTCACAGGGGAACAAGTGGAAGCCCAAGGCGAAGGCAGAGGAGGAGCAAGAGGTCGCCAAGGCAGCTGTGTCACGCCCAGCTCATCTGAGGGCAGGGTTAGCATGGCAGAGATGTGGAAAAGTTTTGTCACCACGCCACAGCTAACTGCACCACCACCTGATACGGAACGTGTTAGCAGGAGGCAACATTTCAATAACATGGTGGAACAGTACCTGTGCACACCCCTCCACATACTGACTGATGGTTCGGCCCCATTCAACTTCTGGGTCTCCAAATTGTCCACGTGGCCAGAGCTAGCCTTTTATGCCTTGGAGGTGCTGGCCTGCCCGGCGGCCAGCGTTTTGTCTGAACGTGTATTCAGCACGGCAGGGGGCGTCATTACAGACAAACGCAGCCGCCTGTCTACAGCCAATGTGGACAAGCTGACGGTCATAAAAATGAACCAAGCATGGATCCCACAGGACCTGTCCATCCCTTGTGCAGATTAGACATTAACTACCTCCCCTTAACAATATATTATTCTACTCCAGGGCACTTCCTCATTCAATCCTATTTTTATTTTCATTTTACCATTATATTGCGGGGCAACCCAAAGTTGAATGAACCTCTCCTCTGTCTGGGTGACGGGGCCTAAAAATATCTGACAGTGGCCTGTTCCAGTGGTGGGTGACGTGAAGCCTGATTCTCTGCTATGACATGAAGACTGATTCTCTGCTGACATGAAGCCAGATTCTCTGTTACGGGACCTCTCTCCTCTGCCTGGGTGCCTGGGCCTAAAAATATCTGACAATGGACTGTTCCAGTGGTGGGTGACGTGAAGCCTGATTTTTCTGCTGACATGAAGCCTGAATCTCTGTTACGGGACCTCTCTCCTCTGTCTGGGTGCCCGGGCCTAAATATATGACAATGGACTGTTCCAGTGGTGGGTGACGTGAAGCCTGATTCTCTGCTGACGTGAAGCCAGATTCTCTGCTATGGGACCTCTCTCCAATTGATATTGGTTAATTTTAATTTATTTTATTTTAATTTTAATTCATTTCCCTATCCACATTTGTTTGCAGGGGATTTACCTACATGTTGCTGCCTTTTGCAGCCCTCTAGCCCTTTCCTGGGCTGTTTTACAGCCTTTTTAGTGCCAAAAAGTTCGGGTCCCCATTGACTTCAATGGGGTTCGGGTTCGGGACGAAGTTCGGATCGGGTTCGGATCTCGAACCCGAACATTTCCGGGAAGTTCGGCCAAACTTCTCGAACCCGAACATCCAGGTGTTCGCTCAACTCTAGTCTCAAGTCAATATAAACACAATGTAAAAAGGTAAATAATATAAAAGAATAAAAATGATAACTGAATTATACAAAAATCAGACGTGTATTCATCTGTCCACCTATATGGACTACTAGTGCGTATAGTAAAGAAGACAGAGATATACCCTGATTGGTGTATACATATAAGAAGATACAAAATCCCAAACTCAAAGCTCAGAGGAGCCACTGAGGAAGGAGCTAGTTGCCCCCAAAATGCATATGGCAAGACCACAGTAATCCAGAGAAACACACAGCAGTGCTGCATTTGAAACTCTGAATATAGGGATCCGAAGCACATTAGATGACAACGCGCTACATCGGAGACTAAGTAAGAAGTCCGATCACGTGAGACGCCACGTGGGACACCGAACATAGAAATTGCACCAGGCTTCAATACGGGGAGCAAAGCAGGTTCGGTTTAGGAGTGGAGCGCTACTCGTACAAAAGACCAACTCAAGAGAACTCCATAAACGCGGTAACATTTAACCATTTACAAATAAGATAGACATACACTTTGTTTAAATACTTACTGTGGCAAAACCAACCTCGCCACTGGGTTTTGGAGAGGCCTGTTTATCAGCCTCTTGCCTCAGGATTATGGCCCATACTGACTTTTAAACCCCTGAACCTATTCAAGTGAATTTTGGATAGGTTTGTCCCCAAGTTATACTGTTTAAATTGATGTAAGTTATATGTATGGCCAATGTAAACTCACAAAGTTGTAACAATTTATAATAAGTGTAACTTGTCAGCTTGGGAGGAAAATGCTGGGTGTGTTTCTATTGTGCCATTGTCCCATTGTGTGTTTAAATGGTGATGTCTGTCCTGTTGTCTGCACATGTGTATTGGCGATTTCTCTTTGTCCTGAGAGATAATTGGATTGCTCCTCAGGTTGTCTCTGGGACAGAGAGGAGGAAACCATGATGCATTGTGGTGATATGTTGTATCTGTCCTATGTCACAGTCTCCATTCTGGTCCCCTAGGGGCGTGTACACCAGATGGGCTTGGTTGTTTTATACCTCCCTGTGGGCGGACCTGTATTTGCAAACAACTGTAATAAAAACCAGGCTGGGTGTGCCAGGACCTCAGACCACTGCTTGACCCTCAACACGGAGCCTTGTCTCGTTATTGGGGGGATCCGCTGTATGCTGTTAGAGACTGATTGCCAGGAGTGTAAGCTGATTCCTGTTCGTCTGCTAGCAGCTATTCGTGAGGTCCCAGTTTGGAGTGCTATTTTGTATTCAGTTCGGGGGTTTGGTGTTCTGCAGTAGCTGGGCCTGTCTCTCCGAAAAGGGGCATATCGCCTAAATGGATTTTAACCCCTTGTCTGCTGAAACGGTCCGTTACACTTACAACCTCAATTATCCATAGTTATCAAAGGATACAAAATGTATATACTATGAATTATAAGTACTGATAAACAAACATCTGGATCAAGTTACTTATGTTAAGAATACAGATGGCCTTGCGGTTCACCCGGCGGTCATTTTGCGGCGAACTTTGCGCGTTCGCAATTCGCCGAACATGAGAACATATGGCAATATTCGCATGCGCCATATTGTTTTGCATTACGCCGAACTTTGACCTATGACACATCCATCAGGTGGGACAGGACAGCAAATTGAGACGTTTTAGCACATGGACACACCCCCACCCTATCACAGAACCCGATCTGGCCGCCATTTTACATTTTATGTTTTGCCAATGTAGGGAGAGGATGCTGTGTGGAGCAGGGACAGACTGTTAGGGACACCAAACGCTAGCTAATAGGGCCACAAAAGTCCTTTTAAGGACTAGTATAGGTGTGCTATCGATAGGTGTGATATACTGAGGGGTGTAATACACTTATAATATACTTTCTAACTGAGATACTGCAGCTATATAGAGGGACAAACACTATTGGAATAACTAATTGCAACTGGTGTGATATACCTGCTGCCCCCCAAAAACTGATTGAGGGGTGTGATATACCTATAATATACTTTCTAACATAGAAAGTATATAGTGCATTTGTATTGTGCAGCAGTTGTGTGCGGTTCTGCTGCAATACCGCAGCTATATAGAGGGACAAGCGTTATTGGAACAACTATTTGCAAGGGATGTGATATACCTGTTGCCCCAAAAAATACTGATTAAGACGTGTGATGTACCTGCTCCCAAAAAATACTGATTGAAGGGTGCGATATACCTGCTTCCCCGAAGTATTGATTGAGCCCTGCAATACACCGGCTTCTACAAAATACTGATTGAGAGGTGGGATATACCTGCTTCTACAAAATACTGATTAAGGCGTTCTATATACCTGCTTCCACCAAATATTGATTGAGGCCTGCAATATACCTGCTTTCAAAAAGTACTGATTGAGGGGTTTTATAAACCTGCTTCCACAAAATACTGATTGAGGGGTGGTATATAACTGCTTCTACCAAATATTGATTCAGGGGTTCTATATACCTGTTTCCACAAAATAATGATTGAGGGGTGGGATATACCGGCTTCCACAAAATACTGATTGAGGCCTGCGATATACCTGCTTCCACAAATACTGCTCTTCTGTCACAGGGTCATTTTGAAAATGACAGGCAGAGGAATAGGCAAGCCGTTCCGCAGGGTTGGTAGGGGTCGGGCAGGAGCACCAGGCCGGAGCCTAAGTGGGAAGTTGGAGAAGGTGTGTGCGATTATGTCAAAGGACACACCAGAGTTGGTTGAGTGGCTCACTCAGCCTTCCAATTCTGCACCCTCCTCATCCTCTGTATCTGCACTCTCTGCTGTGTACACGCCCAAAGACACCACCACCACCATAGCCCCTTCTTCATGTTGGCCAGGCTTTGTCAGCAGCAGAGGGCAGTTGTGGAATACCAGCTACAACATGGTCGTCGCCTTTCAAGTCAACTGCCACTATTCACAAGCGAGGAGTGGGCATTGATGTCAGACCTCTGTGAGGTTTTAAGAAACTTTGATGAATCCACACAGATAGTTAGTGGCGATAACGCTATTATCAGCGTCACATTCCACTGCTGTGTCTACTCAAACGATCGCTGCTCACAATTAAGGACAACGCTCTGAATGTGGCAGATGAGGAAATGGGGGAAGACATTACACAGGGTGATAGCCAGACCACCCACAGTTCGTCTTCTCAGCGCGAATTGGACCATGAAGAGGAGGAGGAGATGGAGACTGTTGCTTCTGCTACTGAGGCTAGTACAGATGGAACTTTAATTCCATCTGTTCAGCGTGGATGGGCAGAAGAGGAGGAGGAGGAGATGGAGAGTCATCCTGATGTCGACATCGACGTCTTGCCTGTTGGTACTCTGGCACACATGGCTGACTTCATGTTAGGCTGCCTTTCCCGCGACCCTCGCGTATACGCATTTTAGATAACACGGATTACTGGGTGTTCAACCTTCTAGACCCCCGCTACAAAGAGAACTTCTCATCTCTCGTTCCTGTGGTGGAGAGGACGAGTGAAATGGTGCAATACCAGAAGGTACTTGTTGAGAGATTTCTCCAAAATTTTCCATCTGACAACGCGGCTGGCAGAGTCTGTACTTCCTTAGGCAACCGAGGAGGGGAGACAATGGGAACACACAGCAGTTCTAACAAAGGCAGGGCAACACTCTCCAAGGCATGGGACACTTTCATGACACCCCGCCAGCAACATCACCCTGAAGCTCGGCCTAGTGGCACAAGGAAGGAAAAGTTTTAGAAGATGGTGAAGGAATACATAGCAGACCGTGTCAGCGTCCTAAATGATCCCTCGGTGCCTTACAACTAATAGGTGTCCAAGCTGGACACATTGCACAAACTTGAGCTCTACGCCTTGGAGGTGCTGGCCTGCCCTGCCGCCAGCGTTTTGTCTGAGCGTGTATTTAGTGCTGCTGGTGGCATTAAAACAGATAAGCGCATCCGCTTGTCCACTGGCAATGCTGACAGGTTGACTCAGATAAAAATGAACAAGGCCTGGATTGCCACCAACATTTTGTCTGAGTGTGTATTTAGTGCTGCTGGTGGCATTATAACAGATAAGAGTATCAACTTGTCCACTGGCAATGCTGACAAATGGCCCCTGCCCCCTTAACAGTGACCTCCACAGCGGTCTGCCCCCTTAACAGTAACATCCACAGTGAACGCCTCTTTAACAGTGACCTCCAAAGCGCCCGCCCCTTTAACAGTGACCTACACAGTGCCCGCCCCTTTAACAGTGACCTACACATTGCCCGCCCCTTTAACAGTGACCTCCATAGTGCCCGCACCTGGTCATAGAAACATTAAATGAACTAGATGAAATATACCCGTGCGAAGCTGGGTCCTTCTGCTAGTCTCTTATATACTGTATATAAAAATGAGTTTCTGTCTGTCTGTTCTTTATGCACAACCAAACGACTGGACCAATCTGCACCAAATTTGGCACATAGGTACATCAGGTGTTCGGGAAGGTTTTATACCAACTCTCTAAGATGTACACCTTTTTTTTGTTTTTTTGCTGGTATATTACACATTGCTCTGCAAGGCATATTAGAGAGCAAGTGATGCCACTATTGTGGAGGAACAGAGAATCTATTGAGAAGTTCTAACAATTTCATTAGTCACCTTAGCTGCTCAACTGCTATCTCATGGACTAAACTTGGGCACGTACCACTTGAAACAAATTTGCAACTCTGCTGCGGGGTCAATGTTTTCAACCTTGATGAATAATTATAAACTCGACATTCTCACTGCATTGGCCTCTATTTACCCAAAAATATTTGGATGTAGTCTTTTGTTCCACACACTTGGATACTGCTTTGTAGGTCCCATTCATGCTTGTGCTGCCCAAGACGTCCAGGAAAATTAAAATGTATTTACCTGAAATTTTAATTTCCTTTAGGTCGTAGGCAGCACAGATTTCCCTCCCTTTACTAAATTCAATATTGCTTTATAAAAAAAAATACACTGTCTCCTTCCTTTGATTGATTGACTCATTTATCATAACTGCTTATTAATCTGTCTCTGTCTGGTTGTATCTATGGGCTTTAACCTCATTCATGATCTGCTGCCTATGGTCTACAGAAAATGAACAATTCCTGTAAATACATTTTTATTTTATACACACAGTTTTTAGTGGCAGTCTGAAACTGTTCAATCTGTGCTTTTTCATAATGAGATTTTTTATCTATTGCTGTGCTTGTGTCTCCACTAGTGTTGATGGAGCACCGAACACATCGTGATCGACCGAGCACCCGAGTATAATGGAAGTCAATAGGAGAACGCGAGCATTAAACCAGGCACCCCCTGCTCTGAAGAGGGGAGGGTGCCTGGTTCATAAGAAAATGTCAGAAATTGTTGGTAACACCACCAAAATGGTTCTGTAACAGCATGGGGAGGATGTATGGATGCATCTTGGACTCCTAGGTCGATGCTGGGAACTATGTTGTCCGAATAGTACGCCACTTTTACATAATGGAAGAGGCACTCCGATACACCCTTAGTTACACATAAAGGAGGGAATCATACACACCCTTTAAAAATTATGATTGATGGCATGCTGGTAACCGTCAAAAACAATAGGAGCAAGGGCATGCAGATCTGACCATCTAAAACATTATGGGCGTTGGCCTGCTGCCGCTTTGGTGACTCTAGTTAACCTGGGGCCGATGGCACGTCCCCATGACGGTGACGATCCATTCGGATGTCTGGCCTATCAACATTCAATGTAATTGTCAGCTCAAAACTATTGTAATCTACGGGTAACGGGGAATCAGTGTTTGATTCCGGAGAGGGAGCCTGAGAAACGGCTACGGATACCACATCCTAGGAAGGCAAGCAGGTGTCGCGCAAATCACACACTGCCGACTCAGGGAGGTAGTGACGATAAACAACAACACAGGACTCTAAGATGCCTTGTTATTGGAATTAGCAATACAAAATTACAGGGAAAGTCACTGCGGTATTTTGGATGAGGAAACGTTAGACAGGAGAGGCCCTGCTGCCGCTTTGTTGACTCTAGATAACTTCTGCCTGATCGCACGTCCCCGTGACGTCCACCATCCATTTGGATATCTTCTCTATCAACTTTCAATGTAACAGTCAGCTCAAAACCATTGTAACTACGGGTAACGGAGAATCAGTGTTAGATTCCGGAGAGGGAGCCTGAGAAACGGCTACGGCTACCACATCCAAGCAAGGCAGCATGCACTCAAGTTACCTATTAGGTATAATGAGCTGAGGGCCTGCAGGTGAGCTGACCCTTTAAAAGATTTGAGTTGCGGGCCTGCTGGTGAGCTGAGGTGGAATCGACAAACCCAACTTCATTTTGATGGCTGCATTAATCTGCAGGTGACGGTGATACAGCTCCACAGATATGTTTCCATCTGCATCTTTCTCAACTATCTGTGACCTCAGTCTTTTATCCAGACTCTGTCATTGTGACACTATGTGGCCTCCTCATGCTGCCATCTCCACACCATGTCACCTTGCCACTCATTTTTATCACCATGCTGTTGCTAATGCTGCTTAAAAGGCCTTAAAGTGATCACCAGGCCCACAATCGAATTAAGGTTTTGGAATCAATAAACCCAAATTGCTTTAGTGGGCTGCATCAGTGGCGTAGCTAGAAATGACTGGGCCCCACAGCTAATTTTTAAATGGGGCTCCATCCCACAGTAATTTTTTAGGACCCCTTCCTTTCATGCTGCCCCCATTCCTGTGGCCAGTAAAGATCGCTCTCTCAGACCGGGGTCGGCAGCTGTTCCATCACTTTTATACACTGTCTATACTGTCACTGTATATAATTTCATTGTGTAATACTGTTGAGGGGGCCTGACCAAATCCTTTAGTCCTCCTCCTCCTGGATGGGCCCCTTCTGGGTCAGGGCCCCAAAGCTACAGCTTCCTCTGCTTCCCCTATAGCTATGCCCCTGGTCTGCATTAATCTGCAGGTGACGGTGATACAGCTCCACAGATTTGTCTCCATCTGCATCTTTCTAAACAATCTGTGGCCTCAGTCTTTTATCCAGACTCAGTCATTGTGCCACTATGTGGCCTCCTCATGCTGCCATCTCCACACCATGTCACCTTGCCACTCATTTTCATCACCATGCTGCTGCTGCTTAAAAGGCCTTAAAGGGACACTGACAGGGCCAAAAAGCATATTAAGGTATATATATGACCGTACAGGTCTTATAAAGTGTATAAGAATCATGTAAGTATCCCCCCTGTCCACCTTATAACTACAGTAATGTGAAGTTTTATAACCTGCTGGAATCGGGTTCAATCTGCCCAAGGGGCGGTGTTTCACCTCAGCTTGCGCCCAGCCAGCCTCGCCACAACTGCCGTTTGAAGCGCCGCCCAGCTCATCAATATTCACTTCGCTGGGCGGCTACTAGTGTCCCCGGCTATCTTCAGCGCATGCGCCCGGCACCCTCACTGGCCGGGATCGCATCACGCCTGCGCACAGTCTCATTCTCAGAGGCAGCTTCTGAGAATGAGACTGTGCGCAGGCGCGATGCGATCCCAGCGAAGTGAATATTGATGAGCTGGGCGGCGCTTCAAACGGCAGTTGTGTCGAGGCTGGCTGGGCGCAAGCTGAGGTGAAACACCGCCCCTTGGGCAGATTGAACCCGATTCCAGCAGGTTATAAAACTTCACATTACTGTAGTTATAAGGTGGACAGGGGGGATACTTACATGATTCTTATACACTTTATAAGACCTGTACGGTCATATATATACCTTAATATGCTTTTTGGCCCTGTCAGTGTCCCTTTAAACTGATCACCAGGCCCACAATCTAATTAAGGTTTTAATTAAATTGATTGAAAACATTTTTTCCTGTATATTTACTTGTATATAAAGTGCAAGTGCTGCCAAAAATTACAAGCACGAGGCACTCCGATACAACCTGTATATCACATAATGGAGGGCCTCATTCACATTGTGGTACAAGTGTTCAGGTAGTGGGTCCTACACTCATAAAGCCTATGCACTAAGTGAAAGGGCTGCCAAAAGTTACAAGGAACCGGCACTACAATACACCCTCTGCTACACATAAAAAAGGACATCATACACACCCTTAAAAAAATTATGATTAATGGCCTGCTGGTGACCCTCAAAAACTTTGGAGCAAGCGTCTGCTTATCTGACCATCTAAAACATTATGGGTGAGGGTCTGCTGCTGAGCTGACCATCGAAGAAATTATGGTTTAGGGCCTGCTGGTGAGCTGACTCTGCAAAACATTATATGCTAGAGCATGCAGGTGAGCTGGCCCTGTAATACATTATATGTGAGGTCTGCAGGTGAGCTGACCCTGTAATACATTATATGTGAGGCCTGCAGGTGATCTGACCCTGTAATACATTATATGTGAGGTCTGCAGGTGAGCTGACCCTGTAATACATTATATGTGAGGTCTGCAGGTGAGCTGACCCTGTAATACATTATATGTGAGGCCTGCAGGTGAGCGACCCTGTAATACATTATATGTGAGGTCCTGCAGGTGAGCTGACCCTGTAATACATTATATGTGAGGCCTGCAGGTGAGCTGACCCTGTAATACATTATATGTGAGGTCTGCAGGTGAGCTGACCCTGTAATACATTATATGTGAGACCTGCAGGTGAGCTGACCCTGTAATACATTATATGTGAGGCCTGCAGGTGAGCTGACCCTGTAATACATTATATGTGAGGTCCTGCAGGTGAGCTGACCCTGTAATACATTATATGTGAGGCCTGCAGGTGAGCTGACCCTGTAATACATTATATGTGAGGTCTGCAGGTGAGCTGACCCTGTAATACATTATATGTGAGGCCTGCAGGTGAGCTGACCCTGTAATACATTATATGTGAGGTCTGCAGGTGAGCTGACCCTGTAATACATTATATGTGAGGTCCTGCAGGTGAGCTGACCCTGTAATACATTATATGTGAGGCCTGCAGGTGATCTGACCCTGTAATACATTATATGTGAGGCCTGCAGGTGAGCTGACCCTGTAATACATTATATGTGAGGCCTGCAGGTGAGCTGACCCTGTAATACATTATATGTGAGGCCTGCAGGTGATCTGACCCTGTAATACATTATATGTGAGGCCTGCAGGTGAGCTGACCCTGTAATACATTATATGTGAGGCCTGCAGGTGAGCTGACCCTGTAATACATTATATGTGAGGCCTGCAGGTGAGCTGACCCTGTAATACATTATATGTGAGGCCTGCAGGTGAGCTGACCCTGTAATACATTATATGTGAGGGCCTGCAGGTGAGCTGACCCTGTAATACATTAAATGTGAGGCCTGCAGGTGAGCTGACCCTGTAATACATTATATGTGAGGGCCTGCAGGTGAGCTGACCCTGTAAAACATTATATGTGAGGGCCTGCAGGTGAGCTGACCCTGTAATACATTATATGTGAGGTCTGCAGGTGAGCTGACCCTGTAATACATTATATGTGAGGCCTGCAGGTGAGCTGACCCTGTAATACATTATATGTGAGGCCCTGCAGGTGAGCTGACCCTGTAAATTACTGACCCTAGAAATGTTGCCATTTAGGCTTGTGGACACTGAGGCCTTCCGCAGCCTGATGTCGGCGGCCGTCCCAGGTTACCCAGTCCCCAGAAGCCCCTATTTTTCAAGGTGCGACTTGCCCGCCTTACACCAACATGTGTTCCGTAACATCACATGTGCCCCGATCAACGCAGTTACTGGAAAGGTCTACTTAACCACGGACACATGGACAAGTGCATTCCGCCAGGCATGCTACATTTCCCTGATGGCACACTGGGTGAACGTTGTGGAGGCTGGGAGCGAGTTGTACCCTGGGATGGCACAGGTGCTACCGACTCCAAGGATTGAGGGCCCTAAGTCAACCAGGGTTTCCGCCAGCACCTACATTAGTGGCTCCAACCCCCACTTCTCCTCCTTCGCTTCCTCCTCCACTTCCACCTCCGAATTATACGCGTGCAGCATAGTGATGATCGAGCACCAAAGTATTCGGGTGTTCGGCCCAAACACATTGCTATATTCGTGTGCTCGGCCGAGCACCAGAGTATAATGGAAGTCAATGGGAGACAACCAGGCACCCCCTGCTCTGAAGAGGGGTGGGTGACTGGTCCATTGGGAAAGGTCAGAAAGCGACAGAAACACCACCGAAATGGATCGGGAACAGCATGGGGACGATGTTTGGATGCATCTAGGACTCCGAGGTCGCTGCTGGGAACGATGTTGTTCGAGTTGTACGCCACTTTTACAGACTGACAAAAATATGCACAAAACCCCACAAAAAAAATCTATTTTACAGGAAAAATTGTTAGGAAACATTTTATCCTGTATATTCAATTGTATATAAAGTGCAAGTGCTGCAAAAAATTACAAGCAAGAGGCACTCCGATACACCCTGTATATCACATAAAGGAGGGCCTCATTCACATTGTGGTACAATTGTTCAGGTAGTGGGACTCCTACACTCATAAAGCCTATGCACTAAGTGAAAGGGCTGCCAAAAATTACAAGGAACCGGCCCTCCAATACACCCTTTATTACACATAAAGGAGGGCATCATACACAGCCTTGAAAATTATGATTGATGGCCTGCTGGTGACCCTCAAAAACATTTGGAGCAAGGGCTTGCTGATCTGACCGTCCAAAACATTATGGGCGGTGGCCTGCTGCCGCTTTGGTGACAATAATTAACCTGGGGCCGATGGCACTCCCCCGTGACGGCGACAATCCATTCAGATGTCTGGCCTATCAACTGTCGATAGTAACGGGGAATCAGTGTTTGATTCTGGAGAGGGAGACTGAGAAACGGCTACCACATCCAAGGAAGGCAAGCGGGGGGCGCGCAAATCACACACTCCTGACTCAGGGAGGTAGTGACGATAAATAACAATTCAGGACTCTTAAGATGCCCTGTTACTGGAATTAGCAATAAAAATTAGAGGGAAAGTCACTGCGGTATTTTGGATGAGGAAACGTTATACAGGAGAGGCCCTGCTGCCGCTTTGTTGACTCTAGATAACTTCTGCCTAATCGCACGTCCCCGTGACGTCCACGATCCATTTTGATATCTTCCCTATCAACTTTAGATGTTCTTTTATGCACCTAAAAGGGTGACCACGGGTGACGTGGAATCATTGTTCGATTTCGGAGAGGGAGCCTGAGAAACGAATACGGCTACCACTTCAAAGCAAGGCAGCATGAGTTGCGGGCCTCCAGGTGATCTGACCCTGTGAAAGATTTTAGGTTTGTGCCTGCAGGTGAGCTGACCCTGTAAATGATTTTAGGTTTGTGCCTGCAGGTGAGCTGACACTGTAAAAGATTTTGGGTTTGGGCCTGTAGGTGAGCTGATCCCAGGGCCAGCAGCCCAATCGGCTGCTTGAGGGCACAGAGAAGGGGGGATGGTGCCGGGCGGAAAACAATTAACTTGCTAACTTACACTTGCCCCGCTGAGCCTGTGTGCCACGCAGCCCGGCCGCCCCCCAACCCTCACTGTCTCAGTCACAGAGCGAGCAGCACGCAGCTGACAGGCTGAGGCAGCAGCCGCAGCAACACAAAACACACACACTGTGAGCTATGTGACCCTGGTGTATTTAAATCTCATTTTTAGCATGTCTTTCAGAAAAGTTTCTCCTGGGATTCGATATCACAACCTTTCACATCAGAGGCAAGGCACTTACCCACACAGCTATGAGAGCTGTATAGCCAGTTACTTAAAAAAAAAAATATATATATATATATATATATATAAGACTTCTACTGTAGATAACTTCGATACCTAGCTGTCATGTATATGGATGTACACTAGGTATCAAAGTTATCTACAGTAAAAGTCTTATTTTGTTTTTTTAAGTAACTTGCTATGCAGCTCTAATAGCTGTGTGGGTAAGTGCCTTTCCTCTGATACAGAAGGTCATGGGATTGAATCCCAGCATAAACTTGTCTGAAAGACAGGATAAATAAGAGCATCAAATCTTCAACACTAGGGGCTGGTGGGAACACAGGCCGGAAGAGGACTGCATCGCATCGCTGACATGGAGGTAAGTATAAAAGTGTTTTTTTTTTTTTTTAAATACCGGACTGTTACTTTACTGCCACGGGGGGGCTATTGGCGCCAAGATACTGGCACATGGAGGGGGGAGAAGAGAGGCACTTGATACTGGCACATTAGGGGGCAGGGGGAGAGGATGGCCATATTATATTGGCACATGGGGAGGCAAGAAATGGACATAAATTATGAGAGGCAGAAATGTGAAATGATGGGGCGGCAAGAAATGGACATGAATCATGAGGGGCAGAAATGTGAAATGATGGTGGGGGCTAACAAATGGACATGAATCATGAGGGGCAGAAATGTGAAATGATGGGGGGGGGCAAGAAATGGACATGAATCATGAGGGGCAGAAATGTGAAATGATGGTGGGGGCTAACAAATGGACATGAATCATGAGGGGCAGAAATGTGAAATGATGGGGGGGGGGGGCAAGAAATGGACTTGAATCATGAGGGGCAGAAATGTGAAATGATGGTGGGGGGGGCAAGAAATGGACATGAATCATGAGGGGCAGAAATGTGAAATGATGGTGGGGGCTAACAAATGGACATGAATCATGAGGGGCAGAAATGTGAAATGATGGGGGGGGGCAAGAAATGGACATGAATCATGAGGGGCAGAAATGTGAAATGATGGGGGGGGGGCAAGAAATGGACATGAATCATGAGGGGCAGAAATGTGAAATGATGGGGGGGGGGGCAAGAAATGGACATGAATCATGAGGGGCAGAAATGTGAAATGATGGGGGGGGGGGCAAGAAATGGACATGAATCATGAGGGGCAGAAATGTGAAATGATGGTGGGGGCTAACAAATGGACATGAATCATGAGGGGCAGAAATGTGAAATGATGGGGGGGGGGCAAGAAATGGACATGAATCATGAGGGGCAGAAATGTGAAATGATGGGGGGGGGGGGCAAGAAATGGACATGAATCATGAGGGGCAGAAGTGTGAAATGATGGTGGGGGCTAACAAATGGACATGAATCATGAGGGGCAGAAATGTGAAATGATGGGGGGGGCAAGAAATGGACATGAATCATGAGGGGCAGAAATGTGAAATGATGGGGGGGGGGGCAAGAAATGGACATGAATCATGAGGGGCAGAAATGTGAAATGATGGGGGGGTGGGGGGCGCCAAAATGTAGATTCGCTTGTGTTGGCTAATCCTGTAAAAGATTTTAGGTTTGGGCCTGCAGGTGAGCTGACCCTGTAAAAGATTTTATTTGCGGTCCTGTTGGTGAACTGCGATGGAACCGACAAACCTAACTTGATTTTGATGGCTGCATTAATCTGCAGGTGACCGTCATACTGCTGTACAGATGCATTTTCCATCTGTATCTTTCTAAACAATCTGTGGCCTTAGTCTTTCATCCAGACTTATTGTGCCACTATGTGGCCTCCTCGTGCTACCATCTCCACAGTATGTTACCTTGCCACTAATTTTCATCACCATGCTGCTGCTGATGCTGCTTAAAAGGCCTTAGACTGAACACCAGGCCCGCAATCTAATTAAGGTTTTACACACACATGTAAAGTGAGAAATATATTTTAGAGGAAATATTGATAGAAAACATTCTTTCCTGTATATTTACTTGTATATAAAGTTCAAGTGCTGCCAAAAATTACAAGGAAGAGGCACCGCGATACAACCTGTATATCACATAAAGGAGGGCCTCATTCACATTGAGTTGCGAGCCTGCAGGTGAGCTGACCCTGTGAAAGATTTGAGTTGCAAGCCTGCAGGTGAGCTGACCCTGTGAAAGACTTGAGTTGCGGGCCTACAGGTGAGCTGACCCTGTGAAAGATTTGAGTTGCAGGGCCTGTAGGATAGCTGACCCTGTGAAATATTTGAGTTGCGGGCCTGCAGGTGAGCTGACCCTCCCTGAAGGGGGACATGAGGAGATCTTGTGCACTGATTCCCAAACTCCTCAGCATCCACAGTCAGAAGAAGATGACGGTTGGGAATGGCAATTAGACACAGTTTTCATTAAGTGAGGGTTTTGTTAGGTCAACAACACAAGTCAGGAGGATGACCCGAGTGAGGAAGTGGAAGAGGGAGTGGTGGACGATGACATTACTGACCCAACCTGGGAAGGTTAGGGTTAGCGAGGACAGCGGTACATAGGGGGAGGGATTCCCAGCACCACAACAGGCTGGAAGAGGCTTTGGATGGCAAAAGGTGAAGTTGGGCCACACCAAATAGGCCCACGTACAGATGTCCTTAGCCCAGGCCTTTGAACCTAAGTGCAAATACCCAGCCACCCACCCACAGGTCATAGCACTAAATGCACACCTTTAAAAATTGCTGGCCCTGGAAATGTTGCCATTTAGGCCTGTGGACACTGAGGGTGAACCTTGGGGAGGCCGGTAGTGAGTCGTACCCTGGGATGGCACAGGTGCTACCAAGCTACCAGTTGAAGCAAACCCTCCTTCTCCTACTCCACTTCCACCTCTGAATTCTTATCTTGCAGTGCCAGTCAGCCATCAGTCAGTAGCTGGAAGCAGTGTAGCACAGCAGTCGGGAATCAGCAACAGGCCGTGCTGAAACTCATTTGCTTAGTAGTGTTGAGCGCGAATATTCGAATATCTAATTTTTTTTGCGAATATCTGCACTTCGCTAATTCGCAAATATTTTGAATATAGTGCAATAAATTCGATATTTCGAATATTCATTTATTATTATTTTTTTTTTCTTTTTATATTTTTTTCTTTCCCACTTCCCAAAAGTAGTTCTTACCTGTCCTTAGGATTTCTGGCTTCCTGGCTGCTACGGTCAGTGCCCGTTGTCGCTTCTGCCGACTTCCGTGCTCATGGAGCGTCCCCATCACCATGGGAACGTCTCCATACTAGAATGTACTGTCGGATTTGAGAATTACGTTGAAATCGCAATTCGATTAATTCAAGTTATAATAATCGAATTTCGATTTCAACTTAGCGCTGCTATATTCCATATTCGTTAATTCTAGCCTAATATGGAATATAGCAGTGCTGAGTTGAAATCAAAATTCGATTATTATAACTTGAATTAATCGAATTGCGATTTCAACTTGGACCTGGTTTACTATGGTTGGCTTGGTAGAATTAGCGAATATGACGAATGTATTCGTCATATTCCTCAAAATGAAGATAAAATATTCTCCATCTTCGTTTTAGCTCCATATTCGTCAACTTTGCTAATTCTAGCAATCAAATAGGAAGGTTGACTATAGAGACAGCTGTGTTTAATTCGCCATGCGATTATATTACTTTGCTTTTTTTTTATAAATAGAATCATTATAATAATCAAGTATTTAACAATTTTTTTTTTAAAAAGCAAAGTAATATAATCGCATAGCGAATTAAACTTAGCTGTCTCTATAGTCAACTTTCCTATTTGATTGCTAGAATTAGCGAAGTTGACGAATAGGTAGCTAAAAATGAAGATGGAGAATACTTTGTTATCTTCGTTTTGAGGAATATGACGAATACATTCGTCATATTCGCTAATTCTAGATATCAAACCAATAGGAAAGTAGCCTTAAGTTAAAATCGTAATACGCGATTATTTAAATAGCATATTAATCGCGATAACTAGAATAATGACGAATATTCGATTTCGACGAATATGAAACGAATATTCTATTGAATATTCGCGAATCTCGTCGAAATCGAATATGGCACCTGCCGCTCATCACTATTGCTTAGGTGAAAAGCAGCACACCGCCGCAGAGCTGTGGCAGGGTATAAGGGACCAGACTGAGCTGTGGCTCTCGACGCTCAACCTACAACCAGACATGGTTGGTTGTTGTGTCTGATAATGGCCGTAACTTGTTGGCAGCTTTGGAGCTCGGCAAGCTCACACATGGCAATCATACAGCATATATGTCCCATGCACAACAAACATCCCAAACTTATACATTAACCACTTAAGGACCACAGGTTTATACCCCCCTAAAGACCAGGCCCTTTTTTACAAATCGGCACTACACTACTTTCACCGTTTATTGCTCGGTCATGCAACTTACCACCCAAATGAATTTTACCTCCTTTTCTTCTCACTAATAGAGCTTTCATTTGGTGGTATTTCATTGCTGCTGACATTTTTACTTTTTTTGTTATTAATCGAAATTTAACGATTTTTTTGCAAAAAAATGACATTTTTCACTTTCAGTTGTAAAATTTTGCAAAAAAAACGAGATCCATATAGAAATTTTGCTCTAAATTTATAGTTCTACATGTCTTTGATAAAAAAAAAATGTTTGGGTAAAAAAAAAATGGTTTGGGTAAAAGTTATAGCGTTTACAAACTATGGTACAAAAATGTGAATTTCCGCTTTTTGAAGCAGCTCTGACTTTCTGAGCACCTGTCATGTTTCCTGAGGTTCTACAATGGCCAGACAGTACAAACACCCCACAAATGACCCCATTTCGGAAAGTACACACCCTAAGGTATTCGCTGATGGGCATAGTGAGTTTATAGAACTTTTTATTTTTTGTCACAAGTTAGCGGAAAATGATGATTTTTATTTTTTTTTTTTTCTTACAAAGTCTCATATTCCACTAACTTGTGACAAAAAATAAAAACTTCTATGAACTCACTATGCCCATCACGAAATACCTTGGGGTCTCTTCTTTCCAAAATGGGGTCACTTGTGGGGTAGTTATACTGCCCTGGCATTCTAGGGGCCCAAATGTGTGGTAAGGAGTTTGAAATCAAATTCTGTAAAAAATGACCTGTGAAATCCGAAAGGTGCTCTTTGGAATATGGGCCCCTTTGCCCACCTAGGCTGCAAAAAACTGTCACACATCTGGTATCTCTGTATTCAGGAGAAGTTGGGGAATGTGTTTTGGGGTGTCATTTTACATATACCCATGCTGGGTGAGAGAAATATCTTTGTCAAATGCCAACTTTGTATAAAAAAATGGGAAAAGTTGTCTTTTGCCAAGATATTTCTCTCACCCAGCATGGGTATATGTAAAATGACACCCCAAAACACATTCCCCACCTTCTCCTGAGTACGGCAATACCAGATGTGTGACACTTTTTTGCAGCCTAGGTGGGCAAAGGGGCCCATATTCCAAAGAGCACCTTTCGGATTTCACAGGTCATTTGTTACAGAATTTGATTTCAAACTCCTTACCACACATTCGGGCCCCTAGAATACCAGGGCAGTATAACTACCCCACAAGTGACCCCATTTTGGAAAGAAGACACCCCAAGGTATTCCGTGAGGGGCATGGCAAGTTCCTAGAATTTTTTATTTTTTGTCACAAGTTAGTGGAAAATGATGATTTTTTTTTTTTTTTTTTTTTTTCATACAAAGTCTCATATTCCACTAACTTGTGACAAAAAATAAAATCTTCCATGAACTCACTATGCCCATCAGCGAATACCTTGGGGTCTCTTCTTTCCAAAATGGGGTCACTTGTGGGGTAGTTATACTGCCCTGGCATTCTAGGGGCCCGAATGTGTGGTAAGGAGTTTGAAATCAAATTCTGCAAAAAATGACCAGTGAAATCCGAAAGGTGCTCTTTGGAATATGGGCCCCTTTGCCCACCTAGGCTGCAAAAAAGTGTCACAGATCTGGTATCTCTGTATTCAGGAGAAGTTGGGCAATGTGTTTTGGGGTGTCATTTTACATATACCCATGCTGGGTGAGATAAATATCTTGGTCAAATGCCAACTTTGTATAAAAAAAATGGGAAAAGTTGTCTTTTGCCAAGATATTTCTCTCACCCAGCATGGGTATATGTAAAATGACACCCCAAAACACATTCCCCACCTTCTCCTGAGTACGGGGATACCAGATGTGTGACACGTTTTTGCAGCCTAGGTGGGCAAAGGGGCCCATATTCCAAAGAGCACCTTTCGGATTTCACAGGTCATTTTTTACAGAATTTGATTTCAAACTCCTTACCACACATTTGGGCCCCTAGAATGCCAGGGCAGTATACCTACCCCACAAGTGACCCCATTTTGGAAAGAAGAGACCCCAAGGTATTCGCTGATGGGCATAGTGAGTTCATGGAAGTTTTTATTTTTTGTCACAAGTTAGTGGAATATGAGACTTTGTATGAAAAAAAAAAAAAATTTTCCACTAACTTGTGACAAAAAATAAAAAATTCTAGGAACTCGCCATGCCCCTCACGGAATACCTTGGGGTGTCTTCTTTCCAAAATGGGGTCACTTGTTGGGTAGTTATACTGCCCTGGCATTTTCCAGGGGCCCTAATGTGTGGTAAGTAGGTAAATGACCTGTGAAATCCTAAAGGTGCTCTTTGGAATGTGGGCCCCTTTGCCCACCTAGGCTGCAAAAAAGTGTCACACATGTGGTATCGCCGTATTCAGGAGAAGTTGGGGAATGTGTTTTGGGGTGTCATTATACATATACCCATGCTGGGTGAGAGAAATATCTTGGCAAAAGACAACTTTTCCCATTTTTTTATACAAAGTTGGCATTTGACCAAGATATTTCTCTCACCCAGCATGGGTATATGTAAAATGACACCCCAAAACACATTCCCCAACTTCTCCTGAGTACGGAGATACCAGATGTGTGACACTTTTTTGCAGCCTAGATGCGCAAAGGTGCCCAAATTCCTTTTAGGAGGGCATTTTTAGACATTTGGATACCAGACTTCTTCTCACGCTTTGGGGCCCCTAGAATGCCAGGGCAGTATAAATACCCCACATGTGACCCCATTTTGGAAAGAAGACACCCCAAGGTATTCAATGAGGGGCATGGCGAGTTCATAGAAATTTTTTTTTTTTGGCACAAGTTAGCGGAAATTGATATTTTTAATTTTTTTCTCACAAAGTCTCCCGTTCCGCTAACTTGGGACAAAAATTTCAATCTTTCATGGACTCAATATGCCCCTCACGGAATACCTGGGGGTGTCTTCTTTCCGAAATGGGGTCACATGTGGGGTATTTATACTGCCCTGGCATTCTAGGGGCCCTAAAGCGTGAGAAGAAGTCTGGAATCTAAATGTCTAAAAAATTTTACGCATTTGGTTTCCGTGAGGGGTATGGTGAGTTCATGTGAGATTTTATTTTTTGACACAAGTTAGTGGAATATGAGACTTTGTAAGAAAAAAATAATAATAATTCCGCTAACTTGGGCCAAAAAAATGTCTGAATGGAGCCTTACCAGGGGGGTGATCAATGACAGGGGGGGTGATCAATGACAGGGGGGGTGATCAATGACAGGGGGGGTGATCAATGACAGGGGGGTGATCAATGACAGGGGGGTTGATCAATGACAGGGGGGTGATCAATGACAGGGGGGTGATCAATGACAGGGGGGTGATCAATGACAGGGGGGTGATCAATGACAGGGGGGTGATCAGGGAGTCTATATGGGGTGATCACCACAGTCATTGATCATGCCCCTGTAAGGCTTCATTCAGACGTCCGGATGCGTTTTGCGGATCCGATCCATCTATCAGTGCATCCGTAAAAATCATGCGGACATCTGAATGGAGCTTTACAGGGGGGTAATCAATGACAGGGGGGTGATCAGGGAGTCTATATGGGGTGATCACCACAGTCATTGATCATGCCCCTGTAAGGCTTCATTCAGACGTCCGGATGCGTTTTGCGGATCCGATCCATCTATCAGTGGATCCGTAAAAATCATGCGGACATCTGAATGGAGCTTTACAGGGGGGTAATCACCACAGTCATTGATCATGCCCCTGTAAGGCTTCATTCAGACGTCCGGATGCGTTTTGCGGATCCGATCCATCTATCAGTGCATCCGTAAAAATCATGCGGACGTCTGAATGGAGCTTTACAGGGGGGTAATCAATGACAGGGGGGTAATCAATGACAGGGGGGTGATCAGGGAGTCTATATGGGGTGATCACCACAGTCATTGATCACGCCCCTGTAAGGCTTCATTCAGACGTCCGGATGCGTTTTGCGGATCCGATCCATCTATCAGTGCATCCGTAAAAATCATGCGGACATCTGAATGGAGCTTTACAGGGGGGTAATCACCACAGTCATTGATCATGCCCCTGTAAGGCTTCATTCAGACGTCCGGATGCGTTTTGCGGATCCGATCCATCTATCAGTGCATCCGTAAAAATCATACGGACATCTGAATGGAGCTTTACAGGGGGGTGATCAGGGAGTCTATATGGGGTGATCACCACAGTCATTGATCATGCCCCTGTAAGGCTTCATTCAGACGTCCGGATGCGTTTTGCGGATCGGATCCATCTATCAGTGCATCCGTAAAAATCATGCGGACATCTGAATGGAGCTTTACAGGGGGGTGATCAGGGAGTCTATATGGGGTGATCACCACAGTCATTGATCATGCCCCTGTAAGGCTTCATTCAGACGTCCGGATGCGTTTTGCGGATCGGATCCATCTATCAGTGCATCCGTAAAAATCATGCGGACGTCTGAATGGAGCTTTACAGGGGGGTGATCAATGACAGGGGGGTAATCAATGACAGGGGGGTGATCAGGGAGTCTATATGGGGTGATCACCACAGTCATTGATCACGCCCCTGTAAGGCTTCATTCAGACGTCCGGATGCGTTTTGCGGATCCGATCCATCTATCAGTGGATCCGTAAAAATCATGCGGACGTCTGAATGGAGCTTTACAGGGGGGTAATCAATGACAGGGGGGTAATCAATGACAGGGGGGTAATCAGGGAGTCTATATGGGGTGATCAGGGGCTAATAAGGGGTTAATAAGTGACGGGGGGGGGGTGTAGTGTAGTGTAGTGGTGCTTGGTGCTACTTTACTGAGCTACCTGTGTCCTCTGGTGGTCGATCCAAACAAAGGGGACCACCAGAGGACCAGGTAGCAGGTATATTAGACGCTGTTATCAAAACAGCGTCTAATATACCTGTTAGGGGTTAAAAAAAACACATCTCCAGCCTGCCAGCGAACGATCGCCGCTGGCAGGCTGGAGATCAACTCTCTTACCTTCCGTTCCTGTGAGCACGCGCGCCTGTGTGCGCGCGTTCACAGGAAATCTCGGCTCACGCGAGATGACGCCTATTGGCGTTAGTGTGACCTGGGAGCGCCGCAGAAATGACGCCTTTCGGCGTTAGCGTGGCGGGAAGTGGTTAATATAAATAAAAACATAACACACCAGAGTGGAGGTAAACCAATGTCATGGCCTGTTAAATAACAAAAAAATAACCAAATAACCATAATATATTATACAACCATAATAACAATAATAATAATACCAACAATAATACAACCACAAACCATAATAATAATAATAGAACAGAATGTCATTGTTGTAAAATGTAAAGCTGACAACGCTGACGGCAGAGTACGTAGTTCCTTGGACAACCCAGGAGGGGAGATGAGGGAAACACACAGCAGTTCCAACCGAGGCAGGACAACACTCTTTAAGGCCTTGGACAGTTTCATGACACTCCGCCAGCACCCTCACCCTGATGCGCGGCCCTAATGTCACAAGTGGGGAACATTTTTTGAAGATGGTGAAGGAGAACATAGCAGACCATGTCAGCGTCCTCAGTGATCCCTCTGTGCCTTACAACGATTGGTTGTCCAAGCTGGACACGTGACACAAACTGGCACTCTATGCCTCATGGGCGCTGGCCTGGCCTGCCGCCAGCGTGTAGTCAGAGCGGGTATCTGTTGCTGCTCGGGGCATAATAACTGATAAGCACATCCATCTGTCAACTGAAAATGCTGACAGGTCGACTCTTATAAAAAATTAACAAGGCCTGGATTGCCCCTGATTTCTCTACTCCACCAGATGAAAGTGGCTGAACATAAAGGCACTTTCAATGTGTTGTTTATAATGTACTGAATACACTGTATTCCCTGCACCCCTTCCACCACAAACAAGGGTATATGGTTCAATCTTCCTTTTCTCGTCCTCCTCCTCCTCTTCCATCATATCAACATGCTTTGTAGGCTGCCCTCGCTCATAATGTTTTTTAGGGTCAGCTCACCTGCAGGCCCTCACATATAATGTTTTTAAGGGTCAGCTCATCTTCAGGCCCTCACATATAATGGTTTTTAGGGTCAGCTCACTTGCAGGCCCTCACATATAATGTTTTTAAGGGTCATCTCATCTGCAGGCCCTCACATATAATGGTTTCTTGGGTCAGCTCACCTGCAGGCCCTCACATATAAAGATTTTGAGGGTCAGCTCACCTGCAGGCCCTCAAAAATAATGTTTTTTAGTGTCAGCTAACCGGAAGGTACTCGCAAATAATGTTTTTTAGGGTCAGCTGACCGGAAGGCACTCGCAAATGATGTTTTTGAGGGTCAGCTGACCGTGAGGCACCCGCAAATGATGTTTTAAAGGGTCAGCTGACCAGAAGGCCATTCCAAATAATGTTTTTGAGGGTTAGCGCACCTGGTATTGTAGATCACACAATTCACGGATTTCACCGTTGACAGCAAACATGTGAACAGATTATGGGAGAATTTTTTTTTCTGTATTTTACTTTTTTCCCTATATATGGCCCTGACAACCACACAAAATTTTGAAGCGCAGATCACGCAATTCACGGATTACACCGTTGACAGCAAAAATGTGGACAGATTATGGGAGAAAAATAGTTTTCTGTATTTTAATTTGTCCCCTATATATGGCCCTGACAACCACACAAGGTATTGAAGCGCAGATCACACAATTCACAGATTACACCATTGACAGCAAAAATGTGGACAGATTATGGGAGAAATTTTTTTTTTCTGGATTTTTTTTTTTTCCCTATATATGGCCCTGACAACCACACAAGGTATTGAAGCTTAGATCACACAATTCACGGATTACACCGTTGACAGCAAAAATGTGGATAGATTATGGGAAGAAAATTGTGTTTTCACTAATATTCTTCCTATCTCTGGCCCTGACACACAGAAGGTATTGCTGCACAAATGTCACAAGTCTCTGATGACAACTTCTATATAGCAAACGTATAAAATAAAATAAAATGGAGTACTACTTTGCACAATTAAATTACTGCCACCACACACATTAGTCCTAAAAAGGACTTTTGGGTCTTTGAAACATTATTCAATGGAATATATTGCGATCACAAACTCCCTACACTATCTGTCGAACTGCGTGATCGGGTGCTATATAGCACCCGATGATGCGTTCCAGCCAGCCAATCACTGTAATGCCACAGCCATCATGGCTACTGGCATTACAGTGATGGCAGTACTTACCTGCACGTTTATTGGCTGCTTAGCAGCCGCAAAACGTGCGGGGAGTAGACTCGAGCATGGCGCTCAAGCACATGTGGTACTCGGCTGAGTACCGTCATGTGTCGAACATAGCGATGCTCGAGCCGAACAGGTATTCGGCCGAGCATGCTCGTTCATCAATAGTGCAGCACCAGTCAGCCATCAGTCGGTGGCTGAAAGCAGTGTAGCACTGCAGTGGGCAAGCGGCAACAGGCCGTGCTGAAGCTGATATGCTTAGGGGACAAACAGCACACCGCCGCAGAGCTGTGGCGGGGGATAAGAGACCAGACTGAGCTGTGGCTCTCGCCACTCAACCTAGAACCAGGCATGGTTGTGTCTGATAATGGCCGTAACTTGGTGGCGGCTTTGGAGCTCGGCAAGATCACACACATCCCATGCCTAGCCCACGTCTTAAACTTAGTGGTTCAGCGGTTTCTCAAAACCTACCCCAATTTGCCTGAGCTACTGGTGAAAGTGCGCCGCGTGTGTGCACATTTTGGCAAGACATTGACAGCTTCATCCGGTCTGTCAACGCTGCAGCAGTGCTGGAAATTGCCAGCTCACCGGCTGTTGTGCGACGTGAGCATGTGCTTAAACTCGACGTTCCACATGTTGGCCAGGCTTTGTGAGCAGCAGGGGGCAGTAGTGGAATACCAGCTGCAACATGGTCGTCGCCTTTCCAGTCAGCTTTCGCTATTTACAAGCGAGGAATGGTCATGGATGTCTGACCTCTGAGGTTTTAAGAAACTTTCAGGAATCAACACAGATGGTGAGCAGTGATAACGCTATTATCATCGTTAGCATCCCACTTCTGTGTCTACTCAAACACTCGCTGCTCGCAATTAAGGACGACGCTTTGCATGTGGAAGAGGTGGAAATGGGGGAAGACATTACACAGTGTGATAGCCAGACCACCCTCAGTTCGTCTTCTCAGCGCGAATTGGACCATAAAGAGGAGGAGGAGGAGCAGGAGACGGTTGCCTCCGCTACAGAGGGTAGTACCCATGGAAGTTTAATTCCATCTGTTCTGTGTGGGTGGGCAGAAGAGGAGGAAGAGGATGAGGAGATTGAAAGTCATCCTCCTGATGATGACATCGACGTCTTACCTGTTGGTACTCTGGCACACATGGCTGACTTCATGCAAAACGGTGCAATACCAGAAGGTCCTTGTTGAAAAATTGCTTCAAAAATTTCCATCTGACAACACTGGCGGTAGTGTCCGTAGTTCCATGGGCAACCGAGAAGGGGAGACAAGGGAAACACACAGCAGTTACAACAGAGGCAGGGCAACACTCTTCAAAGTCTGGAACTGTTTCATGACACTCCGCCAGCACCCTCACCCTGATGCGCGGCCTACTGTACAAGGAGGGAAAATTTTTGGAATATGGTGCATAGCAGACAGTGTTTTACAGGGTCAGCTCAACTGCAGGACCTCAACTACAACCTTTTAGAGGGTCAGCTCACCAGCAGGCCCTCACCTACAATCTTTTACAGGGTCAGCTTACCTTCAAGCCCTCGCATATAATGTTTTGTAGGATCAGCTCGCCTGCAGGACCTGGCATACAATGTTTTACAGGGTCAGCTCACCTGCAGTCCCTCGCATATAATGTTTTACAGGGCCAGCTCACCTGCAGACCTCACATATAATGTATTACAGGGTCAGCTCACCTGCAGACCTCACATATAATGTATTACAGGGTCAGCTCACCTGCAGGCCTCACATATAATGTATTACAGGGTCACCTCACCTGCAGGCCTCACATATAATGTATTACAGGGTCAGCTCACCTGCAGACCTCACATATAATGTATTACAGGGTCAGCTCACCTGCAGACCTCACATATAATGTATTACAGGGTCAGCTCACCAGCAGGCCTCACATATAATGTATTACAGGGTCAGCTCATCAGCAGACCTCATATATAATGTATTACAGGGTCAGCTCACCTGCAGACCTCACATATAATGTATTACAGGGTCAGCTCACCCCTCACATATAATATATTACAGGGTCAGCTCACCTGCAGACCTCACATATAATGTATTACAGGGTCAGCTCACCTGCAGGCACTCACATATAATGTATTACAGGGTCAGCTCACCTGCACGCCTCACATATAATGTATTACAGGGTCAACTCACCTGCAGACCTCACATATAATGTATTACAGGGTCAGCTCACCTGCAGGCCTCACATATAATGTATTACAGGGTCAGCTCACCTGCAGGCCCTCACATATAATGTATTACAGGGTCAGCTCACCTGCAGACCTCACATATAATGTATTACAGGGTCAGCTCACCTGCAGGCCTCACATATAATGTATTACAGGGTCAGCTCCCCTGCAGACCTCACATATAATGTATTACAGGGTCAGCTCACCTGCAGGCTCTCACATATAATGTATTACAGGGTCAGCTCACCTGCAGACCTCACATATAATGTATTACAGGGTCAGCTCACCTGCAGGCCCTCACATATAATGTATTACAGGGTCAGCTCACCTGCAGGACCTCATATATAATGTATTACAGGGTCAGCTCACCTGCAGGCCTCACATATAATGTATTACAGGGTCAGCTCACCTGCAGACCTCACATATAATGTATTACAGGGTCAGCTCACCTGCAGACCTCACATATAATGTATTACAGGGTCAGCTCACCTGCAGGCCCTCACATATAATGTATTACAGGGTCAGCTCACCTGCAGGCCTCACATATAATGTATTACAGGGTCAGCTCACCTGCAGGCCTCACATATAATGTATTACAGGGTCAGCTCACCTGCAGGCCCTCACATATAATGTATTACAGGGTCAGCTCACCTGCAGGCCTCACATATAATGTATTACAGAGTCAGCTCACCTGCAGGCCTCACATATAATGTATTACACGGTCAGCTCACCTGCAGGCCTCACATATAATGTATTACAGGGTCAGCTCACCTGCAGGCCCTCACATATAATGTATTACAGGGTCAGCTCACCTCCAGACCTCACATATAATGTATTACAGGGTCAGCTCACCCGCAGACCTCACATATAATGTATTACAGGGTCAGCTCACCTGCAGGCCCTCTCTACAATCTTTTACAGGGTTAGTTCACTTTCAGGCTCTCGCATATAATGTTTTATAGGATCAGCTCACCTGCAGGCCCTCACCTACAATATTTTACAGGGTCAGCTCACCTGCAGGCCCTAACCCACAATATTTTACAGGGTCAGCTCATCTTATCACCTACACAGCTCAAAGAGCAACCACACAGAGAGCAATTCTCATTAATTATTCTTTATTGGATATCCAACACATTAGATGGTATATCAATTAAAACATATACAAAGACAGCACATACTGGGAACACAACGGTGTTACAATAAATGTATAAAAACAGAGTAAGCTCCAAACCAATAAGGGACTAGTATCCCCCCATACGCAATAAAGCAGTATCAGCTTGGTGGGGCGCATATAGCGATAATAGCATCCAGAGCATACATAAACAAACACTCCAAACATTTAAGGGAGTGTAAGCCTGGGTGCCGCCCTCACCAGGCAGAGACTGCAAGGGAAGAGGGGGGGAAAAAACACAGTTTAAAGTGCAAGTGCAATGAATACCTACTGACCCTGGTCTGAAACAGCCGCCCGACGATCGTTTCGCAAAATGCTTCCTCTTGGGGCTCATCTGCAGGCCCTAACCTACAATCTTTTACAGGGTCAGCTCACCTGCAGGCCCTCACATATCATGTATTACAGGGTCAGCTCACCTGCAGGCCCTCACATATAATGTTTTACAGGGTCAGCTCACCTGCAGGCCTCACATATAATGTATTACAGGCTCAGCTCACCTGCAGGCCCTCACTAAAAATCTTTTAAAGGGTCAGCTCACCTGCAGACCTCACATATAATGTATTACAGGGTCAGCTCACCTGCAGGCCTCACATATAATGTATTACAGGGTCAGATCACCTGCAGGCCTCACATATAATGTATTACAGGGTCAGCTCACCTGCAGACCTCATATATAATGTATTACAGGGTCAGCTCACCTGCAGGCCTCACATATAATGTATTACAGGGTCAGCTCACCTGCAGGCCTCACATATAATGTATTACAGGGTCAGCTCACCTGCAGGCCTCACATATAATGTATTACAGGGTCAGCTCACCTGCAGACCCTCACATATAATGTATTACACGGTCAGCTCACCTGCAGACCTCACATATAATGTATTACAGGGTCAGCTCACCTGCAGGCCCTAACCTACAATCTTTTACAGGGTCAGCTCACCTGCAGGCCCTCACATATCATGTACTACAGGGTCAGCTCACCTGCAGGCCTCACATATAATGTATTACAGGCTCAGCTCACCTGCAGGCCCTCACTAAAAATCTTTTAAAGGGTCAGCTCACCTGCAGACCTCACATATAATGTATTACAGGGTCAGCTCACCTGCAGGCCTCACATATAATGTATTACAGGGTCAGATCACCTGCAGGCCTCACATATAATGTATTACAGGGTCAGCTCACCTGCAGACCTCATATATAATGTATTACAGGGTCAGCTCACCTGCAGGCCTCACATATAATGTATTACAGGGTCAGCTCACCTGTAGGCCCTCACATATAATGTATTACAGGGTCAGCTCACCTGCAGGCCCTCGCATATAATGTATTACAGGGTCATCTCACCTGCAGGGCCTCACATATAATGTATTACTGGGTCAGCTCACCTGCAGGCATCACATATAATGTATTACAGGGTCAGCTCACCTGCAGGCCTCACATATAATGTATTACAGGATCAGCTCACCTGCAGGCCCTCACATATAATGTATTACAGGGTCAGCTCACCTGCAGGCCTCACATATAATGTATTACAGGGTCAGCTCACCTGCAGGCCTCACATATAATGTATTACAGGGTCAGCTCACCTGCAGGCCCTCACATATAATGTATTACAGGGTCAGCTCACCTGCAGCCCTCACATATAATGTTTTACAGGGTCAGCTCACCTGCAGGCCTCACATATAATGTATTACAGGGTCAGCTCACCTGCAGGCCTCACATATAATGTATTACAGGGTCAGCTCACCTGCAGACCTCACATATAATGTATTACAGGGTCAGCTCACCTGCAGGCCTCACATATAATGTATTACAGGGTCAGCTCACCTGCAGGCCTCACATATAATGTATTACAGGGTCAGCTCACCTGCAGGCCTCACATATAATGTATTACAGGGTCAGCTCACCTGCAGGTCCTCATATATAATGTATTACAGGGTCAGCTCACCTGCAGCCCTCACATATAATGTTTTACAGGGTCAGCTCACCTGCAGGCCTCACATATAATGTATTACAGGGTCAGCTCACCTGCAGGCCTCACATATAATGTATTACAGGGTCAGCTCACCTGCAGGCCTCACATATAATGTATTACAGGGTCAGCTCACCCGCAGACCTCACATATAATGTATTACAGGGTCAGCTCACCCGCAGGCCCTCGCATATAATGTATTACAGGGTCAGCTCACCTGCAGACCTCACATATAATGTATTACAGGGTCAGCTCACCTGCAGACCTCACATATAATGTATTACAGGGTCAGCTCACCTGCAGCCCTCACATATAATGTATTACAGGGTCAGCTCACCTGCAGGGCCTCGCATATAATGTATTACAGGGTCAGCTCACCTGCAGACCTCACATATAATGTATTACAGGGTCAGCTCACCCGCAGGCCCTCGCATATAATGTATTACAGGGTCAGCTCACCTGCAGACCTCACATATAATGTATTACAGGGTCAGCTCACCTGCAGGCCTCACATATAATGTATTACAGGGTCAGCTCACCTGCAGGCCCTCACATATAATGTATTACAGGGTCAGCTCACCTGCAGGCCTCACATATAATGTATTACACGGTCAGCTCACCTGCAGGCCTCACATATAATGTATTACAGGGTCAGCTCACCTGCAGACCTCACATATAATGTATTACAGGGTCAGCTCACCTGCAGACCTCACATATAATGTATTACAGGGTCAGCTCACCTGCAGGCCTCACATATAATGTATTACAGGGTCAGCTCACCTGCAGGGCCTCACATATAATGTATTACAGGGTCAGCTCACCTGCAGACCTCACATATAATGTATTACAGGATCAGCTCACCTGCAGGCCTCACATATAATGTATTACAGGGTCAGCTCACCTGCAGGCCCTCACATATAATGTATTACAGGGTCAGCTCACCTGCAGGCCTCACATATAATGTATTACAGGGTCAGCTCACCTGCAGACCTCACATATAATGTATTACAGGGTCAGCTCACCTGCAGGCCTCACATATAATGTATTACAGGGTCAGCTCACCTGCAGGTCCTCATATATAATGTATTACAGGGTCAGCTCACCTGCAGCCCTCACATATAATGTTTTACAGGGTCAGCTCACCTGCAGACCTCACATATAATGTATTACAGGGTCAGCTCACCTGCAGGCCTCACATATAATGTATTACAGGGTCAGCTCACCTGCAGACCTCACATATAATGTATTACAGGGTCAGCTCACCTGCAGACCTCACATATAATGTATTACAGGGTCAGCTCACCTGCAGGCCTCACATATAATGTATTACAGGGTCAGCTCACCTGCAGACCTCACATAATGTATTACAGGGTCAGCTCACCTGCAGGCTCTCACATATAATGTATTACAGGGTCAGCTCACCTGCAGACCTCACATATAATGTATTACAGGGTCAGCTCACCTGCAGGCCTCACATATAATGTATTACAGGGTCAGCTCACCTGCAGACCTCACATATAATGTATTACAGGGTCAGCTCTCTAGCAGCAGGCACAGTTTCAACGCACCCAGGGCCACGGCCTCTGTGTGAACCATCAGCATCACAGCCACTTCCCGTCCCTTAATGCTCGCCTTCTTCATGTTAAATGTTATATGCACGCTTGATACACAAGATGTTGCACGGATGTCACAGTTCACAGGAAAATAGATTTCACTTATGTTCTTACTATCTCTTGTCCTGACACACACACGCTATTGCAGCACAGATGTGACAATTCACTGCAGGGACCGTTTATAGGAAAATTATGGATAAATTATGGAAAATATATAATTGTTTTCAATAATATTCTTCCTATCTCTGCCCCTGACACACAGAAGCTATTGCTGAACAGATGTCACAAGTCACTATAGAAAAAGAATCGCAAAGTACGGGAAAAAAAAATCGAAGACTACTTTTCAAGATTAAATTGCTGCCCCCGCACACAATAGACCTTAAAATGACTTTTGGGTCTTTGAAACGTTTTAAAATGGAATAAATTGCGATCACAAACTCCCTGCACTATCTGTCCCTTCCTAAGGGCAGCTCTCCCTGACTCGCAATGAGCCGAACCAACGACTCGCAATATAGCACCCGATGACGCGTTCCGGCCAGCCAATCACTGTATTGCAAGTAGCCAACATGACTACTGGCATTACAGTGATGGCAGAGTACCGCCATTTGCCGAGCATAGCAATGCTCAACACTAGTCTCCACGTAATTTTTATTTTTATTTATTTTTATTTATTTTTTACAAAGAAGCATAAAAGATATTCCCCTTTCCAAAACTAAAGAAAAACTACTAGCAGTTTGCAGTAAGGGTACAGAGGGGTGGTAACCATTTAGGGGGTGTACCTGCACAGACTGACGATGGCAGCACTGAGTGGATAGAATCAAACTGTGCAGCCCCCCCAACCGGTTACCACCTCTCAGTACCCTTACTGCAGACTGCTAGCAATTCATTCATAACTTCTAGTAGAAATAACAGGAATGGCACAACACAGAGCCATAAGAACAGATGCTCCAGTTATTATATGGGGAATGCATGAAGCTATTAACACAGACATGTCAGGAGCGGGGAAAGGTCCTCTTTAAAATCTACACATTATATCTGTGGGGGGGTTGTGAGAAGCCTGTTAAACAAATTTCTGTGGGGCTCATCAGTCAGTTCTAGTTATGCCACAGGGCATCTCCCTACCTCTGCCCCCTGATTGGCTGATGAGGTTGTCTTTCAGCCTCTGAACCAATCAGGACAACCCCCCCCCCCCCCCCCCACTTACTCCCAGTGTCATGGAATCTTCTTACTCTCTTGTGGTTTTCCTGCCAATATTAACAGTAAAATGGTGCTGGGCGTCAGATGCAAATGACAAAAGCTTCAGATTTGTTTGGTGGACAAATTATTGTGAAGTTTGTAACAACAGGGACACTACCACTCCGACATTCCTGTTGCTAGCCTGTGTAATGCCCCAGAGTTGCATTACCACCTTTTGCACCTCACCACTATCTCCAATTGTCAACCTAATGTCATCATATGCACTTACTTTCATATCCTGCAAAATGTGTATATTCATTTCCATGCAGCTGTTGTATTACATGTAATGTGCCTGGTTCACCGGCAGATGGCAGCAGTTATGGCAGTGCTAGTTTCCATAGAGTGGAACCTTTCCTTCCATTCTATCTCCCTCTAGGGAGGAGTTTTAGTTAGTGAGAGGAGTTCTAGTTTGACCTCTGCCACGAGAGGTTGTGCTGGAGGAGCTCCTGGACGAAGCCTTCCAAGGCCAGCAGAGTGTCACCAGCTCTGATTGGACCCAGAGACTTAAGCTACAAGCTTCAGAACCCAGGAAGAGAGAGAGTTCCCTGGATACAGATACAGGTAAAGACAGAGATAAAGATAAAGAGAGATTCAGACTACAGAAACCAAAGTACAGCTAGAGAAGTTGCAGTTTACAGAGAAAGCGCTTGTACTGTTCACTGGCGCTACTGCCCCTAAATGATGTGTGCTGCAGTATGGCAGCAGTACCGCAATACCTGCTGCCAAAGACAATCAACCAAAACACTACAATATAAAATACCACACACTACCTTCCCCTCTACTATTCCTGCTAACTCTGCTAGGAAGAAACCGCAATCACGTATCACTACATAAAACAAGATTACCTTGCTTATTGAATCCTCCTCTGCGATCTCTATTCAATACCTTGTATCGGGTCCGGTATCTCTTTTCGCTGGAGCATGCCCCGGCCGGTGGCGATGCTTCGTGCTATTGAGTTTGAAAGCTCGCTCTCGCGTGGAGCACCACTAGTGAAGTCACTGTTCGAGCTACGGATTTCTACAAGTGCAAAACTTCCAATGCATTTCAGACAATGCGTTGTCCTTCGTCAGGGATTCAGTCTGGCTCTACTCGATACCACCCTTTTATATCTCCCGGATTAACCTGCTTTAACTCTTCAACACCTTACTTTTTAGTAAGGTAGGACGAACAGGGGTCTCCCTCAGGGCTAAACACAAAAGACTAAATAACCCAAACAACAAACAAAAGGGAAAAAGACACTTAACTTCAAATAGCAGTGGAAGCACAGGAACTCTGCCGAGATCCAGGCACCAGCAATCCAAAACAAGACTGAAGCTCTAAACCGCACCAGATGGTGTGAGAATCCACAATAAATAGGGAAGGGTAAGTGTGACGAAAGCACCTTCATCACTGGGGGTTGGAGAGGCCTGCTTGCCAGCCTCTTGCCCTGTGACTATGGCCCCTGAGACAATATTTGGGCATATTGGATTTCAGAGGCTCTGTTTCTGCCCTGTGGACTTTTTACTGGAACTATTTGGGGCATGTGACCATATGCACAGTGGGGCAAAAATAAGACTTCCAGGAAACTCCTGAACCCCTGAACCAATGTGGGTGATTTTTGGATAGTTTAATCACCCAGATCGAGGCTATCAAGGGATGTAACTTTTATGGGGATATGTGGTGTTTTTTTTTTTTTCTGTGGTTGGGAAAAATTTGTATTTTATGCCTGTGAGTAATTAAGTCCATTGTCTTTGTTAAATATGTCCCAGGCAATGCCATTGTGTTTGTTGATTGCGTCACAGACAATGCCTATTCTGTTATTGATTGCGTCACAGACAATGCCTATTCTGTTATTGATTGCGTCACAGACAATGCCTATTCTGTTATTGATTGCGTCACAGACAATGCCTATTCTGTTATTGAATGCATCACAGACAATGCCTATTCTGTTATTGAACGCATCACAGACAATGCCTATTCTGTTATTGATTGCGTCACAGACAATGCCTATTCTGTTATTGAATGCATCACAGACAATGCCTATTCTGTTATTGAATGCATCACAGACAATGCCTATTCTGTTATTGATTGCGTCACAGACAATGCCTTTTCTGTTATTGATTGCGTCCCAGGCAATGCCCTTGTGTTTGTTGATTGCGTCACAGACAATGCCTATTCTGTTATTGATTGCGTCACAGGCAGAGGCCATTGTGTTTGTTGAATGTATAGTTTTGTGTTTAAACTGTAAAACTGTAAATGATTGGCTGCTATGTTATGTCCACTGGGGTGGTAACCTTGGTGGAAAATGTGTATAAAAAGCAATGCTTGTGTGGTCATTAAAGAGTTCCTGTTTTGGCCTTCAACATAGAGCCTCGTTTCATGTGTGTGGGGATTGCTATACGCTTTATACTCCCCTGGCTATAACCCCTAGCTCTTGTAAGAGCTGCTCCTGTTCCTGGTTCCTGTGGTGGTTACGGTGTCGAGCGGAGTGCTTGGAGCCCTCAGGAAGCACTAGGAGCATCGATCAACGGAGGTACCCAGTCGGGGTGCCAGGAGATCCGTTACTGTAAGTGACCATAAGCAACACCTGAGTCAAGGGGTGTGGCCATCACCAGAAACAATACAGACACAAAATCATCCACAAAGAACCTGTCAGATCACACCACGTGTTGCCAGTCTCACAGATCTCCTGGCACCTGTCACAAGAATGTCCGTGACAGCTCGTCCTGCTTCCTACCAATGGAAGGGTTCCAGGAAGATAGAGTTAGTAGAAATGGCCTTGTGGTTCGCCCGGCGGTCGTTTCGTGGCGAACTTTGCGCGTTTGTGATTCGCCAAACATGCGAACATATGGCGATATTCCCATGCGCCATATTCTTTTGCATTGCGCAGAACTTTGACCCATGACTCATCCATCAGGTGGGACAGGACAGCCAATTGAGATGTTTCAGCACATGGACACACCCCCTACCTTATAACAGAACCTGATCTGGCAGCCATTTTACATTCTGTGTTTTACCAGTGTAGGGAGAGGTTGCATTTTGGAGCAGGAACAGACTGTTAGGAACTTAGGGACACCAAACGCTGGCTAATAGGGTCACAAAAGTCCTTGTAAGGACTGGTATGGGTGTGTATCGATAGGTGTGATACACTGAGGGGTGTGATATACTTATAATATACTTTCTAACATAGAAATGATATTATAGTGCATTTGTATGCTTCCAGAAAATACTGATTGAGGGCTGCGAACTATCAGCTTTCACAAAATAGTAGTAGAGGTTTTCCATATACTTGCGTCCACAAAATTACTGAGGGTGATAGACCAGCTTCAACTAACAACTGATTGAGGCCTGCCATATATCAGCTTCCACAAATACTGCTCTTCTCTAGGGACTTTGGCACAGAGTCATTTTGAAAATGACAGGCAGAGGAAGAGGCAGGCCATTCCGCAGGGGTGGTAGGGGTCGGGCAGGAGCACCAGGCCGGAGCCTTAGTGGGAAGTTGCAGAAGGTGCGTGCGATTACGTCAAAGGACGCACCAGAGTTGGTTGAGTGGCTCACTCAGCCTTCAGCTTCTGCACCCTCCTCATCCTCTGTATCTGCACCCTCCTCACTCTCTGCTGTGTGCACCCCAAAGACACCACCACCACCACCATAGCCCCTCCACTCGAGTCAGAGGAATTATTTTCCCATTCATTCCAAGACCTTACCGATAGGAAGAGGAGGGGAGTTTAGAGGAAAAGACGGAGCAGCAGAGAGGGAGGAGAAGCAGGCAGAACTTACATTGCACAGGAGGCAAAACGCAGACTGCAAATGTATCTGGAGCAAGCCATCCACCATGCACGGTCATATCTGGCGCTCCCAGGACGCCGGCACATGGCTCCGCAGTGTGGGCTTTTTTAACGTGTCCACTGCTGACAATAGTGTTGCCATCTGCAGCCTGTGCTGTCAACGCATAAGTCGCGGTAAGCCCCACACTCACCTAGGGACGACCGCCTTAAGAAGGCACCTGGCCTCCCATCACCGAGCCCAGTGGGAGCAACGCCGTCAGAACCCACAAAGCCACACTCCCGGCGCTTCACGTCCTGCCTCTTCTCCTTCTCCTGTGCAATGTGCATGTGATAGCTATTTCTCTGCTGTCCATACATACACTGCTCAAAAAAATAAATGGAACACTTAGGCTGAGTTCACACGGGCGAGATTTCCGCGCGGGTGCAATGCGGTAGGTGAACGTATTGCACCCGCACTGAATCCGGCACCATTCATTTCAATGGGTCTGTGTACATGAGTGTTTTTTTTTCACGCATCACTTCTGCAATGCTTTAAAATCGCAGCATGTTCTATATTCTGCGTTTGTAACGCAGGACAGGCCCCATAGAAGTGAATGGGGCTGCGTGAAAAACGCATTGCATCCGCAAGCAAGTGCGGGTGCGATGCGTTTTTCACTGATGATTGCTAAGAGATGTTGTTTGTAAACTTTCAGTTTTTTATCACGCGTGTGAAAAACGCATCAAAATGCATTGCATCCGTGCGGAAAAAACTGAACAACTAAACGCAATCGCAAACAAAACTGACTGAACTTGCTTGCAAAATAGTGCGAGTTTCAATGAACGCACCCTGAACGCATCCTGAGCCAATCCGTCATGCCCGTGTGAACCCAGCCTTAAACAACACAATGTAACTCCAAGTCAATCCCACTTCTGTGAAATCAAACTGTCCACTTAGGAAGCAACACTGAGTGACAATCAATTTCACATGCTGTTGTGCAAATGGGATAGACAACAGGTGGAAATTATAGGCAATTAGCAAGACACCCCCAATAAAGGAGTGGTTCTGCAGGTGGTCACCACAGACCGCTTCTCAGTTCCTATGCTTCCTGGCTGATGTTTTGGTCACTTTTGAATGCTGGCGGTGCTTTCACTCTAGTGGTAGCATGAGACGGAGTCTACAACCCACACAAGTGGCTCAGGTAGTGCCGCTTATCCAGGATGGCACATCAATGCGAGCTGTGGCAAGAAGGTTTGCTGTGTCTGTCAGCGTAGTGTCCAGAGCATGGAGGCGCTACCAGGAGACAGGCCAGTACATCAGGAGACGTGGAGGAGGCCGTAGGAGGGCAACAACCCAGCAGCAGGACCGCTACCTCCGCCTTTGTGCAAGGAGGAACAGGAGGAGCACTGCCAGAGCCCTGCAAAATGACCTCCAGCAGGCCACAAATGTGCATGTGTCTTCTCAAACGGTTAGAAACAGACTCCATGAGGGTGATATGAGGGCCCGACGTCCACAGGTGGGGGTTGACCTCACAGCCCAACACCATGCAGGATGTTTGGCATTTTCCAGAGAACACCAAGATTGGCAAATTCGCCATTGGCGCCCTGTGCTCTTCACAGATGAAAGCAGGTTCACACTGAGCACATGTGACAGACGTGACAGAGTCTGGAGACGCCGTGGAGAACGTTCTGCTGCCTGCAACATCCTCCAGCATGACCGGTTTGGCATTGGGTCAGTAATGGTGTGGGGTGGCATTTCTTTGGAGGGCCGCACAGCCCTCCATGTGCTCGCCAGAGGTAGCCTGACTGCCATTAGGTACCGAGATGAGATCCTCAGACCCCTTGTGAGACCATATGCTGGTGCGGTTGGCCCTGGGTTCCTCCTAATGCAAGACAATGCTAGACCTCATGTGGCTGGAGTGTGTCAGCAGTTCCTGCAAGACGAAGGCATTGATGCTATGGACTGGCCCGCCCGTTCCCCAGACCTGAATCCAATTGAGCACATCTGGGACATCATGTCTCGCTCTATCCACCAACGTCACGTTGCACCACAGACTGTCCAGGAGTTGGCAGATGCTTTAGTCCAGGTCTGGGAGGAGATCCCTCAGGAGACCGTCCGCCACCTCATCAGGAGCATGCACAGTCATTGTAGGGAGGTCATACAGGCATGTGGAGGCCACACACACTACTGAGCCTCATTTTGACTTGTTTTAAGGACATTACATCAAAGTTGGATCAGCCTGTAGTGTGTTTTTCCACTTTAATTTTGAGGGTGACTCCAAATCCAGACCTCCATGGGTTGAAAAATTTAATTTCCATTTTTTTATTTTTGTGTGATTTTGTTGTCAGCACATTCAACTATGTAAAGAACAAAGTATTTCAGAAGAATATTTAATTAACTCAGATCTAGGATGTGTTATTTTTGTGTTCCCTTTATTTTTTTGAGCAGTGTACATGCTAGAGACATAGTGCTGTGATGTCACAACAATACTTCAGTAATATCTACTTAGACCTTATAAAATGTGAATTTGTGTGTACTGCGAAAATAAATTCCCATCATTAGGGATTTTCGCAATGGCACATTTTTTTTAAACACTCTGCATATAAAGCGATTGTTCTGTCATACATGTGAAATGTAATCAAATGCACTGCTGTAATGTCAAATTACTTACAGTGATCAGGAGTTCTTCCTCAACGTCGTGAAGATTGCTGCCAACCATCTTTTCTGATCACATCCATCTTCGGGTCGGTGTAAACCAGTTGCTGTAGTAGGCCACGCCTATTTTGCGCGTGCGGGTACGCGAATATTAAATTGCCGATATTTTGCAATGAAAAAAATAATGAATGGAGATCGCAAATTCACAAAATACATCTGGTATGTCTCATGTTGTGGGGCTATTTGTGCCCTTCTAGTAATTATTTGGTGGCTGCAAATATGACCTGAAGGTTTTTCAGGTTCACCTGCCATTCAAGTCTATGGGGCCCGCCGCGAACACATGGTTTGCAAACATTTGAGCACGAACGCACATTCACAACGTCCCGGCTGAAGTTCGTCCATCACTAATAGTTAGTTGTGAGTATGAAAGTAACCTGTCACAGTGGGGAGTGGGGGAAACCCCCACCGTGCGGTGTCAAAGGGTAAAGGGGATCAGCCTGACCAAAAGGAGTGATAAGGGAGCAGGTCACCTCCTACAGCGCCCCTAATCCTCCCCCTGACTCCTCACCGTATGAGCCGAGCCCGATGGTAGGACGGCTCATAATCTGGATTCCTAGAGACCCCAAGTCGCCCTGGTAATCCCTCACCAAGGAGCAGGGAAGAGACGACCTGTTCATCCCAGTCATGGAGGAACAGGAGTCTCTATCTGAGGCCAGGCTGCAAGGAGAGGGGCTATAGAGATGGCAGGTAAGTGAGACCAGTAACACACCTACCTGCCACAGACACAACGACTGGAGCCCGTGCACTAGTGCTGCTGTCCACACCAACATTAAAGGACACAGCACACACCACACAGGGACCCAGGACACCCATACACACAAACCCTGTGTTCACAAAACACTAGGAAGGGCGTTAACCCTTCCAACACTAGACAAAGGAAGGAAACCACTTAAAGGGGAAGTGCACACACAAGCATACCAAACCACACATTACCACCGGCAACAGCATGCGTGGCAACCATGTCACGACAGTCACCCAGAAGGCCGAGACACTGCAACTGCATGCTCTCACAGTAACACGTTGCTGCCGGCAACCGCAAGTGTGGCAACAGTGTCACAGCACAAACCAAAGGCCGTGACAGGACCAGAGCTTGGGCATTGAGGGGAGTGTTCCCACCTCCTGCAGCAGGGTTCTTCCAGGGGAAGCAGCTTGTAAAGCACCACGACTAGGGATGAGCGAACCCGAACTGTATAGTTCGGGTTCGTACCGAATTTTCGAACCCGAACATTTTCGTAAAAGTCCGGGTTCGGGTTCGGTGTTTGGCGCTTTCTTGGCGCTTTTTGAAAGGCTGCAAAGCAGCCAATCAACAAGTGTCATAGTACTTGCCCCAAGAGGCCATCACAGCCATGCCTACTATTGGCATGGCTGTGATTGGCCAGTGCAGCATGTGACCCAGCCTCTATTTAAGCTGGAGTCACGTAGCGCCGCCCGTCACTCTGCTCGGATCAGAGTAGGGAGAGGTTGCAGCTGCTGCTGTTAGGGCCAGATTAGGCAGGGATTTATTTACTGAAGTGATCGATATACAGCTGTGTATCATACCACCTCTGCTATTCAATTGCTCACTGTTTTAAGGCTGCCCAGAGCGTTTTTCAGTCACTTTTTTCTGGGGTGATTGGCGGCCATTTTGTGTCTTGTGGTGCGCCAGCACAAGCTGCCACCAAGTCCATTTTTAACCATCAATAGTGTGTTTGTTTTTTTGCTATATCCTACATCAGGGGCTTGGCTGTGCTTGCTATTTTATTGAGGGGTAAAATACAATTGCCAAAATAGCAGTACCCTAAATCTAAGGTTTCAGCTGTGGCTAGCCAATTGTAATACTGTCTGCTGTCTGCCGAAGCACAGTTTTTGTTCTGGGTTGAAATACAATTCCCAACTTAGCAATTCCCTAAATCAGTGGTTTCTGCTGTATCAGGCCAAGTTTAAATCTATCCATAAAAGGATCGTGTAAGGAATACAGCGGCTCACCCCTATCACGTATGGATAGGTGCTCACCCTCTGGTCCTACCCTCAGGACCTAGAAGAAAAATGGAATGTATACAAAATGAGGGGGCACACACACACAGGCAACACTGGATGATTGAGTAAATGCTATTTAATATTCTAAAAACAAACCCCTAAAAAATACATAAAACATGTAATCTTGCAATATAGCAACCTATGAACTCACATATACCACTGATGGCAAATACGTGCAAGCGCTGACGTGAACACTGCTGTGGGTATGGTCACATATGATAGTGCATACAACCGCCAGTGTGCAAAATCATATATACTGGCGTGAGCACTATTGCAGGTATCGAAATGTCACAGATAGTCCAACCAATGTCCCAATTGACAACAAATGTAGATAACTGGCCACACGTTGTGTTCCAATAGTGATGGTGGTATTGAAAATCCGGAGAATCCCACCAATAATACTGTGAATTATGTCCAAAGTGATGAGACACTAATGTCCAATGCTCAAAGATTGGTACAGCACATGTGGGTAAACTTCCCAGTACTTACGATGTCCAGCCGCTTGTACTGACCCGGTCTCTCCCCTCCTTGCTGCCTCACTGCAGCGCTGATTTCCCAGGTGGCCGTGCCTGGCCGACTGTGGCGTCCCACGTGACCTGGTGATCTGGGGTTCCGGGCAGACGCTTGGATGACGTCACTGGTATGCGGCGGCAATTTCAAATTCGGAAGTAAGTCTTTTGTGCTGACAACTTGGTATCCAGTTTCTTTAGTCTTTGGCTTGAATCCACGCTCACTCTGTAATGCCAGACGCGTTTCAGGGTCTTGCGCCCCTTCCTCAGTGGCCACCGAGTGAGTGGATTCTCACTCCTTTTAAATGGTATTGACCCACCCACAATTGTGTTTTTTTTAGCTTGTTCCAATATGTGGAGTGGATTTGGTTTCTATTACATTCCTATTATATTTTGTGCTTAAAACATAGTTAAAAAGACATGATAATAAATAATACATCCCATATAATAACTACATTGTTAAAACAATGTTCTTAGAGTGGAACTGCAAGGTCAGAGATACATTTCGAGGAAAAACGCATGAAAATCGCAGCCATGTGAACTGCGGTTTACATGCGATTTTTTTTAATTCAATGTTGTATAGGGCAAAGTGATCCCTCCCAGGGAACCTGGACCAAAACCGCATCAATATATTTAGGTTTTGTTGGTTTATTCCTCAAGATTCATATATTACTGGGGTAATTGATAGTTGAGTACGCCGCATACCAGTGACGTCATCCAAGCGTCTGCCCGGAACCCCAGATCACCAGGTCACGTGGGACGCCACAGTCGGCCAGGCACGGCCACCTGGGAAATCAGCGCTGCAGTGAGGCAGCAAGGAGGGGAGAGACCGGGTCAGTACAAGCGGCTGGACATCGTAAGTACTGGGAAGTTTACCCACATGTGCTGTACCGATCTTTGAGCATTGGACATTAGTGTCTCATCACTTTGGACATAGTTCACAGTATTATTGGTGGGATTCTCCGGATTTTCAATACCACCATCACTATTGGAACACAACGTGTGGCCAGTTATCTACATTTGTTGTCAATTGGGACATTGGTTGGACTATCTGTGACATTTCGATACCTGCAATAGTGCTCACGCCAGTATATATGATTTTGCACACTGGCGGTTGTATGCACTATCATATGTGACCATACCCACAGCAGTGTTCACGTCAGCGCTTGCACGTATTTGCCATCAGTGGTATATGTGAGTTCATAGGTTGCTATATTGCAAGATTACATGTTTTATGTATTTTTTAGGGGTTTATTTTTAGAATATTAAATAGCATTTACTCAATCATCCAGTGTTGCCTGTGTGTGTGTGCCCCCTCATTTTGTATACATTCCACTATCCATAAAAGGGTATATTAGATTGAAGGTGCGGATAGGGTCATCCTGAATAACTTCACACACTACCGTGCATTTCCAAGTCTAATTCTGTCCGTAAACCTATACCTGTCATCCAGGGCCTAAATACTAGGCCTACAATTTATATTCAGCTAAATCTGTCGTTACTGCTGTGCCTGCATTAGTGTAATACGGTACCTAAATAGATAGCCAGATAGTGTTAGGTGCCTGTAAAAAAAGGCCTGAATTTGAATTCAATACATTGGGCCAAATAATTTTTTTATTATTGTGGTGAACGGTAACAATGAGGAAAACATCTAGTAAGGGACGCGGACACGGACATGGTCGTGGTGGTGTTAGTGGACCCTCTGGTGCTGGGAGAGGACGTGGCCGTTCTGCCACAGCCACACGTCCTAGTGAACCAACTACCTCAGGTCCCAGTAGCAGACAGAATTTACAGCGATATTTGGTGGGGCCCAATGCCGTTCTAAGGATGGTAAGGCCTGAGAAGGTACAGGCATTAGTCAATTGGGTGGCCGACAGTGGATCCAGCACGTTCACATTATCTCCCACCCAGTCTTCTGCAGAAAGCGCACAGATAGTGCATGAAAGCCAAGCCCATCAGTCTGTCACATCACCCCCATGCATATCAGGGAAACTGTCTGAGCCTCAACTTATGCAGCAGTCTCTTATGCTGTTAGAAGACTCTGCTGGCAGGGTTTCCCAAGGGCATCCACCTAGCCCTTCCCCAGGGGTGGAAGAGATAGAATGCACTAACGCACAACCACTTATGTTTCCTGATGAGGACATGGGAATACCACCTCAGCACGTCTCTGATGATGACGAAACACAGGTGCCAACTGCTGCTCTTTCTGCATTGTCCAGACTGAACAGGAGGTCAGGGAGGAAGACTGGGTAAACGACGATGCAAGGGACGATGAGGTCCTAGACGCCACATGGAATGAAGGTCGTGCCACTGACTTTCAGAATTCGGAGGAAGAGGCAGTGGTGAGACCGAGCCAACGGCGTAGCAAAAGAGGGAGCAGAGGGCAAAAGCAGAACATCAGCCGCCAAGAGAGTCCGTCTGCTACTGGCCACCGCCATCTGGGACCGAGCACCCCAAAGGCAGCTTCAAGGAGTTCCCTGGCGTGGCAGTTCTTCAAACAATGTGCTGACGACAAGACCCGAGTGGTTTGCACGCTGTGCCATCAGAGCCTGAAGCGAGGCATTAACGTTCTGAACCTTAGCACAACCTGCATGACCAGGCACCTGCATGCAAAGCATGAACTGCAGTGGAGTAAACACCTTAAAAACAAGGAACTCATTCAGGCTCCCCCTGCTACCTCTTCTGCTGCTGCCGCCTCGGCCTCTTCTGCTGCTGCCGCCTCGGCCTCTTCCTCCGCCTCTGGAGGAACGTTGGCACCTGCCGCCCAGCAAACAGAGGATGTACCACCAACACCACCACCTCCGTCACCAAGCATCTCAACCATGTCACACGGCAGCGTTCAGCTCTCCATCTCACAAACATTTGAGAGAAAGCGTAAATTCCCACCTAGCCACCCTCGATCCCTGGCCCTGAATGACAGCATTTCTAAACTACTGGCCTATGAAATGCTGTCATTCAGGCTGGTGGACACAGAAAGCTTCAAACAGCTCATGTCGCTTGCTGTCCCACAGTATGTTGTTCCCAGCCGCCACTACTTCTCCAAGAGAGCCGTGCCTTCCCTGCACAACCAAGTATCCGATAAAATCAAGTGTGCACTGCGCAACGCCATCTGTGGCAAGGTCCACCTAACCACAGATACGTGGACCAGTAAGCACGGCCAGGGATGCTATATCTCCCTAACTGCACACTGGGTAAATGTAGTGGCGGCTGGGCCCCAGGCGAAGAGTTGTTTGGCGCACGTCCTTCCGCCGCCAAGGATCGCAGGGCAACATTCTTTGCCTCCTGTCTCCTCCTCCTCCTCCTACTCAGCTTCCTCCTCCTCTTCTTCCACCTGCTCATCCAGTCAGCCACACACCTTCACCACTAACTTCAGCACAGCCCGGGCGTCACAACCAGACAGCTGAGAAGCTCTGACAGAAGCCTTTCAGAACCTCCTCCTTGAGTTTTCTTTGTTTTGGTTTTCAGTTCCTAATCTCGTTAGCCTCTCTCAGCTGTCATGTGTTTGGACTGATTGCATCCCTTTAAATTCCTCCCCATAATGCAATAGTGTGCGGCTTATACAACTTCCTGGAGTGTGTGTGCATGCTGTTCCTATTGCCCAGTCTTCTACTAAGATAAGTGCTGTACTTTTATTTGTGATTTTCTGTTTGCTGGATCTCAGTTGACCCTGACTCCCTCCGTGTCTAGTGTAGGGAGCCGGTGGTCGTGTCCCCTCACTATTGTAGGGTGTTCAGGTGGTAGATAGTCGAGGTACGTGGATATGCGACCATCCACCTTTGGGGTGTTCGCATAGGCTAAGCAGTCAGGGAGAGTGACAGGTCTCATGCAGGAGTCTCCCTTTTGTTCCTTAGTTTTGGATCCAGCGAGTCATAGATTCTTTTGCTTTGTCTTGTTTCCTGTACACCATCCGTGACATTATAAGCTGCCAAAACCGTCTCAAGCATGGATCCGGTTTCACTTTTGGCTGAACGCTTTCAGAGTCTTTCATTGGAGGTAGTTGATCTCCGTAAGATTTTTTCTCAGTTTCAAGTGACCGGTTCAGCTTGCGTTCATGGAGTTTGTTCTGAGCCTAAGATCTCGCTCCCGGATACGTTCTCCGGGGGTAGTGAGTATTTTGTGCGTTTTAGAGAGGCTTGCAAACTCCATTTTCGCCTTCTTCGTCATTCCTCTGGTGATGAGGAACGGAGGGTGGGGATCATTATATCGCTGCTCGGGGGTAACGCTCAGTCCTGGGCCTTTTCGCTGCCGGAGGGGGCACGGCCCCTCCGTTCAGTGGATGAATTCTTTTTAGCCCTGGGTCAGATATATGATGATCCGGATCATATTGCTCTGGCTGAGTCTAGACTACGTCTGTTATGCCAGGGTAAACAATCCGCAGAGATATACTGCTCTGAATTTCGGAGATGGGCAGCTGATACTGGTTGGAATGATGCTGCACTCCGAAGTCAATTTTGCCATGGTCTTTCAGAGGGATTGAAAGATGCATTTTCCTTTCATGAGAGGCCTATCTCCTTGGACTCTGCTATGTCTTAGGCCGTTCGTATTGACAGGCGTCTTAGAGAGAGAGGAGAGATCTCTCCTTCCTGTCATACTCAGTCCCGGGACAGTGCAGAAGTCTCTTTCTGTGCGCAGGGGTCTCAGTCGCTGTCAGCCCCTTCTGAGCAGGAGCCCATGCAGCTGGGGTTGATTGCCTCTGACAATAGAAGATTCAGCCCGCATGGGAGGGTTTGTTTTTGTTGTGGAGGTATAAATGATTTGGCAAATGTTTGTCCCTCTAGGAGATTCAGGCAGTTTTCTGGGAGTAATAAAGAAACAAAAAGGAAAAAATCTTTTAAAAATGTTCCGTCTGTTACTATTGGCAGGGTTGAGGCAGAAATTGAAGGTTTTCCGTTTGCTTGTAGTTCCCGTTTTGTCCTGCTTGCTAGGGTGGCGCTAGAGAGCAAGAGCATTTTTGTGAGATTTTTTTGGATAGTGGAGCAGCTGTCAATCTCATTGATAATCAATTTGCAATAACTCATGGTTTCCAGGTATGCACTTTGGGAAAGGATATTCCTGTTTTTGCTATTGATTCCGCTCCACTTTCCCAGAAAGCATTAAAGGGCATAGTTCACAATATCCGTTTAATTGTGAGTGATGCTCATGTTGAGGATGTGTCATATTTCGTCCTTAGCGGGTTGCCTACTCCTCTAGTGTTGGGGCTACCCTGGCTCACTAAACATAACCCCACCATTGATTTGCATGCTAGGCAAATAAATGGTTGGAGTGACTTTTGCAGAGAGAATTGCCTCACGACATCTGTTTCTGAGGTTTCAACTAAGACTGTACCACCTTTCCTCTCTGAATTTTCGGATGTCTTCTCTGAGAGTGGAGTTCAGGATTTGCCCCCGCACAGGGAGTACGATTGCCCTATTAATCTCATCCCAGGCGCCAAGCTGCCTAAATCTCGTTTATACAATCTTTCCCAACCTGAGAGGGTCGCTATGCCTGTGTCACGGATGGTGTACAGGAAACAAGACAATGCAATACAATAATGACTCACTGGATCCACAACTAAGGAACAAAAGGGAGACCCCTACATGAGACCTGACACTCTCCCTAATTGCTCAGCCAATGCGAACACCCCAAAGGTGGATGGACGCATATCCACGTACCTCGGCTATCTAATACCTGAAGACCCTACAATAGTGAGGGGACACGACCACCGGCTCCCTACACAAGACACGGAAGGAGTCAGGGTCACCTGAAAATCCAGCAGACAGAAAATCACAAATAAAGGAACAGCACTTATCTTGCAGAGGACTGGGAAATAGAAACAGCAAGCACACACACTCTAGGAAGTTGTATAAGCCGCAACCTAATGCATCATGGGGAGGAACTTAAAGGGAAGCAATCAGTCCAACTGCATGACAGCTGAGATAGACTAACGAGATGAGGAACTTAACCAAAACAAAGAAACTCAAGGAGGAGGATCTGGAAAGCTCCTGTCAAAGCTTCTCAACTGTCTGGTTGTGACAGTACCCCTCCCTCTACGAGTGGACTCCGGACACTCAGGGCCCACCTTTTCAGGATGGGACCTATGGAAAGCCCTGATGAGACGAGTGGCCTTAATGTCCGTCACTGGGACCCACATCCTCTCCTCAGGACCATAACCCTCCCAATGAACGAGGGTACCGCGGACAAGACGAGAACCACGGACAAGACGAGAATCCACAATCCTAGAGACCTGAAATTCAAGATTTCCATCAACCATAATCGGAGGAGGAGGCAAAGGCGAGGGTACAATAGGTTGAACATAAGGTTTCAATAAGGACTTATGAAAAACATTATGGATCTTCCAAGTCTGAGGAAGATCAAGACGGTAAGCAACAGGATTGATGACAGACAGGATCTTGTAAGGCCCAATAAACCTAGGACCCAACTTCCAGGAGGGAACCTTCAATTTGATATTCTTGGTAGACAACCACACCAGATCACCAACATTCAGGTCCGGACCAGGCACACGTCTCCTATCTGCCACACGCTTATATCTCTCACTCATGCTCTTTAGATTATCCTGAATCTTTTGCCAAATAGATGACAAAGACGAGGAGAATCTGTCCTCATCAGGTAAACCAGAAGACCCCTCTCCCGAGAAAGTCCCAAACTGCGGATGAAACCCATATGCACCAAAAAATGGTGACTTATCAGAGGACTCCTGACGACGGTTATTTAAAGCAAACTCAGCAAGGGACAAAAAAGAACACCAATCCTCCTGATTCTCCGCCACAAAACAGCGCAGATATGTCTCCAGATTCTGATTGACGCGCTCTGTCTGGCCATTCGACTGCGGGTGGAAAGCAGAAGAGAATGACAACCGAACCCCCAAGCGAGAACAGAAAGCCTTCCAGAATCTGGAAACAAACTGCGTGCCCCTATCAGAGACTATGTCTGAAGGAATACCATGCAATTTGACAATGTGGTCAATAAATGCCTGCGCCAGCGTCTTAGCATTGGGCAAACCAGGAAAAGGGATGAAATGCACCATTTTGCTAAAACGGTCCACCACCACCAGAATCACAGTCTTCCCCGAGGAACGAGGCAAGTCCGTTATGAAGTCCATGGACAGATGTGTCCAAGGATGGGAAGGAATGGGTAAGGGAAGGAGAGGACCTGTTGGCCGTGAAAGAGGGACTTTGGCACGAGCGCAAGTCTCGCAAGCTGCCACAAAACCCTCAACCGACTTACGAAGCGCAGGCCACCAGAATCTCCGAGCGATGAGATCCAGTGTGGCTCTTGCCCCCGGGTGCCCAGCAAGGACCGTATGGTGGTGTTCCTTAAAAATCTTGTGTCTCAAAGCGAGAGGCACAAACAACCTCCCAGGAGGACAAAGATCAGGAGCCTCTGACTGGGCTGCCTGCATCTCTGCCTCCAATTCAGGAAAAAGAGCAGAGACCACCACACCTTCAGCCAAAATGGGACCCGGATCTTCAAAATTCCCACCTCCCGGAAAACAACGTGACAGAGCATCTGCCTTCACATTCTTAACCCCAGGGCGGAACGTGACAACAAAATTAAACCTTGAAAAGAACAAAGACCATCTGGCCTGTCTCGGGTTCAGACGCTTGGCTGACTCCAAGTAGGCCAGATTCTTATGGTCAGTAAACACGGTAATAGGGTGTCTGGCTCCCTCTAGCCAATGGCGCCATTCCTCAAAAGCCAACTTGATGGCCAACAATTCCCTATCTCCCACATCATAATTTCTCTCTGCGGAGGAGAGTTTCTTCGAGAAAAAGGCACATGGTTGCCATTTGGCAGGAGAGGAACCCTGAGACAAGACCGCACCCACCCCTACCTCAGAAGCATCAACCTCAACTATGAAGGGTAACGAAATATCAGGTTGTACCAGGATGGGAGCTGAAGCAAAACTCTCCTTGATATTAGAAAAGGCCTTACGCGCCTCTACCGACCAGGAAGAAAAATCTACCCCCTTTCTGGTCATATCAGTGAGTGGTTTAACAACAGAGGAATAATTCAAAATAAATTTCCTGTAATAATTGGCAAAGCCCAAAAAACGCATCAGCGCCTTCTGATTCTCAGGAAGCTCCCACTCAAGCACAGCGCGGACCTTCTCGGGGTCCATGCGAAAACCAGAAGCGGAGAGAAGAAACCCCAGAAATTGAATTTCTGGAACCGCAAACACACATTTTTCCAGTTTCGCGTATAATTTATTCTCCCGCAGGATGAGCAAGACCTGACGTAAGTGTTCCTTATGAGTCTTGAAATCAGGAGAAAAATCAAAATGTCATCCAAATACACTAATACAAATTTTCCCATTAAATGATAAAAAATGCTGTTCACGAAATGCTGAAAAACGGCTGGGGCATTCATCAAACCAAAAGGCATAACCAAATTCTCAAAATGGCCCTCAGGAGTATTGAAAGCCGTCTTCCATTCGTCTCCTTCTCTGACCCTGACCAGGTTGTATGCCCCTCTTAGGTCTAATTTGGAAAAGACTTTAGCCCCAACAACCTGGTTAAACAGGTCCGGGATTAGAGGAAGCGGATAAGGGTCACGAATAGTGATACTGTTCAGCTCCCTAAAATCCAGACAAGGTCTTAAAGAACCATCTTTCTTCTTAACAAAGAAAAAACCAGCGGCAACAGGTGACTTCGAGGGTCGTATGTGTCCTTTTCTCAGACTCTCAGAGATATAAGCACGCATAGCGACCCTCTCAGGTTGGGAAAGATTGTATAAACGAGATTTAGGCAGCTTGGCGCCTGGGATGAGATTAATAGGGCAATCGTACTCCCTGTGCGGGGGCAAATCCTGAACTCCACTCTCAGAGAAGACATCCGAAAATTCAGAGAGGAAAGGTGGTACAGTCTTAGTAGAAACCTCAGAAACAGATGTCATGAGGCAATTCTCTCTGCAAAAGTCACTCCAACCATTTATTTGCCTCGCTTGGCAATCAATGGTGGGGTTATGTTTAGTGAGCCAGGGTAGCCCCAACACTAGAGGAGTAGGCAAACCGCTAAGGACAAAACATGACACATCCTCAACATGAGCATCACTCACAATTAAACGGATATTGTGAACTATGCCCTTTAATGATCTCTGAGAAAGTGGAAAAGGAATCAATAGCAAAAACAGGAATATCCTTTCCCAAAGTGCATACCTGGAAACCATGAGTTATTGCAAATTGATTATCAATGAGATTGACAGCTGCTCCACTATCCACAAAAATCTCACAAAAAATGCTTTTGCTCTCTAGCGCCACCCTAGCAGGCAGGACAAAACGGGAACTACAAGCAAACGGAAAACCTTCAATTTCCGCCTCAACCCTGCCAATAGTAACAGACGGAACATTTTTAAAAGATTTTTTTCCTTTTTGTTTCTTTTATTACTCCCAGAAAACTGCCTGAATCTCCTAGAGGGACAAACATTTGCCAAATGATTTATACCTCCACAACAAAAACAAACCCTCCCATGAGGGCTGAATCTTCTATTGTCCGAGGCAATCAACCCCAGCTGCATGGGCTCCTGCTCAGAAGGGGCTGACAGCGACTGAGACCCCTGCGCACAGAAAGAGACCGCTGCACTGTCCCGGGACTGAGTATGACAGGAAGGAGAGATCTCCCCTCTCTCTCTAAGACGCCTGTCAATACGAACGGCCTGAGACATAGCAGAATCCAATGAGGTAGGTCTCTCATGAAAGGCAAATGTATCTTTCAATCCCTCTGAAAGACCATGGCAAAATTGAATTTGGAGAGCAGCATCATTCCAACCAGTATCAGCTGCCCATCTCCGAAATTCTGAGCAGTATATCTCTGCGGATTGTTTACCCTGGCATAACAGACGTAGTCTAGACTCAGCCAGAGCAATACGATCTGGATCATCAAATATCTGACCCAGGGCTAAAAAGAATTCATCCACTGAACGGAGGGGCCGTGCCCCCCTCCGGCAGCGAAAAGGCCCAGGATTGAGCGTTACCCCTGAGCAGCGATATAATGATCCCCACCCTCCGTTCTTCATCACCAGAGGAATGGGGAAGAAGGCGAAAATGGAGTTTGCAAGCCTCTCTAAAACGCACAAAATACTCACTACCCCCGGAGAACGTATCCGGGAGCGAGATCTTAGGCTCAGGACAAACTCCATGAACGCAAGTTGAACCGGTCACTTGAAACTGAGAAAAAGTCTTACGGAGATCAGCTACCTCTAATGAAAGACCCTGGAAGCGCTCAGCCAAAAGTGAAACCGGATCCATGCTTGAGACGGTTTTGGCGGCTTATAATGTCACGGATGGTGTACAGGAAACAAGACAATGCAATACAATAATGACTCACTGGATCCACAACTAAGGAACAAAAGGGAGACCCCTACATGAGACCTGCCACTCTCCCTAATTGCTCAGCCTATGCGAACACCCCAAAGGTGGATGGACGCATATCCACGTACCTCGGCTATCTAATACCTGAAGACCCTACAATAGTGAGGGGACACGACCACCGGCTCCCTACACAAGACACGGAGGGAGTCAGGGTCACCTGAAAATCCAGCAGACAGAAAATCACAAATAAAGGAACAGCACTTATCTTGCAGAGGACTGGGAAATAGAAACAGCAAGCACACACACTCCAGGAAGTTGTATAAGACGCAACCTAATGCATCATGGGGAGGAACTTAAAGGGAAGCAATCAGTCCAACTGCATGACAGCTGAGATAGACTAACGAGATGAGGAACTTAACCAAAACAAAGAAACTCAAGGAGGAGGATCTGGAAAGCTCCTGTCAGAGCTTCTCAACTGTCTGGTTGTGACAGCGTGCTTATATCTCTGAGAGTCTGAGAAAAGGACACATACGACCCTCGAAGTCACCTGTTGCCGCTGATTTTTTCTTTGTTAAGAAGAAAGATGGTTCTTTAAGACCTTATCTGGATTTCAGGGAGCTGAACAGTATCACTATTCGTGACCCTTATCCGCTTCCTCTGATCCCGACCTGTTTAACCAGGTTGTTCGGGCTAAAGTCTTTTCCAAATTAGACCTAAGAGGGGCATACAACTTGGTCAGGGTCAGAGAAGGAGACGAATGGAAGACGGCCTTCAATAACCCTGATGGCCATTTTGAGAATTTGGTTATGCTTTTTGGTTTGATGAATGCCCCAGCCGTTTTTTCAGCATTTCGTGAACAGCATTTTTTATCATTTGATGGGAAAATTTCTATTAGTGTATTTGGATGACATTTTGATTTTTTCTCCTGATTTCAAGACTCATAAGGAACACTTACTTCAGGTCTTGCTCATCCTGCGGGAGAATAAATTATACGCAAAACTGGAAAAATGTGTGTTTGCGGTTCTAGAGGTTCAATTTCTGGGGTTTCTTCTCTCCGCTTCTGGTTTTCGCATGGATCCCGAGAAGGTCCGCGCTGTGCTTGAGTGGGAGCTTTCTGAGAATCAGAAGGCGCTGATGCGTTTTTTGGGCTTTGCCAATTATTACAGGAAGTTTATTTTGAATTATTCCTCTGTTGTTAAACCACTCACTGATATGACCAGAAAGGGGGTAGATTTTTCTTCCTGGTCGGTAGAGGAGCGTAAGGCCTTTTCTAATATCAAGGAGAGTTTTGCTTCCGCTCCCATCCTGGTACAACCTGATATTTCTTTACCCTTCATAGTTGAGGTTGATGCTTCAGAGGTAGGTGTGGGTGCGGTCTTGTCTCAGGGTTCCTCTCCTGCCAAATGGCGACCGTGTGCCTTTTTCTCGAAGAAACTCTCCTCCGCAGAGAGAAATTACGATGTGGGAGATAGGGAATTGTTGGCCATCAAGTTGGCTTTTGAGGAATGGCGCCATTGGCTAGAGAGAGCCAGACACCCTATTACCGTGTTTACTGACCATAAAAATCTGGCCTACTTGGAGTCAGCCAAGCGTCTGAACCCGAGACAGGCCAGATGGTCTTTGTTCTTTTCAAGGTTTAATTTTGTTGTCACGTTCCGCCCTGGGGTTAAGAATGTGAAGGCAGATGCCCTGTCACGTTGTTTTCCGGGAGGGGGGAATTTTGAAGACCCGGGTCCCATTTTGGCTGAAGGTGTGGTGGTCTCTGCTCTTTTTCCTGAATTGGAGGCAGAGGTGCAGGCAGCCCAGTCGGAGGCTCCTGATCTTTGTCCTCCTGGGAGGTTGTTTGTGCCTCTCACTTTGAGACACAAGATTTTTAAGGAACACCACGATACGGTCCTTGCTGGGCACCCGGGAGCAAGAGCCACACTGGATCTCATCGCTCTGAGATTCTGGTGGCCTGCGCTTCGTAAGTCGGTTGAGGGTTTTGTGGCAGCCTGCGAGACTTGCGCTCGTGCCAAAGTCCCTCATTCACGGCCATCAGGACCTCTCATTCCTTTACCCATTCCTTCCCGTCCTTGGACACATCTGTCCATGGACTTCATAATGGACCTGCCTCGTTCCTCGGGGAAGACTGTGATTCTGGTGGTGGTGGACCGTTTTAGCAAAATGGTGCATTTCATCCCTTTTCCTGGTTTGCCCAATGCTAAGACGCTGGCGCAGGCATTTATTGATCACATTGTCAAATTGCATGGTATTCCTTCAGACATAGTCTCTGATAGGGGCACGCAATTTGTTTCCGGATTCTGGAAGGCTTTCTGTTCTCGCTTGGAGGTTCGGTTGTCATTCTCTTCTGCTTTCCACCCGCAGTCGAATGGCCAGACAGAGCGCGTCAATCAGAATCTGGAGACATATCTGCGCTGTTTTGTGGCGGAGAATCAGGAGGATTGGTGTTCTTTTTTGTCCCTTGCTGAGTTTGCTTTAAATAACCGTCGTCAGGAGTCCTCTGATAAGTCACCATTTTTTTGTGCATATGGGTTTCATCCGCAGTTTGGGACTTTCTCGGGAGAGGGGTCTTCTGGTTTACCTGATGAGGACAGATTCTCCTCGTCTTTGTCATCTATTTGGCAAAAGATTCAGGATAATCTAAAGAGCATGAGTGAGAGATATAAGCGTGTGGCAGATAGGAGACGTGTGCCTGGTCCGGACCTAAATGTTGGTGATCTGGTGTGGTTGTCTACCAAGAATATCAAGTTGAAGGTTCCCTCCTGGAAGTTGGGTCCTAGGTTTATTGGGCCTTACAAGATCCTGTCTGTCATCAATCCTGTTGCCTACCGTCTTGATCTTCCTCAGACTTGGAAGATCCATAATGTTTTTCATAAGTCCTTATTGAAACCTTATGTTCAACCTATTGTACCCTCGCCTTTGCCTCCTCCTCCGATTATGGTTGATGGAAATCTTGAATTTCAGGTCTCTAGGATTGTGGATTCTCGTCTTGTCCGCGGTTCCCTCCAGTACCTCGTTCATTGGGAGGGTTATGGTCCTGAGGAGAGGATGTGGGTCCCAGTGACTGACATTAAGGCCACTCGTCTCATCAGGGCTTTCCATAGGTCCCATCCTGAGAAGGTGGGCTCTGAGTGTCCGGAGTCCACTCGTAGAGGGAGGGGTACTGTCACAACCAGACAGCTGAGAAGCTCTGACAGAAGCCTTTCAGAACCTCCTCCTTGAGTTTTCTTTGTTTTGGTTTTCAGTTCCTCATCTCGTTAGCCTCTCTCAGCTGTCATGTGTTTGGACTGATTGCATCCCTTTAAATTCCTCCCCATAATGCAATAGTGTGCGGCTTATACAACTTCCTGGAGTGTGTGTGCATGCTGTTCCTATTGCCCAGTCTTCTACTAAGATAAGTGCTGTACTTTTATTTGTGATTTTCTGTTTGCTGGATCTCAGTTGACCCTGGACATCCCTCCGTGGTCTAGTGTAGGGAGCCGGTGGTCGTGTCCCCTCACTATTGTAGGGTGTTCAGGTGGTAGATAGTCGAGGTACGTGGATATGCGACCATCCAACTTTGGGGTGTTCGCATAGGCTGAGCAGTCAGGGAGAGTGACAGGTCTCATGCAGGGGTCTCCCTTTTGTTCCTTAGTTTTGGATCCAGCAAGTCATAGATTCTTTTGCTTTGTCTTGTTTCCTGTACACCATCCGTGACACCGGGGTAAACGTCAGCAGGCCGTTCTGAAACTCATATGTTTGGGGGACAGGCCCCACACCGCGCAGGAGTTGTGGCGGGGTATAGAACAACAGACCGACGAGTGGTTGCTGCCGGTGAGCCTCAAGCCCGGCCTGGTGGTGTGCGATAATGGGCGAAATCTCGTTGCAGCTCTGGGACTAGCCGGTTTGACGCACAACCCTTGCCTGGCGCATGTGCTGAATTTGGTGGTGCAGAAGTTCATTCACAACTACCCCGACATGTCAGAGCTGCTGCATAAAGTGCGGGCCGTCTGTGCGCTCTTCCGGCGTTCACATCCTGCCGCTGCTCGCCTGTCTGCGCTACAGCGTAACTTCAGCCTTCCCGCTCACCGCCTCATATGCGACGTGCCCACCAGGTGGAACTCCACCTTGCACATGCTGGACAGACTGTGAGAGCAGCAGCAAGCCATAGTGGAGTTTCAGCTGCAGCACGCACGGGTCAGTCGCACTGCGGAACAACACCACTTCACCACCATCTCCATGCGAGACCTGTGTGCCCTGTTGCGCTGTTTCGAGTACTCCACCAACATGACCAGTGGCGATGACGCCGTTATCAGCGTTACAATACCACTTCTATGTCTCCTTGAGAAAACACTTAGGGCGATGATGGAAGAAGAGGTGGCCCAGGACGAGGAGGAGGAAGAGGGGTCATTTTTAGCACTTTCAGGCCAGTCTCTTAGAAGTGACTCAGAGGGAGGTTTTTTGCAACAGCAGAGGCCAGGTACAAATGTGGCCAGCCAGGGCCCACTAATGGAGGATGAGGAGGACGAGGAGGAGGTGGAGGAGGATGAGGATGAAGCATGTTCACAGCGGGGTGGCACCCAACACAGCTCGGGCCCATCACTGGTGCGTGGCTGGGGGGAAACGCAGGACGATGACGATACGCCTCCCACAGAGTACAGCTTGTCCTTACCTCTGGGCAGCCTGGCACACATGAGCGACTACGTGCTGCAGTGCCTGCGCAACGACAGCAGAGTTGCCCACATTTTAACGTGTGCAGACTACTGGGTTGCCACCCTGCTGGATCCCCGGTACAAAGACAATGTGCCCACCTTACTTCCTGCACTGGAGCGTGATAGGAAGATGCGCGAGTACAAGCGCACGTTGGTAGACGCGCTACTGAGAGCATTCCCATATGTCACAGGGGAACAAGTGGAAGCCCAAGGCGAAGGCAGAGGAGGAGCAAGAGGTCGCCAACGCAGCTGTGTCACGGGCAGCTCCTCTGAGGGCAGGGTTAGCATGGCAGAGATGTGGAAAAGTTTTGTCACCACGCCACAGCTAACTGCACCACCACCTGATACGGAACGTGTTAGCAGGAGGCAACATTTCACTAACATGGTGGAACAGTACGTGTGCACACCCCTCCACGTACTGATTGATGGTTCGGCCCCATTCAACTTCTGGGTCTCCAAATTGTCCACGTGGCCAGAGCTAGCCTTTTATGCCTTGGAGGTGCTGGCCTGCCCGGCGGCCAGCGTTTTGTCTGAACGTGTATTCAGCACGGCAGGGGGCGTCATTACAGACAAACGCAGCCGCCTGTCTACAGCAATGTGGACAAGCTGACGTTCATAAAAATGAACCAGGCATGGATCCCACAGGACCTGTCCATCCCTTGTGCAGATTAGACATTAGCTACCTCCCCTTAGCCATATATTATTGTACTCCAGGGCACTTCCTCATTCATTACTATTTTTATTTTCATTTTACCATTATATTGCGGGGCAACCCAAAGTTGAATGAACCTCTCCCCTGTCTGGGTGCCGGGGCCTAAATGTGTGACAGTGGCCTGTTCCAGTGGTGGGGTGACGTGAAGCTGATTCTCTGCTATGACATGAAGACTGATTCTGCGCTGACATAAGGCCAGATTCTCTGCTATGGGACCTCTCTCCTCTGTCTGGGTGCCGGGGCCTAAATGTGTGACAGTGGCCTGTTCCAGTGGTGGGTGACGTGAAGCCTGATTCTCTGCTATGACATGAATACAGATTCTGCGCTGACATAAGGCCAGATTCTCTGTTACGGGACCTCTCTCCTCTGTCTGGGTGCCTGGGCCTAAATTTGTGACAGTGGCCTGTTCCAGTGGTGGGTGACGTGAAGCCTGATTCTCTGCTATGACATGAAGACAGATTCTGCGCTGACATAAGGCCAGATTCTCTGTTATGGGACCTCTCTCCTCTGCCTGGGTGCCTGGGCCTAAATGTGTGACAGTGGCCTGTTCCAGTGGTGGGTGACGTGAAGCCTGATTCTCTGCTATGACATGAAGACAGATTCTGCGCTGACATAAGGCCAGATTCTCTGTTACGGGACCTCTCTCCTCTGCCTGGGTGCCTGGGCCTAAATGTGTGACAGTGGCCTGTTCCAGTGTTGGGTGACATGAAGCATGATTCTCTGCTATGACATGAAGCCTGATCTCTGCTATGGGACCCTCTCTCCTCTGTCTGGGTGCCCGGGGCCTAAATATCTGACAATGGCCTGTTCCAGTGGTGGGTGACATGAAGCCTGATTCTCTGCTATGACATGAAGCCTGATTCTCTGCTATGGGACCTCTCTCCTCTGCCTGGGTGCCGGGGCCTAAATATCTGACAATGGACTGTTCCAGTGTTGGGTGATGTGAAGCCTGATTCTCTGCTGACATGAAGCCTGATTCTCTGCTATGGGACCTCTCTCCAATTGATATTAGTTAATTTTAATTTATTTTATTTTTATTTTAATTCATTTCCCTATCCACATTTGTTTGCAGGGGATTTACCTACATTTTGCTTCCTTTTGCAGCCCTCTAGCCCTTTCCCGGGCTATTTTACAGCCTTTTTAGTGCCGAAAAGTTCGGGTCCCCATTGACTTCAATGGGGTTCGGGTTCGGAGCGAACCCGAACATTTCCGGGAAGTTCGGCCGAACTTCTCGAACCCGAACATCCAGGGGTTCGCTCAACTCTAACCACGACCCCTTGCAGTTGATAGACAGAGTATTACTAGGGGGTCAACAGCCAAAGACACCCCACTCAATGGTACCAGAACTGCTAAAAAGTCCAGTAACCAGACTGAAGCCAGAGATTAGCACAGCAGCAGAGAGAGAAAGCAAAGTAATCATATCTACCTGCCAGTTTACCCTTAGACTGCTGGAGCCAAGAGAAGGATCAAGTAATTGTTTGGATGACACAAGTTTATTTCAAGTTTATTCAAAGTAAAACTATTGAACTTCACCAAGTCTGGACTCTTACTCCACCAACTACAACTTCTTTGTTGCTATGGAGCCTATCCCCAGGGAGCATTCAGTATCCAGGTAGGAGCACAGTGACACAAACTATAGGGCCACAACATACCACTCGTAAACACTGGGACCCGATTGGCCCCGGGGAGGGGGGGGGGGGGCGGCACGCTGCAAATGCTGCACCCACTATTCTGCTACCCATACAATGATGAGGGTGGACAGTCCATAATCACATACATAATATAACACTTCTTACCTCCTTTTGTCTGTTTCCATGTTATTGACTGGGTGTTTATATGAAGCTGGTCTCCAACTGATGGCCCATGGTGTAAAATGTCCTATTTACACCTTACGTACATCCCTATGTGTGGTCTTATTTATAATTATCCAGTTTATTATCTCATATGGATGTACAGCTTCCCCCTCTTCATTAAAAGTAATATGAAGGTTTCATTGGATCCAGTGGATTCTTCATCCATTGTAGGTAGCGCTGTAACCTCTGTTTTAATGTCTGACTCTGTTATTGAGTTTTCTCCATATTGGTCTCTTATAAATGGAACATTCATGTAGAGCTTTTGCCAGGACTTCTACTGCATAATACAGTACGTGGAGAGACCCGCTGACGAGAGGTAATTCCTCATACTTGCCATAGTATTGTATTAGTCTCATTATACTCTCTATCAGAATAATTATATGTAATGAAGGAAATCTTTATCTCCAGTTCCTGCTATTAAATCTAATAATGTCCACTTAGGCTCATCATGGTATATATTGGGGAGTTTCCTGTAATTTCTCACCAAATCTTCCTCTCCTGGAAAAGTTTCTGATGAAAAGTCAACTGCTAGACTTCCATTCAGTTCTGGGTACTGATATTCTATAATGAAGTAACTGGAAGCCCAGGATGGTGGAAGGATAAAGATTTTGTCTATAAATACAGATGAGTGGATTTCTAGTAATCGAACTCCATTAATAGATAAGCTCCCACACATTATAATGATATTGATTTGTGGATTCTTCAAAACTTGTAAAATCCGCTCATTGTTATTGACATTCTGCTGTGTAAGTTTTATGGTGAAGGCGGCACAGATCCGTGCTCTCTCATGTACTTGTCAGTATTTGCAGTTCATTCTCTCCGGTATCATCATCCGACACTAAAATCCCAACCCAGGTCCAGCCAAAGTTCTCCAACAGTTTGGTGACGACCATATGGTGGATGTGGTGGTTATGGACAGTTCTGAAGACATGTGGATAGAGGAATCTATCGGATAATGAGTGTTCGGTGGCTCCATAGCTGATCTGCAGGACACAGGAGAAAAGAGTTTCATGTAGAGCATTTTATATTTATTATTTAGTAGGAAGTCAAGAGAAAACTTCCAATAAGACCTGGACCTGAACGACTACATGAATGTGAGGTACAGAAAAAATTCTCTTTGAGATTCAGAAATGATTTTCTCATAGTGGAATCCAATGGCACTATCTCTGCCGTACGCTTTGAATCCAATCTCCTTCTCTGGGCAGTTTAGGTACCCATTCACATCCTTGTACTTTGAGACCTAAAAGGTTGCCTCGAGGACATTTCAAAAAAATTTGAGATACTGAGGATATATTTCTAAGGGAAAGTTTTGACTAGAGATAAGGAAAGTTTTGAAAAATTGGATTTTGCTGAATCACCGAACTTCGACAAAAAATGAGATTTGTTATGAATCAATTTGTGGTCATGGCTACGGCAGAGAGCTAGTGCCCCGAACGTGCCGAGACCTGAGAGAGGAAACCAACCTGCCTAAACTGATATGGCTGGAGAGGTGCCACTTAGCCATGCGAGGGTAAGCCTAAAAGGGGGCATGCCCTGAGGAGTATGGAAAGAAAAGGGGAGGGAGGGTGGGTGCACCGAAAAACGCCCGCACATGAGGAGAGGGCGTGCCTCCTTTTAAGAGCGCCTATGCCCCTCCCACAAATGCAGGCTGACATGTCAGCCTTAAGGCTACTTGTGGTCATGGCTACGGCAGGAGAGCTAGTGCCCCGAACGTGCCGAACCTGAGAGAGGAAACCAACCTGCCTAAACTGATATGGCCTGGGAGAGGTGCCCTTAGCCAAGCCGCGGGTAAGCCTAAAAGGGGGCAAAAATACATATGAGTAGGGAGAGAAAACTTTGCCACTGACCAAGGTTGCAAAAACCAAACTGTGGAATGCCTGGGAATATCTTGGCCTGAGGGTAGGTATGTAACGTGGGGAAGCTGAGGAGCGCCAGCGACACCATTCGCGGATGACGTGGCCGGGGACGTTGTGCCTGAAGCCGCGGATGCTGCTCCAAAATACGGAAGGAGTGTCCTGAAATGGTCTTGGGGTTGAAACCAAGCCCGCCGCCAGAGTGCGAACGTGGGAGAAGAAACTGCGAGGCCGTGCGGGCCGAGACCTGGAACGGGAGCAATGGGCGGTCAATGGGCGGAGTCCCTCAGAGCTGCAGCCAGCTCCTGAGCACCTGGACCGGGCACCATGCGTTGGTGGACTGAAGAACTTCACCTCCACTGGTGATCCCACCTGTGAGGTTGGAAGTGAGGAGCTGTGAGGAGAAATGGTCGTCGGGCCATACCAGCTGACCCCCGATTAAACCCTTGGACCTGACTGAACTGTGGGTGAATTCGCTGTGTCCTAAGAACCCGCGGAACTAAAAAGTGCATGGCAGCCTTGATGACAGTGCTGGAAGGAGCCCAAAAGGAAGACCTGCTAGGGAGGTGGAAAGCTTCTAAATGATCCCCTGACACAGCCTGCCTGCTCGGGACGACCGCGTGACTACTCTCCTGAACACCCCCTAACCATTGAGACAGAAAAACCGACCTACTTGCGGGGTCTTCCAACATGGAGAAATGTTGGACTTTGGACAAATATCGTTGATGGTGTTAAAGGATAGTGGTGGAACAGGATGGCCTGGATCTTGAGGACATATCAGCTGGGGGTGAGCCCTGAAACATGCATGAAGGGGCCCTACATTCGTTTGTAGTGACAAGCAGTTTGGCTGCGGCAGGGAATGAAAAGCGAGGGAGCAGTCTCGGTAGCGTACGGAACCCTACCTGGGGGAACGGGCCCTAGGGTGGAGGTTATTGGCAAGGCTAGAGTGGACTGGGCAGGTGGCAGCCCCCCGTAGGACTTGACGGCCAAGAGGCTGCACTGGACGTCCGAAACCAAGGAGGCGACGGAGTACATCCCGGCATGTAGCTGTGCCAGGGACACCTGAAGGGTGGACATGGAGACTCGCTCCAAGTCCGGGGCTGCTGGTTCAACCATCAGTAGCCTATACAGCTCTGCTTTACGGCGGAAGCAGGGTATTGGAACCCTCTCCGGCTAAGCTCCGTAACCAACTTCGGAATTGACCAACTCCTTAGGGCCGCTTGGATGCGGGTGTTTCCGGTACCGATAGGCCTTCTTCGATGTTGGAAATGCGACATACTGCAGCTGCGAAGTGACAAATAGAAAATAACATTTGACCAGGAAGCCCCGTACCTTGCAAGCGACACCCGAGACATGAATGGTGGTTAAAGGAGGACTAGCGAGTGTCTAGTGCTCTGAACGGCGGGACCATGGACTAAGCGTGAAATGACGTGAGAAAGCTAACCGTACTTGGCCCCAGACAGGAAAAAGAAAACTGAAGAGAAAAACAAACATCAAACCTGAAATCGTACCGGAGAAAGGACTACTGAATCGAGTCTAAAACATGACAGGCGACAGAAACAGTAAATTAACAGTGTGAACCTGAAGTGACAGGTAACAGAAAATAAATGATACCACGTAAGACTTTGAGTGATCCGGACCCTTATGTACGCCTGAGCGCGATAACCATGGCATGAGAAGTGACGAACGTGGACCCTAAACGAAAGAGGCAACGAAAACTGGAAACGTACATCGATGCGCAGCCGGTGGCAGACACGGCGTGACATGAACGTAAGCCTGAAGCGTGACAGGCAACACCTGAAAAATAAAAAACACGTGAGCCTGTGGCGCAACGGGCAGCAGATGATTGATTGAAACGTAAGCCTGAAGCGTAACAGCCAAACTTATGACAAATTGAAAATGTAAGCCTGAAACGTAACAGGCAACAGATAATGAAATTAACACGTAAGCCTGAAGCGTAATAGGCAACCTAAGATAAATTAGAAACGTAAGCCTGAAACATAACAGGCAACAGATAACGAAACTAACACGTAAGCCTGAAGCGTGACAGGCAACCTGAGATGAATTAAAACGTAAGCCTGAAGCGTAACAGAACAGATGATGAATTGAAAACGTGAGCCTGAAAAGTGACAGGCAACAGATAAAACATGGCAAAAAGATGACAGATTGAAGCGTGCTTTTGAAATGTGACAGGCAACAGATGATACACTGAACAAAACGTGAGCTTGAACCGTGGCAGGCACCCGACATGGTGAGATGTGCACGTGAGCCTGAAGCGCAAAAAGTGGCAATGGTAATAAAGCGTGAGTCTGAAACGTGACAGGCCAATGATTGAGAAAGGAACGGACGCCTGAACAGAACAGGCCGTGGGAGGCAAGAGGCGTGAGCCTGGCCGTGACCGCCAATTGATACATAGGCCTGACACGTGACAGCAACAGCCTGTCGGGACAGGTATGACAGAGAAACAAAACATGGTGACATGACCAAGAAGTGACCTGGGACGTGACTGGGGACAACCTGGTGACTACGACGTGACCCTGACGCGGGTGACAAAGGAATAGGAAGTTGCATAGCAGCGAAGCCTGGAAGACCGCGAATGTGTGGTAGAAAATGAAGCAGTCGCCAGAAATGTCCGTGGATGTAGAGAGTGGAAAGCGATGGTCGGCAAACGGGACAAATGAGCGCAACCTGGCTGACGAGCGCAGCACCCGGGGACTGCAAAATAATTGGTAACGTGAGGGGGAGACTACGCAGACCGTAACGCGCCAATGCGTCCCAACCGTGACATGGGGAACCATCATTTTTTTATTTTTTTTTTATATAGACTTTGATGCTGCTGCTTGACTGTGTGGAGAGAATAAAACTTTGGGTGTGACTGGAGTGAAGCACCTACCTGTTTGAACCCCGAGTGGGGAATTTTATGACCTCTGTAAGGATGCATGGATCCCTGGTTGAAGATTAACGGCAGAGTACCCAGGGTCTGCAACAATAATTTTATTTTTTATTTTTTTTTGGAAAAAGAACACAAAACTGGGGTCGTACTGTAGAAAATAATATTGATCGAATCTGGAATAAAAATGATAGCGACAAAGAATAGTGATTAACAGCATGAACCTGGCCTGTAACCGGAAATGGATGAAAAAAACGTAAACCTGAAGCGTAACGGGGAATAAATACATAAAAGAAACGTAAGCCTGACACACGTGACAGGCCACGGACGTGGTACGGTGGATACGTAAGCTTGAAACGTAACAGGCAACATGATACATTGGGAACGTGAGCCAGAAACGTAACTGGCAACAGAAAAGAAAAACGTAAGCCTGAAACGTAACAGGGAGCAGACATGATAGATTAGAAACGTAAGCCAGAAACGTAACTGGCAACAGAAAAGAAAAACGTAAGCCTGAAACGTGACAGGCAGCAGACATGATAGATTAGAAACGTAAGCCAGAAACGTGACTGGCAACAGAAAAGAAAAACGTAAGCCTGAAACGTAACAGGCAGCAGACATGATAGATGAGAAACGTAAGCCAGAAACGTAACAGGCAACAGACGTGATATATTAGAAACGTGACCCTGAACCAGGCACTGACGGCAAATGATACGTAAGCCTGAAGCGTGACTGGCAACAGGTATAGTCTGGGAAAACCGTAAGCCCGTGGCGACATGGGCAACAAATGGTAAGAATGATGCGTAAGCCTGACACGGAACAGGCCACAGACATGTTGGAGCATGAAAAGACATGCGTGAAACATGAAGAAAACCCGGCAATGAACATGGTGGGATGACATGGAAGCAAACCCGCCGTGTGACTGGTGACAGAACGGTGACTGAAAATAAGTATTTGCCGAACAACGTCCGCAGATGTAGCAGAGTGGAACAGGCGGTGGTCGACACGGGCGGAATTTGTTTGAAAACCTTGGCAGACGATGGATGGTGGGCACGGCAGAGTGACCAGAGTCTGCAACAATAACCAGTGGCGTGAGGGGGGGGGGGGGGTGGTGGTGGCCCCTGCTACGCCATTACTCGACCCTTGACCCAGGGAACTGCGAGTCCCTGTGATCTAATGAGACTGTGTGTGGGAGCTGACGTGTGAGGTGGCGGAACCGCTGCCGTGGGGTGTGGAGGGTTAACTGGTCTGCTGCCTTTTTTTTTTTTCAAACTTTATTGATAGTGAACAGCAGCCGGCCGCCGGCCAGTAGCTGCGTGGGGAGAAACGGCACCCCCCGCGTGAGCTGCCTGCAGGCTCGGGATGACAGAGGAGGACACATAGGGATGGATGTGGCCTTGCACCTCCACTCACAGAGACTGCTGCCGGACGTACATGGCGGTGTCAAAGTGTGTGTGCCGATTGGCCAGCACGCCGCGCATGCGCAACTTGAAAAATCATCATACAGAGTTTTATGGCTTGCTGCTGCTTGCACCATTTGCCCGACCCTTGACCCAGGGAACTGTATGTGCCTGTGAACTGACGAACTGCGTGTGAAAGAGCTGACGTGGAAGTTAGCGGGACCGCTGCCGTGGGATGTGGAGGGTTAATTGGGTCTGCGGCTCAAAAGACAGGGGAGGGCACGTGGGAGCCGTGCGGCGTGCTATGACCCTGGCAAAACAGCTGGGATTGTGTGGGACTGGTGAGATCCTGTGACGGGGCTTGCATCTGAGCCAGTGCGTGTGAAACTTTTTTTTTTTTTAAACTTTATTGCGGTGAAACAGCAGCCGGCCAGCAGCTGCGACGGGACGAAGCGGCACCCCTGGGTCTGGACGGACCCGCCCGAGGGGAGAAGGCCTGGTCCAGCAAGAAGAAGGGGGGCGCGCTGCTGCGGCTGCCGGAGCCGGGAAAGAGAGCCCGACAACTGAGGCAGGCCGGGACGCAGGCTCCGTCGCCAAGGCAACGGAGGCGCTGCCCGGCGTCCCACGTGATCTGCCCAGGCCGGCGCCTGAGTGGGGACGTGCCGGCCGTACCACCCGGGATGCGAGGTGGGTAGCGGGTGGACCGGGCCGGGGGGGGGGAACGAGCCGGAGAGGGGTACGGGAGGACAGAGAACTTACCCAGATGCTGAGTGGAGAGCGTTGGAGGGGAACCCTCAGCAAACTTACCTGCACAGCAGGACGGGGAGTGACGTCAGGCGGGAAAAAGGCACCGAAAACGCCCCGCACATGAGGAGAGGGCGTGCCTCCTTTTAAGAGCGCCTACGCCCCTCCCACAAATGCAGGCTGTCAGCCTTAAGCTTCTTGTCACGATTCACAGTAAATCAGGTATATCCAGGCCACTCTGCCTATTCATATTCATCTCACTTGGTGGCCCAATCTCAGTAGAAGGCTTGGAACTTAAACTGCAGGGAGACTGCAGGGAGAGCGTATCGCTGTGTGCATTACGTTCTAGTGCACTCACATTCATAGGTAATCCGTTCTGTAGGTACTGTGCCGTCAGTATTATAGGTGTAAATTATTGCCGTCTACATCTCTGTGCAGTGCACCAAGATTCATAGCTAATCCATTCTGTTAAACAAAAAGAAAATCATACCCTGCACCCTGCAATAAAGCAAAAAACCCGTGCGTGCTCCTGCAAGAGCTGTGTCCAAATGGGTCCTTAGTGGAACAAAATAAGAAATGGAGGCAGCGCCAATAAAGATGTGGAGAAAAATAAAATGTTCTTTTAAATAGGGTTGAGCGAACCCGAACTGTAAAGTTCGGGTACGTACCGAACTTTAGGATTTTTTGACCCAGGACCCGAACCTGAACATTTCAGTAAAAGTTCGGGTTCGGTGTTCGCCGCTTTCTTGGCGCTTTTTGAAAGGCTGCAAAGCAGCCAATCAACAAGAGTCATACTACTTGCCCCAAGAGGCCATCACAGCCATGCCTACTAATGGCATGGCTGTGATTGGCCAGAGCAGCATGTGACCCGGGCTCTATATAAGCTGGAGTCACGTAGCGCTGCACGTCACTCTGCTGTTACCAGTGTAGGGAGAGGATGCTGCTTGTAACGGATCTCCTGGCACCCCGACTGGGTACCTCCGTTGATAAATGCTCCCAGTGCCTCCCGAGGACTCCAAGCACTCCGCTCGACACTGATACCACCACAGGAACCAGGAACAGGAACAGCTCTTACAAGAGCTAGGAGTAATAGCCAGGGGAGTATACAAGTATAGCAATCCCCACACACATGAGATGAGGCTCTATGTTGAGTGTAAAAACAGGAACACTTTATTGAGGGCTACCCGCCCGTATTTATGCAGGTACCCCATCTGGTGTACACGCCCCTAGGGGACCAGAAGGAAGACAGTGACACAGGACAGATACGTAGCACTTAGGATACACAGACACAACACATCCCCACAATGCATCATGGTTTCCTCCTCTCTGCCCTGGAGACACCCGAGGAGCAATTCAATTATCTCTCAGGACAAAGGGAAATCACCAATACACATGTGGGAACAACAGGACAGGAATCACCACCCAACATACAATGTCACACCCTCACAGCAAACACAGACATTTAACATATTCCCAGATAGCTCAAGTCTGAGTGCATATTATTAGGTGAATGGCACTCAGACAACATGAATACAACAACGTTAGCTATCTGGGTACCCTCACATAACATACAATACAATTACACAGACAGATGGTTCGGTCACACACCTCAAAACCCGACATGTCCCCATATGGCTTGGATCTGAGCGCTCAGATGCCACAAACACAGTCAAATCGCCATGGGGTTTAAGTTTTGCATGGGCTGATGAGAGGGCCCATAATCCTGGGGCAAGAGGCTGGCAACCAGGCCCCTCCAAACCCAGTGGCGAGGTTATTTTCGCCACACATCTCCCCCTCCCAGGGAAGACTAACCAGATACCCGACCTCACGCCGGTCGTAACCTGAGTTAGTCTGGCAGCCCACCCACAACCAAATACTGGACCTGTTGAATTTGGTAGCCTGTCTCTGTCCAGTGAATCCACCAAGGTTATGTTGGTAGCTGGTACTCCCGGTCTCTGTGTTGCTCCCTGGCTTGGAGTGGAGGTTGCTTTGTGGGCAGGGATCAGCGGTACTCTGCCCTGGTGCCAGCGTTACCATGGAAGAAGCCTGGTTGGAGCCTGGTTGTTGGAGGGGGGGACCGACTGTCTCCCCTTTGGATACCCAGCTCTGCTGCTGGAGGGGGAGACCGACTGTCCCTACCCCCTGTGCTGTAAGTGCAGAGACCACGGTCCCATCTGCACTGTTGTGGGGCTTACTGTCTCCCCCTGGTGCGTTAAGCTGCCGCTGGGGAGAGGGGGGAACAAGCTCCTCTCCCATACATACTTCCAGCCGCTGGGGAGGGCGACCGACCGTCTCCGCTCCCAATACAGTGTCCTGCTGCTGGGGAAAGGAGACTGGGCTCTCTATTCCCTGCTGGACACTGCCTCTGGGGGACAGGACCGACTGTCTCTGCCCCCTGTAACTCCGCCTACCGCTGGGGAATGGAGACTGGGCTCCCAATTCCCAATAAATCACACGGCCGCTGGGGAATGGAGACTGGGCTCCCAATTCCCTGCATATCACACTGCCGCTGGGGAATGGAGACTGGGCTCCCAATTCCCTGTATATCACACGGCCGCTGGGGAATGGAGACTGGGCTCCCAATTCCCTGTAGATTACACTGCCGCTGGGGAATGGAGACTGGGCTCCCAATTTCCATGCATATCACACTGCCGCTGGGGAATGGAGACTGGGCTCTCAATTCCCTGTACATCACACGGCCGCTGGGGAATGGAGACTGGGCTCCTAATTCCCTGCATACCACATTGCTGCTGGGGGACAGGACCGACTGTCTCTGCCCCGGTAACTCAGCCTGCCACTGGGGAATGGAGACTGGGCTCCCAATTCCCTGCAGGACTGGTGGAGAGACCTCGGTCCCATCTCCACCGGCCACCTGGGGTTCTTCCCAGTAAACCTCCCCTATATCCTCCCAGCTGAAGGGCTCTGGACCTGGGTCTGTCATCTTGCTGTCCTGCTGAGACTTCCCAATGGAGTGGAAGAGATCTCGGTAGTCCTGCTCCAGTTTCCACTCCAGGGTTGCTAGGTGAGCCAGGTCTTTCTCTACCTCATGGGGGTCATCCCAATCCTGCCTAGCCTCCCTCTCATAGAAAATGTCCTGAAGTCTGGACTGTGCAGGGCACCCGAAGTCAGGCTCTGCAAAGGACTCCCATAACAAGCCAGGACCATCAAACTCCTCTCCCTCTGGCTTGTCATGCTCAGCTGTCCAGGGTATATACTGTGCCATATACCACCAGAGGCATCCTCCAGCCATAGCTCCTGCCATACCCGGTGCTCTAGTTCCCTCACCCATTCCTCCAGGGGCTGCTCTCCCAGGAAGGGCATCCGCAGGGCCACTTGCTTCTGCAATCGCTGCTCTTCACTGGGGAGACTCTCGCCTCGCTGGTATTGTACATTATCCAGGGCCTGGTACCAGATGCCTTTCCTTAATGCATCCCGGCCATCCAGGTCTTCCTCATCGTATGCCACTGCTGGTTCCATCCTGCTGCTGTCAGGGACGCTGTACTGGGACATGCGCTGCCCTCAAATTGTAATTCCAGGGAATGATGTTTCTTTGTAGCTGTCCTTCTGGGCTGTGAGAACGATCCCGCCACTTGCCACCAATGTAACGGATCTCCTGGCACCCCGACCAGGTACCTCCGTTGATAAATGCTCCCAGTGCCTCCCGAGGACTCCAAGCACTCCGCTTGACACCGATACCACCACAGGAACCAGGAACAGGAACAGCTCTTACAAGTATAGCAATCCCCACACACATGAGACGAGGCTCTATGTTGAGTGTAAAAACAGGAACACTTTATTGAGGGCTACCTGCCCGTATTTATGCAGGTCCCCCATCTGGTGTACACGCCCCTAGGACCAGAAGGAAGACTGTGACACAGGACAGATACGTAGCACTCAGGATACACAGACACAACACATCCCCACAATGCATCATGGTTTCCTCCTCTCTGCCCTGGAGACACCCGAGGAGCAATTCAATTATCTCTCAGGACAAAGGGAAATCACCAATACACAACAACAGGACAGGAATCACCACCCAAACACACAATGTCACACCCCCACAGCAAACACAGACATTTAACCTATTCCCAGATAGCTCAAGTCTGAGTGCATATCATTAGGTGAATGGCACTCAGACAACATGAATACAATAAAATGAGCTATCGTGGTACCCTCACATAACATACAATACAATTACACAGACAGATGGTTCGGTCACACACCTCAAAACCCCCCATGTCCCCATATGGCTTTGATCTGAGCGCTCAGATGCCACAAACATAGTTAAATCGCCATTGGGATTTAAGTTTTGCATGGGCTGATGAGAGGGCCCATAATCCTGGGGCAAGAGGCTGGCAACCAGGCCCCTCCAAAACCCAGTGGCGAGGTTATTTTCGCCACACTGCTGGACTGGTGATTTCAGGGAGAGAATAGGAGAGAATCTAACTCAGCGATCTACAGACAAATAGTTGTGTGGGTGCAGGACACTATCGTTTTACCCTGCCCTGAGCCCATTGACCAAAAAATACCAACTTTTAGAATTCTTTTAGTTAGGTGGGCGGCGGCGGCCATTTTATGCATGCTCAGTGCACCAGCACTGCATCTGAGATTTTGGGACATTGGAAATCACCATTTTTTGGGGGCAAACGACAACATCTGGATTAGTCAGTGTGCAATTTAAGGTAGAAGTACAGCCATCATTTTCTGGGGTTTGAAAAACACACTCTTTTGACAAAAAAACAAAATTTTCATGCCTTGCAGCATCAGCACATGTGCAATTACAGGCTTATATACTGCTGTCAAATTCAGTTTTTAAACAAACACTCATTTGGGCACAAAACATTTAGTTGGCAGCCTTTGATGCAGATGTCATTGTGAGATACACCCTTAATACATTTGGGTTACATTCAGGGATTTTAAATACCGTTATTTGGTGCACCAATATTTAATTCAGGCCTACACGGGTTCAGACGGTGTGAGATACACTGTCTACATACAGGGGTTTGAGTCAGGCATTTGAAATACAGCCATTTTGGGCAAAAAAATCTTTAATTGAGGCCTAGTCTGGTTCAGGCCGTGTGAGATACACCCTTTACATACTGTTGTTTCATTCTTCTATTAATTAAACACCCATTTAGGGCAAGATCCTAAAATCGAAAAATATGAGGAGAGCGTCAAATAAGGGACGTGGCCCAGGTCGTGGTGCTGCTGGTGGAGCTCATGTTGCAGAGAGAGGACGTGGTCGATCTGTGCCAGCTACATACACAAGTGAAACCCCTTCCTCAGGTGAGAGTAGGCGACAGAACCTACATCGGTATTTGGTCGGGCCTAATGCGGCTCTACGAATGGTGAGGCCTGAACAAGTACAGGCGATAGTAGATTGGGTTGCTGACAGTGGATCCAGTTCCTTCACATTGTCTCCCACCCAGTCTCCTGCTGAAAGACCACAGTTGGCACCTGCAGCTGATGTCCATCATTCTTTCACCTCACCCCCTTGCAAATCAGCCAAGTAGTCTGAGCCCCAAGTCAGGCAGCAGTCTCTTCTGCTTTTTGATGACTCTGTTAGCAGGGTTTCCAAGGACCATCCACCCATCCCTGCCCCAGAAGTGGAAGAGATTGAGTGCACCGATGCCCATCCACTTATCTTTCAAGATGAGGACATGGAAGGACCATCGCAGCACGTCTCGGATGATGAAGAAACACAGGTGCCAACTGCTGCGGCTTTCGAAAGTGTGCAGATCGACAAGGGGTGAAGGCAGGGGTGAAGACTGGGTGGAAGATGATGTGGAGGATGATGAGGTCCTCTACCCCACATGGAATCAAGGTCAATATTTGACACAGTCCTGACCTCAGTATCTGAGGAAAGGGATTTAGGAGTAATTATTTCAGAAGACTTAAAGGTGGGAAGACAATGTAATAGAGCAGCACGAAATGCCAGCAGAATGCTTGGATGTATAGGGAGAGGTATAAGCAGTAGAAAGAGTGAAGTGCTTATGCCGCTGTACAGAACACTGGTGAGACCTCACTTGGAGTATTGTGCGCAGTACTGGAGGCCATATCTCCAGAAGGATATAGATACTCTAGAGAGAGTTCAGAGAAGAGCTACTAAACTAGTACATGGATTGCAGGATAAAACTTACCAGGAAAGGTTAAAGGACCTTAATATGTATAGCTTGGAAGAAAGAAGAGACAGAGGGGATATGATAGAAACTGCTAAATACATAAAGGGAATCAACTCGGTAAAGGAGGAGAGAATATTTAAAAGAAGAAAAACTACCACAAGAGAGGTGGTATATTGGGCAGACTAGATGGGCCAAATGGTTCTTATCTGCCGACACATTCTATGTTTCTATGTTTCTATGCGAGTGACCTATGTAGTTCGGAGGAAGAGGTGGTGGTCGCACACAGCCACCAGCACAGCAGAAGAGGGAGCAGGGTGCAAAAGCGGAGCGGCCGTCCTCTAGACAGTATGCCTGCTACTGCCCACCGCAGCAAGGGACCGAGCACACCAAAGCCAGCTCCAAGGAGTTCCCTGGCGTGGCAGTTCTTCAGACAATGTGCTGACGACAAGACACGAGTGGTTTGCACACTGTGCAATCAGAGCCTGAAGCGAGGCATAAACGTTCTCAACCTGAACCTGCATGACCAGGCATCTAAGTGCAAAGCACGAGCTGCAGTGGAGTAGACACCTCAAACACCAAGAAAGGTCTCTGGCTCCTCCTGCTTCCTCTTCTGCTGCCACCTGCCACCCCGCAAACAGAGGATCTGCCAGAAACACCAACACCTGGGTCACCAAGCATCTCAACAATGTCCCACGGAAACGTTCAGCTCTACATCTCCCAAACACTGGAGCAGAAGAGGAAGTACCCCCCTACCCACCCGCCATCCCTGGCCCTGAATGCCAGCATTTCTAAATTACTGGCCTTTGAAATGCTGTCATTCCGTCTGGTGGAGACGGAGAGTTTTAAAAGCCTTATGGCGGTGGCTGTCCCACAGTACGTCGTGCCCAGCCGCCACTACTTTTCCACGCATGCCATCCCTTCCCTGCAAAACCAACTGGGGGACAAAATCAGGTGTGCACTGATCAACACCATCTGTGGCAAGGTGGACATCACTACAGATACGTGGACCAGAAAGCACGGACGTTATATATCCATAACAGCACACTGGATAAATGCAGTGGCGGTTGGGCCTGAGGCGTATAGCAGTTTGCCGCATGTCCTTCCACCACCGGGGATTGCAGGGCGCTTCAGTTTGCCTCCTGTTGCTTCCTCCTCCTACTCTGCTTCCTCATCCTCTACCGGCTCCTCATCCGGTCAGCGTAACCCCTTCACCACCAACTTCAGCACAGCCAGGGGTAAACGACAGCAGGCAGTTTTTAAACTTATCTGTTTGGGGGACAAACCCCACACCGCGCAGGAGCTGTGGACGGGCCTTGAACAACAGACCGATGAGTGGTTGGTGCCAGTGAGCCTCAAGCCCGGCCTGGTGGTTTTCAATAATGAGCAAAATCGCATAGCAGCTCTGGGACTAGCCAGTTTGACGCACATCCCTTGCCTGGCGCATGTGCTGAATTTGGTGGTGCAGAGATTCCTTAAATATTACCCCGAAATGTCAGAGCTGCTGAATAAAGTGTGGGCCGTCTGTGCGCGCTTTCATCGTTCTCACGCTGCCGCTGCTCGCCTGTCAGCGCTGCAGCGTAACTTCGGCCTTCCCGCTCACCGCCTCATATGCGACGTGCCCACAAGGTGGAACTCCACCTTGCACATGCTGGACAGACTGTGCGAGCAGCAGCAGGCCATAGTGGAGTTTCAGCTGCAGCATGCACGGGTCAGTCACTCGGCGGAACAGCACCACTTCACCACCAATGACTGGGCCTCCATGCGAGACCTGTGTGCCTTGTTGCACTGTTTCAAGTACTCCACCAACATGGCCAGTGCCGATAACGCCGTTCTCAGCGTTACTATCCCACTTCTATGCCTCCTTGAAAAAACGCTGCTGGCGATGATGGAAGAAGATGTGGCACAGGAGGAGGAGGAGGAAGAGGGTTTCCGGCCAGTCATTCACAAGTGGCTCCGAGGGTGGGTTCCTGCACCCACAAACGTCAGGTACACAATTGTCCAGCCAGGGCACAGTTCTGGAGGATGAGGAGGTGGAGGATGAGGATGAGGATGAGGAGATGGAGGAGGAGGAACCATGTTCACAGCAGGGTGGCACCCAGATCAGCTCATGGCCATCACTGGTGCATGGATGGGGGGATACAGAGGACACAGACGATACACCTCCCACAGAGGACAGCTTGTCGTTGCCTCTGGGCAGTCTGGCACACATGAGCGATTACATGCTGCAGTGTCTCCGCAACAACCGCCGAGTTGCCCACATTCTAACTTGTGCTGATTACTGGGTGGCCACGCTGCTGGATCCCCGTTACAAGGACAACGTACCGTCCTTAATTCCATCACTGGAGCATGATCGTAAGATGCGCGATGCACCTGACAGCGGGGGCACAGTGGAAGCACAAGGCAAAGGCAGAGGACGACGAAGAGGTCGACAATGCAGCTGGGGCACAGACAGCACCTCAGAAGGCAGGGTTAGCATGGCCGAAATGTGGAAAAGCTTTGTCAGCACGCCACAACAACCAGCACCACCAGCTGATATGGAACGTCTTAGCAGGCGGCAGCATTTAACCAACATGGTGGAGCAGTATGTGTGCACACGCCTACACGTCCTGAATGACGGGTCTACCCCCTTCAACTTCTGGGTCTCGAAATTGGGCACATGGCCTGAGCTTGCCCTTTACGCCTTGGAGGTGCTGGCCTGCCCTGCAGCCAGTGTATTATCTGAACGTGTGTTTAGCACGGCAGGGGGCGTCATCACAGAGAAGCGCAGCCGCCTGTCCACAGCCAATGTGGACAAGATCACGCTCATTAAAATGAACCAGGTATGGATCCCACAGGACTTGTCAGTACCCTGTGCAGAATAGACATGTATACCGGCTTTACCCAGCTATTTCTATACTACAGCACAATTGCTCATTGTTTTATTTTTGATATTTCCCACTCTTTTGGTGTGTACCCTAATTAAAAAAAAGTAAAAAAAAAAATATAAAACCAAAAACCAGTGTTGGCTACCTTGTCCTCCTCCACCTCCACTTCCACCTACACCGCTACTTCCTTCTCAAACTCCTATTCCATATGGACCTCCACCTCATAAATCAAGTTTTTTTTTTAATTTGTACGTATTTTATTTTATGAAATTTCACTAATTGGTCTGTTACATTTTTGGGTGAAATTCACCAATTTTTGGGTGTGATATACCACTGCTATACCTAGTAGACAGGTAAAAAAAAAATCACTAATTTGTCTGTTACATTTTGGGGTGAAATTCAGCAATTTTTGGGTGTGATATACCACTGCTATACCTAGTAGACCGGTTTAAAAAAATCACTAATTTGTCTGTTACATTTTCAGGTGAAAATCACCAATTTTTGGGTGTGATATACCACTAATATACCTAGTAGACAGGTAAAAAAAATTACTAATTTGTCTGTTACATTTTCGGGTGAAATTCACAAATTTTTGGGTGTGATGTACCACTGCTATAACTAGTAGATAGGTAAAAAAAAAATCACTAATTTGTCTATTACATTTTCGGGTGAAATTCACCTATTTTTGGGTGTGATATCCCTGCTCTACCAAGTAGACAGGTTAATAAATTTCACTTTTTTTTCTGTTACATTCTTGGGTTGACATTTTACAATTTTTGCTGTGAATATACCCCTGCTCTGCATAGGTGACAGGGAATAAATTTTTAAAAATAATCTGTTCCATTGGTGGGTGACATTAACCCATTTCTGGCGATGAAAAACCCCTGCTCTGCATAGGTTGCAGTGACTTAAATTTCTGAAATTCATCTTTAATTGGTCCTTTCCTTCGATCCTTCTGCTTTAATAATTTGTCCTACATTTCCGCTTCATCTCATTGCAGCCATTGACCTCCCTTGGATGAGGTCTCTCTTTCTCAGGCTCCCTCTCTGACGTGGAACCCTGATTCGCCGATAACCGTGATCAACATGGTAGGCGCAGAAAAGAACATCGAAAGTTGATAGAGAAGATATCCAAATGGATGGTGGTCTTCACAGGGATGTGCGATCAGACAGAAGTTATCTAGAGTCAACAAAGCGGCAGCAGGGCCTCTCCTGTCTAACGTTTCCAAATCCAAAATACCCCAGTGACATTCCCTAGAATTTTTTATTAATCATTCCAATAACAGGGCATCTTAAGAGTCCTGTATTGTTATTTATCGTCACTACCTCCCCGAGTCGGGAGTCGGTAATTGCCGCACGCCCCCCTCCTCTCCTTAAATTCTTCTGTTTTAATAGCTTCTCCCACATTTCCGCTCGATCACAATTAAATTTCATCTATTGATTTCCCTTGGATGTGGTCTCTCTTTCTCCCTCACCCTCTCTGGGGTGGAACCCTGATTTGCCGCTAACCGTGATTAACATGGTAGGCGCAGAAAAGAACATCGAAAGTTGATAGAGCAATAGGTTCGTGAACATCACGGGGACGTGCGACATGGTGGGGCAGTATGTTTGCACACTCCTACTTGTACTGACTGATGGTTCTGCCCCCTGCAACTTCTGGGTCTTCAAGTTGGGCACATGGCCTGAGCTTGCCCTTTACCCCTTGGAGGTGCTGGCCTGCCCTGCAGCCAGTGTATTGTCTGAACGTGTGTTTAGCATGACTGGAGGGGGTTATCACAGGTTATATTTCCCAATGTTTTGGGGTGTACCCTAATTTAAAAAATAAAAATAAATTTTAAACCGAAAAGCAGTGTAGGCTACCTCCTCCTCCTCCACCGCCGCTTCCACCTACACCGCCACATCCACCGTCTCCTCAACCTCCTACTCCATATGAACCTCGTCCTCCTAAATCAAGATAATATTTTATTTTTACGTATTTTATGTTATTTAAAGTCATTTCCCTATCGACATTTGTTTTCAGAGCACTTGCTATGCTCTTAACTAGAGATGTCGCGAACATAAAATTTTCCGTTCGCGAACGGTGAACGCAAATTTTTGCAAATGTTCGCGAACGTGCGAACCGGGCGAACCGCCATTGACTTCAATAGGCAGGCGAATTTTAAAACCCACAGGGACTCTTTCTAGCCACAGTAGTGATGGAAAAGTTGTTTCAAGGGGACTAACACCTGGACTGTGGCATGCCGGAGGGGGATCCATGGCAAAACTCCCATGGAAAATTACATAGTTGACGCAGAGTTGGGTTTTAATCCATAAAGGGCATAAATCACCTAACAATCCTAAATTTTTTTGAACAATGTGGTTTAAAACATCCAGTGTGTGTATACAATCAGGTATGATGTTGTATCGATCAGGTAGTGTAAGGGTTACGCCCGCTTCACAGACATTGACAGACCAAACTCCCCTTTTAATGCACCGCAAACAACCGCACACAGTCCATTTGCCCAACCGCAAACTTCCCATTTGCAGAAGGTTGGATACCAAGCTAGCCATGTCCCGTTGATGTCATTGAAGGTTTCTTCCTCCACCCAGCCACGTACAACACCAAGGGTCCCCGAAAGGTGAATTGAATTGATTTTTCGAACGGAGAGATGGTTAAAAAAATGCTGGCTCCCTCCCCTTTGTTTTAATCCACGGTCACTGCGTCTGCGCCGTGCAATTTACTGTCACACCCGATATGAGTGGTATTTTCTGTAGTTCTCTCTTCTCATCAGTTTAATCCCTGTTACGTCCCATATCAAGGATTGCCATTTGTTAAAAACATTTTTAGGTGTGTCGAATTGATTATTAACCATTGTCGAATTAACGAACCATTACGACATCCTGAAATAATTTAGTTCTGAGCTCTGTACTTGCTTTGTATTGGAATTGATGGGGATTTTTTAAATTGTCTGCATTATTTCTAATAAACTATTAAGAGACTTTGTTATGATTTTTTTATTTTATGTATTAAAAACCCATAAAACTAAAAAAAAAAAAAGAAAAAAAGAAAATTAATGTTTTTTCTATGAAAAATTATCCAGCCGATCGCTTTTGGTCTGATTATAATGAAGCAACGACCTTATCATCTGGGGTGTGCCAACATTGTCAACACACTCATAGAGGTGATGATCGCTTTATTGTGATACGCACGCCCCTTCACCACAACAAGGTAACGATCACGAAGGGGAATTGACACTTGTATGTGCCTTTTTTTTTGTTTTGTTTTTGCAGCCACAGTGCAGCACCAGAGGCCAGAAAAATTAGGCATGTACACATGCCTGAAAAATAGTGGTATTGTTGCAGCCGCTGTTGTAGCAGCGGCCGGAAAAATTGATGTTTTCCGGGCAGAAAGGTGACTAAAACATTGCGGCTTGAACCCTGGTTGGTGGCGGACAATTTACGAAAGTCATCCGGTATGCAGACATTAAATACAGCAGCGTGGGGACCATTTTGAGGCCAAGGCATGTCATCAGGCCTTTTGTTAGTCAAACGTATTCCCCACTGTCAGTTAAGGCGAGGTAGTCTGCTACCTGTCGGTCGAGTCGTTCTCTAAGGCTGGATCCTGAAGGGCTGTGGCGATGCGTAGGACTGAAAAAGCTCTGCATGTCCTCCATCAACAACACATCTGTAAAGCGTCCTGTCCTTGCCGGCGTGGTCGTGGTAGGAGGAGGATTACTTTCACCTCTTCCCCTGTTAGATTCCCGTTGTGCTGTGACATCACCCTTATATGCTGTGTAAAGCATTTTTTTTAGTTTGGTTTTGAACTGCTGCATCCTTACTGACTTTTGGTAATTTGGTAACATTTCCGCCACTTTCTGCTTATACCGGGGGTCTAGTAGCGTGGCCACCCAGTACAGGTCGTTCTCCTTCATCCTTTTTATACGATGGTCCCTCAACAGACATGACAGCATGAAAGACCCCATTTGCACAAGGTTGGATGCCAAGCTACTCATTTCCCGTTCCTCGTCCTCACTGATGTCATTGACAGTCTGTTCTTCCCCCCAGCCACGTACAACACCACGGGTACCAGATAGGTGACAACGAGCACCCTGGGATGCCTGCTGTAGTTGGTCTTCCTCCTCCTCAAAGCCACATTCCTCCTCTGACTCCACTTCCTCAGACTCCTCTTCCAGCGTTGCCGCAGGTCCGGCAAGCGATGATGACAAGGCTGTTTCTGGTGGTGATGGTGACCACAACTCTTCCTCTTCACGCTCATCTACAGCCTGATCCAGCACTCTTCACAGGGGACGCTCCAGGAAGAAAACAAATGGGATGAGGTCGCTGATGGTGCCTTCAGTGCGACTGACTAGGTTTGTCACCTCCTCAAAAGGACGCATGAGCCTACAGGCATTGCGCATGAGCGTCCAATAACGTGGCAAAAAAATTCCCAGCTCCGCAGAGGCCGTCCTAGCACCCCGGTCATACAAATACTCGTTGTCGGCTTTTTCTTGTTGGAGCAGGCGGTCGAACATTAGGAGTGTTGAATTCCAACGTATCGGGCTGTCGCAAATCAAGCGCCTCACTGGCATGTTGTTTCGCCGCTGGATATCTGAAAAGTGCGCCATGGCCGTGTAGGAACGCCTGAAATGGCCACACACCTTCCTGGCCTGCTTGAGGACGTCCTGTAAACCTGGGTACTTAGACACAAAGCGTTGTACGATGAGATTCAACACATGTGCCATGCACGGCACATGTGACAACTTGCCCAAATTCCAAGCCACCAACAAATTGCTTCCATTGTCACACACCACTTTGCCGATCTCCAGTTGGTGCGGGGTCAGCCACTGATCCACCTGTGCGTTCAGGGCGGACAGGAGTGCTGGTCCTGTGCGGCTCTCTGCTTTAAGGCAAGTCAACCCCAAGACAGAGTGACACTGTCGTATCTGGGATGTGGAATAGCCCCTGGGGAGCTGGGTGGATTCAGTTGATGTGCAGCCAGACGCCGCAGCAGAAGAGGACTCAGCCGAGGAGGTTATCGAATAGGATGGAGTAGGAGGAGTAGAGGAGGTGGCAGTAGGCCTGCCTGCAAGTCGTGGCGGTGTCACCAACTCCTCTGCAGAGCCACGCATTCCATGCTTGTCAGCCGTCAGCAGGTTGACCCAATGCGCAGTGTAGGTGATATACCTGCCCTGACTGTGCTTTGCAGACCAGGTATCAGTGGTCAGATGGACCCTTGCCCCAACACTGTATGCCAGAGATGCCATGACTTCCTTTTCAATTTCAGAGTAGAGGTTTGGGATTGCCTTTTTTGCAAAAAAAATTTGTCCGGGTACCTTCCACTGGGATGTCCCAATAGCGACAAATTTTTTGAAGGCCTCAGACTCCACCAGCTGGTATGGTAAAAGCTGGAGGGCTAAGAGTTCCGTCAAGCCAGCTGTCAGACGCCGGGCAAGGGGGTGACTTTGTGACATTGGCTTCTTATGCTCAAATATGTCCTTAAGAGACACCTGACTGTGGGCAGATGAGCAGGAACTGCTGAAGGCGAGAGGCGGAGTGGCAGATGGTTGAGAGGGGGCAAGGAGGACAGCAGTGGTTGACGTGGCTGAAGATGCTGGACCAGGAGGAGGATGGCGGCTTTGAGTTTGTGTGCTGCTTGTACTCATGTGTTGATCCCATAGGCGTTTGTGATGTGCGATCATGTGTCTTCGCAAAGCAGTTTTACCGAGGTGGGTGTTGGATTTTCCACGACTCCGTTTCTTTTGGCACAGGTTGCAAATGGCATCGCTGTTGTCAGAGGCAGACACACAAAACAAATGCCAAACTACTGAGCTTTGCAATGACGGCATTCTGGTGGTGGCAACAGCATGCGTTGATTGGCGTGCTGTCTGGCTGACCCCGGGTGCCGATGCATGTTGTCTGACTGTGCCACTAGCTCCTTGCGACGACCTCCCCCTGCTTCCAACTCGTCTCCTCCTTCTCTCTGTCTCCCCTTCTGAACTTTCCCCCTCTTCTTCTTCTCTTCGAGCAGGCACCCACGTGGCATCCACGGACACATCGTCATCATCAACCACTTCACTTGTATCTGACACCTCAGCAAAGGAAGCAGCAGCGGGTACATCATCATCATCATCATCACACCGTACATCCATGTGTGTAATGCTGCCTGACTGAGACATATCCCTGTTATCTACATCCTCTGGCAATAATGGTTGAGCATCACTAATTTCATCCAAATGATGTGTAAATAAATCCTCTGACAGATCAAGTGAAGCGGCTGTGGTGGCTGTGGTGGTGGTGGCGGCGGGCGGGAGAGTGGTAACTTGAGAGCAGGTGACCGAAGCTGAGCTGGAGGAGGATGGTGCGTCAAGGTTCTTAGCGGAAGCTGTTGAAGATTGGGTGTCCAGTGCAGCTGTACTGGGGGGCGACAGCCTTTAAGGGAGGCTGCCATGATAGGTTTTGAGGAGCGAGGGGACGCAGGGTAGATGGGCGAGGGCTGGTGAGGCGAGGTAGGGGTTAAAATAGTGTGAGGAAGCGGCCGGAGAGTGGGGGCGGAGCTGAGGGTTTATAAGGGTGGCGCCAAGGGCTATCCGGCGCCATCTTTAGTTGGAACAATCTGGGAACAAGCTGCAGCGTGCACGCCGGAGATGGAGGTGATTATGGATAGATTGCGGGCGGTAGCGGAGGAGCGGGGCCCGGAGTGGCTAGAGGCGCAGGTATCCAGCCTGCTGAGTGGGGAGGCGGCGGGCACAGCCAGCGCGCCGCTGGAGGGCAGACGGGCGCGGCGGGTACGGCCGCCCGCGCGCCTTAGCCCGAGCGACACCCCACGGACTCGGCGCCGGATTGGGAGCCCCCCTAGGGACCCTCCGCGCCGGGGAGGAGGTAGCAGACCCCCAGCATCATCCTCCCGGCGCGGGAGGAATCCCGCAGTACGGCGGAGTCCTGTGCAGGGCAGGGGTTCCCTCCCCCTGCCTTCCCCTGCTAGCGACGTGGGATCCGGACCAGGGCCTGCGGGGTCCCCCCCCTCCCTGGGGGTGGGGAGGCCCGCGCGACGGGGGAGCGGTGCAAGTGCTGGAAGCGAGGCTGGGCGCGTGGTGTCAGGCCACAGGAGGCCCAGGCTCTTTGGATGCTGAATGGGATGATGCTAGGCCCCTGTGGGAGAGCGGGCGAGCAGAGGAGCTGCCTGCTCATCATCGCCATCTTCCGGCGCACCCAGCAGCTTTGGAGGCTGGGGTGTGCGGGGGGGGTTCCTGTTCCGTGGTGGTGCCGTGTGAGGACGTCTCGTCGCCGAGGGATGGAGCATCAGGATTCCAGACCCACGGCTGCCGGGTGTTCACAGCGCCCGGGGCAGCCAGGGGTAGGACCATGGGGAATTCATTGCAGACTGTGGTGGGGGTTCAAGGGGGTGTAGGGGTTGGTGGAGGTCAGGGAGAGTTAATTGGGGGCCTTAGCCAGCTTTTAGGGAGTCTAGCGGGATGGGTGGCTGGTCTGGGGGGGTCAGGGGTATCTCCGTTACCGGCGTGGGGGGGGCAGGAGGCTGCTCTGGGGCCGTGCGGGGTTGGTGCGGGGATTCCGGTGGCGGCGGGCCGGGTGAGTGAGGCGGTTTCGGTGCAGACGCAGGCCGGTGGGGAAGAGGAGAGGCGCAAGGTGGATGATGCGGCGCAAGGGGAGGTTTATGTTTGTTTCGAGGGCCCCTTGGGGGCGCATTTGAAGCAAGAGGTGAAGGAGAGGATTTGGAGGGGGAGTATATTGAGATTTTTTCTGTGTTGCCGCTGGAACGGTTCAACCTGGATAGGGCGCGTCGCGAGGAGGGGAAGAAGGAAGAGGATGAGAAGCGGCGGTATCGTTTGATTCCGCGCACGTTCTCTAATTGGTTGCAGGCATTTGCGATACTGGCTAGTGTGATTGGGGAGAGGGCGCCGGAGTGTTGCTCTGCGCTTTTTTGTTACATGGATGCGATTGGGGAAGCGTACCGGGTGTATGGGGGTGTGGGGTGGCTTCGGTACGATGAACAATTTAGGCAGAGGAAAGCGGTCCGCCCGTCTATGCGGTGGGACCATAAGGATATAGGGTTATGGATGCGGGTGACTGCGCCAAGGCGGCAGGGGCAGTCCTTTCGGGGGGATGGAGGTTCTGGGGCTGGAGCGTCAGGTGTGCGTCAACAGCGATGGCAAAGGGGCTGTGTTTCCTCTTTAATGAGGGAACCTGTAAGTTCGGTGCTAAGTGCAAGTTCAAGCACGAGTGCACCAACTGCGGTGGCGGGCATGGAGCGTCGCGGTGTTTCAGGGGGGGTGGCAGCAGGGGGGGGGGAATGGTGGAAAAGGGCAGGACGCCGGTGCGGGTGGAAAAGATGTTGCCGTTTCTAGATAGGTACCCGAATCGGGTTGCGGCGCAGTTGTTGTGGGAAGGTTTTAGTTTTGGTTTTAGGATCCCGTCGAATCCGGGACCGGCCCCTTTCGTAGGGCCGAATTTGCGCTCAGCGGGGGATCATCCGGGGGTGGTGGCGGAGAAATCAGCGAAGGAGGTGGGGTTGGGGAGGATGGATGGTCCGTTTTCGGAGCCGCCTTTGCTTAATTTTAGGGTTTCACCTTTGGGGGTGGTTCCGAAGAAAGAACCGAACAAGTTTCGGTTGATTCATCACCTGTCATACTGCTTCCGGTGCATCCAGATAGCCTGCATTTGTTGGGGTGTTTTTGGGAGGGAGGTTTTTATGTGGACAGGTGTTTGCCGATGGGTTGCTCCCTGTCCTGCGCGTACTTTGAGGCGTTTAGTTGTTTTTTGGAGTGGGTGGTGAAGGAGGTAGCAGGGAGTACGTCGGTCATTCATTATTTGGATGATTTCTTGTGTTTGGGGCCGGCGGATTCTCGGGTTTGTGCGGTATTGCTCGCTACGTTGCAATCAGTGTTTGCGTCTTTTGGGGTTCCTTTGGCGGGGGGTAAAACGGTGGGGCCCACTACCGAGCTTAGTTTTCTGGGGATTGTGTTGGATACGGTGGCTATGGAGTGTAGGCTTCCGGAGGACAAGTTGTTGGATTTGCGTGCAGTGGTGGCCGGGGCAAGCCGGTTAGTTAAAATTCGCTTGCGGGATTTGCAGTCATTACTAGGTAAATTTAATTTTGCATGTCGGATTATGCCCATGGGGCGTATATTTTGCAGGCGGTTGGCGGCGGCAACCGCTGGAGTGACTGCTCCGCACCATTTTATTCGTTTGGGGAAGGAGTTGAGGGGGGATTTGGGGGTGTGGGCTAGTTTTTTGGAGGAGTTCAATGGGAGGGCGTTGGTTTTGGGAGACGCGGTGGATAGTGTGGATTTTGACCTTTTTTCGGATGCGGCTGTGGGGGTTGGTTTTGGGGTCTATTGTAACGGGCAGTGGTGTGCGGATCGCTGGCCTTTGTTGTGGGTGGAGAGGGGTTGGGTCAAGAACGTTGCGTTGTTGGAGTTGTTTGCCATTGTGTTGGCATTGGAGTTGTGGGGGGACAGGTTTAGGAATAAAAAGGTGCGTTTTCATTGTGACAACTTGGGGGTAGTGCAGGCAATTAATCAGTTGTCTGCTTCCTCTCCTCAGGTTGTAAGGTTGTTGCAGCATATGGTTTTGAGTTGTTTGTCCTTGAATGTTTGGGCGGTGGCGGTACATGTGCCGGGTGTTTCTAATGGTGTTGCGGATGCTCTTTCTCGTTCGCAGTGGGATCGTTTTGGGCAGTTGGCGCCGGACGCGGACGTCGTCGGGATGGAGTGCCCGGGGTTGTTGTGGGAGATATTGGAGGTACGGTGAACAGGCTGTTCAGGGTGTCCCTGTCGGCTGGTGCGTGGGCGGCGCACGAGGCTGCGTGGGTTGCTTGGGGGGATTGGTGTGGTATGCTGGGGCTGGGAGTGGATGCTGGGGAGATTCCATTAGTGTTGTTCCTGGGGTGGAAGAAGGAGGAGGGTTGGTCGGTGGCGAGGATTAACAAGTGCATGGCGGGCCTGGCGTTTGGGTTTCGGGTGCGGGGGTTGGTGGACTGTACCAAGGCTTTTGTGGTTCGACAGGTTCTAAAGGGCTGGCGGAGGGGGTGGAGGTCGGAGGATCGGCGTCGGCCGGTGTCTTTTGACTTGTTGCTCAGGCTGGGGGTGCAGGTTGAGTTGGTTTGCAGCTCCGGGAGCGAGGTTCGGTTGTTTAAGGCAGCGTATTCGTTGGCTTTTTTTGGGGCGTTTCGGTTGGGGGAGCTGGTGAGTGGGAGTGTTCGCTGTGCTGGAGGGTTGCAGGATGATGATATAGATGTGTTCCCGGATCGGGTGGTGATTCGGCTGAGGGTGTCAAAGACGGATCAGGAAGGGCGGGGTCGTTGTGTCTGTTTGTTTTCGGTTCCGGGCTGTTCTATGTGCCCGGTGGTTTACTTGCGGGAGTATGGTGTGGGGTTGCGGGGGACGGGTGCCCCTTTGCTTAGGCATGAGAATGGGGCATTTTTGTCCCGGTATCAGTTTTTAGCTGTATTGAAGAAGTGTTTGCGGAGCCTGGGGGTGGACCTAGGGTATTACACGGGTCACTCTTCCAGGATTGGGGCAGCCACGGAGGCTGCGCGGAGGGGTGTGAGTGATGAGGTTATTCGGAGGATTGGGCGGTGGGAATCTAGTAGATTCCGCTCCTACGTGCGGCTTGGCGAAATCTGATGGTTTGTGGTGTAGGGCTTGCTCTCTGATGTTGATTGTTTCTTTTGTATTTTAGGTCATTCGCCGGCGTTGGTGTGGATTATCGGCCATTCCTTTGTTTTCTGGGGGTCGATACGGGCTGACGTGAGGCCTAACGGGCGGCAGTTGGGTGTTAGCAGGGATGTTGCGGCCATCCGGTGGATGGGCTATCGAGGTATGTTGTGGGGTGGGGTTTTGAGGGAGGTGCATCGTTTCGTTCAGCTGGATCGTCCCCCGAATGTCCTAGTTGTTCATGCAGTTGGTAACGATTTGGGGGTGAAGCCGGTGAGAGAGTTGATAAGGGACATTAAGTTTGACTTACTAAGGTTGTGGGCCTTGTTCCCAGGGCTGGTGGTAGTATGGTCAGATATTGTCCCGGGGAAGAGTTGGCGGGAGGCGCGTTCGGTGGAATGGATCAATAGGGCTCGTATTAAGGTGAATAGGGCGGTAGGTAAGTTTGTGGCCCGGAACGGTTCGGTTGTGGTGCAGCATTTTGATCTTGAGTCGGGTGAGGGGCGTATTGGAGAGCAGACGGGGTTCACCTTAATGCGGTGGGTGTGGATTTATGGGCCCTGGGTTTGCAGGGCGGGATCGAACGGGCATTGGTGGTGTGGAGGGGCGCGCAAGCTTGAGTTAGTTGGTTCAAGTTGCGCGTCTGTGGCTGTAGGAGGTCCTGGAAGCTGGGCTAGGACTTGGTGTTTTGTGGATGGGAGGGCCTCAATTGGTGGGGCTGGACTCCGAGGTTTTGGTAATCGGGCGGTTTAAAAGGGGATACAGCACTCGGGGGTCTCCGAGCTGGTGTGGTGCGGCTGGAGGCAAGTTGTACTTACCCGGGTGTTTTTGGTGCACTTGTTTTAGAGTGTAACTAGGGCTTTCAGGACCTCCTTCATCGGGTTTATGATGTACATGTTTTAATGTTATGTTATGTTAATAAAAGGCTGCTGTGGCCATTTAATTCCAATTATCTGCCTCAGTGTCTTTATTGGTGGGTTGATGGGTTGGGGCTGGTTGTGTGTTAGGGGTGGGATGGTGTGTGAGGGACCCGAGGGAACTTCCCCAATAACCCTATCAAGTGCAGCTGTACTGGGGGGCGACAGCCTTTAAGGGAGGCTGCCATGATAGGTTTTGGGGAGCGAGGGGACGCAGGGTAGATGGGCGAGGGCTGGTGAGGCGAGGTAGGGGTTAAAATGGTGTGAGGAAGCGGCCGGAGAGTGGGGGCGGAGCTGAGGGTTTATAAGGGTGGCGCCAAGGGCTATCCGGCGCCATCTTTAGTTGGAACAAGCTCCCACCCACCCCCCCTTTTTTGGTTTTATATTGCTTGGTGGCGGGAGGTCGAATCTGTTTGTCACGGCAGGTGTGGCGGTAGGAGGTCCTGGAAGCTGGGCTAGGACTTGGTGTTTTGTGGATGGGAGGGCCTCAATTGGTGGGGCTGGACTCCGAGGTTTTGGTAATCGGGCGGTTTAAAAGGGGATACAGCACTCGGGGGTCTCCGAGCTGGTGTGGTGCGGCTGGAGGCAAGTTGTACTTACCCGGGTGTTTTTGGTGCACTTGTTTTAGAGTGTAACTAGGGCTTTCAGGACCTCCTTCGTCGGGTTCATGATGTACATGTTTTAATGTTATGTTATGTTAATAAAAGGCTGCTGTGGCCATTTAATTCCAATTATCTGCCTCAGTGTCTTTATTGGTGGGTTGATGGGTTGGGGCTGGTTGTGTGTTAGGGGTGGGATGGGGTATGACGGACCCGAGAGAACTTCCCCAATAACCCTATCATGTGTAAGCCAGTCAACTATTTTGTCCGAATTTTTCGGGTTCAGGGTACGTGGTCTCTGAACACTGGGCATTATTCCAGGGCCAGTGGAAATCACAGCACCATGACCACGACGGTCCCTGCGGCGTGGCCTGCCTCTGCCTGTCATTTTGTTTTAGATAAGTGTTACTATGCGTGCAAGGTACTGTGCCACCCTATATAAGTGGTGGGCAGTGGGCACAGTACAGTCTGTGTGGGCCTGACACACACGGGCTTGCAACTGGGATTATATCACAGAGAAATAATAAATGGACTTTTTTTTATCTGCAAGGTATTGTGAGTGACAACCTGTATGAATGGTGTGCACACAGTACAGTCTGTGAGCCTGCAGGCTGCAGCCTCTCACACACGGGCAGGCAACAACAATATATATATATATTTAAAAAAAAGCAGACTGATGTATCAGCCCTGAAAAGGGCTTTTTGGGGTGCTGTCAGGACGCTGTCCTTACAGCAGATGAGTCTGTGGACACAGAACACTGCCCTAGCTAACACTTTCCCTATTGAATCAGCAGCTGCAGCAGCAGCACTGTCCCTCCTCTCACTGAGAATGCAGCTTCCGAATGAATCTAAAATGGATGCTGTCCAGGAGGTGGGAGGGTCTGGGAGGGAGGGTCTGCTGCTGATTGGCTGGAATGTGTCTGCTGACTGTGAGGTACAGGGTCAAAGTTTACACAATGATGATGTATAGGGGGCGGACCGAACATCGCATATGTTCAACAAGCTATGTTCGCCGGCGAACTATTCGGGACATCTCTAGCCCTCGCACATAATGTTTTTGAGGTTCACCAGCAGGCTCTCACCTGTAATGTTTTAGAGGGTCACCAGCAGGCCCTCGCCCCTAATGTTTTAGATGGTCACATCAGCAAGCCCTTGCTCCAATAGTTTTTGAGGGTCACCAGCAGGCCATCAATCATAATTTTTCAAGGGTGTGTCTTTCCCTTAGTGCACAGGCTTTATTAGTGTAGGAGTCCAACTACCTGAACTATTGTACCACAATGTGAATGAGGCCCTCCTTTATGTGATATACAGGTTGTATCGGAGCGCCTCTTCCTTTATAATTTTTGTCAGCACTTGCACTTTATATACAAGTAAATATACAGGAATGAATGTTTCCTAACATTTTTTCCTCTAAAATCAATTTTATCTTTGGTTTTGTGCGTATTATTGTCATTCTGTAAAAGTGGCGCACTACTCGGACAACATCGTTCCTAGCAGCGACCTGGGAGTGCAAGATGCATCCAGACATCCTCCCCATGCTGTTCCCGAACCAGTTTGTTGGTGTTTCCATCAATTTCTGACCTTTTCATGTTAACCAGACACTCTCCCCTCTTCAGAGAAGGGGGTGTCTGGTCTAATGCTTGGGTTCTCCAATTGACTTCTATTGTGCTCGGGTGCTCAGTAGAGCATCCGATCATCCTGATGTGTTCTACTCAAGCACCCGAGCACTTTGGTGCTCAACCATCACTAATGAGAAGGCCAACAAAAAGAATGGAAACTCAAAAAAGACAATGGCCAAAAAAGCTAAGGCCAGTGTTTTGGAAGATATGAAGGCCCTGGGTGCTGCAGAGAACAAAGTTGAGATGAAAGGAGTGGCTGCTGAAGTGGGAAAAGCCACTGAAGACGCAGAAGACTCTGAATCTGGCCCCACACCCGAGGAAGCCCCTGCTGGAAAGAAGGCAAAAGTGGTCCAGATGCGTGGAAAAGGGGCGAGCCGTAAGAAGCATGCTCGGCTGAAGCAGCTATGCAAAATAAAGGGAGAGCGAGGTCAAAGAGTAGAAATGGAGGGTTGGCCCGTGACATGGACACTGGAGTCCTTTAAACACTATCTGTTAGGCAGAACATCAGTTTTGGTGAGAAACCAAGCTCTGCTGACATGGGTGTGGAAAAATAAAGGGAAAGGTGTGCGGCGGATGCCCTCTCACGAGCATCCGGGTATTACAAGTGTTCACCCTCACAGGTGTGAACAGAGGGGGGGATATGTGATAAGGTGGAAAGTGTGGGAAGGTGTGTATATCCCACTCAGATACCGCAGCTGGGTGGGATAGCTAAAATCCGGGATGCAATAGTCTCAGCAGCATGTAGGTTGCTGAGACAATGTTGTTTTTGATATATTCTGGGATGGATTTTAGTTGGATTGGCAGATAGGACTGAAAGTGGGATCTGCCAATCCACACCCTTCCCGGACAGGTGTACCCTTGGTCCAAAGAGGATCCTAGGTTCGGTCTGCAATAATCAAACTGGGATAAAGCACCTCCCAGGGTGTCAGTTAGGGGGGAAAGAGTGATTTGGATACAGAGACCTGCCGAGGCTCTGTGTTTGGTCTCAGTCAGGAGGACTGAGGGGCCATGAGGCTGTGTAGCCTAATCTCTTCCCTGTGGGGAACTGTGCTCATTGTATCACATTTTATCAGCCTGGAGGCTGCTGGACGTTTGGCTGAGGAAGCCGGACCTGATACTGTGTCTGAACAGTCCTTTATAGGTGAGTCAGGGAAATGTGTTATGTATTAGGTAGTGCCTAGCCGGACAGGTGTTGTTTTGCTGTATTTATGTTTGTGATGAGTGCCAAATAAATGCATGGTTTGGACATTAAATCCGTTGTCTGGAAAGAAATCTGTGATTGAGACCCCCTGAATGAAGGCGATCCCTTACAATATATATATATATCTACATACCCTAAGCACAAGCCGAGGGCGGCTTGACTGTTAAGTAAGGGGGAATGTAATGACCCAGAGTGCCATTACCACTCTTTTCACCTACCTTACTACTTTCTCCAATGTGCTAACTAATGTCATCAAAATGTATTTTATGCCATCTCTGAATAATGGGCATATTTATTCCTTTGAAACTGTTTATGTTCCTGTAATTACCTGGTTTACCACAAGATGGCGGCATTTCTGGCAGAGCTGTATTGGATAGAATGGAACCCCTCTTCTATTCTATTCCCCTCTCTAGAGAGGGAGGAGTTTTAGTTAGGAAGGGCAGTGTAACCTTCCCCTCTTTGGGGAGAGGTGGTGTGTCTAGCTTACCCCCTTGCTAGGGGAAGGAAAGCAGGCCTTGTCCCTTCCAGACAGGCCCTGCCTGTGGGTTCTAAATGGTTACATCTCCCCTCCTGGGCTTGTATTTCCTAAAGTCAAGCTAAGGATGCTTGGAGCCAGGAAGAAGTTTTCCTAGGATTACAGTGAGAATCATACAAAGCGAGAAGTTGCAGCCTACAACAGAAAGCCAAAGGAAAAGTTCCTATTTAAGCCAGCCAAAATAACAGAGCTGAAAGAGTTCAGATTTAGCAGAGCTGAGAGTGTTTGCCTGCCAGAACTTCATGCCGAAGCTTGCTGGAAACCAAGACCAAGTCTGTAAAACAGTTTGAAGGAAGTAAAGCTGTTAACTACTTCAATACAAGTCTGGACTCAATTTATTCAACCAGTGCCACCACCTATTCACCATATTTGCTCTACTTCGTCAGGCAATGTCTGGGGTTCCAGATATCCAGGTAGGAGCACCATGACATGTGCAAAAGTCGCATCTAAGGGACACTATAGGCAACCCATACACCATTCCCACATTCCTACACCTGGGTTCTACCATCACCTTCTACATAGGGGAACATAGTCCCTCGTTGCTAAAATGCAACTGGCGTCATAAAAAATTACATTTATCACATCTTAAAAGGACCCTAGTCTCACGTCCGGGCACTGCAAGGGTGGGTGTATTAATGTACTTATATTTGAAATAAATACCCCCCAAAACTGGTTGTATCACACAGCACTTTCACCCCAATCACAAGCAAGGTTTGCTGGAATTAATTATGTATAATACACTGCGTGCAGAATTATTAGGCAAATGAGTATTTTGACCACATCATCCTCTTTATGCATGTTGTCTTACTCCAAGCTGTATAGGCTCGAAAGCCTACTACCAATTAAGCATATTAGGTGATGTGCATCTCTGTAATGAGAAGGGGTGTGGTCTAATGACATCAACACCCTATATTAGGTGTGCATAATTATTAGGCAACTTCCTTTCCTTTGGAAAAATGGGTCAAAAGAAGGACTTGACAGGCTCAGAAAAGTCAAAAATAGTGAGATATCTTGCAGAGGGATGCAGCACTCTTAAAATTGCAAAGCTTCTGAAGCGTGATCATCGAACAATCAAGCGTATCATTCAAAATAGTCAACAGGGTCGCAAGAAGCGTGTGGAAAAACCAAGGCGCAAAATAACTGCCCATGAACTGAGAAAAGTCAAGCGTGCAGCTGCCAAGATGCCACTTGCCACCAGTTTGGCCATATTTCAGAGCTGCAACATCACTGGAGTGCCCAAAAGCACAAGGTGTGCAATACTCAGAGACATGGCCAAGGTAAGAAAGGCTGAAAGACGACCACCACTGAACAAGACACACAAGCTGAAACGTCAAGACTGGGCCAAGAAATATCTCAAGACTGATTTTTCTAAGGTTTTATGGACTGATGAAATGAGAGTGAGTCTTGATGGGCCAGATGGATGGGCCCGTGGCTGGATTGGTAAAGGGCAGAGAGCTCCAGTCCGACTCAGACGCCAGCAAGGTGGAGGTGGAGTACTGGTTTGGGCTGGTATCATCAAAGATGAGCTTGTGGGGCCTTTTCGGGTTGAGGATAGAGTCAAGCTCAACTCCCAGTCCTACTGCCAGTTTCTGGAAGACACCTTCTTCAAGCAGTGGTACAGGAAGAAGTCTGCATCCTTCAAGAAAAACATGATTTTCATGCAGGACAATGCTTCATCACACGCGTCCAAGTACTCCACAGCGTGGCTGGCAAGAAAGGGTATAAAAGAAGAAAATCTAATGACATGGCCTCCTTGTTCACCTGATCTGAACCCCATTGAGAACCTGTGGTCCATCATCAAATGTGAGATTTACAAGGAGGGAAAACAGTACACCTCTCTGAACAGTGTCTGGGAGGCTGTGGTTGCTGCTGCACGCAATGTTGATGGTGAACAGATCAAAACACTGACAGAATCCATGGATGGCAGGCTTTTGAGTGTCCTTGCAAAGAAAGGTGGCTATATTGGTCACTGATTTGTTTTTGTTTTGTTTTTGAATGTCAGAAATGTATATTTGTGAATGTTAAGATGTTATATTGGTTTCACTGGTAAAAATAAATAATTGAAATGGGTATATATTTGTTTTTTGTTAAGTTGCCTAATAATTATGCACAGTAATAGTCACCTGCACACACAGATATCCCCCTAAAATAGCTAAAACTAAAAACAAACTAAAAACTACTTCCAAAAATATTCAGCTTTGATATTAATGAGTTTTTTGGGTTCATTGAGAACATGGTTGTTGTTCAATAATAAAATTAATCCTCAAAAATACAACTTGCCTAATAATTCTGCACTCCCTGTATAGTACAAACAACCTAAAATCAATAGTAATAGATCACTTTTTGTATCCCCACCATTGTGAAAATGGCCAGATACATGTTCGTGTAGTGACAGCGACATTGTCAGTATTCAACAAAGGGATGACTACTGGCATCTACATTCATCCGGAGAAGTTCCTCCCTGATGTGGCTCTGTTCACCAAGGCTGCCCAAGTGCAGAACGGCACAGAAATCCCACATTTACAAAACAGAGGCCGTATATTTCCATCACCTGGCCAAGTTGCTGGTGTGCGTGGCCTGGAACAACATGTACCCAGTGGCCTTTAAGGGTTCATTCACACGTCCATATGAATGATACATTCTGCAATTTGCGGAATGGGTGCGGACCCATTCATTTTCAATAGGGCCGGAACGGATGCAGACAGCACACTATGTGCTGTACGCATCCGCATTTCCGGATACGCACTTCCGGCCCCGAAAAAAATAGAACATGTCCTATTCTTGTCCGCAATTGCGGACAAGAAAAGGCATTTTCTATGAGAGTGCCGGCGATGTGCGGTCCACGAATTGCGGAACGCACATTGCTGGTGTCCGTGTTTTGCAGATCAGAAATTTGTGGACCGCAAAACACCTATGGACATGTGAATGGACCTTAAATGACATATTGTCCTTGACCATACGTAGTTACAATTCCATATGCCAGCGTTAGCGTGCTACCAGACACCGAGAGGCCAAAGGACCGGCCTACCTTCTGCATACCCCCTTCTTGAATCCCCCACGTAAAATACATTGGCAGTCGGGCATCAAAAAATGGCATAGCAGCAGAGTGCCTGCTCTTTCATACCGTGCCGTGGTCAAATATTCCGGGTGTGCTCTGACTCTCCCTGGCAAAGATCGGGAGAACCGGAGCTTGTTCGCAGCAGCCCCTTGGGTGACAGGAGGTTGCTGCCTAATAATTTCTATTTAGTCTCTGCCTGTGACAGGACTCCAAAGAAACACAGTAAATTCCTCATAGACTCCAATGCTAATGCCCTGGAGTCTATGAGAATAGCAATCCAATGATTGCTTGTGATAGTTCCCTATGGGAACTATAAAAAATGAAAGTGTAAAAACAAAAACAAATTGTTGTTATCAATAAAAAATAAAAAAAATCTAACAATTCAAATCACCCCTTCCTTTCCCAAAATAAAAAAAAGCACATCATGGGTATTGACGTGTGCAAAAATGCCCATGTTATTAAAATATAAAAATATTTATGCCACATGGAAAATAGCAAATCAGAAAAAAGTCTATATGGCCAATTCAACGGTTTTTGGTCACTTCTCCCACAAAAAATGAGATAAAAAATGATCAAAAAGTCAAATGCATGCCAAAATGAGCGAATTGAAGCTGACAAAGAGGAATTCGATCCGAATTTCAGGAAAAATTCGATTCGCAACGAATGCAAATTTCCTCGTGCTTCACGGTAACAAATCACAATTTTTCCTAAAATTGCGGTTACACGTGTGAGGACATGGGGCAAGGAACTCTGAGAAGTCGGGCTGACCCATAATGCCATGAATGCAGCCAATCAGCAGCCAGCCAGGCCTGTGAGGTCACAGCCCTATAAATAGCGTCCCCCATCTTGGATTCAGACATTTTCCAGCATTCTGAATGCAGGGACAGACGTGAGAAGGTGCTAGGCACAGCAATAGGTAAAACCTCATTGGAAAAAAAAACTGAAAAAACTATTTATAAGTGCAGGGAAAGGATAGGAAGGCATCTTTTCACAGCATCTTAGTGCAGGGAGAGACGTCAGATGGCGCTAGGGACAGTGATAGGAAAGCGATTTACAAGTGCAGGGAAACATTATTTGGGGATCCAAATCGCCATTATACAGTCCTGTCCTTCCAGCAATTTGTTCTTGGGGTGCAAGTGCTATGTGGAAAAGCCTTTAGTGGCTTCTCTCTGTGGAAAAACAAAGGTATATATGCACTTCACTTCTGTAGTTATTTTTGCTGAAAGTGTATAGGGGAATATTTCAGTACAAAAAGAAAAATATATACGCAGTTCACTGTTGCAGTTATTTGAGGTAAAAGCGTTTAGTGACGTATTTCAGTAAAAAACAAAAAATATATATGCACTGCAGTTATTTCTGGTGAAACCGTATAGGGGTGTATTTTACTACAAAAAAAAGAATATATTCTCAATTAACTTCTTCTGCAGCTATATGTGGTGAAAGCGTATAGTGGCGTATTTCAGTACAACAAGAAAAATACTGTATATTCTCAGTTCACTGACTTCCTGGGATGGAAGATTCTCTGGTTCATGTTCACCCTTAAACCCTTAACCCAAAGAACGATTCAACAATGTGACTCGCCATAAAGGCCGTAGCAGCAGTTTATTAACATCCAATAATTGCCATGCATTGTACATATACCTTGTAACTATTGTAACATTAATACAACATGTAAACTTTTTCCTCACTTCCTGTCCCCGAATACTCCTACATGACCTGAAGGGATCCTAGAAGGCAATCCAAGTAAACCATATTCACCCCTCACGAACCTCCACTTATGATCCAGGTTTTTAATCCAACTTTACCCTCGGCCGCACTCTCCGACCCAAGAGCACCAACTCCTGGAAATTATACCCCTGCCAGGCTATTAGCCCAAACAGGATTCCCCCAGCTTTCCATTCACTACAACCTCTTAGATGCACGCCGAAAGAGATAGAGCCATGCACCTATTCCAAGTTTTGCCTCCCAGGATCCCTCTTCTACCTGCCACCAGACGAACAAAGGTGTCACCTCACCTGTGTTTGTCCCTCCAAACCTTGAAAGCCACTTCCAAGCCTTCTTGTAAGCCCAAGGTCCACAGGTCAATCCCCACATCATTTTGATGCACCCCGTCTCGCCTCAAAAAGATTGTGGACTCCTCCTCCAAGTCCTTATGCCACACAACAAAACCACCCTGCCTCCTTACAAAACAGCCTACCTCCTTATTAACTTTAGCCCGCGCTTTGTTCAATTTATCAACCGACCTTGCCAACCGCCAAACACGACAAGCCACAATGTCCGACCAAACCACCAACAATGACGGAAATTCCGACCACAACCTCAGCAAGTCCAACTTGTTGTCCCTAATGATGTCCCTGGAACGACAAATGCCAAAATCGTTCTCTCCCGCATGCAATGCCACGATATACAGAGGACGATCTAAAGAAGCATAGAAATAAAATTCTGGAAGCACTCGTCCCCACAACAAACCGCGTAAGCCAACCCAACGAATCTGTAAGTCGCCGATATCAAAACCCAACTGCCTTCCATTCTTACGCACATCCGCTCTTTTGGCCCCCCCATTACACATAGGAATGACCAAAAATCCAGGCTAACGGACCCTGCAAAAAATATAATAGAAACCAAATCAGAAACATACTGTACTATCACAAGAAGTACCTTATACCACACACAAAACCATAATCAACTAATAGTCGCTACACCTTGTCTCACAATGCGACAGCATATGAGGGCGAATATAGGAACAAAAACAAGCAGACTCCCATCTACCTATACTGTACACTGAATCACATCCTCCCCCAAACCCCACCTGGATGCTTCAGTGGCTGCTCCTATCCGAAATGAGTGAGACGCAAACTCAATTGCCACTAAGCCTTCTGCCGCCAAGCATTTCCGAAATACTGCAACAAACTGAAAACGAGGGGTCGCCCCATTCTGATGTATTAACAATGGCCCAGAGATATCCGGCCGCTTAACCAAGAAATCCTCAACACATTGAACCGGGCAAACAACCGACCCCACCAGTGGTCGCAATGCAAAATGCATCCCTCTACCTTCTGGATACGTTTTTGATTTACGCACAAAACATTGTAACCCTTCTGAACACCGCAAAACGTCCTCCCGATGTAAACCGACAACCCCCACTCTACTCTGTGCAACCAATTCCGACATTTTAAACGCGCCCAAAAATGCTAACAAATAGGCAGGCCGAAACAAGCACACCTCGTAACCAGATACGCAAATCGAACCTACCTGACACCACAAACGTTGCAGTATTTTGTAAGAAACCGGGCGACGCTTATCCCTGGTAAGTGTGTTCCGCCGATAACCTTTAAACGCCTGCCGCACCAAGAAACATTTTGACACGTTCGTCTGACCCCGCAGGCGCATAGAAAAGGCCACCGCCGCCACCCTCTTCGACACTACTGAATAGGACAAACCCGCGCTGAGTGCCAACCCCACAAAATAAATCAGAAGCGTCCAGAACTCATCCGCCGTGCCACAACCCCAAACCTGCTCTATCAATCGTTCCCATTGAGACCACACAGAAGCGTAAGCCGTCCACGTACCGGTACTCACGGATTAATAATAAAAGCTATGGAGACCCCAAGGCCACGTTCCAGAGCCACTGCGGACAAGGACGCCCCTGCTATTCCGCCTCTGGCACCAATCAGCGAATATGGTCCCACTGAAAACAAGAAAGAGCGTCAGCCACCGAATTCTCCACACCTGGAACATGTACAACCACAAAGCACACATTCAAAAACAGACCCTTTAACACCAAGTGCCGCAACAAGCGAATCACCGGCGGTGAACTTGCAGATTGTGCATTAATAGCTTGTACTAGACTCATGTTATCACAACAAAAAACATACTCGTCTATTCCGTAAAAAATCCCCCCATAACTCAACCACAAAAACTATGGGAAACAATTCCAATAATGACAAGTTAGTAAGGAAGCCCGCTCAGCGCTACTCTGGAGGCCACGATCCCGCACTTCATTGTCCCTGACAGAATGTGCCAAATCCGCAAGATGCTGATGCATCAATGAAAAGTTCCAAATCAACAATCTGCCCCTCCATCCATACAGATCTACCATTGTACTATGACAAAAATTGCTCCCAAACCTCCAAATCCGCCCTTACAAACACACTAAATGGGAGGGGGCAGCTGTCCCTACCGTAGCCATGGCTAGCCGCCGACAGAAAACCCTCCCCATAAGCAGACAAAGTTAAGCTTACCCAATACCGACTGTACCTTGCGCAATTGGGCCTTCTTAACCCTCCGCAAACCTGCCACTTCAGCAACCAGGTCAATCACTTTTTCTTCTGGCAAACAACATTCCATGTTTACTATATCAATAACAATACCTACCGAGTTTCACCTTCCGTCTTCTCTGGTGCTAACAGAACCCCAAAAGCTGCTGCAACGCACTCCATCGTTTGTAGCAGAATAGAACAAATACAAGTGCCCGCAGGCCCCAAAAATAAAAAATCATCCAAATAGTGAAGCACGGAATTGCATCCGGACTCCTACTTCACCACCCATTTGAGAAATGAACTAAAAGTTTCGAACAATGAACAAGAAATTGCGCAACCCATAGGCAGACAATAATCAACATAGAATTGCACCTCCCATTTGAAACCCAACAGGTGAAAACTCTCCGGTTGTATTGGCAGCAAGCGGAAAGCCGCCTCTATATCCGTTTTTGCCAACAATGCACCTTGCCCTAAATGACGAACCCAAGCGACCGCCGCATCGAAAGACACAAAACAGAGCTTCTGATCTATACCGTCATTTACCTAACTTCCCGCCGGATAGGACAGATGGTGAATGAGCCGAAACTTGTTCGGCTCCTTCTTTGGTACCAACCCCAACAGAGATACGCGCAACCCTGGCAACGGCATTTCTGGAAATGGTCCTACGACACGACCTGCCCGTACTTCCTTCTCAATCTTCTCCTTAATGACCCCCGGCCTAGCAAGTGTCGAAACTAAATTCTGAATGCTACCGCCCGCCTCAACTGAAGTACACGAAATACGAAAACCCTCAACAAAACCCCTATGTAACAATTCCGCTGCCCACCTATTCGGATACTTATTTAGAAAGGGAAGCATCTCGTCCACCCTCACCAGCATCAGACCTCTTCTGCGCAGCCTTCTGTCCCTTTACTTTTCCCCGCTTGAAACACCGGGTGAGGCTATGGGAACCTCCACACCCAGAGAATTTGTGCTTAAAACGGCAGTCGGAAAGAAATTTACAGTACCCTTCATTAAACTGCCAACGGCAACATTTCCTACTGCCAGAAGGCAACTCTGCTGTCGAAGCACCCCCTGACGTCACTCGAAAGGGCTGAGCACCCCCTTTAGGTGCCGCTATAAGCAGCATCCACAAACTAATATCCTTATGGTCCCACCATATACTGGGCCGGATAGCCTTACGCTGGCGGAACTATTCATCGTATTGTTAACCACGCTACCCCGCCATAGTCCCTGTAAGCTTCTCTTATAGAATCCATGTAACGAAAAAGCGCTGAACAATATCTCAAAAGACTGCAACCAATTCGTAAACTTGTTCCTATTTCCTGCTCTAGTCCGGCTTCACCCTGTCCAAATTAAACTTCTCCAATGGAAGCAAAGAAAAAATCTCAACATATTCGTCTTTATAAATCTTCTCCCTCACCTCTGGTTTCAAATGAGCCCCCAATGGCCCCTTAAAACACACGTATACTTCTCCTTTCGCTGCATTCGCCAACCGTACCACATCCATCGTCCCGAATTCCCACCACTCAGAGTCGCCTCGACCGACGATGTAGCTGATGGCGCCACCGACTCAGCCACTGTAACTACGGGGAGAATGGAACACCCCGAATAAACCCCTGACCAATCCATCGCAATCGTAGTTCCCAATCCGGCCTGATCCGTCAGTGACAAAACCACTGCAGGCGTAGCCACTGCCCCGGACCCGACCCTCGCCAACAACACCGCCAACCCCTCCAACAATTCCTGCACTATCCGGTTGACCACATTAACCGATTACACACCCACCACTGACACACATCTCCTGTATCTCCATCCCCCTTGAAACACTCTCACCTGGCTGTCCCTGGGGATGAATCCCAGCAGCTGCAAAGTTCTGCTTCCCTTGCTCCTGGACGATCCTGGAACCAGCGGCAGCTGCAGCCGGCTCAGCAGCAGTCCCAGCCATCGCTTCCTGGTGGCCACAAACTCCTGTCCGCCTCTTCTTCCCTGTCTGCTCCTGCCACCGGAGCATCATCCCTGCTCGTCCTTACTGGGCTCCCTCCTCCCACCGCCGCCTCTCCGGCGCCGTGAGTGCCTCCGGCTCTCTGCAGGGGGCCTCAGCGGGAGAACCACCTTCTTCCCGAACTTCCCCCTGTCCCGGCCACCCGAACTGGAAGCCGTCTGCATACTCCTCCTGGAGCCCGCTCGCAGGCCATGCGCAGCGGCCCCATCACCAGGTAGGTCCCTGGCTCGCTCCCTGCCACTGGTCTTCTGCAGGGGGCCTGCTACGTTCACCGGATTTTCTTCCTGCACGTTAAGAGAGACGGGGCGGGAGTTAACCCGTCCCTCTGCCATAGAGCCCGACCTCCGTGCGGGATTCATTCCGGAGCAGCTGCTCTACTGCTTTGCCAAACACGGGGGGTAATATCGGTGCTTAACCTCTCAGGGGGCCTGGATCTCCGTGGGGCCACCACCGCCGACCTGCCCCCTTGCAATGCCGCCTGAACGGTCTCCTGAACCCACTGAGGCCCATGATTAACCGCCACAGCCCTGATCTGTTCAATTAAATGCTCTAGTGAGGCCATGTTGCGTCCGAACTTTAACTCCACGTGCTTAAAACTCACCAAGCCCCTCCCCTCACTGCCTTAAATCCCCGGCGCGAAAAATGCTGCTCCACCCCTCTCTCCTCCCCTACCACACACCTTACAACCTAGGCTTAATCCTTTACGCTACTACCTTCCACCATAGTCAAGCTGCATTTCGCTACAGCTTGTTGTGCCTTTTCATAGGTAAATGCATTGATATCCAATTCATTATTGTCAAAATGGATGTTCATTGCCTTTAAGAGCCATGCTCGACTATAGTTGCAATTTTGTATGTCTTGAGTAGGCCAAATTAAGGTCACACAAAGATTTATACTCTTCAGTGTTATTCTTCTCATGAATGTACCAGTCTGAGAAGATGCCTCCTTGTCTACTTTTAAATTTATGACGGGCAATAAAGATAAGCTCTGTGCAGCTGGTGATAATTACCTATACAATTAGGCATTTATTAATGAAGCAAAATATATAATATGTATCTATTCATTTAATGAGCCTTAGTTAGTCCTTAGCATAAGACAATCAGTAGGACATATATATATTTGTTTATATTATATTGTTATATGTACGAAGGCAACATGTATCCAGTATATTGTATATATTTCTCATTAGAAGAGTGTCTGTGAAGATGTGTGTTTTGTAACAATTAATCACATCTTTGGTATGACAGAGGAGGTACTGATATCTCTGTGAGAAAACAAAGCCATTTACGATCCATAAATTAAGTGTGAGAAACATTCAAAAGAGACGCCTAGAGGTCTGTCTCTAATTGCTACAAGTGTCAGAATTAATCCCTATGGCTTTGAATTAAAGCTTCTAAGGTCAAAATGTATATTCAGACTTACATAAGTTAACCCTTTATACTATGAAGCAGATAGCTTATACAGCAGTGCCACCTATGTATCAGTAGGTAACATTACAAACAGTAGCAAATGTGCATTCTGGGTAGGTTATGATGTCACATTTTATCAATGGCACGCCCATCCGACAATGATTGGAAAGTTCCAAACTAGGAAGGTGGTGTCTAACTGATAAGTTGGGATCATAAGTCATACACAGTAGAAAGAGGAAAGTAAAAGAAAGTGAGAAAAAAGAAGAAAGGAGAGGAGAATTGAGGTCTATCTAGATGAAAGCCATGTGAGATGTGCTATGATGGACCACCCAGCTTTCCTAGGAGCAGAAGTGAGATCCTACTAGGACTTGGTAAGAGACACAGAAAATGATATTTCATTTTATTAAGACTAATTTGATAGTGTGGGTGAAATATACCATCTAGAATGGCGAATAAATAATTATTAAATAAATTGATCATCTCCATGTTGAGATGTAGTCTTAGGATATTGTGAGGCTTCATCTACCTGCAGAAGAATCAAGACTCATAATCTAGCAAAGCATTAAATAATTGCTTATCTATATTGATATTGATAGAACATTCTTCGCCAAGCTAAGTGATGGATTCCCACAGGAAGGACTTTTTCAAATCTCTCCTATTAAGATATGGACTAGCAAAATCCTAGATCCCTGTTATTTGTCTTAATAGTCTTACCAAAGTCATGTATGTGAAAATAGTTCCAGGGATGAGGCGGAAGGATACATTTATCTCTTCTAAGTTATATCCTTGAATGGATTTGCCCATCTTGAAGCCATGTGATGTGTAGTTGGTTAGGGGGGGGGGGGGGCAAGAATGTATTAGCATTCTATATTGATGTCTAGGATTAGAAAGTGCCCATCCTGATATCATGAGGTTTTCTCTGAACAGAAGTGATGAAAATAACTTAAGTTCCTACTTTGATATCCTAACCTAATAATAGCTTGGTTATAATGTGACGAGTTTTTCCCCTCACATGTTAGTTAAGCTTGTAATGCTTTATAATAACGCTAAATATATTCATTCACATGTATCATTGTGTTTATTACTTATATATGTTTATAACCTTGTAACCAATAAATCTGCATATTTTTATAATACCTGTGTATTATTGTATAATGCAGAACTACATTTTATCACTAACGTCATCTCACGTCAAAAAGAGCTTATTTATCTGAGGAAATAGTCGGACTCAGATGTGAATTGTATCAATGAGGTCGTCTACAATTCACCAGGTCATGATTTTAAGAATTTATGACAAATTTTATAAATTCTTAAAATCATGACCTGGTGAATTGTAGACAACCTAATTGATACAATTCACATCTGAGTCCGACTATTTCCTCAGATAAATAAGTTCTTTTTGACGTGAGATGACGTTAATGATAAAATGTAGTTCTGCATTATACAATAATACACAGGTATTATAAAAATATGCAGATTTATTGGTTACAAGGTTATAAACATATATAAGTAATAAACACAATGATACATGTGAATGAATATATATAGCGTTAATATAAAGCATTACAAGCTTAACAATACATGTGAGTGGAAATAACTTGTCACATTATACACAAGCTATTATAAGGTTAGGATATCAAAGTAGGAACATAAGTTATATATATTACTTCTGTTCAGAGAAAACCTCATGATATCAGGACGGGCCTGTCTAATCCTAGACATCATTATAGAATGATAAATACATTCTGCCCCCCCCCCCCCCCCCCCAACCAACTACACATCACATGACTTCAAGATGGGAAAATCCATCCAAGGATATAACTTAGAAGAGATAACTGTATCCTTCCGCCTCATCCTGGACTATTTTCACACATATAAATTTGGTAAGACTATTAAGACAAATAACAGGGATCTAGGATTTTGCTAGACTATATCTTAAATGGGAAGGATTTGAAAAAGTCCTTCCTGTGGGAATCCATCACTTTGCTTGGCGAAGAATGTTCTATCAATATCAATATATATATAAGCAATTATTTAATGCTTTGCTAGATTATGAGTCTAGATTCTTCTGCAGGTAGAATGAAGCCTCACAATATCCTAAGACTACATCTCAACATGGAGATGATCAATTTATTTAATCATTTATTTATTCGCCAATCTAGATGGTATAATTTCACCCACACTATCCAATTAGTCTTAATAAAATGACATATCATTTTCTGTGTCTCTTACCAAGTCCTAGTAGGAATCTCACTTCTGCTCCTAGGAAAGCTGGGTGGTCCATCATAGCACATCTCACCATGGCTTTCATCTAGATAGACCTCAACTTCTCCTCTCCTTTCTTCTTTTTTTCTCACTTTCTCTTACCTTCTCCTCTTTTCTTACTGTGTATGGCGTATGATCCCAAACTTATCAGTTAGACACACCTTCCTAGTTTGGATCTTTCCAATCATTGTCGGATGGGCGTGACCATTGATAAAAATTGTGACATCATAACCCTACCCAGAATGCACTTTTGCTACTGTTGTAATGTCACCTACTGATACATAGGTGGCACTGCTGTATAAGCTATTTGCATCATAGTATAAAGGGTTAACTTATGTAAGTCTGAATATACATTTTGACCTTAGAAGCTTTAATTCAAAGCCATAGGGATTAATTCTGACACTTGTAGCAATTAGAGACAGACCTCTAGGCGTCTCTTTTGAATGTTTCTCACACTTAATTTATGGATCGTAAATGGCTTGTTTTCTCACAGAGATATCAGTACCTCCTCTGTCATACCAAAGATGTGATTAATTGTTACAAAACACACATCTTCACAGACACTCTTCTAATGAGAAATATATATATATGCTGGATACATGTTGTCTTCGTACATATAACAATATAATATAAACAAATATATATATGTCCTACTGATTGTCTTATGCTAAGGACTAACTAAGGCTCATTAAATGAATAGATACATATTATATATTTTGCTTCATTAATAAATGCCTAATTGTATAGGTAATTATCACCAGCTGCACAGAGCTTATCTTTATTGCCCGTCATAAATTTAAAAGTAGACAAGGAGGCCTCTTCTCAGACTGGTACATTCATGAGTAGAATAACACTGAAGTATAAACCTTTGTGTGACCTTAATTTGGCCTACTCAAGACATACAAAATTGCAACTATAGTCGAGCATGGCTCTTAAAGGCAATGAACATCCATTTTGACAATAATGAATTGGATATCAATGCATTTACCTATGTAAAGGCCCAACAAGCTGCGCCCCGCTCCATTGCTTTTCTTATGCTGTTATTTTGTGGTGAAAGCGTATAGTGGCCTACGGTATTTCACTACAAAAAGATAACTATATTTGTCGCTTTTAGGGGTGTTTTAATTTGCTTTGAATTTATTTAGTTCAGCTAAAAGTATGTCAGGCAGAGAAGTGCCAGGACATGCACAGAGGAGTGGCAAAGGCCTAAATGTTTGCGGTGCAGGCAGAGTTCGCAGCAGAGTAAGGGAGCATGGCAGCAGAAGTCGCAGCGAGAGGCCTGAGCTCCCGGTGTCATCTAGCGGTCCTGTCTTGACCAGCAACCCAGTGGTACTTGATTGGTTAACTCGGGGGTGGCGGAGCCTGACCGCGCTGGATGGTGGAAGCTCGAGAGTAGCGCTCCCGCCACCAAGCCTTTTCAAAGCCCTATATTAAGCACACTAACCCACCGGGATGGTCAAAATACAACCAAAGAACTCCCTGGGTCGCACTGTGTCTCCTTCAGAAGACTCCCCTCTCCAGAACGACATGGAGAAGTTCGTCAGCCGACAGCCGCTTCAGCAGACCGGACGCTCTCCTAAGATGGCGTCCCGGCTGAAAGAATCAGCACACTCTCTCCCTGACATCCAAGCGCCAGACATCGACGCAGCGGAGGAGAACTCCCCTTCGAGCCAAGAGGTGAGCGACCCCACCACTCTTACCAGATGTTATCTGGATGAGGCACTTCAGAGGGCTCTGGCCCCGATAGCCGCTGACCTAGACGTCATTAAAACTGCGGTCCGCCATATTGGGGTGAGAGTGGAGTCTCTGGAACAGAACCAGGACACACTGCTTACATTTAATTCAGCAGTCAGAGTCACCTTGGACTCTCATCGCATGGCAATTAACAACTCCCTATTACTCCTAGAAGATCTGGAGAATAGAAGCCGTAGAAAAAACCTGAGAATCAGGAACCTGCATGAGGCTACAGAAAAAGAGGATTTATTCAACGTCATGAAGGAGCTGTTTGGGCTATTGCTGGGCCCGGGGCGGGCGGCACAAGTGCTGATAGAAAGAGTCCACAGAGCATTACGCCCAAGACCTCCCCCCTCTGACAACCCCAGAGACATAATATGTGGTTTGCTAAGTTTTCGGGACAGTGAAGCAATTCTACAAAGATCCAGATCTATGGAGGATATCCAGCTTCTGGGTTCCAATATACAAATCTACCAAGACCTTGCATCCTCTACCCTACAAAAAAGGAGAATGTTAAAACCTCTCACAGATCTATTGCGTTCTTCTAGGATCATGTACCGTTGGCTGTTCCCCTTCGGCCTCCTTATCACGCATGGGAACAAACGATACACTATACGTTCACCAGAGGACTTGAGGCAGATATGGGAACCTTTAAGCCTGGAACCTATGGTTCTATCGTCCTGGATGCCGGTTCCCCTGGAAGAAGATTTACCTCCTCTACAAGTACCCCCTAAGTGGTCCACTGTGAAGAGGCAGAGAAACAGAAGACATGGCGATCCCTCTCAGATGAACTCTAACGATTGAATGGGGTCATATCCCCTATCTGCTGACATCCTTTTACTCTATTCCTCCCATAGAGGTCGTTACACTGATAATCTTTTAATTTAGACCTCCTTAGGCATTAATGCCGATCATATATTATAAAAAGTTTTTCCCTGTATTAGGCCCATATTTGGTGACATACTTCAACTCTTTGTTGAACGGCTCTCCGCTTGCTAAACAAGCACTAGAGACTCACATAGTGGTCCTTCCAAAACCAAACAAAGACCCTGACCTTCCTTCTAACTACAGACCTATATCCCTCCTAAACACTGACACTAAGCTATGGGCCAAGTTATTGGCACATAGAATCACCCCATTTCTACAAACCCTTGTCTCTCCTGAGCAGACTGGCTTTGTCGGGGGGCGGGAGTGCAGGGACAGCACCTTCAGAGTCCAAATATTATTACAACATGCTCTGCGGAATGGAAGAGGCCTGACTCTGTTAAGCACGGATGCCGAGAAGGCTTTCGACAGGGTGGACTGGAGGCTTATGGAGGCTGCCCTACACAGATTCGAATTCCATCCTAAATTTATTAAAGCGGTGCTGTCCCTGTACTCAGCTCCTCATGCAAGAGTGCGGGTCAACGGCATACTTTCCCCCCATTTTAACATTTCCAATTGCCCGTTGTCCCCTACCATTTTCATACTCTGCCTGGAGACTCTTATTCAGGCCATCCGGCAAAATGACAACATCAGAGGGGTAAAAATTGGTCCCATGCAACATTCGGTGGCAGCTTTTGCAGATGATATGTTGCTGATCCTGTCTGATCCTGTCACCGCCTTCCCAGAAATCTTAAAACTATTGCAGGATTTTGGCCACTTGTCCAACTTTAAAATAAATCTCCCCAAATGCTCGGCCTTGGGAATTAATGTTCCAACTAGTACCATTTCCTCACTGTCTATCTCCTTTCCCTTTAAATGGGCAACAACACATATTAAATACCTAGGAGTTAACATAGCTAGTGACCGAAACCAACTATTTTATTTTAATTACTCTGCCCTTTTATCTGAAATCAGAGTACAATTGTCAGACTTGAAGATTCCCTACCTTTCTTGGATAGGTAGGAAAAACCTATTAAAGACTTATGTTCTCCCTAGACTACTTTACCTTTTTCAAAACCTGCCGATCTCCCTTCCTAAATCATATCTGCTTGCAAGTGCGTAGACTTTTTTTAACCTTTATTTGGAGAAAAACTAGGCCTCGGGTAGCTTACACTCTACTATCCCAGCCAATCTCTAGAGGCGGTTTTGGTCTGCCAGATGTACAGAACTACTACCTAGCCAACCTAATGAGGTTACACTCAGAAATATTGAACCCTTACTCTCGTAAACTGGGCTGCCACATAGTTAATAATGATTGGGACCCACCCGAACTGGTTAGACTATGGGTAACCCCGCCCTCTGTTGACATTGTTGGAAACAAATTGAACCCTACATTTCTGGGTATCGGCAGGGCCTGGAACAGGGTATTCCCTCTCTTGGAGCTCCCCAGAGGTCCTTCTCCCTTCATGCCTATCCGCTTAGTTCCTTATTATTTAAATCGTGGTTATAGAGATGATCTTAATTTGTGGCCTAGCTTTGGCAACGCTGCTGTTGGCGATGTGTTAAAGGGTAATGTAACTCCGGAGTTACATGGGTTGAAGGAATCCTATAATATTAACAAGTGGACACACTTGCATTACCTTCACTTTAGTACCATATGCAAGGATTTTCTGGCCAAGGTTCAAAAAGATTACATCCCCTCTTGGTATGACACCATTTTACAATCCCCCAGCCCAGACGTAAACTACTCTCCAATCTTTCTACAATAAGTTACTCAAATCTAAGGTAGTGGAGAGGTCTTCCTATATCAGATAATGGGAAGATGATATGAGATTAAGCTTCACAGACTCAGAGGTAAATAGGATTCTTAGCCACTCACACAGTTTTTCCCGTTGCATAACAATACAGGAGAATTCTTTTAAATTGGTCACTATGTGGTACCGTACCCCAGATCTGTTGAATCAAATGTTTCCTTCAGTGTCGGAGGCTTGTTGTAGGTGCCATGCAGCTAAGGGAACAGCTCTGCATGTTTGGTGGTCGTGCCCTGGGATTCGTCCGTTTTGGGATGATGTGGCTAACGAGATTAAGAGACTATGTCCAGCTGGCATGACTCTAACGCCCAAAGCTGTCCTCTTAAACTTGCCAGAGCTGCATTGTCCCCTCAGCAAGCACTCTTTACTCTCGCACCTGATAGCTGCGGCTAAACTGCTAATTCCTCTTAAATGGCTTTCCGATCAGACCCCTATCGTACAGATGTGGAAAGATAAGGTTCAGGAAATCTGCAGATTTGAGGAGTTGTCCAGCTGGGAATCCTTGTCCCATGACAAATATTTAATTACCTGGGCATCATGGCTTCAGAAGCCCTAGAGGTTACCCTCAGATTTGTCTTTAGATCCTCAAATAGGCTTCCCAATAGTATCTCATGCTCTCAGTGTCTGATCGGCCCACTACTCTCCTTGTAGCTTTGTTCTAATTTCTGTATAAATCTCTCATTCATGTGTTGTATCATTGATTTAGCATATCTATCGTAATGTTATTGGTCATTACTAGCAGCAATTGAGTGCCTATACGAGATGTTGTACTTTGCTCTTATAAGCACGTGTCTAATGCTTTTGTGATCCAGGGGCATGTTGCCCTTTTTCTTACTGATGTTATATATGTCTGTTACCTCAATAAACAGAAATTTGAAAGATTGGTTAACTCGGTCATCCACTTCATCCCAAGTGACATCAGACACCCCCAGCAAACAGTCGGTGGGTTTGTCAGACACAACCCTTAGTTGGCATGGCCCGGGAGCAGGCACTGTGCCCTCACCTGTCCTCAACCTGCCTCTGTCCTTGTCTGTTCCGTCACGCAGAGAAGTACTATCTGCTGTGTTCTCAGCTCCAGTATACAGCGAGGACAAGCTAATAGAGGGCGGTCAGCAGCTACTGCCCAGCCAAGATCTGGAGGAGACATCCGCCGCTTCCTCCACTAGGCAGGCAAGTAGTGATGAGGAGAGTGGCATGGGAGCTGGTGTTGCGACCGGTCAGGCTCCTGACCCAGAGACCGTTGAGGAGGACATCAGTGACGTGGAGACAGTACTCAATGATGATGTAGCCGATCCATTTGGGAGCCGGGTGCAGAAGGGGCTTCATCCTCATCAGGAGAAGAGGGTGGCAGCTTGCCCATGAGGCAGCGGCTGAACCAGCAAGTCACTAGTGTGGCTGGGAGTCAGCAGGGTGGCAGCAGTGGAGCCAAACTGGCACGGGGTAGATGACCCGCTTTGCAGCAGCCTACCTGCCCATGAAGTATCGGTGCAGGGGCTCAAGGAGGCAGCAGCGGTAGCAGTCAGTCAGTGCGTAGTGTTGAGGGTAAAATCACCTATTGGCAGTGTGGCATTTTTTTTTAAAGCCGCCGGAGTTGAAAGTGGCTGTATGTAGAATCTGTGGGCAGTGGGTGAAGAGTGGCCAGGCTGCCAATGTTGGCACCACGGTCCTGCATCAACATATGCAGCATTGCCATAAAGTGGCCTAGGAGAACTGTGGCTCCGATGTGGTAGTCAAGCCTGCCACAGCAACCGCTGCATCACCCAGTGGCATGCACCCTGTTTCAGGCAGTCAAGACTCCACCACCTCAGCCGAAAGGAGCTGTCTGTTGTTGCCATCATCTGCCGGTCCTGATGCTCCTGCTCCGCTTCCTCCTTTTCCTCGTCAGTCATTCCGTCAGCAATCAATCACCAAAACGATTGCCAAGAGACAACAGTATGCGTGCACTCATCCAACGGCGCAAAAGCTGAATGTGCTCCTGTACAAAAGTTGCTGGTGCTTTAGTCCCTCCCTTTCCAAGTGGTGGACTCTGCAACCTTTAGAGAACTGATGGCTTGTGCTAAGCCGAGGTGGAGAGTCCCAAGCCATAATTTCTTTGCCATAAAGGCAATACCAGCCCTGCACACTTATGCAGAACAGAAGGTCAGCCAGTCCTGAGCCTGTCGGTGTCTGCCAAAGTGCACGGCAGCGCCAACGTGTGGAGCTGTAACTACGGTCAGGGACAATACATGTCCTTTACGGCCCACTGGGTGAATGTGGTTCCTGCACATCCACACCAGCAACTTGGCCAGGTCACGCCGCTTCCGCCTCTACGTTCTCATGCGGTTGGTCCTGAGACAATGTTCGCCCCTACCTACTCATCCTCCATCGTGTCCTCAGCCTCCACTGCAGGGACAAGTCACAGTGGCCCTCCAGCACACCACATGTGCAGAGCACGCCGGTGTCATGCCGTTCTGCACCTTGTTTGCCTTGTCGAACGGAGTCACACAGGGGAGGAACTGCTCCATGTGATTTATCAAGAAAGCGAATCCTGGCTTTCTCAGTGACAACTGAAAATCGGAACCATGTTGACCGACAACGGGAAGAACATGGTATTGGCGATGCATTAAGGAAGGCTGAGCCATGCGCCCTGCATGGCACACGTGTTCAATCTGGTTGTCAAGCGGTTCCTGATGTGTTCCACCCATCTGCAAGACAACCTAAAAATGGCCAGGGAACTTTTCATGCACTTCAGCCACTCGTACACTGCAAAGCTCACCCTCCTTGAGCTGCAGCGGCAGAACGGCATCCCCCAACATAGGCTGATATGAGACGATTCCACCCGTTGGAATTCCACCCTCCATATGTTGGACCGAAAGTACGAACAAATAAAGGTCATCAACGATTTCTGGATGATGCAAGCGGATAGGAGTATTCCCCTGTGTAACTTCGATGTCAGTCAGTGGCAGCTCATACATGACACCTGACGTTTGCTCAGGCCCTTTTTGGAGGCCATGTTATTTGTCAGTCGCCAGGACTACGGGATGAACGTCATTCCACTGCTTCATGTCCTGGAACAGATGCTGGTAACAATGGCTGGTCAGAGGACTGGAGATGTGGCGCCTAGATCTCACGGCCACATGAGCCCTGTGGGGGCTGAACTGGAAGAGGAGGGGGAGGAGGACATTGGAGCACAGGCAATGTGTAGCGAAATGGGTGTTTTTTCTACTCAGCTGCCAGGAGGAGCAGGAGCAGCCAGAGGAGCTACAGGGCGATGAGGAAGACGAGACAGAGGACCCAGACACACCGTGGCAGTATGCAGTGGAGATGGAAGCAGGGAGTCCCTCCAAGTCACTTACACAAATAACCCGCTGCATGCTCACTTGCGTAGTAACAGCCGAATTGTCACTATTCAGCAGAGGGATGACTTCTGGCTCTCCACCTTGTTGGACCCTCGCTACCGGTCCAAAATGGGGGCCTTTTTTACACCCACTGAGAGGGAGGACAAACTTAACTACTGCAGAGACATCTTACGTAGTCAGTTGGCCGCTGCCTATCTGCGCCATCGTCCATCCTCTCGCAGGTCTGACCGTGGGGCCCTCTGTGCTCACGTTCCACTGCCATGGCTGCTGGGGAGGGGTGGGGTAGCAGGAGCAGTATCAGCTCCATCAGCAGCAGCCTGAGTCTAGAGTTGCTGACGAGTAGCTTTCTTCACCTGCATAGTGAAGAAACTACTCACCAGCAGCAGCATCTATACCTGGAGCAGGACCTGAACCAGCAGGTGGTGGCATACTTGGACAGCATCCTGCCAATCCACATTGCAATTGTGACAAAACTGCAGCACTCTCCAGCCTTAGTTCTTTCAATCCTTTATTCACCAGTACAAATAATGCGACGTTTCGATCTATGTGATCTTTCTCAAGCAATCATGAGAAATCTTGAGAAAGATCACATAGATCGAAACGTCGCATTATTTGTATTGGTGAATAAAGGATTGAAAGAACTAAGGCTGGAGAGTGCTGCAGTTTTGTCACAATTGCATCTGGATCTGGGAAGCACAAGACTGGCTTCTGACACGGCGGGCACCACCACAGTAAGGAACAGTATTAAATTTTTGTAGTGCTGCTACATTTTTTCATTTTTCTATTGCCAATCCACATTGAAGATCCGCTGGACTACTGGGCAGCCAAACTGGATTTGTGGCCGCAACTGGCCGAGTTTGTTCTGGAAACGCTGTCCTGCCGGCCAGTAGTGAGGCATCAGAGTGGGTGTTTAGTGCGGCAGGGGCCATAGTTACCCTAAGGAGAACTCCTCTGTCCACACAAAATGTGGAGAGACTGACCTTTGTCAAGATGAATCAGGCATGGACAGTGGCGGATTATAATAGGGATGTTCGGGTCACCGACACGAGGGCCCACATACTGTGGCGGGGAACAAGAGCATATAAGTCCCTGCCCCGCCGCCTATCACCGCGATAGGCTTCAAGCCTAGGAGGCCTGAGGCCCATGTGGTGGTAAAAACCCAGCGCAGTGTGCGTGGTGACGTCATTGCGCGGTGTGCGTGATGATGTCATTGTGTGCCTATATATGGGCACGCGCAGGGCTTTGATGTATGCGCGCCTGCCTCACCATTCCGGATACAGGTAAGTATTAGTCTTTATTTTTTTTATTTTTTGTTGTTTGTTTTTTTGTGTGTGAGCCAACTTTGGGGGGCAGAGGAGGACGTATTACAACAGGGGCAGTAGGAGCAAATTACTTAATTGGGGGCAGTGTGGGGGCAAATTACTTAATTGGGGGCAGTAGGGGCAAATTACTTAATTGGGGGCAGTGTGGGGGCAAATTACTTAATTGGGGGCAGTAGGGGCAAATTACTTAATTGGGGGCAGTGTGGGGGAAATTACTATATCGGGGGCAGTGGGGAGGAAATTACTATATCGGGGGCAGTGTGGGGGAAATTACTATATCAGGGGGAGTAAGGGGGAAATTACTATATCGGAGGCAGTGTGGGGGCAATTACTATATTGGCGCAGTGTGGGGGAAATTACTATATGGGGGACACTATAGGGACCTTTGGGGTAATTTATCAAACTGGTGTAAAGTAGAACTGGCTTAGTTTCCCATAGCAACAGATTCCACCTTTCATTTTTGACAGTTCCTTTGGAAAATGAAAGGTGGAATCTGATTGGTTACTATGGGCAACTAAGCCAGATCTACTTTACACCAGTTTGACAAATGACTCCAATTATGAGAAATCTAACGTGTCTGTAACAAACTCTGTAAAGACGAGATGCGGCTGAAAGAATTAGTCATGGCGGTCTGGGTCAAGCGGAGAAGAAGAGGAAAGAGAAGATCTACATGTCAGGAGATGTCACTGGATGTAACAGGTATGTGGTGCTGTATTCCCCTATATGTAGAGCTGGCTCACTACTGTGACCTGAGTCTCATCTTCTCCTCCAAGTCTTTTTTTTATCATAATCATATGTATTTTAAATTTGGCTACAAAAATTTTATTTTGTCACCTGCAGTCCTATGTAACAGCCCAGATAACAGTGATAACTTTCTGTGTGCAGATAATGTAGTAGATGTTCAATGCAGTCCTATAGTTCACTGTGTTATGTGGGGTGTTACATAGGACTGCAGGTAACATCTATGAAATCTGTACTCAGAGAGTTATGAGATGAGGGGGATAAGACTCCTGGTACCCCCCGCCAATCAGCTGTTTGAGGAGACCGCTATGTCCCAGTGAGCACTGTAGCCTCTTTGCTCCTTACCAAGAACAACACTGTCCATTTGATAGCACTGTGCTTGGTATTGCAGCTCAGCCCCAATCACTCAGATGGGACAGAGCTGGACCTAGACCATGTGAACGATGTCATATGGCCTAGGAAGAGACTGCAGCATCTTCATACAGAAAAAAAAACTAAAACTAAATTGGAGGGGGGGGGCCCGAGTTGGGTAGACAGCCCCGAGCCTATGATGCACTTAATCCACACCTGGGTGTGGATCAGCCAGGATTTCCACCCCCAGTGCCTGATGCATCTGATTAGATCATCCATGCCGCCTCACCCAAACCTTGACAAAGGAGACCGTTTTCTTCTGGCTACCTGCCTCGGCTACTACTCTGATGCTGCCGCCTGATGCCACACATCTTATGCCAAGTGCTCCTTCTTTCACCCACCTTCGTCAGCGGGTACTGGTATTGCCACCAACCGCCCCATTGTGTCACCAGGTCACTTTTCTGGTCTCCTGATGCTGCTGCTGCCATATCCACACTATGTCAGCCTTGCCACTCTATGGTCTCTGGATGCTGATGCTGCCTTATCCACATAATGTCACCTTGCCACTCTGTGGTATCCTGATGCTGATGCTGCCTTATCCACATAATGTCACCTTGCCACTCTGTGGTATCCTGATGCTGCTACTGCCATCTCCACACTATGTCACTTTGCCACTCTGTGGTATCCTGATGCTGCTACTGCCATCTCCACACTGTCACTTTGCCACTCTGTGGTATCCTGATGCTGCCGCTGACATATCCACACTATGTCACCATGTCACCTTGTGGTACCCTTAAGATGATGCTGCTGTCGCCACCTCCAGACTCGGTCATTGTGCCACTCGTTGGTCTCCTCGTACTGCTGCCAACTCCAGACTCGGTCATTGTGCCACTCGGTGGCCTCCTTATACTGCTGCCAACTAGTGTTGATCGAGCACCAAAGTGCTCGGGTGCTCGAGTAGAGCACCCGAGCACAATAAAAGTCAATGGGAGAACCCGAACATTAAACCAGGCACCCCCTGCTCTGAAGAGGGGAGGGTGTCTGGTTCATAGGAAAAGGTCAGGAATTAGAAACATAGAAACATAGAATGTGTCAGCAGATAAGAACCATTTGGCCCATCTAGTCTGCCCAATATACTGAATACTATGAATAGCCCCTGGCCCTATCTTATATGAAAGTAAAAACACAAATGCAATAGCACTCTGCAACCAGCACTCTGCCCTGCCTCTATGCTGGATGTTGAATGAGGCATTGGTGTACATTTTGTTCAAAGCGTAATAAGCCACTCACCACGTCAAGGTCGCCTCTATGAGTGGTCCCTAATAGGGATGAGCGAACCCGAACTGTATAGTTCGGGTTTGTACCGAATTTTGGGGTGTCCGTGACATGGACCCGAACCCGAACATTTTCGTAAAAGTCTGGGTTCGGGTTCGGGGTTCGGTGTTCGGCGCTTTCTTGTCGCTTTTTGAAAGGCTGCAAAGCAGCCAATCAACAAGCGTCATACTACTTGCCCCAATAGGCCATCACAGCCATGACTACTATTGGCATGGCTGTGATTGGCCAGTGCAGCATGTGACCCAGCCTCTATATAAGCTTGGGTCACGTAGCGCCGCACGTCACTCTGCTCTGATCAGTGTAGGGAGAGGTTGCAGCTGCTGCTGTTAGGGCGAGATTAGGCAGTGATTAACTTACTGAAGTGATCGATCTACAGCTGTGTATCATACGACCTCTGCTATTTAATTGCTCACTGTTTTAAGGCTGCCCAGAGCGTTTTTCAGTCACTTTTTTCTGGGGTGATCGGCGGCCATTTTGTGTCTTGTGGTGCGCCAGCACAAGCTGCCACCAAGTCCATTTTTAACCATCAATAGTGTGGTTTTTTTTTTTGCTATATCCTACATCAGGGGCTTGGCTGTGCTTGCTATTTTATTGAGGGGTAAAATACAATTGCCAAAATAGCAGTACCCTAAATCTGGTGTTTCAGCTGTGGCTAGCCAATTGTAATACTGTCTGCTGTCTGCCGAAGCACAGTTTTTGTTCTGGGTTGAATACAATTCCCAAAAAGGGTATATTACATTGAAGGTGCTGATAGGGTCATCCTCAATAACTTCACACGCTACCGTGCATTTCCAAGTCTAATTCTGTCCGTAAACGTATACCTGTCATCCAGCGCCTAAATACTAGGCCTACAATTTATATTCAGCTGAATCTGTTGTTACTGCTGTGGCTGGTCAATCTATTTAGTGTCTGCCAAAGCACAGTTTTTGTTCTGGGTTGAAATACAATTCCCAACTTAGCAATTCCCTAAATCAGTGGTTTCTGCTGTATCAGGCCAAGGTTAAATCTATCCATAAAAGGGTATATTAGATTGAAGGTGCGGATAGGGTCATCTCAATAACTTCACACGCTACCGTGCATTTCCAAGTCTAATTCTGTCCGTAAAAGGGATACCTGTCATCCAGCGCCTAAATACTAGGCCTGCAATTTATATTCAGCTAAATCTGTCGTTACTGCTGTGCCTGTATTAGTGTATACGGTACCTAAATAGATAGCCAGATAGTGTTAGGTGCCTGTAAAAAAAGGCCTGAATTTGAATTCAATACATTGGGCCAAATATTTTTTTTCTTATTGTGGTGAACAGTAACAATGAGGAAAACATCTAGTAAGGGTCGCTGACATGGTCGTGGTGGTGTTAGTGGACCCTCTGGTGCTGGGAGAGGACGTGGCAGTTCTGCCACAGCCACACGTCCTAGTGAACCAACTACCTCAGGTCCCAGTAGCCGCCAGAATTTACAGCGATATTTGGTGGGGCCCAATGCTGTTCTAAGGATGGTAAGGCCTGAGCAGGTACAGGCATTAGTCAATTGGGTGGCCGACAGTGGATCTAGCACGTTCACATTATCTCCCACCCAGTCTTCTGCAGAAAGCGCACAGGTGGCGCCCTGAAAACCAAGCCCATCAGTCTGTCACATCACCCCCATGCATATCAGGGAAACTGTCTGAGCCTCAAGTTATGGCAGCAGTCTCTTATGCTGTTTGAAGACTCTGCTGGCAGGGTTTCCCAAGGGCATCCACCTAGCCCCTTCCCCAGCGGTGGAAGACATAGAATGCACTGACGCACAAACCACTTATTTTTCCTGATGATGAGGGACATGGGAATACCACCTCAGCACGTCTCTGATGATGACGAAACACAGGTGCCAACTGCTGCATCTTCCTGCAGTGTGCAGACTGAACAGGAGGTCAGGAAGGAAGACTGGGTGGAAGACGATGCAGGGGACGATGAGGTCCTAGACCCCACATGGAATGAAGGTCGTGCCACTGACTTTCAGAATTCGGAGAAAGAGGCAGTGGTGAGACCGAGCCAACAGCGTAGCAAAAGAGGGAGCAGTGGGCAAAAGCAGAACACCCGCCGCCAAGAGAGTCCGTCTGCTACTGGCCACCGCCATCTGGGACCGAGCACCCCAAAGGCAGATTCAAGGAGTTCCCTGGCGTGGCAGTTCTTCAAACAATGTGCTGACGACAAGACCCGAGTGGTTTGCACGCTGTGCCATCAGAGCCTGAAGCGAGGCATTAACGTTCTGAACCTTAGCACAACCTGCATGACCAGGCATCTGCATGCAAAGCATGAACTGCAGTGGAGTAAACAACTTAAAAACAAGGAAGTCACTCAGGCTCCCCCTGCTACCTCTTCTGCTGCCGCCGCCTCGGCCTCTTCCTCCGCCTCTGGAGGAACGTCGGCACCTGCCGCCCAGCAAACATGGGATGTACCACCAACACCACCACCTGTGTCACCAAGCATCTCAACCATGTCACACGGCAGCGTTCAGCTCTCCATCTCACAAACATTTGAGAGAAAGCGTAAATTCCCACCTAGCCACCCTCGATCCCTGGCCCTGAAGCCAGCATTTCTAAACTACTGGCCTATGAAATTGCTGTCCATTCAGGCTGGTGGACACAGACAGCTTCAAACAGCTCATGTCACTTTGCTGTCCCACAGTATGTTGTTCCCAGCCGCCACTACTTCTCCAATGAGAGCCGTGCCTTCCCTGCACAACCAAGTATCGGATAAAATCAAGGGTGCAACTGCCGCAACCGCCATCTGTGGCTAGGTCCACCTAACCACAGATACGTGGACCAGTAAGCACGGCCAGGGACGCTATATCTCCTAACTGCACACTGGGTAAAGGTAGTGGGCGCTGGGCCCCCGGCGGAGAGCTGTTTGGCGCACGTCCCTTCCGCCACCAAGGATCGCAGGGCAACATTCTTTGCCTCCTGTTGCCTCCTCCTCCTACTCGGCTTCCTCCTCCTCTTCTTCCACCTGCTCATCCAGCCAGCCACATACCTTCACCACCAACTTTAGCACAGCCCGGGGTAACGTCAGCAGGCGTTCGAAACTCATATGTTTGGGGGACAGGGCCCCACACCGCACAGGAGTTGTGGCGGGGTATAGAACAACAGACCGATGAGTGGTTGGTGCAGTGAGCCTCAAGCCCGGCCTGGTGGTGTGCGATAATGGGCGAAATCTCGTTGCAGCTCTGGGACTAGCCGGTTTGACGCACATTCCTTGCCTGGCGCATGTGCTGAATTTGGTGGTGCAGAAGTTCATTCACAATACCCCGACATGTCAGAGCTGCTGCATAAGGTGCGGGCCATCTGTGCGCGCTTCCGGCGTTCACATCCTGCCGCTGCTCGCCTGTCTGCGCTACAGCGTAACTTCGGCCTTCCCGCTCACCACCTCATATGCGACGTACCCACCAGGTGGAACTCCACCTTGCACATGCTGGACAGACTGTGCGAGCAGCAGCAGGCCATAGTGGAGTTTCAGCTGCAGCACGCACGGGTCAGTCGCACTGCGGAACAGCACCACTTCACCACCAATGACTGGGCCTCCATGCGAGACCTTTGTGCCCTGTTGCGCTGTTTCAAGTACTCCACCAACATGGCCAGTGGCGATGACGCCGTTATCAGCGTTACAATACCACTTCTATGTCTCCTTGAGAAAACACTTAGGGCGATGATGGAAGAGGAGGTGGCCCAGGAGGAGGAGGAGGAGGAAGAGGGGTCATTTTTAGCACTTTCAGGCCAGTCTCTTCGACGAGTGACTCAGAGGGAGGTTTTTTGCAACAGCAGAGGCCAGGTACAAATGTGGCCAGACAGGGCCCACTACTGGAGGACGAGGAGGATGAGGAGGAGGTGGAGGAGGATGAGGATGAAGCATGTTCACAGCAGGGTGGCACGCAACGCAGCTCGGGCCCATCACTGGTGCGTGGCTGGGGGGAAACACAGGACGATGACGATACGCCTCCCACAGAGGAAAGCTTGTCCTTACCTCTGGGAAGCCTGGCACACATGAGCGACTACATGCTGCAGTGCCTGCGCAACGACAGCAGAGTTGCCCACATTTTAACGTGTGCGGACTACTGGGTTGCCACCCTGCTGTATCCCCGGTACAAAGACAATGTGCCCACCTTACTTCCTGCACTGGAGCGTGATCGGAAGATGCGCGAGTACAAGCGCACGTTGGTAGACGCGCTACTGAGAGCATTCCCAAATGTCACAGGGGAACAAGTGAAGCCCAAGGCGAAGGCAGAGGAGGATCAAGAGGTCGCCAACGCAGCTGTGTCACGGCCAGCTCCTCTGAGGGCAGGGTTAGCATGGCAGAGATGTGGAAAAGTTTTGTCACCACGCCACAGCTAACTGCACCACCACCTGATACGGAACGTGTTAGCAGGAGGCAACATTTCACTAACATGGTGGAACAGTACCTGTGCACACCCCTCCACGTACTGACTGATGGTTCGGCCCCATTCAACTTCTGGGTCTCCAAATTGTCCACGTGGCCAGAGCTAGCCTTTTATGGCTTGGAGGTGCTGGCCTGCCCGGCGGCCAGCGTTTTGTCTGAACGTGTATTCAGCACGGCAGGGGACGTCATTACAGACAAACGCAGCCGCCTGTCTACAGCCAATGTGGACAAGCTGACGTTCATAAAAATGAACCAGGCATGGATCCCACAGGACCTGTCCATCCCTTGTGCAGAATAGACATTAACTACCTCCCCTTAACAATATATTATTCTACTCCAGGGCACTTCCTCATTCAATCCTATTTTTATTTTCATTTTACCATTATATTGCGGGGCAACCCAAAGTTGAATGAACCTCTCCTCTGCCTGGGTGCCGGGGCCTAAATATGTGACAGTGGCCTGTTCCAGTGTTGGGTGACGTGAAGCCTGATTCTCTGCTAGGACATGAAGACTGATTCTCTGCTATGACATGAAGCCTGATTCTCTGCCATGAAACCTCTCTCCAATTGATATGGTTAATTTCTAATTTATTTTATTTTTATTTTAATTCATTTCCCTATCCACATTTGTTTGCAGGGGATTTGCCTACATTTTGCTGCCCTTTGCAGCCCTCTATCCCTTTCCTGGGCTATTTTACAGCCTTTTTAGTGCCGAAAAGTTCGGATCCCTATTGACTTCAATGAAGTTCGGGTCGAGTTCGGATCCCGAACCCGAACATTTCCGGGAAGTTCGGCCGAACTTCTCGAACCCGAACATCCAGGTGTTCGCTCAACTCTAGTCCCTAACACTAGTACCTACCTGTTATGGGCCATGATAGCCACACAAAGTCCAGGGAGCGCAGGCACAGCATACACACCAGGCACACTCTGCTTTTAACCCCGTCCGGTGCCATTACAGCTTTCATCGGATCCAGGGATGCAAGTACCAACATGCACGCTGAGCCCACCATATACTTCTCCTGGAGCCAAATGGCTACTGGTAGGTTCTATATAAGCAGACTCAGTTTTATACTGACTTTAAAACCAGCCTCCAGGACAGATTGACTGGTCAGGTGTGCATGACTGCATGGAGATCGCCACGCCTCCAATATATACTACAAAGAAAAAATGTGGGTGATTCAGTCAGCACAACCCTGTATGCAGGTGCACATCGCTATGGCGAAATACACATCCAAAAGTAAAAACACAAATGCAATAGCACTCTGCAACCAGCACTCTGCCCTGCCTCTATGCTGGATGTTGAATGAGGCATTGGTGTACATTTTGGCCAAAGCGTAATAAGCCACTCACCACGTCAAGGTCGCCTCTATGAGTGGTCCCTAACACTAGTACCTACCTGTTATGGGCCATGATAGCCACACAAAATCCAGGGAGCGCAGGTACAGCAATCACGCCAGGCACACTCTGCTTTTAACACCATCCGGTGCCATTACAGCTTTCATCGGATACAGGGATGCAAGTACCAACATGCATGCTGAGCCCACTGGATGTTGAATGAGGCATTGGTGTACATTTTGGCCAAAGCGTAATTTGTGTTTTTTACTTTTGTATATGTATTTCGCCATAGCGATGTGCACCTGCATACAGGGTTGTGCTGACTGAATCCCCCACATTTTTTCTTTGTAGTATATATTGGAGGCGTGGCGATCTCCATGCAGTCATGCACACCTGACCAGTTAGTCTGCCCTGGAGGCTGGTTTTAAAGTCAGTATAAAACTGAGTCTACTACTACAGCGCCTACCAGTAGAAGTATATAGTGGGCTCCAGGAGAAGTATATAGTGGGCTCAGCATGCATGTTGGTACTTGCATCCCTGGATCCGATGAAAGCTGTAATGGCACCGGACAGGGTTAAAAGCAGAGTGTGCCTGGCGTGATTGCTGTACCTGCGCTCCCTGGATTTTGTGTGGCTATCATGGCCCATAACAGGTAGGTACTAGTTAGGGACCACTCATAGAGGCGACCTTGACGTGGTGAGTGGCTTATTACGCTTTGGCCAAAATGTACACCAATGCCTCATTCAACATCCAGCATAGAGGCAGGGCGGAGTGCTGGTTGCAGAGTGCTATTGCATTTGTGTTTTTACTTTTGTATGTGTATTTCGCCATAGCGATGTGCACCTGCATACAGGGTTGTGCTGACTGAATCACCCACATTTTTTCTATCTTATATGAAGGATGGCCTTATGCCTATTCCATGCATGCTTACACTCCTCCACTGTATTTGCAGCTACCACTTCTGCAGGAAGGCTATTCCATGCATCCACTACTCTCTCAGTAAAGTAATACTTCCTGATATTACTTTTATACCTTTGCCCTCTAATTTAACAACTATCTCCTCTTGTAGCAGTTTTTCTTCCTGTAAATCTTCTCTCCTCTTTTATCGAGTTGATTCCCTTTATGTATTTAGCCGTTTCTATCATATCCCCTCTGTCTCGTCTTTCTTCCAAGCTCTACATGTTAAGGTCCTTTATCTTTCCTGGTAAGTTTATCCTGCAATCATGGACCAGTTTTAGTAGCTCTTCTCTGAACTCTCTCCAAAGTATCACTATCCTTCTGGAGATATGGTCTCTAGTACTGCGCACAATACTCCAGATGAGGTCTCACTAGTGCTCTGTAGATCGGCATGAGCGCCCCCCTCTGTCTACTGGTAATGCCTCTCCCTATACACCCCAGCATTCTGCTAGCATCTCCTGCTGCTCTATGACATGGTCTGCCTACCTTTAAGTCTTCTGAAATAATGACCCCTAAATCCCTTTCCTCAGACACTGAGGTTAGGACTGTATCACTGATTGTATATTCTGCTCTTGGGTTTTTACGCCCCAGGTGCATTATCTTGCACTTATCCACATTAAAATTTAGTTGCCAGATTTTTGACCATTCCTCTAGTTTTCCTAAATCCTTTTCCATTTGGTGAATCCCTCCAGGAACATCAACCCTGTTACAAATCTTTGTGTCATCAGTAAAAAGACAAACCTTACCATCGAGGCCTTCTGCAATGTCGCTGATAAAGATATTAAACAATATGGGTCCCAGAACAGATCCCTGAGGTGCCCCCACTGGTAACAAGACCTTGGTCTGAATACACCCCTTGAAAAAGCTGACGGCGAAACGCGCGTGGGGCACGGATTGTCAGTGCTGTGGTAGAGATTTTTGGTCAGTATGCCTCATCAACTTTTTACTATTCTGTTTATATCATTTGGTGTGAGTATTAGGTCCATTCAGTCTAGGGTCCACTGTTGACCTTTTGATGTTATATCATAGACAGGACTACACTCTGTGATAGGCACTGACTTACCTCATTGCTGTAAAGTAATTTAGCACTTGCACTTTACGCATAATCATTGTAACTACCACACATTTGCGATCTGTTTGGCATTTTAAGTGTTCTTAAATGTCTGTGTGGCCAGTGGTCACAACTTTATTTTGTACCAATAAAAACATCTGTGATTTTGTATAAAATTTCGTTGCTTGAGTTGTGATTTGGAACCCATAGATCCATATATCCCTTATTGGTTCTGCTATGTGTGATTATGGATCACTTATTTGTTTAAAATAGGGAAACGTGGTTGGTTTATCTATTGGTCTGAATATACTCCATTGACTACAACCCTCTGTTGCCTGTCCCTCAGCCACTGCCTAATCCATTCAACAATATGGGAGTCCAAGCACAAAGACTGCACTTTATTGATAAGCCTTCTGTGTGGGATAGTATCGAAAGCCTTACTAAAGCCTAGATATGCGATGTCTACTGCACCTCCTCCATCTATTATTTTAGTCACCCAATCAAAAAAATCAATAAGATTAGTTTGACATGATCTCCCTGAAGTAAACCCATGCTGTTTTTCATCTTTCAATCCATGGGATTTTAGATGTTCCACAATCCTCTCCTTAAGTATGGTTTCCATTAATTTCCCCACTATTGATGTCAGGCTTACTGGCCTATAGTTGCCCGATTCCTCCCTACTACCTTTCTTGTGAATGGGCACAACATTTGCCAATTTCCAATCTTCTGGGACGACTCCTGTTGCCAGTGATTGGTTAAATAAATCTGTTAATGGTTTTGCTAGTTCACCGCTGAGCTCTTTTAATAGCTTTGGGTGTATACCATCAGGCCCCTGTGACTTATTTGTATTGATTTTAGAAATTGATGGAAACACCACTGAAATGGTTCGGGAATGGCATGGGGAGGATGTCTGGATGCATCTTCGACTCCCAGGGCGGTACTGGGAACGATGTTGTCCAAGTAGTACGCCACTTTTACAGACTGACAGTAATACACACAAAACCAAAGATAAAATCGATTTTAGAGGAAAAATTGTTAGGAAATATTATTTCCTGTATATTTACTTGTATATAAAGTCCAAGTGCTGCCAAAAATTACAAGGAAGAGGCACTCCGATACAACCTGTATATCACATAAAGGAGGGCCTCATTCACATTGTGGTACAATAGTTCAGGTAGTGGGACTCCTACACTCATAAAGCCTATGCACTAAGTGAAAGGGCTGCCAAAAATTACAAGGAACCAGCACTACAATACACTTGGAAGCACTTCATTAGTACCGGAGGACCGGGAAGCGGTGAAGGATCTGTACTCACCGCTTCCTGGTCCCCCGCTCGGCTGTCTGTTGTGCAGGGCTGGGCACCATGTGACCTGACTGTGCGCAGCCTTTACAGCCGACAGTCGAGAACCAGGAAGAAGAGAGAGAGCCCTGGTGGTGAGGAGCGGCCGCGTCCAGGAGCAGGAGAGGTAAGTAATTTTTTATTTATTTGCGCTGATGGCTGACATGGGGGGGCATGATGGCTGACATGGGGGCATGATAGCTGACATAGGGGGCTGATGGCTGACATAGGGGGCTGATGGCTGACATGGAGGCATGATGGCTGACATGGGGCATGATGGCTGACATGGGGGCATGATGGCTGACATGGGGGCTGATGGCTGACATAGGGGGCTGATGGCTGACATGGAGGCATGATGGCTGACATGGAGGCATGATGGCTGACATGGAGGCATGATGGCTGACATGGGGGCATGATGGCTGACATGGGGGCATGATGGCTGACATGGGGGCATGATGGCTGACATGGGGGGCTGATGGCTGACATAGGGGGCTGATGGCTGACATGGGGGCATGATGGCTGACACGGGGGCATGATGGCTGACATGGGGGCTGATGGCTGACATATGGGCATAATGGCTGACACGGGGGCATGATGGCTGACATGGGGGCATGATGGCTGACATGGGGGCTGATGGCTGACATATGAGCATGATGGCTGACATGGGGGCATGATGGCTGACATGGGGGCTGATGGCTGACATATGAGCATGATGGCTGACATGGGGGCATGATGGCTGACATGGGGGCATGATGGCTGACATGGGGCATGATGGATGACATGGGGGGATGATGGCTGACATGGGGGCATGATGGCTGACATGGGGGCATGATGGCTGACATGGGGGCATGATGGCTGACATGGGGGCATGATGGATGACATGGGGGCTGAAGATTGACATGGGGGGCTGATGGCTGACATGGGGGGCATGATGGCTGACATGGGGGTTGATGGCTGACATATGGGCATGATGGCTGACACGGGGGCATGATGGCTGACATGGGGGGCTGATCTGAGGCATTGGGGGGCTGATCTGAGGTCTGATTAACATTGTGGGTCTGAATGCTGGTCTGACCTGAGGTGCAATGGAAAATATTATTTTCTTATTATCCTCCTCTAAATCCTAGGTGTGTCTTATGGGCCGGTGCATCTTAGAGTGCGAAAAATACGGTCCTCAAACCAGCGATTGTCTGAAGCAGAGAAAAGATACCAGGACCACACAGAGGAGAAGCCAGCTGCTGCAGACTGGACGGGTCATGGGAGCTGCGAGGGGGGCACCAAAATGTAGCTTCGCTTGTGTTGGCAAAAATCCTTGCCAGGTGAGGGCCTGCTGGTGACCCTCTAAAACATTAGGTGTGAGGGTGGTGCTTAACCGACTGGAAGCATTATCTGCTGCAATTCAACTGACCACCTGGTCACACTGGTGTGACTTCGAGACTGGTGTCCTGCGCCGCCCTGCAAAATGGACATGAAGCTAGGAATCGTGGATGAGTGTGTTTCACCGCGCCCAGGGCCATGGCTTCTGCATGCACCATCAGCAGCACGGCCTCTTCCCCATCCCTTACTGCTCGCCTTGAGCATATTAAATGGAATATATTGGATATAAAATGTAGCAACTGGCACTTAACCTTTGACACTAGAGTTGAGCGGACACCTGGATGTTCGGGTTCGGCAGGTTCGGCTGAACTTGAAAAAAAATTTGGTTTCGGGACCCGAACTTGACCCCGAACCCCATTGAAGTCAATGGGGACCCGAACTTTTGGCCACTAATAAGGCTCTAAAATAGTCCTGGAAAGGGCTAGAGGGCTGCAAAAGGCATCAAAATGTGCTTAAGAGCATGGCAACTGTTCTGCAAACAAATGTGGACAGGGAAATGACTTAAAATAACATAAAATACTGAAAATTTAAAATAACAATCTGGATCTAGGAGTAGGAGGCTGAGGAGGCGGTGGATGGGTGGATGTGGCGGTGTAGGTTGACATGGCGGTGTAGGTGGAAGCAGCGGTCAAGGAGGAATAGGTAGCCAACACTGATTTGTGTTATTTTTTATTTTTAAATTGGGGTATCCCCCATAATATTGGGACATATAACAAAATAAAACAAAGAATAAGTGCACTTGAGTACAAGAATAAATGGTTGAGGCTGGTATAAATGTCTATTCTGCACAAGGTACGGACAAGTCCTGTGGGATCCAGGCCTGGTTCATTTTAATAAACGTAAGCTTGTCCACATTGGCTGCGGCCTGTGATAATGCTCTCTGCTAAACACAGGTTCACACTATACACTGGCTGCAGGGCAGGTCAGCACCTCCAAGGCTGACAAAGCTTTTCCACATTTCGGCCATGCTAACCCTGCCTTCTCAGGTGCTGGCGGTGCCCCAGCTGCGTTGGCGACCTCTTCCTCCTCCTCTGCCTTCGCCTTGTGCTTCCACTGTGCCCCCGCTGTCAGGTGGGAATGCCATCAGCAGCGTGCGCTTGTAGTCGCGCATCTTCCCATCAGTAACAGATGTTTTCACTAAATTTAGTTCCCTGTCAGCAATGCAGAGCAGAGGTTTATTCACGGCAAAAGGGGGTACATGTCACCCAGCAATAGAACAGGGGATTTTGAGAGATTTAGGCCCCTGTCACCCAGGCACAGCAGGGGTTTGTATACGCCAAAAATGGTAAAATGTCACCCGACAATTAATAATAAGAATTTTTTCAATTTAGGGCACTAAAATTGGCACTTTTTTAAATTAAAATGGCTCTAAAATAGTCCTTGAAAAGGCTAGAGGGATGTAAAAGGCAGTAAAATGTGCTGAAGAGCATGGCAACTGCTCTGCAAACAAATGTGGATAGGGAAATAACTTAAAATGAAATAAAATAACTAAAAATTACAAATTATTAACCTGCAACTCAGAGAAGGAGGTGGATATGGAGTCGGAAGGTTGAGGAGGCGGTGAATGTGGTGTTGTAGGTGGAGGCAGCAATGGAGGAGGAGGAGGAGGAGGCAGCCAACAATGTTTATTTTTATTTTTTATTGGGGTAGGTAGCCCCAAAATATTGGGACAAATAAAAAAAAGAAAACAAAGAATGATTGCACTTGACTTGAGTACAAGAATGTATGTTTGATGGTGGTATAAATGTCTATTCTGCACAAGGTACAGACAAGTCTTGTGGGATCCAGGCCTGGTTCATTTTAATGAAGGTGAGCTTGTCCACGTTGGCTGTGGACAGGCGGCTGCGTCTGTCTGTGATGACGCCTCCTGCCGTGCTAAATACACGTTCAGAGAGTACACTGGCTGCAGGGCAGGCCAGCACCTCCAAGGCGTACAGGGCAAGCTCTGGCCATGTGGACAATTTGGAGACCCAGAAGTTGAATGGGGCAGAACCATCAGTCGTTACGTGTAGTCGTGTGCACACATACTGCTCCACCATGTTGTTCAAATGCTGCCTCCTGCTAACACGCTCCATATCAGCAGTTGGGGCCGGCGAGGTGACAAAGCTTTTCCACATGTCGGCCATGCTAACCCTGCCTTCTGAGGTGCTGGCGCTGACACAGCTGCGTTGGCGACCTCTTCCTCCTCCCCTGCCTTCGCCTTGTGCTTTCACTTGTCCCCCGTCATCAGTCAGGAATGCTCTCAGTAGCGCATCTACCAGCGTGCGGCTGTAGTCGCGCATCTTCCGATCACGCTGCAGTGAGGGAATTAAGGACGGCACATTGTCTTTGTAACGGGGATCCAGCAGGGTGGCAACCCAGTAGTCCGCACACGTTAAAATGTGGGCAACTCTGCAGTCGTTGCGCAGGCACTGCAGCATGTAGTCGCTCATGTGTGCCAGGCTGCCCAGAGGTAAGGACAAGCTGTCCTCTGTGGGAGGCGTATCGTCATCGTCCTGTGTTTCCCCCTAGCCACGCACCAGTGATGGGCCCGAGCTGCTTTGGGTGCCACCCCGCTGTGAACATGCTTCATCCTCATCCTCCTCCACCTCCTCCTCATCCTCGTCCTCCTCGTCCTCCAGTAGTGGGCCCTGTCTGTGCAGCGTACTCAAGTTGTGTGTAATAGAGTTTCTGGGTGTAGTAGTGCAATGACACTAACCTGAGACGGCTGACTCTCTGCATAGGCAGGTGATGATAGAAATTGTTCGTGACGCCAGTGCCAATTAAACGGTGGCACGCCGTTTGCGGATAGCAGGAATAAATTGAAGAACACGTGGTATTAAAACAGAACTCCAACTTTAGTAGTTTTCATGCAGAGACAATATTGGAATCGCAGTTCCTTGGCATACAGTCGATTTTGCAATACGGTTGATGCAGGCAATTACAGATTTAGCAAGGTGATTACAGAGTGTTGAACACAGGACTTGCAGCACAGGAGCTTGCACTCTATTTCTGTCTGATCCTGGAATATAGCAATTCTTCACCAAGGCCCAATAACCTAGTTCTGGCTTTATATCCTTGGCTATAGCTTTAGAAAGTACCTCCTCTGTTATTTTAAGTACCTCTTGCTTCTCTGCACTTTGCCTCGGTCTCTCTCAGCTGCTTCCTTCCTCAGGCTCTTTATCTAAGATATTCCTGTTTCTGCATATGGGAATTCAGGAGGGAATCTTCTCCTGGACAGCAGGCTTCAGGCCTGGACTTGTCTCTGACATTGTCTAATCTCCAACTGTAGATTACAGACACTAGACTCCGTCTGCCTTGCACTTCCCTGACTGGGCCTTATATAAACTAGGGCTCACTAGCTCCCTCTAATGACTAGAAGCTGGAATGACACCCCTAGCAGGCCTGTACATGCAAGTGTCATAGTAACAGGGAAACACATAGCATTACATTACATGACATTTTATAAAACTGACATATACCAACTTCCCCATAACTAAGGAGGGACGACAGCACACCAAGTGACACTTTGGTAGTGACGGGCATTACAGTCCCCGTACACTACATACCCCACTGCTTTAAGCTGAGTACGACCTCGTACTCCATCATGGGTCGCCCAACTGGAATCTCTACCTGAAATAGAAAATAGAGACATGCAGGCATACATACATGTAATTCATCTGCATTTACATTTACATCTGGTCCAATTGGCAAAGGTGAAGGGTAGTGACAAGGGGCGTCGTTCTCTTCTCTCAGGATAATGAATGGAACGGGGGCGCTGACCTGGCACAGCGTAACATTATAACCAGGATAGTCCATGACAATGAATAAGTCCATGATAGAACAGCAACATAGATAAAACAGTATAAAAGTTCTTGGAGGCTCAAAGAACAAACATGAGTCCGTACCCAGGTTATTTCTTATTAATCACAGAGGCTCTCATGCGGTGGAGTCCATCTCTGGGCACATTTCCTTTTTAAAAGAGCAAAAATCTCAGAGGCTCAGGTTCTTTTGAGTCTGTCTCCGGGCACGGTTCCTTAGTATGAAGTTGCACAATAAAAGGACAGCAAAGACAAGTGCTGTAATACCCCTGATCAACCTGAAAAGGGGGTGAAGGGTAAAAGGTGCAACTCAGGAACAGGCACAACTTGGCATGGGGAACAAAAGCAGGCAGGAGGTCCTGGAAACAAACGTGGCCTTGCTGACTTTGTGATTTCAGTGGTCAACACCTACCACTGAGCCGTGGACAAACTGGCAGCTGCAACAAAGGACCAGAAACGTAGGACTCCTGTCCTGGAAGGATAAACACCATAATTCTTTGGTGCATGAAATCAAAGGCCTAGCAGGCTGATTTACAGTGGCATATCATAACCACTCGGCTCCGCTGGCAAGTATCGTCTGTAGTATTCTTCTACAGGCGGGTGTGCCCACATAACAGTGTCAGGGGGCAGCTGTAGGGTAAAGGGGCCCCTAATAGGTATTGGCCCCATAGGCCTAGGGGTGAACCCTCTTGTGGACCGTGCCGGTCCTGGCATGATCACTGCAGGGTGCAATGTGCTGGGTACCGCCGCCGCAAGCGGTCCGGTGCGCTGTGTGCAGCAGTTTACAGCAATCGCGGGTCCGGTCTGGGGCACTGACGGAGCGGTGGCAACAGAAGGTGGTCTGCGGGGGAAGACAGGCACCCTTACCTCGTCCTTCTTTGGCGGCGTCTGGATCCTGGCAGTCGCGATCTTGCGCAGCTCCCGCAACTTCTCCTCCAGCCGGATAATCTGCTCACCGATGCTCTCTGTGTCGGAGTCGCTGTCATCTGCTGGCGCCGCCGGCGCAGGTACAGTCAACGATTGTGCGGACTCGGCCTCTGCAGGTTCTGGCGATGTGTCTGGTCTCCGACCCATCCGGATGTTTTTGAAGGTATTTTGAAGTCCTTTTAAATTCCCCATCTCGTGCAGGGTCTTCTCCCGACGAGGCAGCTCGGGGGAAGGATAGGGGCTCACCCATTTCTCCAACACGGTTGGCTGCCAGAAGACGTTAGGCCCAATGAAGGAGCTCCGCTCCTGGAAGGCGTGATGGGCCGGCTCTGGAGAGCGTTCAGGTTCCCGCTCGCAGCCAGAGTAGTCTTCTTCTTCTTCTGCCTCCCAGTCCTCAGATGTTCGCTTGGGACGGGTCACGGCAGTCGCATAAGGGCCTCGTAGGCTCTCGGCAGGGGTGTACTCCACTTCCTCTCCCTCGCGGAGGCTGTGCTGATACGAAGGGAGGTAGTCTCTTTTGACAGACCTTCGATTCACATAGAGGTCTCTGCCAGTCAGATAGTCTTGGATGAACCCGTAGCCACGGGATTTGTCAAATGACAGCACCACTCCCTTTCTCCTTTCCAGGCGGGGTTGGGTGTTCGTATGCTTCTCATGTATTGTCTTAGTTAGTTCCTCATAGAAGATCTTGGTCTTTGTATTCCGCTTTATAGCGGCCTCTCGGATCTCCGCCATCAGGGAGGACCATTTGAAAGATGGTTGAAAAAAGTCTCTCCACGAGCCATAATAGGGCTCGGGTTCTTTCCCCCTTGGGCGGCAGGCGGGTTGCTCCGGTCCCGGAGAGTAGGCCGGTGGAGCCTCCTCTGGCTCTACACCAACATTAGACATCTTTGCAATTTCAGGTGCGGACATTGCAGCAACGCTCTGTTCACTTTCCAACATGCTCGATCCTTCTCTGGAGAGCGAAAGGGTGGCGCCAATAAGATCAGCCAGCTCCTCCCATTGCACTGGGAGGCCGCCCCCCCAGGTATTCCAGTAAATGGAAGGCGGTGTCCATGCTGGCAGACATGCAGATGTCCAGATAAGCAGTGGCGCCTGACCTTGAACTCCTTCCCGCTATTTTCTCAGAAAGGCGCCAATTTTTCACACCTTTTCGGGATGAAGGTGACGCAGCAGTAAATTCAGCAAGCCCAGCAGCCATCTTTGGGTATAAACGCTGTCTATTCACTGACAGCAAGCAGGAATGTAAAAAGTCCACAAAACCACACTCCAATGTGGCGATTTTCTTCCTCTTGGTAGCGCAACACTGCACAGCGCTTTTTAGAAGTTTTGGGTACACTTTGGGTACGATTTTCAGTCCACAAAGTCCACTTTCAATAAACAGGTAATTTGTCACTTTGGTCACAGGGCAACTGTATAAGGCACAAAGTTCACGCTTCTTGCACTGGAAAGCGTGCGTATCCTGTTCGTGACGCCAAAAGAGAGGTGCAGCGTACTCAAGTTGTGTGTAATAGAGTTTCTGGGTGTAGTAGTGCAATGACACTAACCTGAGACGGCTGACTCTCTGCATAGGCAGGTGATGATAGAAATTGTTCGTGACGCCAGTGCCAATTAAACGGTGGCACGCCGTTTGCGGATAGCAGGAATAAATTGAAGAACACGTGGTATTAAAACAGAACTCCAACTTTAGTAGTTTTCATGCAGAGACAATATTGGAATCGCAGTTCCTTGGCATACAGTCGATTTGGCAATACGGTTGATGCAGGCAATTACAGATTTAGCAAGGTGATTACAGAGTGTTGAACACAGGACTTGCAGTACAGGAGCTTGCACTCTATTTCTGTCTGATCCTGGAATATAGCAATTCTTCACCAAGGCCCAATAACCTAGTTCTGGCTTTATATCCTTGGCTATAGCTTTAGAAAGTACCTCCTCTGTTATTTTTAGTACCTCTTGCTTCTCTGCAGTTTGCCTCTGTCTCTCTCTCTGCTTCTTCCTTCCTCAGGCTCTTTAGCTAAGATATTCCTGTTTCTGCATATGGGAATTCAGGAGGGAATCTTCTCCTGGACAGCAGGCTTCAGGCCTGGACTTGTCTCTGACATTGTCTAATCTCCAACTGTAGATTACAGACACTAGACTCCGTCTCTCCTTCACTTCCCTGACTGGGCCTTATATAAACTAGGGCTCTCTAGCTCCCTCTAGTGACTAGAAGTTGGAATGACACCCCTAGCAGACCTGTACATGCAAGTGTCATAGTAACAGGGAAACACATAGCATTGCATTACATGACATTTTATAAAACTGACATATACCAACTTCTCCATAACTAAGGAGGGACGACAGCACACCAAGTGACACTTTGGTAGTGACGGGTATTACAGTCCCCGTACACTACATCTGGCCAAATTTGCACCTGGCCTCTGCTGTTTCAAAAATCCTCTTTCTGAGCCACTTCTAAAAGACTGGCCTGAAAGTGTTAGAGATGACCCCTCTTCCTCCTCCTCCTCCTGGGCCACCTCCTCTTCCATCATCGCCCTAAGTGTTTTCTCAAGGAGACATAGAAGTGGTATTGTAACGCTGATAACGGCGTCATCGCCACTGGCCATGTTGGTGGAGTACTCGAAACAGCGCAACAGGGCACACAGGTCTCGCATGGAGGCCCAGTCATTGATGGTGAAGTGGGTCTGATCCGCAGTGCGACTGACCCGTGCGTGCTGCAGCTGAAACTCCACTATGGCCTGCTGCTGCTCGCACAGTCTGTCCAGCGTGTGCAAGGTGGAGTTGCACCTGGTGGGCACGTCGCATATGAGGCGGTGAGCGGGAAGGCCGAAGTTACGCTGCAGCGCAGACAGGTGAGCAGCGGCAGGGTGTGAACGCCGGAAGCGCGAACAGACAGCCCGCACTTTATGCAGCAGCTCTGACATATCGGGGTGATTTTTAAGGAATCTCTGCACCACCAAATTCAGCACATGCGCCAGGCAAGGGATGTGTGTCAAACCGGCTAGTCCCAGAGCTGCTACAAGATTTCGCCCATTATCGCACACCACCAGGCCTGGCTTGAGGCTGACTGGCAGAAACCACTCGTCGGTCTGTTGTTCTATACCCCGCCACAACTCCTGTGCGGTGTGGGGCCTGTCCCCCAAACATATGAGTTTCAGAATGGCCTGCTGACGTTTACCCCGGGCTGTGCTGAAGTTGGTGGTGAAGGTGTGTGGCTGACTGGATGAGCAGGTGGAAGAAGAGGAGGAGGAAGCTGAGTAGGAGGAGGAGGCAACAGGAGGCAAAGAATGTTGCCCTGCGATCCTTGGCGGCGGAAGGACGTGCGCCAAACAGCTCTCCGCCTGGGGCCCAGCCGCCACTACATTTACCCAGTGTGCAGTTAGGGAGATATAGCGTCCCTGGCCGTGCTTACTGGTCCGCGTATCTGTGGTTAGGTGGACCTTGCCACAGATGGCGTTGCGCAGTGCACACTTGATTTTATCCGATACTTGGTTGTGCAGGGAAGGCACGGCTCTCTTGGAGAAGTAGTGGCGGCTGGGAACAACATACTGTGGGACAGCAAGCGACATGAGCTGTTTGAAGCTGTCTGTGTCCACCAGCCTAAATGACAGCATTTCATAGGCCAGTATTTTACAAATGCTGGCATTCAGGGCCAGGGATCGAGGGTGGCTAGGTGGGAATTTACGCTTTCACTCCAAGGTTTGTGAGATGGAGAGCTGAACGCTGCCGTGTGACATGGTGGAGATTCTTGGTGACGGAGGTGGTGGTGTTGGTGGTACATCCTCTGTTTGCTGGGCAGCAGGTGCCAACATTCCTACAGAGGCGGAAAAAGAGGCCGAGGCAGCAGCAGAAGAGGGAGCAGGAGGGGCCTGAGCCCTTTCTTGGTTTTGAAGGTGCTTACTCCACTGCAGCCCGTGTCTCGCATGCAGATGCCTGGTCATGCAGGTTGTGCTAAGGTTCAGAACGTTAATGCCTCGCTTCAGGCTCTGATGGCACAGCGTGCAAACCACTCGGGTCTTGTCGTCAGCACATTGTGTGAAGAAGTGCCATGCCAGGGAACTCCTTGAAGCTGCCTTTGGGGTGCTCGATCCCAGATGGCGGTGGCCATTAGCAGACGGACTCTCTTGGCGGCGGGTGTTCTGCTTTTGCCCACTGCTCCCTCTTTTGCTACGCTGTTGGCTCGGTCTCACCACTGCCTCTTCCTCCGAACTCTGAAAGTCAGTGGCACGACCTTCATTCCATGTGGGGTCTAGGACCTCATCGTCCCCTGCATTGTCTTCCACCCAGTCTTCCTCCCTGACCTGCTTTTCGGTCTGCACACTGCAGAAAGACGCAGCAGTTGGCACCTGTGTTTCGTCATCATCAGAGACGTGCTGAGGCGGTAATCCCATGTCCTCATCAGGAAACATAAGTGGTTGTGCGTCAGTGCATTCTATGTCTTCCACCCCTGGGGAAGGGCTAGGTGGATGCCCTTGGGAAACCCTGTCAGCAGAGTCTTCAAACAGCATAACTTGAGGCTGCATGACTTGAGGCTCAGACAGGTTCCCCGATATGCATGGGGGTGATGTGACAGACTGATGGGCATGGGTTTCAGGCGCCATCTGTGCGCTTTCTGCAGAAGACTGGGTGGGAGATAATGTGAACGTGTTGGATCCACTGTCGGCCACCCAATTGACTAGCGCCTGTACTTGCTCAGGCCTTACCATCCTTAGAACGGCATTGGGCCCGAACAAATATCGCTGTAGATTCTGGTGGCTACTGGACCTGGGGTAGTTGGTACACTAGGACGTGTGGCTGTGGCAGAACGGCCACTTCCTCTCCCAGCACCAGAGGCTCCACCAACACCACCACCACGACCATGACCGCGTCCTTTATTAGATGTTTGCCTCATAGTTAGCTTTCACCAAGCAAAGTAAAAAGTGGTTAAGTATTTTAAAAATAATTAACCGCCAATATAAACCCTGATGTAGGGTATTGCACTTTTTTTTTTTTAACTCTATATGACAGCGGTATTTGTGGCCTAAATGTGACAGTCACTTATGCACGTGTAATCCCAGATGTGCAGTATATCAGAGGGTTTTTCACCCCAGTAACCAAAAAAGCTGTATTTCTGGCCTAAATGTGACAGTCACTTATGCTTGTCTTATCCCAGATGTGCAGTATATTAGAGGGTTTTTTGACCCCAGTATGCCAAAGCTGTATTTCTGGACTTGCAGATAGCCTATGCTGGTGCACTATCGTTGCATAGAATGGCTGTCGATCATGTATTGATATTGACTAACTGAAGGAAATAAAGTTTGTTTTCAGCAGTAGTTGGCTCAGGGCAAGCTTAAAAAAATTGTGCACTGCACCCACAAAACACATTTTCTGTAGATCGCTGAGTACATAAACCAGTTCTTGATCAGATTTCTCCCTGATCTCTCCCTCACAGCAGCTGCAGCCTCTCCCTACACTAATCCGAGCAGAGTGACGGGTGGCGCTACGTGACTTCAGCTTAAATAGAGGCTGGGTCACATGCTGCAGTTGGCCAATCACAGCCATACCAATTTGTCCGAAATTGAAAAATAAATATGCTCAAACGTCTATCTTTGGAGACCCATTAGGACCCACGGCAGCTAAAGCTGACCCCCCAGGCATCTTTAAATGTAATAAAACCAGGTGTAAATGTTGTAGGATGATTACACACGGGAGGAAGGAAATAAATATCCCAGGCACACAGGAACTCTTCACTTTCAAACATCATTTGAGCTGTTGCTCAAAAGACGTCATATACCTATTAGAATGCACATGCCAACTCAAATATATAGATAGAACTACTCAGACGGTTCGAGAACGTATGAACGACCATCGGTCAAATATTAAAAGGAAAATACTTCTCGGAGATGCATGATGGTAACCCGTATTTCCTGAAAGTTACCCCACTTGAATGGGTCCCGTCCTCATTTCAGAATTTGGCCAGAAAAGAAATGTTTTGGATCTACCGCATGAACACGCTGACACCTTTTGGTCTAAATGAGAGTTTAGAGTATACGAAATGCTAAATAATTACTCTTTCAGTTGGTCCCTGTTTCCTCCTCCCTTCCCGTCTAAATACCTCGAGAATTATTTTTGTACTTTCTATGGGCACATGTGTATATATAGTGTCACATAGATGTATATTTTTCATTTACAGCTATATGCTTCTTAATATTAGGTATATATCTGTTCTTTTCCAAACGTGCATTCGGTTGTGGATTTTTTTATATATATACATATATAAGGATTTTTTACATATATTTATCACATACATGTTATCCTTGTCTCAGATGTTTATATATATATTCTTTTTGATCCATATATTTATAGACGTGTATACATATAATATATTTTTTTCATATATATTTTTTTCATATATATTTTATATATTTTTTATATACATGTTCTGTCATATATTTTTTAAAGGGGTTTTAAACGTTATTCCTGACTCAGACGTATATATATATATATATTATTTTTTTTCCACCGATAGTGTTTTTATGGAGGACTATTTAGGCTTCTATTATATGTAGGATTTATCTTGTATTTACCTTTTTCACATTTACTGTTCTATATATTTATATATTTATATACTTATACATATACACTGTTGTCCAATATCGATTTGTCTTATTGCACTTATATACCGATATATCCTCCAATCAGTCCGATAGTTACTTCTATTTTTCTTCCCCAGATCCCACCATTGATATTCCTGGCTTACTGAAACGTATATATCTCCTAGTTTCTGGTTATATTTGCGTTCCATTCATAGTAACTTTTATTCCGCCCCCTCTGACATCTGCGGCTCAGTTGCCAGAAATCTTGGATGATGTTAGGTGGAACGCACTTCCGGTTGATGCGTTCCACACACCGGAACTACTATTCCCGTCCCCATGCGTTGCTGTTAGCACTGGTCCCCCGCCCGGCTCATATGAATTCACATGTACAATACTATCCCCACCCACCTACTATTTACCAACATTACAACTTTCTTTCGTCCCCCTGATACCTATCGCATACTCTTATTGCCGTGATTTGGAACGCACTTCCGGTTGGTGCGTTCCACGGACCGGAACTCTAGTCTCCGCCCACCTGTGTCTCGTCTTTGTCCCTACACCTTTCTAAACAAGTATGGCATACTATTATGTATATGTATATTACTAAATATCTAATGTATATTGTATTGTTTGTCCGTTTTGCTCCTCCCTTATCTGATTTCATTCATTTCTTTCATTTCTTTCATTTATATGTGATTACTGATGTCACTTCCAGAACCGGAAGTGACACCGATGAACTTTTGGCGCCTAAAACGCCCTCTGTTTTGAATTGGACTTGGTATATTTAAGATGTGTGTATGCTATAACACTTTGTATAAGCCTGATACCTTCTCTGCTCCTGAGGAAGGGGTCTGTTAATCCCCGAAACGCGTTGAGCCCACCTGAATTATTTATTTATTAAAGGATTATACTAGAAGTTCCCAGTTGTGGACTGCCGTATCTTCCAGCCATTCTACAAGCGAGCCAGGCGAGGGAGGTGGTTGTTTTGGGTGTCTTGAGTTTTATCCCACTACACCCCTCCCTGGTGAAGTGAGTTTGGTGTATATCACCTTCCATTTGTTTTTATGTTTTCCATTTGATATTAATTACCAGTTGCTTCATGGTTTTATCATATGGTTACTGAGCACTAAGGTGCCCCCCTCCTTTTTAATGGAAAGGGGTTTCTATTTATTTCTATTTATTTCTATTTATCCATAGCTCCTACTATCGGTGTACATTTTATTGATTTTATTGGTTTATACACTTGCATTTTTAGTAAGCGCTCAGGCGCCACTTGGTGATTTTTTTCCTTTGTCTCATTTCACTACTACTATATTGCATCCTTGCTTATAGTCCATCACCTAGGCTGCCCTGCTTCTGTCCTACGACCTCACTGTTCGGTATATCCTGGACTTCAAATTACTTCATATTTATTTATTATTAACCTTTTCTTCCACTCTGGTCCCCACCTCTGCCGCCCTGTGTGTTTATCCCATATCTCCTTTCACAGGAGTACAGGATTAACCCTCTTTTTTTTCCCTTTACCTCGATTCATTACTCGGCTGATGGGAGACCATAGGCCGATTAGAGGAGCAGAGGCTGACTCAGGTTGGGCCTATGTGGAGAAAGATCTACCTGATCTATTTAAAAGAATCTGAAGAGAGCTTAGCTCTATATTATCCAAAGAGGAATTTCATAAACTGGATGCCCACATCTTGGGAACCCAACCGACTCCCGATGATCACCAACGGACTACCCAGATGGATAAAGGAGTTCTACACCTAATTGAAATCACCAAGAACTACATACACAGTGAGATTGACTGGTTTTTTCTCTCTTGCTATATTGCTTTGGGACTTATACCACGAGGCCTCAGACTCCCGTTAAGACCCACCTTCGACAATGATGTGCTGTTTTCTAAAAAATGGTTGGACATTAGCGACCACTGCTCAGTCCAATTTCTTGAAATATTAATACAAAAAAGATCTAAGGGACACTTTAGACCTCTTAGGGTTATCTCTATCTTCTAGCAATCCCCTTCCCAATATATCCACTAAACATAGTATTTTGAGGTCTTTGAATATAATGAGGTACACAAGAAATGCAATAAACTCCTGAGGGATCTTAATGACTACCGACAGGACAAAATCAGAAATTGGGAACGAAAATGGTCCCAGAAACATAGTGTTCAATCCAAAAACACCCACACCAATAGACCTTCCCAAATTCCCCCATTGATACCCCTGGAACATGAGCAAACTCACCCCACCATATATCCCCAACAGAGAATAACTTTTTACAATAAGAATTACCACAGATATCAATCAATAGCTCCCCTTAGAGAGCACTGTAACGGACCGTTTCAGCAGACAAGGGGTTATAATCCGTTTAGGCGATAAGCCCCTTTCTGAGAGACAGGCACAGCTACTGCAGGATACACCAAACTCCCGAACTGGATACAAAGTAGCACTCCAAACTGGAACCTCACGAATAGCTGCTAGCAGACGAACAGGGATCAGCTTACACTCCTGGCAATCGGTCCTCTAACAGCATACAGTGAATCCCCCCAATAACGAGACAAGGCTCCGTGTTGAGGGTCAAACAGTGGTCTGACTGTACTTCACGTACAGCCTCTTTTATTCTTAAACCACAAACATAGTACTGCCCACAGGGGTTTGAAATACAACCAATCAGTAATTTACAACACATACAATGTAAGTACAGCCCATCTGGTGTACACGCCCCTAGGGGACCAGAATGAAGACTGTGACATAAGACAGATAAACAGCACTTAGGACACACAGACACAAAACATCCCCACAATGCATCATGGTTTCCTCCTCTCTGCCCTCGAGACACCCGAGGCGTAATCCAATTATCTCTCAAGACAAAGAGAAGTCACCAATACACATGTGCAGACAATAGAACAGACATCACCATTTTAAACACACAATGGGACAATGGCACAATAGAAACACACCCAGCATTTTCCTCCCAAGCTGACAAGTTACACTTATTATAAATTGTTACAACTTTGTGAGTTTACATTGGCCATACATATAACTAACATTAATTTAAACAGTATAACTTGGGGACAAACCTATCCAAAATTCACTTGAATAGGTTCAGGGGTTTAAAAGTTAGTATATGGCCCATAATCCAGGGGCAAGAGGCCAGCAGCCAGTCCTCTCCAAAACCCAGTGGCGAGGTTGGTTTCGCCACAAGCACTATAAGTTTCATCCCCACCAGTTTCTTCCTATTAGAGATCCTATCAAGCTAGCTACACCTATTATGGCCCCTGACCCACTATATAAGGACAAGCCTCTTACCAATGGAACCAGTGTCTACCCAAATACTATTTCTACACAGGATGAGGGACCCCTAACATCTAATACCACGGTAGTTAATATCGAGGAACTTTCTATCCTTATCATGCCCACCCCTACTCTATTATCACCCACTAGTGGCAAACCAGCTGCTTCATCCCCCTGTAGTGGTTTAGTTGGGGAGTCTTCCAAGGGACCAGCAAAAGATTATCCAGCAGATTCCACACTCAACCTTTCTATATTCTTCACATCGACCACCCATGATGACCTTTTTATAGCCCTTCCAAAAAACCTGTCCGAGAGCCCTTTCTTAGGGAAAATAACACCAGACATCACCCCGCTTCCTCCTACACCACCAGCCAGACCCACACTGTGCAGTGTCCAACATCTCATCCCATTCCTCAAACCAACAGGTCCATCACCATACAGGGTTACATCCGACAAACAGAACCACAAGATCACCCAATTCTTCACCCCATTATCTCAATCAAGAAAAAGGCGAAACGTTCTAGAGGATGCCGTGGAGGAAAATTTAAGTATTCCCGAAAATAAAAAAATAAAAATGAAGTGTCCACTATCAAAATAGGTACCTCGCTTCCTGGTAAGGCCCCCATTCTTTCTGTGACCAACTTAATAGGTGATACTCTCCCTCCGATTGAAGCTATTACTGCCAAAGGTATTTTCAACCTCTCCAAATATACTCTGTCCACAGATGAAATTAAATTGCTGAGTAAAGGGCTATCCTTTTGCCCATCCAACCTACCTGACCCTTTCGAACTTTTTGTTGATCTCAAATAAATTTATACGGAATCTCACCTCAAGCGCCATTTCAAAATCAAAGAACTCACAAAAACAGCCATTACTGATACCACGTTATAAGTTACACTGCCTACTGTCGACCCTTCCACCCCACCAGCAGTTAGACAAGACATTCAGTCCCCCACCAGCCCTACTCCTCTACGATCTAAACTCTCAATGAAATCGACCTTTTATCCCCTAGAGAGTAAGGGACCACACCTCGAGAGCTACTATAACATTGTCCTCGATGAGTTTAAATCCCTTACCACTACTAATAAATCACCCTCTGTGGTTAAACACCATCATTTAACTTTTAATGAGAAACAAGCTCTGAAGAATCTGAGAAGTAATAATGAAATTGTTATCAAGAATGCTGACAAAGGAGGGGGAGTTGTAATCATGGATACTGACTACTACCTGAAAGAGGCAAACAAAATACTCACAGACCCAGATTATTATAGAATCTTGTATGGGGACCCGACAGATGTTTTCAAAAAATATCTCACATCATTGATTGAACAAAGCTATGCCTCAGAGATCATAGATAAAAAGGAGAAACAATTCCTTATTCGTTTTCATCCGGCCACCGCTATTTTCTATTTTCTACCCAAGATCCACAAAAATGTATTAAACCCTCCGGGCAGACCTATCATATCAGGGATAGATTCCCTCACCACTAATCTTTCAGCTTATGTTGACTCCTTCCTCCAAAAATATGTTCAACAATTGCCGTCCCACTTAAGAGATTCCTCTCATTTGATCAATCTCCTTAAGAACATATAGTGGCAAGAAGACTATATTTGGGTCACCCTTGACGTGACCTCTTTATATAATAATATCAGACATGACTTAGGCCTACTGGCAGTCAAACATTTTTTGGAAGGAGATCCGTCATTACCAAATGCACAAAAAGAATTTATCTCCAAGGGCATCGATTTTATCCTTCACCATAATTATTTTACTTTTAATGATAAAATTTATATCCAACAGAAAGGGACCGCGATGGGGACGAAATTCGCGTCGTCGTACGCTAATCTCCTTATGGGCCTTTTCGAAGAATTACATAATCTCCTGCATAACCCTAAAATCAAATTTTACCGGCGTTATATCGATGACATTATATTTATTTGGGAGGGTACTGATATTGAACTTTTATCCTTTTTTAATGCACTTAATACCAACGACTGGGGCTTATCTTTTAGCATGGAACACCATTCGTCAGAAGCTATATGTTTAGATTTAAATCTTAATTCCACTGATAACATTATTAAGACAAAACTTTCTTCAAGAAAGTGGATGCCAATAGTTTTATAGACCTCACCAGTTGTCATTACCTGAAATGGAAAAGGAACATTCCCTTTAGCCAAATGAAACGCCTGAGAAGGAACTGCTCAGAGGACCAGACTCTCAAGACACAATTAACTACCCTAAAAAAACGTTTCAGAGAAAAAGGCTATCCCAAATCACTTATAGTAGGATCTGAGAAACGGGTATTGCAATTAGACCAGGAAGAGTCCCTCAGGCCTAGGAGTATCGACACGAATGAACGTTCCACCAAAAGAATGGATACTCAATCCTATCTTGTTACTAGATATAACATCGAACATAAAAAGATCAGGGAAATATTCGCCAAACATTGGCCTATCTTACAAAAAGACCCTATATTAGGGAAAATCCTTCCCCCTGCTCCTTCCCTTACTTTTAGACGAGCCCCCACTCTGAAAAACATATTGGCCCCCTCTTGTCCGAAATTTAAAAATAAATATGCTCAAACGTCTATCTTTGGAGACCCATTAGGACCCACGGCATTTTTAAATGTAATAAAACCAGGTGTAAATGTTGTAGGATGATTACACATGGGAGGAAGGAAATAAATATCCCAGGCACACAGGAACTCTTCACTTTCAAACATCATTTGAGCTGTTGCTCAAAAGACTTCATATGCCTATTAGAATGCACATGCCAACTCAAATATATAGATAGAACTACTCAGACGATTCGAGAACGTATGAAATTGTCTCTAGACACTTCTCGGAGATACATGATGGTAACCCGTATTTCCTGAAAGTTACCCCACTTGAATGGGTCCCGTCCTCATTTCAGAATTTGGCCAGAAAAGAAATGTTTTGGATCTACCGCATGAACACGCTGACACCTTTTGGTCTAAATGAGAGTTTAGAGTATACGAAAAACTAAATAATTACTCTTTTAGTTGGTCCCTGTTAGCTCCTCCCTTCCTGTCTATATACCTTGAGATTTATTTTTGTACTTTCTATGGGCACATGTGTATATATAGTGTCACATAGATGTATATTTTTCATTTACAGCTATATGCTTTTTAATATTAGGTATATATCTGTTCTTTTCCAAACGTGCATTCTAATTTATTTTTTCCCACCGATAGTGTTTTTATGGAGGACTATTTAGGCTTCTATTATATGTAGGATTTATCTTGTATTTACCTTTTTTCACATTTACTGTTCTATATATTTATATATTTATATACTTATACATATACACTGTTGTCCAATACCGATTTGTCTTATTGCACTTATATACCGATATATTCTCCAATCAGTGTTGAAAGACCCCAGACCAGTGAATTCACACTGGGATCTCTCAATTTATTTTTGAAGAGTAATTTTACACCTAACCTCAATGAACCAGCTGTTGAAGCATACATCAGTGCAGTCAGACGGGGGCTTTCTGAGCTCAGGTCTTCCGTACAGGGGGATCTTGACTTTAGACGCCCCAATCTGACCAGCGCTAAGATTGAGGCTCTTGAAGCTCTCAGATCTGACCCCACCCTTGTTCTGAAGCCTGCGGACAAGGGTGGTGCTGTTGTGGTGATGGACACCAACAAATATGTACAAGAGGTCATGCGACAACTAGGGGACCCACATGTTTACAGAGTCTTGGACTCTGATCCTAGGTTCAAGATAGCTGGTGTCATCCGCAGTTGTCTGAGGGATGCTATGGCTGCTGGCACTATCGATGGGGGTCTGTGTGAATTTCTTGAGGTGGCACATTTAGTCACTCCGGTGATTTATGTGCTGCCCAAGATTCACAAGTTCTCAGGAAACACTGGGATCTCCTGGGATCCTGTTTCAAGGAGATACCAGAGTTTCAATATCCACCATTGTTCTCCTACCGGCGCTCAAGGAATCTCCGAGACCAGTTGGTCAAGGCAGACATTGGCTCCAAGGGGTCCTCCAGACAAACTGCATTGACGCAGCCGGGCTTGGGCTGTTTTCCCTGCCTGGGGTGCGTCAATTGCAGATACATCCGAAAAGTGAAAACATTCATACATAACATTTTGATTCATCTCACATGTAATTCTAGCTACGTTATCTACGTGCTATCCTGCCCATGCAACCTGATTTATGTGGGTGAAACGAAGACTGACCTCAAGACCCGCTTGAACAATCATCGCTTAAGCATCCGGAAGAAACGCCTCGATTTACCGGTATCTAAGCATTTCTCTGAGGCCAGACACAGGGAGGGTGATCTGATAGTTTGGATCCTCGACCATGTGCCTCAGCCCAGACGTGGCGGTGATAGGTCAAGGCTACTCAAGCGTAAGGAACTAGGTTGGATCCATAGGCTGAATAGCCTGAGACCAAATGGATTGAACATAGAATTTAATTTTGGGGATGTTGTGTGAGATGTGGCTTGCCTCCTGTGTCTAGCAGGTTGTGCTACGGTATTTTCGTGTACACACTGAGAGAATGTATTTATTTCAAGAATCTGTTGTTTCAACAGTAATTTTATCTTTTTCTGTTTTTTATTCACAGATCACCTGCACTTACCATTTGGAGGGTTGGAGCTTAAGGATGAAGTGGACGCATTATTCTATACGGGAGGGTGACATTCCTAGCAGCTATGCGTTTCTTTTGTTTTTACCCCAAAAAAATTTTTTGTTGGTTTTATATATTTGCATTTTTTCCACTACCGGATCCGGTGTGCACCTGGGGACTGTTTTATATATATTTTGGGCCGTGATGGTGCTGTTGTAATCATTTCATCCTTCTGGTATAGATTTGCTCCCTGTGACACCTGTGTACCTGTAGGAGGAGAACCCTCTTGGGTATGATAGCGACCGGACACCCTTGACAGATACCCCTTTCTATACCGCGGCTTTCTGTGGGGTCAGTGGGCTCTGGTCAGGGTACAGTATGTGGACGATCTGGATTCCGGGCTGTCTGTACTAGTCTGGATCGCGATACCCTGATTTACAACAGGTATGGTGTCTGAACACAGGGTATGGGCATTTCTCCAGTTTCCAAGATGGTGTTTCGAGACCGGATGTACACTGGGCATGCGCCGCAACGCACCTAGGCTGTATTGAGTGGCGCTGTAATGACGCAAGAGCAGAGGCCGACTCTGGTGATGCTCGGCGTCCTCCAGCTGCCACCGGACCCTGATTGATGTTACGCCGCTCCTGAGTAGTGGTATGTCTACTATGCTAAACGATTGCATAGAATAGGCCCCTCACCGTTCATATGTGTCCTCCTGATCGTCCCTTTGCTCCTCCCTCGGTATGTTTTACATTCACTGGACGCATCCATCGATTGTTTACCTTTAGATGTACCTGATCGATGGGTCTGTCCCTTCACTTATGTATGCAAATGTTAGATATGTATGCCTGATTGATGTTCTTTCAGTTATGTATGCAAATACCAGATATATGCAATCATTTCATTTGCCTTATTATGCACTTGTACCATTGTATTTTACCATGATTTTGTAGTTGTCACTTTTGTAACACGCCCACTGGGTGTGGCCTGATCACATGATCTGTACTTTGATTAAGTCACCTATATATTTGCCTTCACTTGGTTTGTATCTCTGCTTGAGAAAGGCTCATTTTTGGAGCCGAAACGTTGCACTGTATGATTGAATAAAGAAAAACTTCACTTTCATCCAGCTGGAGTGCCGTCCATTTTCTGGATTTATATATATATATATATATTTTTATTTTTTATTTTTTATTTTTTTCACCGATAGTGTTTTTATGGAGGACTATTGAGGCTTCTATTATATGTAGGATTTATCCTGTATTTACCATTTTCCACATTTACTGTTTTATATATTTATATACTTTTATATAAGTAGGACTATTTAGGCTTCTATTATATGTAGGATTTATCTTGTATTTACCTTTTTCACATTTACTGTTCTATATATTTATATATTTATATACTTATACATATACACTGTTGTCCAATATCGATTTGTCTTATTGCACTTATATACCGATATATCCTCCAATCAGTCCGATAGTTACTTCTATTTTTCTTCCCCAGATCCCACCATTGATATTCCTGGCTTACTGAAACGTATATATCTCCTAGTTTCTGGTTATATTTGCGTTCCATTCATAGTAACTTTTATTCCGCCCCCTCTGACATCTGCGGCTCAGTTGCCAGAAATCTTGGATGATGTTAGGTGGAACGCACTTCCGGTTGATGCGTTCCACACACCGGAACTACTATTCCCGTCCCCATGCGTTGCTGTTAGCACTGGTCCCCCGCCCGGCTCATATGAATTCACATGTACAATACTATCCCCACCCACCTACTATTTACCAACATTACAACTTTCTTTCGTCCCCCTGATACCTATCGCATACTCTTATTGCCGTGATTTGGAACGCACTTCCGGTTGGTGCGTTCCACGGACCGGAACTCTAGTCTCCGCCCACCTGTGTCTCGTCTTTGTCCCTACACCTTTCTAAACAAGTATGGCATACTATTATGTATATGTATATTACTAAATATCTAATGTATATTGTATTGTTTGTCCGTTTTGCTCCTCCCTTATCTGATTTCATTCATTTCTTTCATTTCTTTCATTTATATGTGATTACTGATGTCACTTCCAGAACCGGAAGTGACACCGATGAACTTTTGGCGCCTAAAACGCCCTCTGTTTTGAATTGGACTTGGTATATTTAAGATGTGTGTATGCTATAACACTTTGTATAAGCCTGATACCTTCTCTGCTCCTGAGGAAGGGGTCTGTTAATCCCCGAAACGCGTTGAGCCCACCTGAATTATTTATTTATTAAAGGATTATACTAGAAGTTCCCAGTTGTGGACTGCCGTATCTTCCAGCCATTCTACAAGCGAGCCAGGCGAGGGAGGTGGTTGTTTTGGGTGTCTTGAGTTTTATCCCTCTACACCCCTCCCTGGTGAAGTGAGTTTGGTGTATATCACCTTCCATTTGTTTTTATGTTTTCCATTTGATATTAATTACCAGTTGCTTCATGGTTTTATCATATGGTTACTGAGCACTAAGGTGCCCCCCTCCTTTTTAATGGAAAGGGGTTTCTATTTATTTCTATTTATTTCTATTTATCCATAGCTCCTACTATCGGTGTACATTTTATTGATTTTATTGGTTTATACACTTGCATTTTTAGTAAGTGCTCAGGCGCCACTTGGTGATTTTTTTCCTTTGTCTCATTTCACTACTACTATATTGCATCCTTGCTTATAGTCCATCACCTAGGCTGCCCTGCTTCTGTCCTACGACCTCACTGTTCGGTATATCCTGGACTTCAAATTACTTCATATTTATTTATTATTAACCTTTTCTTCCACTCTGGTCCCCACCTCTGCCGCCCTGTGTGTTTATCCCATATCTCCTTTCACAGGAGTACAGGATTAACCCTCTTTTTCTCTCCCTTTACCTCGATGGCTGTGATGGCCTTTTGGGGCAAGTAGTATGACGCTTGTTGATTGTCTGCTTTGCAGCCTTTCAAAAAGCGGCATAAAAATTGCAGAACACCGAATCCAAACTTTTACGTAAAATCGCATGTAAAAAAATCGCATGTAAAAAAATCGCATTGCTAAAATCGTTTGAATAAAATCGCAATAAAATCACACACCAACATAAATTGTAGTCCCAATTTCTAAGGCCTATGGATGAGAATTAAATGAACCTCTCACTCAATATTTTTCGAAGTAGAGCAGACGAAATCCACAGTTCATATGGGTATGATAGACAGTATTGATTCGAATAAGCAGCTGTTCGAGTCAGTATAGTATACTTTAAAAAAATTCCTTGATTTGATATAATAGATGCTAAGGTGCTAGAAAGTAACTTGTTCGGATAATAAAAATCGATAGTAACTGATTGTCCGTCTGTACCTCCGCTAATACGTGGCGTCCCACGGAGCGGTCAGTATCAGACTTGTTTTACCTCCCTCCTGTAGATGACTCCAGCCGTGATATTTCGCTGTCCAGATACAATACCCCGCGTGGTCCTGGAGGTGTCATCTCGGCGTCCCATGTGATCAGGTAAGTTATTTTCCGGCTGTACGGTCGAGTCTTGGATATCAGAGGTGGTGTAAAAGTTTGTGGAAAAGAAGTGCTTCTATTTGTTAGATGTCAAGGCCCTTGATTTTATCCATAAAAGTCAAGAGTACGTCCACGAAGATGGTGCTCACTCGGCCGTCACCGGCTAACAGCGCCATCTTCAAGGAAATTGAATGCTCAAATAAAATAAATTTATATTTACAGATATTTAGGATGAGCAAATGTTATACAGGAGATGCAGCGCAGGTAATGTCGCTGTCACCAGCGGCGAAAAAATGTACAATGAATGTACATCCCCTGTCAGATGTTAGAAGATCTGGGAGGCTGGCTGCACATGGGGTTAACTGACAGTCTCTTGAGTCTCTGTGTTTTTGTTTGGTAATGGCCACACCTCGTGTCAGGTGCAGATTGCAGTCAATACTGCATTCCCTATTTAGTTTGGTCTCACACTTCTATACATGCGGTTGATATTCTCTGCCTGGATTTGGAAGAGTTGGTGTGTGAAACTTTAATGTGGTGCTTGCTCATCCATGTTCTATAAGATAAGTTGATTTGCTATTTGCATTTGGTTGTTCCCTTGTGCTTGTTGTTTCTAGGCCTCAAGGAGACGCTGGTTCATTCACCTTGAAAGGAACCTGTTGTCTCATTCCTTGTCACTACCTTAGGGCATTTCAGGGCTCCTAGGGTTTAGGTTACGGCGTATGTATTTTCCCACCTTCCGGATTTATACGTACTGACAAGTGTCAGGGCCAGGTTTAGGGATTTCCTAGGAGGTGACCGTTCCCCTCTCCCTAGTTCTTTGTCTTTCTACTACTGTTGCTATTCTGGTGTCCCTCCCCTCCCCACTATTCGTGACAGAATGTCACAGATATTTAGGATGCGCAAACCTTATACAGGAGATGTAGCGCCGGTAATGTCGCTGTCACCAGCGGCTACAAAAAATTACACTGAATGTCACAGATATTTAGGATGTGCAAACTTTATACAGGAGATGTAGCGCAGGTAATGTCGCTGTCAGCAGCGGCCAAACAATTGTGCTGAATGTCACAGGTATTTAGGATGCGCAAATGTAACACACCAGATGTAGCAGAGGTTGTGGCACTGTCTGCAGCGGCCAAACAATTGCACGCAATTTAGCGCAGGTTGAGCTTATTATATTTATATTGCAGTCAGATAAACCTTTTACCACTAAACCCTGCCTAAAAATAAAAAAAAAACACAATTCCTGTCCCTACACTATCTGTCCCTTCTGCTGTAGCTCTGTCACGATAGGTAGGTAAGCGGGGAAATAACCAAACACAGGAAAACAAACAGAATAAATGACTAGGCCCAAAAGCTAGGGAGAAAAGCGTCACCTCCTAGCGATCCCCAAAGGTTTTTCCTAAAATGCTGTGCCCATGTGCATACCCTAATGGTGGACATGCACATGCCCTCATGCCTAAACCAATAAACCCTGGGCAAACCCTAAGCTGTAGGGAAAAGGGAAGAGGCAACCTGCTTCTTCAAACCCGGAGGAAGCAAGCGTCTCCCTAGAGGCCTAGATAAAAGACACAATGGGAAATAACAGATTGGACTTATCTAGATCAGAGCTGGAGCAGACAATCCACCACACATCCAGAGCTCACAGGAAAGAACTATAACCCGCACAGGCCACTGGGGGAAGGAGGGATAAATAGCCTCACTAACAATCAAACCCAGTACACCTGAGGGAAGGTGGATCAAGCTCAAACCCAAACCAAAATAGAGAAGTCAGACATGTGCAGCCAGTCTGACAGACCTCCGCACATGCACAGGGCAAGGGGTGACAGTACCCCCCCTTCTATGGGTGACCTCTGGACACCCCGGACCAACTTTATCCGGGTGTGCCCTGTGAAAGGCCCTCACTAGGTGGCTAGCACTAACATTAGTAGCCGGAACCCACATTCTTTCCTCGGGACCGTATCCCTTCCAGTGCACCAGGTACTGAAGGAACCCACGAAGAACACGTGAGTCGAGAATCCTAGAGATCTCAAACTCCAAATTGCCATCCACCAGGACAGGGGGAGGTGGCAATGGAGATGGTTCCATAGGTTCCAAATATTTCTTCAATAAAGACCTGTTAAACACATTATGGATGTTCCTGGTCTGCGGAAGATCCAGACGAAACGCCACCGGGTTGATAATAGCAGAGATTTTGTAAGGGCCAATAAATCTTGGACCCAATTTCCAAGATGGTACCTTCAGCTTAATGTTTTTAGTGGACAACCACACCGAATCACCCACACACAGGTCCGGACCAGTCATACGTCTCCTGTCAACAATCCGTTTATATCTTTCACCCATCTTTTCCAAATTAACTTGGATCTTCCGCCAGATAGATGACAAGGCTGAAGAGAATCTCTCCTCTTCTGGCATCCCAGAAGATCCAGTCCCAGAAAAAGTACCAAACTGTGGGTGAAAACCATATGCGCCAAAAAATGGTGACTTATCAGTGGACTCCTGTCTACGGTTATTCAAGGAAAATTTGGCTAGAGACAAGAACAAGGACCAGTCATTAGTGATGGACGAACATCTGCCGGGACGGTTCGCGAACGCGATCACGGGAACACGATCAAATGTTCGCAAACTGCAAGTTCGCGGCGGGTCCCATTCATTTTAATGGCAGGCGAACCTGAAAAAACTTCAGCTCATAATTGCAGCCAAGAAATACTTACTAGAAGTGCACAAATAGTCCCACAACATGGACAGTGACACCAGATGGATTATTCGATTTTGCGATCTCCATTCATAATGTTTTTCAATGCGAAATATCGGCAAAATAATTTTTGCGTACGCGTATATGCAAATGCACTATACAGTACCCAAATGCACTATAAAGAAAGTATATTGGTATATAACACCCCGCTTCAATCAGTTTTTTTGGGGGGCGACTGGTATATCACACCGCAAACAGTAGCTTGGGTGCAGGCAGCAGTAACTGACCCTCGTCCCTGGAAGTAGGGTTCCTACCCCGTTCAATGTAGTTCAAAATAACTCCAGCGACATGAGTAGATGAATTTGATTAGTGTTTTTAATTATTATGCGGCTTAGACGTGACGTTTTCGGCCAACAAGGCCTTTTTCAAACTGAAGTACAAACAGAAAAAATATATATATACAGTGAATAATAGTATTATCCATCATGACAAACATGGTATACAGTAGGTGGTTATAAGACAAGAGATATATCATTCTATGTCATTTTCTGCGGAAGTCCATGTAATTTTATCACTTGCAATGAGTGGTTTGTACATAGTACGATTAATGCAGCATGCAACACATAATGTAATGAGAGCATTGCGACGTCCAAGCATGATGTCACATAACGGCAGCCCCTTACAAGTAAAACATACAATCATGTAGAGGTGGAGGACCACAATAATATCACTGGTGTACAGATGATGCATCTAGCTGTACCAAAACTGCCCCAAAACTAATGCTGTGCAGTCCTAGTTAAGGAAACTTTGTTAGGAGACTGTGGGGGGTCACAAACATCAGGGACACCACAGGTGGGAGAACAGATAGTGTGTAACTAGCGGGGATCAAATGAAACAACTGAAGAGACCCGAACTACTGGCCTACCTGGTGCCGCTCTGTAAGGACGTTGGAAGGCGATGGCTTGGTCTCACGTAATGTGCTGCTGCACTATGAGAGGACGCCATGATGCGACTAGTGCGGCCGGCGTCTTATGAGGCCTGTGTGCTGATCGGTGGTGGTCCTGTGCGCATGCGCTTGCGTTCCACCGTGCGTGTCAGCCCTCAATATGAGGTCTGTGACGTGGAAGGCGTTCGGCCGGAGCGATAGTCGAGAACGCTAATTGTGTGCATGTAACGCTGTGCGGGACAATCAACAGTATGGCGAGAATGAAAGAATCCCTGCAGGAGGAAATGTACAAAGTGACTACGAATAAAATGAATGAAAGGATAAGGATGAATAGAAAGAAGGACTTGTGGAGGGGATAGGGCTATGTAGACGAAAATGGAAAACTACAATGAACTAATTGTAAAAAGGAAAAGACTGAAAAAGGGGGAAAAAGGGAAGAAAAAGAAAAGTGGAGGCATCAAATGAAGGAACTGAAAATTAGGACCATTGGAACAAAAGGATAGTAAAGGGGAAGAGAAAGTTGGAGAATGGAAGGCAAAGGACAAAGTGAAAAGAGAAATAAAGAAAAAAAAGGAAAAAGAGAGTAAAGGGAAAAGGAAAGAAGGGAAATAAATAGAAGCACTGGGAGCGAGTGATGACACATAGGTCACGACAAGTGGGATGGGGGTGGAAGCAGGGAATGACATAATAAGGATACAGAGACTATGGTGGCACCAGGAATACAGCCGTTCTATGAAATCTGTAACAAAAAGAACAAAAGTTAGTATAAAGCGAAAAGGCAAGTTGTAACTATAACAACAGTAACACAAAACCACACCAGTAGAAATGATTTGTCCCAGTAACGCTTCTCCCTCTATATCCCTGCGGTATCGCAGCAGAACCGCACACGACGGCCGCACAATACAAATGCACTATAATATACCGTCTAACATAGAAAGTATATTATAACACTGTACACGGAAGGCAATCCATTAGAATGTACATGAAGATAAAACGTAACCTTTAATAATGTTACTATGAGGGTCCATTCATACGTCCGCAAAACACGGACCCCGGCAATGTGCATTCCGCAATTTGTGGACCGCACATCGCTGGCACTATAATAGAAAATGCCTAATATTGTCTGCAATTGCGGACAAGAATAGGACATGTTCTATTTTTTTGCGGAAACGGAAGCACGGATGCGGAAGTGCGGATCTGCAAATGCGGATGCGGACAGCACATTCAGGCCCCATTGAAAATGAATGGGTCTGCACCCATTCCGCAAAATTGCGGAGCGGATGCGGACCTATTTTGCGGACGTGTGAATGGAAAAGATATCCCTCAGAATGAAAATAAATGTAATTATTAAAGTTAAGCAAAAAGCATAGATGTGGTCGGCAATAACAAGTGCTCGGCAGCACTAAATCAGGTGCTCGGCGGCACCAAATCAGAAGCCATATGTCCTACCGCAATCCGGGGGGTTCCAGTGCACATCTATGAATCCCGGAGGGAAAGCAAACACCATCCATCCCTGGGCTAGATGATGGTGTGGTATTGAAGGACAGGGTGGGCAAAGAACTGTCCCTGATATTACCCTACAGGGGGGGCTATTCTGGCCCTGAAAGCCTAACCACAGACCACCCACCCTGATAAGAGCGACCCCATCCAGAACCTTACCCTATATAAAAATGGCCCTAGTAAGCCCCAAGGCCCCTGACTTCCAGGTGATCACTATATAGATCTATGTGTTTTTGACTCATTATAAAAGTATATTATAAGTATATCACACCCCTCAGTGTGTCACACCTATCGATAGCACACCTATACCAGTCCTTAAAAGGACTTTTGTGGCCCTATTAGCCAGCGTTTGGTGTCCCTAACAGCCTGTCCCTGCTCCACACAGCAACCTCTCCCTACACTGGCAAAACACTGAATGTAAAATGGCGGCCAGATCAGGTTTATTTATAAGGTAGGGGGGGTGTCCATGTGCTGAAACGTCTCAATTGGCCGTCCTGTACTTGATGGATGTGTCATGGGTCAAAGTTCTTCAAAATGTAAAAGAATATGGCAGGCGCGAATATCTCCATATGTTCGCATGTTCTGCGAATCGCGAACACGCAAAGTTCGCCGTAAAATGACCGCTGGGCGAACCACAAGGCGTTCACTACCAGTCATCCTGGTTCTCGGCAACAAAACACCTCAAATAGGTCTCTAGTAGGGTTGAGCGAACCGGAACTGTAAAGTTCGGGTTCGTACCGAACTTTAGGATTTTTAGACCCCGGACCCGAATCTAAACATTTCCGTAAAAGTTTGGGTTCGGTGTTCGGCACTTTCTTGGCGCTTTTTGATAGGTTACACAGCAGCCAAACAAGACTGCTGGTATCCAGGGTAGCAGGGGGAGGGGGTACCACCTTAACTCACCCTTGGCCCCTTTCCCAACCTTGACCCATAACAAAAGACACCGACAACTGTATCACTTTTATTGCTGGGTGGTGATCGGCCACAGCTTCTTTATTAAAGCGGCAAACCTTAATAAACCATAATATCGGAGCGGTATGCCAAAGGCTGGACTCCCAGCGGGCAAGTTAAACCGTAATCATCCGAGCGGTCTGCCAACCGCTGGACTCCCAGCGGGCAGTTACGCCATCTGCTACCACCATATCTCCGCTGTACTCAAATGCCGCCACGGAGGTGTCACGAGGGTGTCAAGAGCCACGCCTGACTCCGTTATGCCCTGGGTCAGGAAGTCGCAGCGGATGGCTGCGCGCTCTATGTCTAAAGACAGTGCTGTTTATTAATGGTAGCTTTCTGGGTTTGCCTTGCTATCCTTTTTGGCTCACTCAGGGATCCGTAGCTTCTCCTCCTCAGCTGTTTCTTGTCCAGCACTCCCAACCTCCTTATATTCCCCTCTCCCACTTCTCTGGTTGCCAGATATAGAGCTTCCTGCCTGGACTTCTATACTGACCCACTGGAGCTGTGTAGCTGTGTTCCCTGGTTGTTGTTCCAGAACGCTACCCTCCGGATCCCTGTTGGGCCTTGGTGGTCTGCTGTTGTCGCCCACCTGGGATTATATGCTTTGTCTGTATTGTCTGTCCTCTCCTTGGTGTTTTCCTCTTAGTGTCAGTGATGCGGACTAGTGATCCCACCGCCCCGTTCACTACATAGGGCTCATCTTAGGGAAAGCCAAGGTTTAGGCACGTGATCAGCGTACGGGTGAGGAACCCGTCTAGGGACGTCAGGGCAGTCAGGTGCCAGCCGCAAGGTGAGTCAGGGGTCACCACCTTTCCCTCTCCCTTGGACAGGGCCTTCCCATTTCCCTCCTTTTGCGTGACGCCGGTCATTACATTATATCTGGCCCTTATTTTGTGTAGGTAAAAAAAAAACTAAAAACCCAAGGTTGCTCTTCCTGACAGATTTTCTGGGGGAAGGGACAAATTTGTGACGTTCCGTGAGGCCTGTAAATTATATTTTAAACTGCGCCCTTACTCCTCTGGTAATGAACAACAGTGGGTGGGGGTTGTTATTTCTCTGCTTCAGGGTGTCACAACCAGACAGCTGAGAAGCTCTGACAGAAACCGTTCAGAACCTCCTCCTTGAGTTTTCTTTGTTTTGGTTTCAGTTCCTCATCTCGTTAGCCTATCTCAGCTGTCATGCAGTTGGACTGATTGCTTCCCTTTAAATTCCTCCTCATAATGCAGTAGTGTGCGGCTTATACAACTTCCTGGAGTGTGTGTGCATGCTGTTCCTAGTTCCCAGTCGTCTGCAAGATAAGTGCTGTATATGTAGTTGTGATTTTCTGTCTGTTGGATCCAGGTGACCCTGACTCTCTCCGTGTCTGTGTAGGGAGCCGGTGGTCGTGTCCCCTCACTATTGTAGGGTCTTCACGTGTTAGATAGTTGAGGTACGTGGATATGCGACCATTCACCTTTGGGGTGTTCGCATAGGCTGAGCAGTCAGGGAGAGTCTGCCAGGTCCATGCAGGGCTCTCCCTTTTGTTCCTTAGTTGTGGATCCAGTGAGTCATTGATTATATTGCATTGTCTTGTTTCCTGTACACCATCGGTGACATTATAAGCCGCCAAAACCGTCTCAAGCATGGATCCGGTTTCACTTTTGGCTGAACGCTTACAGGGTCTTTTATTGGAGGTAGCAGATCTCCGTAAGACTTTTTCTCAGTTTCAAGTGACCGGTTCAGCTTGCGTTCATGGAATTTGTTCTGAGCCTAAGATCTCGCTCCCGGATACGTTCTCCGGGGGTAGTGAGAATTTTGTGCGTTTTAGAGAGGCTTGCAAACTCCATTTTCGCCTTCTTCCCCATTCCTCTGGTGATGAGGAACGAAGGGTGGGGATCATTATATCGCTGCTCAGAGTAAACGCTCAGTCATGGGCCTTTTCGCTGCCGGAGGGGGCACGGCCCCTCCGTTCAGTGGATGAATTCTTTTTAGCCCTGGGTCAGATATATGATGATCCGGATCGTATTGCTCTGGCTGAGTCTAGACTACGTCTGTTATGCCAGGGTAAACAATCCGCAGAGATATACTGCTCAGAATTTCGGAGATGGGCAGCTGATACTGGTTGGAATGTTGCTGCACTCCGAAGTCAATTTTGCCATGGTCTTTCAGAGGGATTGAAAGATGCATTTTCCTTTCATGAGAGGCCTATCTCCTTGGACTCTGCTATGTCTCAGGCCGTTCGTATTGACAGGCGTCTTAGAGAGAGAGGAGAGATCTCTCCTTCCTGTCATACTCAGTCCCGGGACAGTGCAGCGGTCTCATTCTGTGCGCAGGGGTCTCAGTCGCTGTCAGCCCCTTCTGAGCAGGAGCCCATGCAGCTGGGGTTGATTGCCTCTGACAATAGAAGATTCAGCCCGCATGGGAGGGTTTGTTTTTGTTGTGGAGGTATAAATCATTTGGCAAATGTTTGTCCCTCTAGGAGATTCAGGCAGTTTTCTGGGAGTAATAAAGAAACAAAAAGGAAAAAATCTTTTAAAAATGTTCCGTCTGTTACTATTGGCAGGGTTAAGGCTGAAATTGAAGGTTTTCTCTTTGCTTGTAGTTCCCGTTTTGTCCTGCCTGCTAGGGTGGCGCTAGAGAGCAAGAGCATTTTTTGTGAGATTTTTGTGGATAGTGGAGCAGCTGTCAATCTCATTGATAATCAATTTGCAATAACTCATGGTTTCCAGGTATGCACTTTGGGAAAGGATATTCCTGTTTTTGCTATTGATTCCGCTCCACTTTCTCAGAAATCATTAAAGGGCATAGTTCACAATATCCATTTAATTGTGAGTGATACTCATGTTGAGGATGTGTCATGTTTTGTCCTTAGCGGTTTGCCTACTCCTCTAGTGTTGGGGCTACCCTGGCTCACTAAACATAACCCCACCATTGATTGGCAAGCGAGGCAAATAAATGGTTGGAGTGACTTTTGCAGAGAGAATTGCCTTATGACATCTGTTTCTGAGGTTTCTACTAAGACTGTACCACCTTTCCTCTCTGAATTTTCGGATGTCTTCTCTGAGAGTGGAGTTCAGGATTTGCCCCCGAACAGGGAGTACGATTGCCCTATTAATCTTATCCCAGGCGCCAAGCTGCCTAAATCTCGTTTATACAATCTTTCCCAACCTGAGAGGGTCGCTATGCGTGCTTATATCTCTGAGAGTCTGAGAAATGGACACATACGACCCTCGAAGTCACCTGTTGCCGCTGGTTTTTTCTTTGTTAAGAAAAAAGATGGTTCTTTAAGACCTTGTCTGGATTTCAGGGAGCTGAACAGTATCACTATTCGTGACCCTTATCCGCTTCCTCTGATCCCGGACCTGTTTAACCAGGTTGTTGGGGCTAAAGTCTTTTCCAAATTAGATCTAAGAGGGGCATACAACCTGGTCAGGGTCAGAGAAGGAGACGAATGGAAGACGGCCTTTAATACCCCTGAGGGCCATTTTGAGAATTTGGTTATGCCTTTTGGTTTGATGAATGCCCCAGCCGTTTTTCAGCATTTCGTGAACAGCATTTTTTATCATTTAATGGGAAAATTTGTATTAGTGTATTTGGATGACATTTTGATTTTTTCTCCTGATTTCAAAACTCATAAGGAACACCTACGTCAGGTCTTGCTCATCCTGCGGGAGAATAAATTATACGCGAAACTGGAAAAATGTGTGTTTGCGGTTCCAGAAATTCAATTTCTGGGGTTTCTTCTCTCCGCTTCTGGTTTTCGCATGGACCCCGAGAAGGTCCGCGCTGTGCTTGAGTGGGAGCTTCCTGAGAATCAGAAGGCGCTGATGCGTTTTTTGGGCTTTGCCAATTATTACAGGAAGTTTATTTTGAATTATTTCTCTGTTGTTAAACCACTCACTGATATGACCAGAAAGGGGGTAGATTTTTCTTCCTGGTCAGTAGAGGCGCGTAAGGCCTTTTCTAATATCAAGGAGAGTTTTGCTTCCGCTCCCATCCTGGTACAACCTGATATTTCTTTACCCTTTATAGTTGAGGTTGATGCTTCTGAGGTAGGGGTGGGTGCGGTCTTGTCTCAGGGTTCCTCTCCTGCCAAATGGCAACCGTGTGCCTTTTTCTCGAAGAAACTCTCCTCCGCAGAGAGAAATTATGATGTGGAAGATAGGGAATTGTTGGCCATCAAGTTGGCTTTTGAGGAATGGCGCCATTGGTTAGAGGGAGCCAGACACCCTATTACCGTGTTTACTGACCATAAAAATCTGGCCTACTTGGAGTCAGCCAAGCGTCTGAACCCAAGACAGGCCAGATGGTCTTTGTTCTTTTCAAGGTTTAATTTTGTTGTCACGTTCCGCCCTGGGGTTAAGAATGTGAAGGCAGATGCCCTGTCACGTTGTTTTCCGGGAGGTGGGAATTTTGAAGACCCGGGTCCCATTTTGGCTGAAGGTGTGGTGGTCTCTGCTCTTTTTCCTGAATTGGAGGCAGAGGTGCAGGCAGCCCAGTCAGAGGCTCCTGATCTTTGTCCTCCTGGGAGGTTGTTTGTGCCTCTCACTTTGAGACACAAGATTTTTAAGGAACACCACGATACGGTCCTTGCTGGGCACCCGGAGGCAAGAGCCACACTGGATCTCATCGCTCGGAGATTCTGGTGGCCTGCGCTTCGTAAGTCGGTTGAGGGTTTTGTGGCAGCCTGCGAGACTTGCGCTCATGCCAAAGTCCCTCATTCACGGCCATCAGGTCCTCTCCTTCCCTTACCCATTCCTTCCCGTCCTTGGACACATCTGTCCATGGACTTCATAACGGACCTGCCTCGTTCCTCGGGGAAGACTGTGATTCTGGTGGTGGTGGACCGTTTTAGCAAAATGGTGCATTTCATCCCTTTTCCTGGTTTGCCCAATGCTAAGACGCTGGCGCAGGCATTTATTGACCACATTGTCAAATTGCATGGTATTCCTTCAGACATAGTCTCTGATAAGGGCACGCAGTTTGTTTCCAGATTCTGGAAGGCTTTCTGTTCTCGCTTGAGGGTTCGGTTGTCATTCTCTTCTGCTTTCCACCCGCAGTCGAATGGCCAGACAGAGCGCGTCAATCAGAATCTGGAAACATATCTGCGCTGTTTTGTGGCGGAGAATCAGGAGGATTGGTGTTCTTTTTTGTCCCTTGCTGAGTTTGCTTTAAATAACCGTCGTCAGGAGTCCTCTGATAAGTCACCATTTTTTGGGGCATATGGGTTTCATCCGCAGTTTGGGACTTTCTCGGGAGAGGGGTCTTCTGGTTTACCTGATGAGGACAGATTCTCCTCGTCTTTGTCATCTATTTGGCAAAAGATTCAGGATAATCTAAAGAGCATGAGTGAGAGATATAAGCGTGTGGCAGATAAGAGACGTGTGCCTGGTCCGGACCTGAATGTTGGTGATCTGGTGTGGTTGTCTACCAGGAATATCAAATTGAAGGTTCCCTCCTGGAAGTTGGGTCCTAGGTTTATTGGGCGTTACAAGATCCTGTCTGTCATCAATCCTGTTGCCTACCGTCTTGATCTTCCTCAGACTTGGAAGATCCATAATGTTTTTCATAAGTCCGTATTGAAACCTTATGTTCAACTCATTGTACCCTCGCCTTTGCCTCCTCCTCCGATTATGGTTGATGGGAATCTTGAATTTCAGGTCTCTAGGATTGTGGATTCTCGTCTTGTCCGCGGTTCTCTCCAGTACCTCGTTCATTGGGAAGGTTATGGTCCTGAGGAGAGGATGTGGGTCCCAGTGACGGACATTAAGGCCACTCGTCTCATCAGGGCTTTCCATAGGTCCCATCCTGAGAAGGTGGGCTCTGAGTGTCCGGAGTCCACTCGTAGAGGGAAGGGTACTGTCACAACCAGACAGCTGAGAAGCTCTGACAGAAACCGTTCAGAACCTCCTCCTTGAGTTTTGTTTGTTTTGGTTTCAGTTCCTCATCTCGTTAGCCTATCTCAGCTGTCATGCAGTTGGACTGATTGCCTTCCTTTAAATTCCTACCCATAATGCAGTAGTGTGCGGCTTATACAACTTCCTGGAGTGTGTGTGCATGCTGTTCCTAGTTCCCAGTCGTCTGCAAGATAAGTGCTGTATATGTATTAGTGATTTTCTGTCTGCTGGATCCAGGTGACCCTGACTCCCTCCGTGTCTGTGTAGGGAGCCGGTGGTCGTGTCCCCTCACTATTGTAGGGTCTTCAGGTGTTAGATAGTCGAGGTACGTGGATATGCGACCATTCACCTTTGGGGTGAGCAGTCAGGGAGAGTCTGCCAGGTCCATGCAGGGCTCTCCCTTTTGTTCCTTAGTTGTGGATCCAGTGAGTCATTGATTATATTGCATTGTCTTGTTTCCTGTACACCATCCGTGACACAGGGGGACCCGCAATCCTGGGCGTTCTCTTTACCCACTGATTCCCAGGCTCTCCGGTCAGTGGATGAATTTTTTGGGGCCTTGGGTCTCATATATGATGACCCTGACCGAATCGCACTGGCTGAATCAAAGTTACGGAGACTCCTACAGGGAGAGCGGCCAGTAGAGGAGTATTGGGCAGAGTTTCGTAGGTGGGCTACGGATACCCAGTGGAACGACCCGGCTCTCAGGAGTCAGTTCTGCTCTGGGTTATCCGAAAGGATTAAGGATGCGCTTGCGCTGTATGAGACTCCCTTTTCCCTTGATGCGGTGATGTCCCTTTCTATCAGAATAGATAGACGTCTTAGGGACAGATTGAAAAATCCGGAGCAATTGGTAACCCCTCCCAAGCAGCAGTTAGTCTGTACGGACTTAGACGAGCCTATGCAGCTAGGAGGAACTACTCATCAGGTCCGTCCTCCTGAGGCTCGCTGTAGGCGTGGGGTTTGTTTTTTCTGTGGGGAGAGGGGTAATTTTATTAATGTCTGTCCTTCCTTTCTCAAAAACAAAAGACCGTCGGAAAACTACTAACCCCAGGCTGTGTGGAGGATGTCAGCCGGGGGGTATACGTTTCCTCCATACGAACATCGCAATTTGTGTTGCCAGCAGTTATTGTTTTTGGCGTTAAGACAGAGACTATTTCTTTTTTCCTAGACAGTGGAGCAGGAGTAAATTTGATAGATGCCCATTTTGCCCACACTATGGGTTTGTCTCTCTGTACGCTACAGAGACCTATTCCCATATTCGCTATTGATTCTGCTCCTCTGTCTCAGAGAAACCTCACTCATTGTCCATAACTTACACCTTCGGGTAGGGGACCACCATAACGAGTTGCTTTCATGTTATGTTCTGGAGGGGCTCCCCACTCCGGTGGTGTTGGGTCTTCCCTGGTTGGTAGCGCACAATCCAGTGGTGGATTGGCAGGCCAGGGAGATATTGGAGTGGAGTGAGCAGTGCAGAGAAAATTGCTTAAATAGCAATTGCTTAGTCGCCTCCATAGCTACCCTACCTACATTTGTTTCAGACTTTCAGGACGTTTTTTCTGAAAAGGCTTGTCAGAACTTACCACCTCACCGTCCTTATGATTGCCCGGTTAACCTGATTCCCGGTGCAAAATTACCCAAGACCAGGTTATATAATCTTTCGGGTCCAGAGAGACAAGCCATGAAAGATTATATCTCCGAGATCTTGGCTAAGGGACACATCAGACCCTCTTCTTCACCCGTGGCTGCAGGGTTTTTCTTCGTTAAAAAGAAAGATGGGGGCCTGCGTCCTTGCCTAGATTTTCGCGAATTAAACCGGATAACCATCCGAGACCCATACCCTCTTCCTCTCATTCCTGACCTGTTTAATCAGATTGCGGGTGCTAGGTGGTTCTCCAAACTTGATCTTAGGGGGGCCTACAATCTGATTCGTATCAAGGAAGGGGATGAGTGGAAGACAGCTTTTAACACCCCTGAGGGGCATTATGAAAATCTAGTCATGCCTTTCGGTCTGACCAATGCTCCTGCTGTCTTCCAACATTTCGTTAATGACATTTTTAGTCATCTTATCGGCAGGTTGGTGGTGATATACCTAGATGATATTTTAATTTATTCGTCTGATCTGAAAACACATGACGAGGGTATTGGTTAATTCCCGTTCGCCACCTCTTATTAACTTTAAAAGCCCACTTCTAACAACCCCTTTTCCACCATTACACTTCCCCACCATTAAGCCCCATGACCACCGACTGGAAATGTGGAAACATAACATACATAATACTGAAGCCCCAAAACATCGAGCTGCAGAACCAGGGTGAGCCCTTCTTGCCTCCAGCCGTAACGCCCAGCTCGAAGGCACCACCGAATGACCCCTCCTCGATTCACCACAACCTCTCGGTCCACCTGGGAGTCCAGCCCCAACCGTGGGGCCCCCCCAATTGTCCTCAGCTTCCACCATGACCATCCCAAGGACCCCCCCACCGCCACCAACGCCCGGACTTGACCACCTCAACTCCGGGCGTTCCTCCACAACCTCAAGGCCACCTCAATGCCCTCCTGCAGCGCCAAACTCCACATGTCCAAGCCCACAGCATTCAAATGCACACCATCCGACCTCCAATAGGCCCCCACTCCAGCCTCCAACTCCCTGTGCCTAACTACCACGGCCCCGTTCCTAGCCATGAAACGCCCAACCGCCCTATTTACCTTCACCCTTGCCTTATTGACCGCATCCACAGACCGCGCCTCCCTCCACACCTGCCGAGGAACAATGTCCGACCAAACAGTCACCATACCCGGGAACAACGACCATAACCGCAAAAAATCCTATTTAACCTCCTTGATCAGCTCCCGGATCGGTTTTGCCGCTAAATCATTGCCCCCCGCATGGACCACCAACACATCCGGCGCCCTATCCATCCTCACAAACCTGTGCACCTCAGGCAACACCCCCTTCCACACCATACCCCGCCTCCCAATCCACCTTACCACCGCAGACTCTCTATCAAAGCCAAGCTGCTGACCGTCCGGCCGAACCGCTGCCCGGACAGCCCCCCAAAAGACATACGAATGCCCCAGAATCCACACCAGAGCGGGCGCCGCACCTGCAATGAAAGAAACAAAAGAACAATACCACAACCTTACACTGACACACCAACCCAGCACACCCGACTATAATTGATCCAAACGAACATAGGACTTAAACCTTGCCGACTCCCAACGTCCAATCCGCTTAATAACATCCTCGCCCAGGCCCCACCTAGCAGCCTCCGTCGCCGCACCAATCCTAAAGGAGTGGCTACAATAACCCTCCCTATCCCCCCCCCCCCCCCTGCCCGGATCAAACATTTAGAAAAAAACGCTGAGAACTGAAACCGAGACAAAAAGGAGCCATCCGCATGGACCAACAAAGGGGACGCCACCCCCCCAGCCCCCAACCCATACTCCCGTAAACAGCGAACCGGGCACATATCGCAACCGTCAATCTGGAAAAGCACCACCTTCCGACCCCTCCCCATCGCATCCGTTTTTGACCGCTGGATGACAAACTCCACCCTGTCCGCAAACAACTCCACATCCCCTCTTAACAAACCCCCCGCTCCACTCACCGAAGGACAGACTAACGCCCCCATCCGTATTGCCCCAAAGAACGCCAGCGAGAAAGCCAACCGGAACAACCATGCTTCCCCCTCTGACCGACAAACACCCCTCAACTGACCCCCCAACTGAATCAACAACCCAAACGAAACCGGCCTTCTCCCATCCACCCCCGCACCCATTCTCCGCCACCCTTTCAGCGCCTGTACCACGAGGAACGCTTTCGTGACATCCACCATCTTCCGTGCCTTAAAACCGAAAGCCAACCCTGCCATGTAACCATTAACCTTGCTGACCGACCAACCCTGCTCCCTACCATGACCCAAAAACATTAACAACGCCAACTCCGGCTCCTCAGTTCCCTCTCCCAACACTGAACACCAATCCTCCCAGGCCCTCCAAGCCCTCATATACAGATCCCACGTACCCGGAGCTAAGGACGCCCGAACAAGCCCCATTAACGTTCCTCCAACAGCTCCCACAGGCAATCCGGACACTCCAGACCAACCGCGTCCGCCTCCGGGACCAACTGCCGAAAACGAGTCCACTGTGAACGAGAAAGAGCGTCAGCAATACAATTCTCCACCCCAGGCACATGCACCGCCACAACCCAGGCATTGAGCGACAAGCACTCCAACACCAACCGCTGCAGCAGCCGCACCACCAACGGCGACAAAGCCGACAGGCCATTAATCGCCTGAACCACTCCCATATTGTCACAGTGAAAACGCACCTTCCGGTCCCGGAAACGCTCCCCCCACAACAAAACCGCCAACACAATGGGGAACAATTCTAACAGAGCCAAATTCCGCTCCCAACCCCGTTCAACCCAAGCCACCGGCCAAACCCCAGCGCACCACTGACCGCCACAGAAAGCCCCAAAACCTGATCCACCTGCCGCATCAGTGAATAACTCAAAATCAAAAGCCTCCACCACTCCCCCCATAAACAGCGAGCGACCGTTGTACTGGTCCAGAAAGGAATTCCAAACCCGTAAGTCCGCCCGCTTCTCCCTTCCTAACCGGATAAAATGATGCGGAACCACCACCCCCGCCGTCGCCTGCGCCAACCGCCTACAGAACACACGACCCATGGGCATTATCCGACAAGCGAAATTAAGCTTCCCTAACAGCGATTGAATCTCCCTCAACTGCAACTTCTTCACCCGAATCGCCCTTGCCACCAAACTTTTCAGATCCTCCAGCTTATCCCCCGGCAACCGACACTCGATCCTCACCGAATCAATCACTATGCCCAGGAAACTCAATTCCGTCACCGGCCCCACCGTCTTACCTTCTGCCAACGGAACCCCAAACCTCCTAAAAACAGAGCCCAACGTTTCCAACAACAAAGCGCAAACCCGCGAACCAGGGGGGCCAATACACAAAAAATCGTCCAGGTAATGAATCAGCGAATCACAACCTGACGAGTCCACAACCGCCCACTCCAGAAACGAGCTGAACATTTCGAAGTAAGCGCACGACAGCGAACACCCCATGGGTAAACAACGATCCACAAAAACCCCCCATCCCAAAAACACCCCAACAAATGTTGACACTCCGGATGAACCGGTAACAACCGAAACGCCGCCTCAATGTCCGTCTTCGCCATCAACGCCCCTGCCCCAAAACGCCTCACCCAACCCACTGCCGAATCAAATGACGTATATACTACTGAACAGACTGCCGGGTCAATCCCATCGTTAACCGAGGAGCCCCTCGGAAATGACAGATGATGTATAAGGCAAAATTTATTCACCTCCTTTTTGGGCACGACCCCCAACGGCGACACCCTCAAATTGTTAACAGGCGGTGCCAAAAATGGACCCGCCATCCGCCCAAGCAGCACCTCTTTCCCCAACTTTTCCCCCACTACCTCATGATGCTCCCTAGCCGACCGCAAATTTTTCTTAAGCAAAACCGCCTCCCCCGGCACAAACGGAATTCTAAAACCTTCCGCAAAACCCAAACCCAACAATCTCGCAGCCTCTCTATTGGGGTACCTATCTAAGTACGGCTGCATCTTTACCAGCCGCACCGGCGTCACCCCCTTTACCAACACTATCTCCCCCTCTCCCACCGGTTCCAGCCTGCCTGCCCCCCCTAAAACACCGCGCAGCCCCATGAGTCCCTCCGCAACCGGAACATTCGTGCTTAAATTTACATTTAGCGCCGAACCTACAGTTTCCCTCATTGAAGGCAAAACACAGTCCCCTCGCCGAGGCAACCGCCGTACCGCCTGTCCCCCCTGTCCCCCCACTACTTCCGTCCCCCCGAAAGGGCTGCACCACACGCACCGGGGCCGTAACCTTCAACCACAAGGCGATGTCCTTATGGTCCCACCGCATCTCAGGGCGCACCGCTTTCCGCTGCCGGAATTGCTCGTCATAGCGCAACCATGCAACCCCCCCGTACACCCTATACCGATTGCGTCCAAATAGCAAAACAACCCTGAACACGCCTCTGGCGCCTTTTCCCCAATCACACTTGCTAATATCGCAAACGCCTGCAGCCAATTTGCAAACGTCCGCGGTATCAGCCTATAACGACGCTTTTCCTCCTCTTCCCTCTTACCGTCCTCCTTCCGCACCCTATCCAAATTAAAGCGCTCTAACGGAAGTAGGGAGAAAATCTCCACGTACTCCCCCTTCCAAATCCTCTCCCTCACCTCAGACTTCAAATGCGCCCCCAACGGGCCCTCGAAACAAACATAAACCTCCCCTTTCGCTTTATCATCCACCCGAACAGCCTCCTGCTCCCCATCCATCCCCGCCTGTGTTTGCACCGACACCCCCACGCCCGGCAACCCCCGCTGCTGCTGCTCCCCCGACGACCCCGTGCCTGCAGCCACACCGTGCACCCCCCAGGCCTGTAACGGAGTCCCCCCACTCAAACCCCAACTCGCCACCAAACCTGCCAACAACTGACCCAAACCCCTACTCAAATCTAACTGGGAGCCACCCCCCACCCCGGCCCCCACACCCTGCACTACCTGCGCAAGCGGTCCCCACGAGATCTCACCTGGCTGCCTGGGTGCTGTGTTCCCATCAGCCACAAGTCCGGACTCCAGACGATCACTCCTCCGCGACGAACCGTCCCCTTCTCGCTGTCCCCTGATCCGCTAGGACCAGGGACGTCCTCTTCCGGATAAACCAAGACGCCGTACCGCTCCTCTTCACCCTGCCTCCCAGCAGGGCAGGAATGCACCCCGCAGCAGGACCCCTCAGAACAGCTCCTGGGACCGGCTGTCTCCTGTCCCCTGGCCCCACACGGACCAGGGACGCCGGGGTTAACTTCCGGGTTCGACGCGCTCCTGGGGGCGGAGCCTCTTTCACTGCTGGCATCCTGAGGCCTGCTGCCACCGACGGACCTTCCTGCAGCAGCCCCGCACTGACAAACGGACCTCCCACGCCGAGGGGCCGCCTCCGTGCCTGGAGTTACGGAGGCGCCCGCAGTACCAGGTCCCGCTCCCACGCCGACCTCAAACGATGGCGCAGATGGCCGCGACCGGCCACCCGCAAGGCTCCGCCTACCGGGAGGATTCCTCCCACGTCGGGGCCTGGAAGAAGCTGGAGTCATAGGCGCCCAACGTGGAGGGTCCCGCGAGGGGCTCCTAATGCGGCGCTGAGCCCGAGGGGGGGAAGCCGATGGCGACAGGCGCGCCGGCGGCCTGGCCCGCCGCGGCCGTAACGCCGGATGTGGAGGCAGAACAGGCGCCTCCACCGACCCCCTGAGCAGCGTCCGGATCTGCTCCTGAGCCCACACTGGGCCCCTCACCTCCGCTGCCGCCCGCAACTCCACCAGCATGGCTTCCAGCTGCTCCATTCCTGCGGTAAGCTAGCTTCTTCTCTCAACCTAAAATGGCACCCTGTCTTCCTCCTCTCACCCTATTTAACCCCTTAACTCCACCCCCCTCAGCTCAAACTACCTATCCTAACCTCTATCCCTACCTATAGCCCTCCCACTACCCTATTCTGACCCCACCCTCCCCTCCGGCTCACTAAACCAAACCCTAGTCATGTAGGCCTCCCCTAAAGGGGGCTCCGCCCCCCCTCAGTCCGGCCATTGCTTGAGGTGCATGTCAGACAGGTACTGCAGGTCCTACGGACGAATAAATTATATGCTAAAATTGAAAAGTGTGTCTTCGCCGTTCAGGAAATACAGTTCCTAGGGTATTTATTATCTGCTTCAGGTTTCCGTATGGATTCTAGGAAGGTCCAGTCAATTTTAGATTGGGATCTTCCTGAGAACCTCAAAGCACTGCAACGGTTCTTGGGCTTCGCAAATTTCTATAGAGAGTTCATTAAAAATTATTCGGTGATTGTAAAACCCCTTACTGACATGACTAGGAACGGGACAGATTTTTCTAAATGGTCTGACGCCGCTAAAATTGCTTTTTTCTCTCTAAAAGAGAGGTTTACCTCAGCACCTGTACTGGTCCAACCTGATGTCTCCCAGCCTTTTATTGTTGAAGTGGATGCGTCAGAGGTGGGAGTGGGGGCTGTGCTGTCTCAGGGTCCGTCTCCTGGCAAATGGCGTCCTTGTGCTTTCTTTTCTAAAAAAACTATCTGCAGCAGAAAAGAACTATGATATTGGCAATAGGGAACTATTAGCTATTAAACTAGCGTTTGAAGAATAGCGTCACTTTTTAGAGGGGGCAATCCACCCCATCACTGTGATTACGGACCACAAAAATCTTTTGTACCTCGAATCAGCCAAGCGTCTCACCCCTAGACAAGCTAGGTGGTCACTATTTTTTACCAGGTTTAACTTTGTTATTACCTATCGTCCTGGGGCAAAAAATACCAAGGCAGATGCATTATCTCGTTGTTTCCCTGGAGGGGTTAATGTGAGTGATCCGGTACCCATTCTACAAAGAGGAGTGGTTGTCTCTGCGGTACACTCTGTTCTAGAGGGGAAGGTGTTAGAGGCCCAGGGGGACGCCCCGGTCTCTTGCCCCTCAGAGAAATTGTTTGTACCGTTAAACCTGCGTCGCGAATTATTAAAGGAACATCATAATTCGGCACTTGCTGGGCACCCGGGTAGTAAAGCAACCTTGGAGCTATTGTCTCGTCGTTTTTGGTGGCCAAGGTTGCGTCAGGATGTAATGGATTTCGTGTCTACTTGTTCTACTTGTGCACGCGTGAAAGTCTCTCATACACGTCCTGCAGGGTCTTTATTGCCACTTGTCATTCCCAATAGGCCATGGACACATCTGTCAATGGATTTTATCACTGACTTACCTTTGTCTGCGGGTAAAACAGTTATCTTGGTAGTAGTGGACAGGTTTAGCAAAATGGTACACTTCATTGCGTTACCCGCACTACCTAATGCTAAGACTCTTGCTCAGGTATTCATCAGTGAAATCGTGAAGCTTCACGGGGTCCCTTCCGATGTTGTTTCGGATCGGGGAACCCAGTTTATTTCTAAATTTTGGAAAGCTTTTTGTTCCCGTTTGGGGGTACACTTGTCCTTTTCCTCAGCTTTCCATCCTCAGGCGAATTGACAGACTGAGCGTACCAACCAAAACCTTGAGACATATCTAAGATGTTTTGTGTCTGAAAACCAAGAGGTGTGGTCATCATATTTACCGTTAGCCGAGTTTGCCATAAATAATCGCCGTCAGGAATCTACTGGCAAGTCACCATTTCTTGGTGCATATGGTTTTCACCCCCAATTCTGTACTTTCAAAGAGGGGGGGTCTTCTGGGGTTCCTGAAGAGGAACGGTTTTCGTCATCTCTTTCATCGGTATGGCAGAAGGTGCCAGCTAACTTGAACAATATGGGAGGTAAATATAAATGCATGGCTGATAAGAGACTGTCGCCAGGTCCGGACCTAGGAGTGAATGACTATGTGTGGTTGTCTACTAGGAATATTAAATTAAATTAAAGGTTCCCTCTTGGAAACTGGGTCCTAGGTTCATTGGCCCTTACAAAATAGTAGCCATCATTAACCCCGTGGCTTTTCGCCTGGAGCTACCTCAGACTTTTAAAATCCATAACGTCTTCCATAAGTCGTTACTCAAGAAGTATGTTCCACCTCTAGAACCGTCACCGCTGCCACCCCCTCCTGTTGTTGTGGATGGTAATCTAGAGTTTCAAATATCCAAAATTGTTGATTCTCGTCGGGTCCGCCGCTCTCTTCAATATCTGGTGCATTGGAGGGGTTACGGTCCCGAGGAAAGAATGTGGGTTCCAGCGTCTGAGGTAAATGCCGACAGGTTAGTTCGGGCTTTTCATGCCTCTCATACTGAGAGACCTAGTCCTGAGTGTCCGGAGGCCCCTCGTAGAGAGGGGGGTACTGTCACGAGGGTGTCAAGAGCCACGCCTGACTCCATTATACCCGGGGTCAGGAAGTCGCAGCGGGTGGCTGCGCGCTCTATGTCTAAAGACAGTGCTGTTTATTAATGGTAGCTTTCTGGGTTTGCCTTGCAATCCTTTTTGGCTCACTCAGGGATCCGTAGCTTCTCCTCCTCAGCTGTTTCTTGTCCAGCACTCCCAACCTCCTTATATTCCCCTCTCCCACTCCTCTAGTTGCCAGTTATAGAGCTTCCTGCCTGGACTTCTATACTGACCCACTGGAGCTGTGTAGCTGTGTTCCCTGGTTGTTGTTCCAGAACATTACCCTCCGGATCCCTGTTGGGCCTTGGTGGTCTATTGTGGTCGCCCACATGGGATTATATGTTTGTCTGTATTGTCTGTCCTCTCCTTGGTGTTTTCCTCTTAGTGTCAGTGGTGCGGACTAGTGATCCCACCGCCCCGTTCACTACATAGGGCTCATCTTAGGGAAAGCCAGGGTTTAGGCACGTGATCGGCGTACGGATGAGGAACCCGTCTAGGGACGTCAGGGCAGGCAGGTGCCAGCCGCAAGGTGAGTCAGGGGTCACCATCTTTCCCTCTCCCTTGGACAGGGCCTTCCCATTTCCCTCCCTTTGCGTGACGCCGGTCATTACAGGAGGAGACCTGTTCTCCCAACGGGGCTTTGACCACCACCCAGCAGAACCGAGTCTGTTTTAGCTCTCATACAGGCCAGAAAAGGAATTGTCCAAATTAACACCCAAGAAAAAGACACCATCAGGTCCCATTAAAAAACCAAGGCCAATAAGGCCCGTGATAAGAACATAGTCAGACCACTTTTCAAATCACTAGTCAGACCACACATGGAGTACTGTGTACAGTTCTGTTTCCTGTGAACAAGGAAGACATAGCAGAGCTGGAGAGGGTCCAGAGGAGGGCAACTAAAGTAATGACTGGAATGAGGGAACTACAGTACCCTGAAAGATTATCAAAATTAGGGTTATTCACTGTAGAAAAAGACGACTGAGGGAAGATCTAATAACTATGTATAAATATATCAGGGGTCAGTACAGCGATCTCTCCCATCATCCTGAAAAAGAAAGGGATAATCATATGTCAGGACACATGAGGTCCAGAGCTCTGGAATAGACAAAGGGGCATTACCACAGCGCGGGTCACCAGCATCACCGCGCCTCCGGCGGAACTCTATACCAACCACCTCCGGAAGAAGTTATGACCACCTGAATTCCTAGATCCCTTTCCAAAAGACTTCCACCTCTCGAAAAAAAACAAAGAGCACCCACTGGGCCTATGTTCCTCTCTCCGCACCGCACAGAAGATATACGAAAGGCCAACCATGAACCGCTGAACGCCACGAATCTGAAAGAAAAAACTATTAGCCCGAGCCTCAACACACAAAAGAGGATCGCATAACTACAGTAGTGGCCAAAAGTTTTGAGAATGACACAAATATTAGTTTTCACAAAGTTTGCTGCTAAACTGCTCTTAGATCTTTGTTTCAGTTGTTTCTGTGATGTAGTGAAATATAATTACACGCACTTCATACGTTTCAAAGGCTTTTATTGACAATTACATGACATTTATGCAAAGAGTCAGTATTTGCAGTGTTGGCCCTTCTTTTTCAGGACCTCTGCAATTCGACTGGGCAGGCATTCTCTCAATCAACTTCTGGGCCAATTCCTGACTGATAGCAACCCATTCTTTCATAATTACTTCTTGAAGTTTGTCAGAATTAGTGGGTTTTTGTTTGTCCACCCGCCTCTTGAGGATTGACCACAAGTTCTCAATGGGATTAAGATCTGGGGAGTTTCCAGGCCATAGACCCAAAATGTCAACGTTTTGGTCTCCGAGCCACTTAGTTATCACTTTTGCCTTATGGCACGGTGCTCCATCGTGCTGGAAAATGCATTGTTCTTCACCAAACTGTTGTTGGATTGTTGGAAGAAGTTGCTGTTGGAGGGTGTTTTGGTCCCATTCTTTATTCATGGCTGTGTTTTTGGGCAAAATTGTGAGTGAGCCCACTCCCTTGGATGAGAAGCAACCCCACACATGAATGGTCTCAGGATGCTTTACTGTTGGCATGACACAGGACTGATGGTAGCGCTCACCTTTTCTTCTCCCGGACAAGCCTTTTTCCAGATGCCCCAAACAATCGGAAAGAGGCTTCATCGGAGAATATGACTTTGCCCCAGTCCTCAGCAGTCCATTCACCATACTTTCTGCAGAAGATCAATCTGTCCCCGATGTTTTTTTTGGAGAGAAGTGGCTTCTTTGCTGCCCTTCTTGACACCAGGCCATCTTCCAAAAGTCTTCGCCTCACTGTGCGTGCAGATGCGCTCACACCTGCCTGCTGCCATTCCTGAGCAAGCTCTGCACTGGTGGCACTCCGATCCCGCAGCTGAATCCTCTTTAGGAGACGATCCTGGCGCTTGCTGGACTTTCTTGGACGCCCTGAAGCCTTCTTAACAAGAATTTTTCCTCTTTCCTTGAAGTTCTTGATGATCCTATAAATTGTTGATTGAGGTGCAATCTTAGTAGCCACAATATCCTTGCCTGTGAAGCCATTTTTATGCAACGCAATGATGGCTGCACGCGTTTCTTTGCAGGTCACCATGGTTAACAATGGAAGAACAATGATTTCAAGCATCACCCTCCTTTTAACATGTCAAGTCTGCCATTTTAACCCAATCAGCCTGACATAATGATCTCCAGCCTTGTGCTCGTCAACATTCTCACCTGAGTTAACAAGACGATTACTGAAATGATCTCACCAGGTCCTTTAATGACAGCAATGAAATGCAGTGGAAAGGTTTTTTTTGGGATTAAGTTAATTTTCATGGCAAAGAAGGCCTATGCAATTCATCTGATCACTCTTCATAACATTCTGGAGTATATGCAAATTGCTATTATAAAAACTTAAGCAGCAACTTTTCCAATTTCCAATATTTATGTAATTCTCAAAACTTTTGGCCACGACTGTAGACACAAAATAGTTATATTTCACCCAAAAAGTTTTTTATTTTTTCTTATTTTTTTAATTTTATTTAAAAGACCAAAGTAAATTGTCAAACCGCCTGGGGGAAACCAACCTAAAGGGAAAAACAATTGGAGCCCCACCATGCGTGAAGTCATTACCGAATACCAAACGAACCGACCAGCCGGACCGAAACCGGGCGGAGGGGAGATACACACCCCTTTATATTAACTGGATCGACATGTATAGACGGACCCCAATCCCGAGTACTATTACCCCATACAAAAATTCTGGAATAACAACCCCCCGCGCATTGCGGCCTTGAATGAAGAGACAAACACCTTGGAGAAAATATCAATCAGCCAGAACAGAAGGCTGAAGGAGACGGGACATGATTATCCGAACTAAATGCTCCCTAACCTCCCTAAGCTCTATATCTGGCAACCAGAGAAGTGAGAGATGGGAATATAAGGAGGTTAGGATTGCTGGACAAGAAACAGCTGAGGAGGAGAAGCTACGGATCCCTGAGTGAGCCAAAAAGGATTGCAAGGCAAACCCAGAAAGCTACCATTAATAAACAGCACTGTCTTTAGACATAGAGCGCGCAGCCACCAGCTGCGACTTCCTGACCCCGGGTATAACGGAGTCAGGCGTGGCTCTTGACACCCTCGTGACAGTAACCCCTCTCTACGAGGGGCCTCCGGACACTCATAGAGCAGCAGGAAATGCTAGCAGAATGCTTGGGTGTATAGGGAGAGGAATTACCAGTAGAAAGAGGGAGGTGCTCATGCCGCTCTACAGAGCACTAGTGAGACCTCATTTGGAGTATTGTGCTCAGTACTGGAGACCATATCTCCTGAAGGATATTGATACTTTGGAGAGAGTTCAGAGAAGAGCTACTAAACTGGTACATGGATTGCAGGATAAAACTTACCAGGAAAGATTAAAGGACCTTAACATGTATAGCTTGGAAGAAAGACGGGACAGAGTGGATATGATAGAAACTTTTAAATACATAAAGGGAATCAACAAGGTAAAAGAGGAGAGAATATTTAAAAGAAGAAAAACTGCTACAAGAGGACATAGTTTTAAATTAGAGGGGCAAAGGTTTAAAAGTAATATCAGGAAGTATTACTTTACTGAGAGAGTAGTGGATGCATGGAATAGCCTTCCTGCAGAAGTGGTAGCTGCAAATACAGTGGAGGAGTTTAAGCATGCATGGGATAGGCATAAGGCCATCCTTCATATAAGATAGGGCCAGGGACTATCCATAGTATTCAGTATATTGGGCAGACTAGATGGGCCAAATGGTTCTTATCTGCCGACACATTCTATGTTTCTATTTTTCTATGTTTCTAACTATACCGGTATCGCCTACCATACAATGAAACGATACATGCAAAATAATGCCTGGAGGGTCACCATGCCAACCTGTGAAGTCCTGTCAAGAGGACCCGTCAGTGTGTCTGACCCGCATCAAAACCTAGATCTGAACGGGGAATGAAAGGCTGCAGTTTTACTGTGTAACTCCATGAATGGTGTTGTATCAAGGCTCTACCCTGAGCGATGTCTACGAATGGACCTGGTTATCCGCTTCTGGCTGACCATCTAGTTATACCTGCGACTACTGATTTTGCCATATCCACTCAACAAGGGTCAGCCCTGCTTCATACAAACCATGCGGCACCAGTATACTAATACCGCACTCCTGGCAACCAACCCAGCTGGACTAGAAGAAAGTCTTCTGTACGGCTAACATCGTGTACATCTCCCCTGGATTCGACCCCACTGGATCCTACCACACTGTCACTCCTGTAACACTGGACATGAGGCAAGTGCATCACCACCAACCTGCCAGCCTGCATAGACATGCTAGAAGCTCAGCAGCAGTGCCCAGTTATCAACTGTAACGGACCGTTTCAGCAGACAAGGGGTTAAAATCCGTTTACGCGATATGCCCCTTTCTGAGAGACAGGCACAGCTACTGCAGAACACCAAACTCCCGAACTGGATACAAAATAGCACTCCCAACTGGAACCTCACGAATAGCTGCTAGCAGACGAACAGGAAAAGCATACAATCAGCTTACACTCCTGGCAATCAGTCTCTAACAGCATACAGCGGATCCCCCCAATAACGAGACAAGGCTCCGTGGTTGAGGGTCAAGCAGTGGTCTGAGGTGCTGGCACACCCAGCCTGGTTTTTATTACAGTTGTTGCAAATACAGGTCCGCCCACAGGGAGGTATAAAACAACCAAGCCCATCTGGTGTACACGCCCCTAGGGGACCAGAAGGAAGACTGTGACACAGGACAGATACGTAGCACTCAGGATACACAGACACAACACATCCCCACAATGTATCATGGTTTCCTCCTCTCTGCCCTGGAGACACCCGAGGAGCAATTCAATTATCTCTCAGGACAAAGGGAAATCACCAATACACATGTGGGAACAACAGGACAGAAATCACCACCCAAACACACAATGTCACACCCTCACAGCAAACACAGACATTTGACATATTCCCAGATAGCTCAAGTCTGAGTGCATATCATTAGGTGAATGGCACTCAGACAACATGAATACAATAAAATTAGCTATCTGGGTACTCTCCCATAACATACAATACAATTACACAGACAGATGGTTCTGTCACACACCTCAAAACCCCACATGTCCCCATATGGCTTGGATCTGAGCGCTCAGATGCCACAAACACAGTCAAATCGCCATGGGGTTTAAGTTTTGCATGGGCTGATGAGAGGGCCCATAATCCTGGGCCAAGAGGCTGGCAACCAGGCCCCTCCAAAACCCAGTGGCGAGGTTGGTTTCGCCACACATCTCCCCCTCCCAGGGAAGACTAACCAGATACCTGACCTCACGCCGGTTGGTACCTGAGTTAGTCTGGCAGCCCACCCACAACCAAATACTGGACCTGTTGAATTTGGTAGCCTGTCTCTGTCTAGTGAGTCCACCAAGGTTATGTTGGTAGCTGGTACTCCCGGTCTCTGTGTTGCTCCCTGGCTTGGAGTGGAGGTTGCTTTGTGGGCAGGGATCAGCGGTACTCTGCCCTGGTGCCAGCGCTACCATGGAAGAAGCCTGGTTGGAGCCTGGTTGTTGGAGGGGGGGACCGACTGTCTCCCCTTTGGATACCCAGCTCTGCTGCTGGAGGGGGAGGCCGACTGTCCCTACCCCCTGTGCTGTAAGTGCAGAGACCGCGGTCCCATCTGCACTGTTGTGGGGCTTACTGTCTCCCTCTGGTGCGTTAAACTGCCGCTGGGGAGAGGGGGTAACAAGCTCCTCTCCCATACATACTTCCAGCCGCTGGGGAGGGCGACCGACCGTCTCCGCTCCCAATACAGTGTCCTGCTGCTGGGGAAAGGAGACTGGGCTCTCTATTCCCTGCTGGACACTCTGCCGCTGGGGGACAGGACCGACTGTCTCTGCCCCCTGTAACTCCACCTGCCGCTGGGGAATGGAGACTGGGCTCCCAATTCCCAATAAATCACACGGCCGCTAGGGAATGGAGACTGGGCTCCAAATTCCCTGTAAATCACCCAGCCGCTGGGGAATGGAGACTGGGCTCCCAATTCCCTGCAATTCACACTGCCAATAGGGAGAGGGGGTAACAGGCTCCTCTCCCGATAGAACACTCTGCTACTGGGGAAAGGAGACTGAGCTCTCTATTCCCTGTACATTACGGATCCGCCGCTGGGGAAAGATGGTAGCAAGCTCCTCTCCTATACATACTTCCATACTCTGTGGAGGGAGACCGACTGTCTCTGCTCCCAATACAGTGTCATTCTGCTGGGGAAAGGAGACTGGGCTCTCTATTCCCTCTCTATTCCCTGCTGGACACTCTGCCACTGGGGAATGGAGACTGGGCTCCCAATTCCCAAAAAATCATGCTGCTGCTGGGGGGCAGGAACAACTACCTCTGCCCCCTGTAACTCAGCCTGCTGCTGGGGAGGGAGGACGCTGCTCTCCTCTCCCTGCACTTCACACTGCCGCTGGGGAATGGAGACTGGGCTCCCAATTCCCTGCAGGACCGGTGGAGAGACCTCGGTCCCTTCTCTACCGGCCACCTGGGGTCCTTCCCAGTAACACTCTACAATATCTGCCCAGCTGAATGGGTCTGGATCTGGGTCTGTCACCTTACTGTTCTGCTGAGCCTTCCCAATGGAGTGGAAGAGATCTCGGTAGTCCTGCTCCAGTTCCCACTCCAGGGTTGCTAGGTGAGCCAGGTCTTGCTCTACCTCATGGGGGTCATCCCACTCATGCCTAGCCTCTCATAGAAAATGTCCTGAAGTCTGGTTTGCGCAGGGCTCACAAAGCCAGGCTCTGTAAAGGACTCCCATAACAAGCCAGGACCATCAAACTCCTCTCCCTCTGGCTTGTCATGTTTGGCTGTCCAGGGTATATACTGTGCCATATACCACCAAAGCGCCTGGTAGGCATCCTCCAGCCATAGCTGCCATACCCGGTGCTCTAGTTCCTTCACCCATTCCTCCAGGGGCTGCTCTCTTAGGAAGGGCATCCGCAGGGCCACTTGCTTCTGCAACCGCTGCTCTTCACTGGGGAGACTCTCACCCCGCTGGTATTGTACATTGTCCAGGGCCTGTTACCAGATGCCTTTCCTTAATGCATCCCGGCCATCCAGGTCCTCCTCCTCGTATAATACTGCTGGTTCCATCCTGTTGCTTTTAAGGTCGCTGTACTGGGACATGCGTTGCCCTTAAATTGTAGAATCCACAGAAATGGTGTCTCCTGTAGCTGTCCTTCTGGCTGTAGGAACGATCCCGCTGCTGCCACCAATGTAACGGACCGTTTCAGCAGACAAGGGGTGCCTGGTTTTTATTACAGTTGTTGCAAATACAGGTCAGCCCACAGGGAGGTATAAAACAACCAAGCCCATCTGGTGTACACGCCCCTAGGGGACCAGAAGAAGGACTGTGACACAGGACAGATACGCAGCACTCAGGACACACAGACACAACACATCCCCACAATGCATCATGGTTTCCTCCTCTCTGCCCTGGAGACACCCGAGGAGCAATTCAATTATCTCTCAGGACAAAGGGAAATCACCAATACACATGTGGGAACAACAGGACAGAAATCACCACCCAAACACACAATGTCACACCCTCACAGCAAACACAGACATTTGACATATTCCCAGATAGCTCAAGTCTGAGTGCATATCATTAGGTGAATGGCACTCAGACAACATGAATACAATAAAATGAGCTATCTGGGTACCCTCACATAACATACAATACAATTACACAGACAGATGGTTTTGTCACACACCTCAAAACCCCACATGTCCCCATATGGCTTGGATCTGAGCGCTCAGATGCCACAAACACAGTCAAATCGCCATGGGGTTTAAGTTTTGCATGGGCTGATGAGAGGGCCCATAATCCTGGGGCAAGAGGCTGGCAACCAGGCCCCTCCAAAACCCAGTGGCGAGGTTGGTTTCGCCACATCAACCATACCAACGGAACCTCGGGCCGGCGGACCAGTACCGTAGACTGCAGAAAGAGAAAACCGTAATTGCGGCTGTGATGATAAGAACTCACAACCATTTACATTAAAGGAAGGTCCATAGCCACGGGCTATAGAGCTGAATGCTAGAGGGATTACTACTACTGCGCCTCGCCTCCGTATATATGAACTAACCATGTCCTGTATGTCACTGTTGAAAGCCCAAATAGAACACTTTTTTTTTTTTTTTTTAACATACATATGGCCTAGTGCCTGCAGATAGGAGCATAACAGGTAGTACTAATTTACACATGAAAGCACCGGAATATACAGCTCCCTAATACTCTCCTATGTTCATTATTCTTTATTTATTTTTTATTTAATTCCAAGCTATAAGGGAAAATGGGAGGACACCCAGAAGGACTGAGCTTTACCTAAAACCAGCTGCAAGAAGACCTGCCAAAAGACCGGTGGGACCAAGAACCGTTACATGGATCGTGTGGGATATCGCATAGACAAAATAAAGAAACTGGCGACTAACGTACGACCCATTCTGAACTCAATAAGATTTCTACACCATACAAATGAATTACTCATTCCACTACTTGTGACGACCACCGTAGGAATCCCTTTAAAGGGGGGAAGTCGTGCTTACATGTCGGGGAGCAACAGACGTCACGAAACCAACACTGACAGAGGGGCTTTGTCGCTTTCTTTGTTTGTTTATAATTTATTTTACTCTTTAATTTTATTTTTTGGTGGATGTATTGTGTGGGAAAACCTCTTCTATAGGATATCAATACCCCCAAGTGCTAAACCCGCAGTTGCACAAGCTCATGTAAACTATGGCTGCACAAGCTCATGTAAACCTCCCAGCTCCAAACCTGTACACAACTAACCTAAACCAAAGGAGTTTTAAACCCAGAAATGCTACCCATGAAGCTATTGCAGTACCACGGAGCTACCATCTCGACTGGAGGGGCGGGGGACCCGGTATCTAAAAGTGCCCAAAGTAATGATTCTAAATCTGCACAAGACCTCCCACCCCCCATCGCATTAGTACTCACCAGCCGTAGGAAGGGACGGCACCGTCTAAGGAGCAGGTACAGGAATTCCATCCTAGTGGGCTGCTGCAGTGACCAGGCTAAGAACCCTGGATTGATGGTCAGGCACCAGCCTCTTACAGTTTTCAATCGCAACATCAGACCAGACTCCTCAGATGCGCCTGACATTCCGTCAGAAGACGACGGTGAGTGCCACCTGGAGGATCTGGAGAGCCTACTGCGCCATGCCTCCTGACCACCTGTGAGGAGGAGAAAAACAGAGAGCTCCCTGCGCCTGCGTGACTTATGGGGGAGGGGGGGTTGCAAAATGGGCTCTGAAGGGGTCCTGCTTGATGTATTGACCACCCGGTGACCCCCTCATGCTGTCCCACATTAGCGGGGGCGGGGGCACATCAGGCTACAATGGAGGTGGTGTGGAGGGGAGTGGACTTCAGATGGGAGTGAGGAGCTGTCTCGTGCCCCTCCCCCCCCTCATGGCCAAACTTCCCTAGGCTGGGCCGGAAAAATGGCGCGCACTTCGCTGTAGACATGCCGAAGGAAGCAGGCAGCTGGGGGATTATGACCAAGTCGAGCAAGGGGGGGGAACGGGTACGCCTAGCAGACCACCGCCTACTAATGGCATGGCTGTGATTGGCCAGAGCACCATGTGACCCGGGCTCTATATAAGCTGCAGTCACGTAGCGCCGGCCATCACTCTGCTGTGCTTAGTGTAGGGAGAGGATGCAGCTGCTTGTGATTTCAGGGAGAGAATAGGAGAGAATCTAACTCAGCGATCTACAGACAAATAGTTGTGTGGGTGCAGGGCACATTCAATTTACCCTGCCCTGAGCCCATTGACCAAAAAATACCAACTTTTAGAATTCTGTTAGGTGGGTGGCGGCGGCGGCCATTTTATGCATGCTCAGTGCACCAGCACTGCATCTGAGCTTTTGGGACATTGCAAATCAGCATTTTTTTGGCAAACTACAACATCTGGATTAGTCAGTGTGCAATTTAAGCTAGAAATACACCCATCATTTTCTGGGGTTTGAAAAACACACTTTTTTTTTCAACAAACAGTATTTTCCAGATCTGCAAGTGTTAAATTCAATTTTAATATATACAGCTTTCATATTCTGTTACAAAAAAAGACTTTGTAACCGTCGTGTACACATACACACAGGGGGGAGGGAAGTGACCACTGCGCTCCACCCTTACCCCTGGCCCTGCCTTCTTGCCTCGCGAGTCCTAATGACAGGGGACAACTGGACGGCAATCCCTAACTTGGAATAAGTGCAGGGATGTCAGACAGACAAACAACAGGACGTGAACGGACTGAGTCAATACCAGGAAAGCTGCAAAGTACAAATGGAGCAAGCAGAGAATTGTCAGGAGAAGCCGGGGTCATAAATACCAGGAGAGACGTGAAGTACCAAAAGAGTCAGCAGAGGAACGTCAGGAGGAGGCCGGGGTCAGAATACCAGGATAGCAGCAAAGTACACAAGGAGCAGGCAGAGGATCGTCAGGAATTCAGCAGGAGGTAAGTACGCCAGGAAAGACCAAATCACAGGTGGAACCTAAATTAACAGGCAACCTGTGGCCAGCAGGCTGCCTGTATTTATAGTGGGGAGTGAGGGTCATGTGACTTGGCCAGCGTCACATGACCGACAGACCAACCAGTCGAGCACCGAGTGATCAGCTCGGCGCTCAAGGCAGACTTAGGAGCAGGGAGCCACCCAGCTAGTAACGCCGCCCTGGGAATGAGGTCAAACACAGATCCTCATTCCCAAAGCTAAGCAACAGGTCTGCGGGTAATTGGGGACCGAGTGCACCTTCGGAACCCCGTTACAGTACCCCCCCTTTTACGAGGGGCCACCGGACCCAAGACTTCAGGCGATGGCTTTTCAGGGTGTTCTAAATGAAATTTTCGAACAAGTCTAGGAGCATGAACCTCCCTGGCAGGTACCGAAGATCTCTCTTCAGGTCCATACCCCTTCCAGTGAATCAGGTACTGCAAGGAATTACGCACCTTCCTGACATCCACTATTTTAGACACCACATACTCGACAGCATCATTAACAAGAACCAGCAGAGGCGAGGCTTTCGATGGTACTACCGGTTCAAAATATTTTTTAAGTAGAGACTTATGGAACACATTATGAATGTGGAATAACTCGGGCAGCTCCAACCTAAAAGATACCGGGTTAATCACTTCCGTGATCTCATATGGTCCAATAAAACGAGGAGCAAACTTTTTAGAATCTACCTTAAGAGAGAGATTCTTGGAGGACAACCATACCTTATCCCCAACCTGAAAATTCACCCCCCTTGAACGTCTCCTATCGGCCTTGAGTTTCTGAGAACTTTGAGCCTTTTCTAAGTTCGATTGAACCCGGGCCCAAACTGTGCACATTTCAGAGGAGAGCCTATCCGCCTCAGGGTTAGAGAAGGAGATGGATGAACCAGAATGAAAACGGGGATGGAAACCATGGTTACAAAAGAAAGGTGAAACCCCAGCAGAAGAATTGACACGGTTATTCAAAGCAAATTCAGCCAATGGAAGAAATTTCACCCATAATTGCTGGTCATCAGCAACATACGACCTCAAGAATTGTTCGACAGACTGATTAAGGCATTCAGTCTGCCCATTACTCTCAGGGTACTTATAAAGGCAAGTTGTTTACTGTGTAAACAAAAGAGAGAGGGCGCACCATAGGGTAAAAACGTTTGGAAATTCAGATTTAATCCCAATTTGGGAGGCTCACCTTGCAGGGTTGCGCAATTATAGGCACAACGCTAATGTAGGCATGTGGGAGATGATTTAATCCCCAATATGAAGGTTGGTATGCAGCCACGGATGTAAATGTCCTCGGATAAGCGTGCCTAGGCCCACACGGAGGATTAAAATGACAGGAAGAAAAGGAACATCTCTCGGCGCAAGGAACCAACCAGAGGTAGACGGTGAATCTTCAAGAGTTTTATTGCAATCACACAACGCGTTTCGGGGAAAGGGTCCCCTTCATCAGGTGAAGAAAATAGCATAGAGAGTGGACAAAGATGCTGGATATATATACACAAAAATGGTCACATGCAAACAAGGTCATTTATTTATCTATCTATTGTAATCTTTCTGCTAATGTTTTTATTTTTTTACTTTTAGTGAAGTAGGGCGTCACATCTCCCCTCTGTAGCACTGCTGATAATATCAAGAAAGCAGCATGACGCAGGACCTTTCAGTATGCCGAGTTTCCTTCTAAGCCGGCTGTTTAGCATCCTGTCTCCCAGCAACAAGCATTGCATCACAAGTCACATGATCGGAACTGCGGTCATGTGACTCTGTGTGATGCTGTTCCTCCTCCCCAGCCATGGGCTACATCTAGAGGCGATGCTTCTTCATGTTAATATTTTATAAATACATTTATGAATTAGTCTGTAAACCCAAAGGGTTAGTTTGTTCAGTTGTATACCTATTTGCATTATTTTATGTACCAATGACTTTTGTTTCTGCTTGAGGTAACGCCCACCTCCCCTTTGACCTTGTTTGCATGTGACCATTTTTGTGTATATATATTCAGCATGTTTGTCCACTCTCTATGCTATTTTCTTCACCTGATGAAGGGGACCCTTTCCCCGAAACGCGTTGTGTGATTGCAATAAAACTCTTGAAGATTCAACGTCTACCTCTGGTTGGTTCCTTGCGCCGAGAGATGTTCCTTTTCTTCCTGTCATTACTCTCAGGGTGTAGGCAGAGGAAAAAGACAATGAAATTTTACATTTTTGACAGAAGGCCCTCCAGAATTTGGACACAAACTGCACACCCCTGTCAGAAACAATATTTTCCGGGATACCATGCAATCGAACAATTTCTTTCACAAAAATAGATGCCAAGGTTTTGGCATTCGGCAGTTTAGACAGGGGAATGAAATGGACCATCTTGCTAAACCTATCGACCACTACCCAAACTACAGTCTTACCCTCTGCCGGCGGTCTACTGGGAATGGGTAGGAGTCGTAGGTTACCAGCAGGGCGAGTCCTAGGTGTCTTGGACCTGGCACAAACCTCACAGGCTGACACGTAGGACTTGACATCCCTAGTTAGAGTGGCCACCAATAAGATCTAGAAACCAGATCCTTAGTGCCCTCAACACCCGGATGTCCACAAAAGGCAGAATCGTGACACTCACCCAACAGCTGGAGACGAAATTGTACGGGAACAAACAACTTATCTGTTGGGGTGGATACCGGTGCCAGATGTTGTTCAGACCTAATGCGAGCCGAGATATCCTGGGTAAGAGCTGCTAAGAAGATTTTTGCTGGCAGGATGCATTCAGGTGGTACCTCAGTAGGTTGAAAAGCCTGGAAGCTCCGAGATAATGCGTCTGCCTTCACATTTTTACTTCCCGGCCTGAACGTAATGGAAAAATCAAAACGAGTAAAAAACAGAGCCCATCTGGCTTGACGGGGATTCAACCTCTTAGCAGACTCGAGAAACATAAGGTTTTTATGGTCAGTGACAACAGTTACACAATGCCTTGCCCCCTCCAGAAAATGCCTCCACTCCTCAAATGCCCATTTAATGGCCAGCAGCTCCCTATTCCCTATGTCGTAGTTTCTCTCTGTGGGAGAGAATTTCCTGGAGAAGAAGTCACATGGTCTCAGATTAGTGAGGCTAGCAGGACCTTGTGAAAGGACTGCTCCTGCGCCGTCCTCGGACGCATCCACCTCCACAATTAAAGGTTTCTCCTGATCAGGCTGGATCAGAATGGGAGCGCTACTGAATGCCTTTTTTAATTTTTCAAATGAAGAAATGGCCTCAGTAGACCAATTCTCCAAATCCGCCCCTTTCTTAGTAAGGTCGGTCAATGGGTTTAGCAATTACGGAAAATTCATAATAAATTTACGATAGTAATTGGCATAACCTAAGAACCGTTGTAAGGCCTTTAAGGATGAAGGTCTTACCCATTCCTTAATTGCTAGTACCTTACCAGGATCTATCTTGAAGGCGTGAGGAATCAGAACATGCCCTAGAAACAGAATTTCCTGTACACCAAAGACACATTTCTCTTATTTAGCGGATAGCTGATTCTCCCTCAACACCTCTAATACTTGTTTAACATGAGACACATGGGATTCTAAGTCAGGAGAGAATATCAAAATGTCGTCAAGATAGACAATAACAAATTTACCCAAGAACTCCCTAAGAATGTCATTCATGAATTTTTGGAACACAGCTGGGGCATTGCTGAGTCCAAAAGGCATCACCTGATATTCAAAGTGTCCTACCGGAGTATTGAACGCCGTCTTCCATTCATCTCCCTCCTTGATTCAGATTAGATTGTATGCCCCTTTCAGGTAAATTTTGGAAAACCAGGTTGCCCCCAGAACCTGGTTAAATAAATCCGGAATCAATGGGAGGGAGTATCTATTCTGGACAGTGATTTTATTTAATCTCCGGTAATCGATACATGGCCTAAGACCACCATCTTTTTTCTTAACGAAGAAAAACCCCACCCCCATAGGAGAGACAGAAGGTCTAATATGCCCTTACCAAGGCTCTCCTTAATATAATCTTCCATGGCCTAGCGTTCGGGCATAGAAAGATTATAAATTCGTCCTTTAGGAAACTTGGCCCCCTCTACTAGCTCTATGGTACAATCATAAGGTCTATGGGGTGGTAGAACTTCCGGGGTTGGTGATGAGAATACATCAGAATATTCCATAACAACAGTGGGTAAAGTATCAGACTTTACTGAGACCCCAGCCTGTACCACGGACAAGCACGAGTCACACTTAGGCCGCCATTTCACCAACTCCCCCTTGGACCAATCTATAGTGGGATTATGTAGTCGGAGCCAAGGCAACCCTAGTACCACCTCAGCCGGTAGGTTCTCCAGGACTAAAAGCGAACATCTCTCTGAGTGGCACACACCCACGGTTAGAGAAATCTCTGAGGTACATAAGCTCACCGTACCACCAATAAGAGGAGTAGCATCAATAGCCATGACATGGATAGGAGTTGGTAAGGCAAACATAGGAATACCCAATCTTACAGCATACTCAGAGTCAATAAAGCTAGCCGCTGAGCCAGAATCAATAAAGGCCTTACCCGGCCATTTATCTACTCCCAGAAAAATCGTAATGGGTACCGAAAGCTTACATTTAGAAAATTCAGGGTGTACCTGGTCTTTAGGTTGCCTTGCCTTAGGAGACTTGACAGAGAGGACCTTCTTAGGACACTGGTTGATCCAATGGTCAGGATCTCCACAGTAAAAGCATTCTCCACGTCTGCGGCGAAGATTCCCTCGGGTCATGCCAACCTGCATGGGTTCCTCGGTGGAGACCTCAGCATTGTCTCTGGGATAGGCCTCTGGCTGGACCACCATCTGGGAAGAGAACTGTTGTTCCTGTCGTCTCTCTCTAACCCGTCGGTCGAGTCGGACAACAAGGTTCATCATCTCCTCTAAGGTCTCTGGAAGTTGATAACTGACCAGAAGATCCTTTAATTTATCAGACAGACCTGACCTGAACTGACTCTTCAGGGCTGGTTCGTTGCATCCTGAGGGGACACACCACCTTCTGAATTGGGTGCAATAATCCTCCGCTGGTAGATTGCCCTGAACCAGGGCCTTAAGAGCCGTCTCGGCTACTAGAGCCCTGTCTGGTTCATCATAGAGGGTACCCAGGGCCTGAAAGAACCCCTCCACAGAATATAAACAACTGGCGCCAGCAGGTAAAGAGAACGCCCAGTCCTGGGGATCACCCTGTAATCGGGAAATGATAATGCCCACGCGTTGACTCTCGGGGCCAGAGGACACGGGGCGCAAACGGAAGTAAAGTTTACAATTCTCCTTAAAAGAGAGGAACTTCTTCCGGTCTCCAGAAACGGGTTCTGGGAGCTTAATCTGGGGCTCAAAATGTGGACTGGAGGCCTGAGGAGTGGAAGAACCTTGCCCTAACTCAAAAGAACTGAGTTTTTCCTCTAACTCCTGCATCCTCTGAGTCAGATTAGAGACATGGTCAGTCAGGGTCACCAGAGGATATATAATACAGTGGTTATTGGGCCTGTTAATCTGTAACAGTCGCGTACACACACACACAGGGGGAAGGGAAGTGACCACTGCGCTCCACCCTTACCCCTGGCCCTGCCTACTTGCCTCGCGAGTCCTAATGACAGGGGACAACTGGACGGCAATCCCTAACTTGGAATAAGTGCAGGGATGACAGACAGACAAACAACAGGACGTGAACGGACCGAGTCAATACCAGGAAAGCTACAAAGTACAAAGGGAGCAAGAAGAGAATTGTCAGGAGAAGCCGGGGTCATAAATACCAGGAGAGCAGCAAAGTACACAAGGAGCAGGCAGAGGATCGTCAGGAATTCAGCAGGAGGTAAGTACGCCAGGAAAGACCAAATCACAGGTGGAACCTAAATTAACAGGCAACCTGTGGCCAGCAGGCTGCCTGTATTTATGGTGGGGAGTGAGGGTCATGTGACGTGGCCATCTTCACATGACCGACAGACCAAAAAGTCGAGCACCGAGTGATCAGCTCGGCGCTCAAGGCAGACTTAGGAGCAGGGAGCCACCCAGCTAGTAACATCGCCCTGGGAATGAGGTCAAACACAGATCCTCATTCCCAAAGCTAAGCAACAGGTCTGCGGGTAATGGGGGACAGAGTGCACCTTCGGAACCCCGTTACACTGCTTCTACAAATACGGCTTTTCTCTAGGGACTTAGGACAGGGTCATTTTGAAAATGACAGGCAGAGAAAGAGGCAGGCCGTTCCGCAGGGGTGGTAGGGTTCGGGCAGGTGCACCAGGCCGGAGCCTAAGTGGGAAGTTGGAGAAGGCAATTGCGATTACTTAAAAGGGCGCACCAGAGTTGGTTGAGTGGCTCACTTACCCTTCAGCTTATGCTCCCTCCTCATCCTCAATATCCTCACCCACCTCACTCTCTATTATGTGCACCCCCAAATCCACCACCACCATAACCCCTCCACTCGAGCCAGAGGAATTATTTTCCCATCCATTCCCAGACCTTACCGATGCTCAGCCATTCTTGACATCGAATGAGGAAGAGGAGGTAGCATTGGCCACCACCCAGCGGTCTGACGAAAGTACCCAGATCAGCCCAAGGAGGGAGGTCCCCGATGTTGCTGCCTACTCCGAGATCTCAAATGTCAGTGGTGGGGAAGGTGACGATGATGACGTGTCGATGGACGTCACGTGGGTGCCCACAATGAGAGGAAGAGGAGGGCAAAGGAGGCAAAAAGGAGACTGCAAATGTATCTGGAGCGAGCCATCCACCATGCACGGTCACTTCTGGCGCTCCCAGGATGCTGGGCCTCCCATCACCAAGCCCAGTGGGAGCAATGCCGTCAGAACCCACAAAGCCACACTCCTGGCGCTCCACATCCTGCCTCTCCTCTCCCATTTGTCCTCCACTCCACCGTGACGTCATCGCGTTCATCTGGCAGAAGGCAGGCTTCCGTGACCCAAATGTTCGAGCATAAATAGTTGATGACACTGGATAACCCTCTTGCCCAACGGCTGACCGCTAGCTTGTCAGAACTGCTAGCCCGCCAACTACTGCCATATAAACTGGTGGACTTGGAGGTCTTTAGAAAATTTGTGGCCATTGGCACACCGCAATGGAAGGTCCCCGGAAGGAAATATTTCTCCCAGAAGGGCATCCCAGAGCTATATGGCCACATTCAGCAGCAAGTGAATATATCTCTGGCACACAGTTTCGGTGCCAAGTAGTGTTGATCACAAATATTCAAATTGCTAATTTTTATTGCGAATATAGGTACTTCGAAAATTCGCGAATATTTAGAATATAGTGATATACACTCACCTAAAGAATTATTAGGAACACCTGTTCTATTTCTCATTAATGCAATTATCTAGTCAACCAATCACATGGCAGTTGCTTCGATGCATTTAGGGGTGTGGTCCTGGTCAAGACAATCTCCTGAACTCCAAACTGAATGTCAGAATGGGAAAGAAAGGTGATTTAAGCAGTTTTGAGCGTGGCATGGTTGTTGGTGCCAGACGGGCCGGGCTGAGTATTTCACAATCTGCTCAGTTACTGGGATTTTCACGCACAACCATTTCTAGGGTTTACAAAGAATGGTGTGAAAAGGGAAAAACATCCAGTATGCGGCAGTCCTTTGGGCAAAAATGCCTTGTGGATGCTAGAGGTCAGAGGAGAATGGGCCGACTGATTCAAGCTGATAGAAGAGCAACGTTGACTGAAATAACCACTCGTTACAACCGAGGTCTGCAGCAAAGCATTTGTGAAGCCACAACACGCACTACCTTGAGGCAGATGGGCTACAACAGCAGAAGACCCCACCGGGTACCACTCATCTCCACTACAAATAGGAAAAAGAGGCTACAATTTGCAGGAGCTCACCAAAATTGGACTGTTGAAGACTGGAAAAATGTTGCCTGGTCTGATGAGTCTCGATTTCTGTTGAGACATTCAAATGGTAGAGTCCGAATTTGGCGTAAACAGAATGAGAACATGTATCCATCCTCTGATGGCTACTTCCAGCAGGATAATGCACCATGTCACAAAGCTCTAATCATTTCACATTGGTTTCTGGAACATGACAATGAGTTCACTGCACTAAAATTGCCCCACAGTCACCAGATCTCAACCCCATAGAGCGTCTTTGGGATGTGGTGGAACGGGAGCTTCGTGCCCTGGATGTGCATCCCTCAAATCTCCATCAACTGCAAGATGCTATCCTATCAATATGGGCCAACATTTCTAAAGAATGCTATCAGCACCTTGTGGAATCAATGCCACGTAGAATTAAGGCAGTTCTGAAGGCAAAAGGGGGTCCAACACCGTATTAGTATGGGGGCACTAATAATTCTTTAGGTGAGTGTATATTCATAATTTTGAATATTTGCAATTTTTTTTATTACCAATTTTCGTAATGCGAATTTTCGTAAATGCAAATTTTTATTGCCAATTTTTTGAATTGCCGAGTGGGCCAATGACTCATTGGCCCACAAGCAAGAAGCAGGGAGGAATCATGACTTTAAATTGGAAAAATGATGAATATTCTAAAAAACGAATATATAGCACTATATCGAATATATTTGTTTTTTGAAAATTATGAATATTCTAAAACAAGAATATATAGCAATATAGCGAATATTTGAAAAAAAACGAATATAGAGCAATTTAGCTAATTACAACTTTTGAAAAAAAATTATTATAGTACTATATTAGCTAAATTACTCTATATTTCGAATATTCGCTATATTGCTATATATTCTTGTTTTAGAATATTAAGAATATTCGAAAAAACAAATATATAATTTTTTTAGAATATTCGTAATATTCTAAAACAAGAATATATAGCAATATAGCGTATATTCAGAAAAAAAACTAATATAGAGCAATTTAGCTAATATAGTGCTATAATCTTCTTTGTCTAATAGTTGTCATTTTTTTTCTCATCTGAAGTTCAGATTGGAAAAAAAATTCAACTATTGAAAAAAAAGATTATGGAATTATATTAGCTAAATTCGCTATATTGCTATATATTCTTGTTTTAGAATACTACGAATATTTGAAAAAACTAATATATTCAATATAGTGCTATGACCCATTGGCCCACAAGCAAGAAGCAGGGAGGAATCATGTTTTTACTTGGCAATTGAAAAGTTTGCGATAAAAATTTGCATTACGAAAATTCGAATATTACGCGATCATTAGTTTACCTTGTCGATTTTCCGAGTAAAAAAATCGTAGAATATAACGAATATTCAAATTTGCGAATATTCGACGAATATTCTACAAAATATTCACGAAATATCGCGAATTTGAATATGACCCCTTCCGCTCATCACTAGTGCCAAGATACATCTGACCACAGATACGTGGTCTAGAAAACATGGGCAGGGAAGGTACATATCTTTTACAGCCCACTGGGTGAACCTTCTGATGGCTGTCAAGCATGTAAACCGTGGCACCCGTGTGGATTTGGTGTTACCTCCACAGATTGCATGCAGACCTTCCTCTTCTTCTCCTCCTACTACTCCATCCTCCGTCTCCTCCTCGGCTGATTCCTCCTTTTCCACTCCTACCGCCTCTTCCGCTGCGACCCGCAAGCTCCCTAGAACTTATTCAACGTCCCAGGTGAGACGTTGCCATGCTGTGCTGCGGATGTTGTTCCTGGAAGTCAAGAGCCCCACCGGTCCTGTACTGCTTTCAGCTCTGTGGTCACAGGCTGATCAGTGGCTGCACTCGCTCAATTTGACACTTGGTAAAGTGGTGTGCGACATCGGTGGAAATTTGCTGAAACAGGGCAAAATGAAACACATGCCGTGCATGGCACACGTCCTGAACATAGTCGTGCAGCGATTCGTTGCCAAATACCCCGGGGTCCAGGACGTCTTGCGGCAGGCCAGGAAAATCTCCGGCCATTTTAGAAGATCTTACATGGCCATGGCTTGTCTTGCTGACATTCAGCGGTGACACCACCTGCCTGTCAGACGTCTGATTTGTGACTGCCAAACGCGGTGGAACTCCACCTTGTATATACTTGATAGGCTGCTCCAGCAGAAACGTGCAGTTAACGATTACCTGTACAAACTCTGCAGCAGGACAGGTTCTGGGGAGCTTGGTTTCTTTTCACCGCGCCAGTGGATGCTCATGCGCGACGCATGCAGACTTCTGCGGCCATTAGATGAGATCACCAAACTGGTCAGTCGCAGCCAGAGCGACATCAGTGACATTATACCTTACGCCTTCTTTCTGGAGCTTGCATTGCGTCATGTCATTGATCAAACCGTCGAGAAGCTGGAGCTGGAAGATGAGGAAGTCGCAATGCTGAATGAATTCGCAAGGGGGGGCTACTTCATCTGAGACAAGTCAGCAGGAGTCTGAAGAGGAGTCAGAGGAGGATAGTGACTGGGGGGAGGAGGAGCAAGAAGAACAGGTTTTGAGGGGGACTTTAAACTTTTCGGGGATCCCTGGTGATGTCCGTGGCTGGGGGAGGAGACCGAGGACGACATTATCCTGGATGATGAGTAGGAGCCAGGCCACTCCACCGTTTCCAGTTTAGTGCAAATGGGGGCCTTCATGCTCCAGCGTTTGAAGAGGGACCCCCATATAAAAAGCATAAAGGGCAAGGACCAGTACTGGGTGTCAACGTACTTAGACCCCTGGTACAAACACAAAATGGCGGACATGTTACCAGCATAACAGAGGGCTGTCAGAATGCAGCATTTCCAGGCCTTGCTGCGAGAGATGCTGCATTCTTCTGTTGCGGGCGCTGGAAGAGGAATTTCCACTCACAGCGAAACAGCTGCGGGTACCACTCATCGAGTGTCCTGTCCAAAAGAACTTTCAGCGCAGCAGTGGGGATCGTGACCGATGAGCGCACTCGCCTAGCTAAAAATGAATGAGACATGGATCTCGGAGGAATTTAACACCTGTGACGACCACGTGAAATTGAATTTCCTCATGCCAGCCCACACATATCCAATGCTTAATTTTTGGGGCCTGTACTGGCCTACAGTAAAATTAGTATCCAGTGACCACCTAATGTACCTCCAGCCACATGATCACAAGTTCTTTTCTGTCCGGTGAATACCTAATTTTTAGGGCCTGTACTCCAGTGGCCTACAGTAAAATTTTTATCTAGTGACCGTCTAATGTACCTCCAGCCACATCATCACAAGTTCTTTTCTGTCAGGTGAATGGCTAATTTTTGGGGCCTGTACTGACCTACAGTAAAATTTGTATCCAGTGACCGCCTAATGTACCTCCAGCCACATAATCACAAGTTCTTTTCTGTGAGGTTAATGCCTTATTTTTGGGGCCTGTACTCTAGTTGCCTACAGTAAAAATTTTATCCAGTGACCACCTAATGTACCTCCAGCCACATGATCACAAGTTCTTTTCTGTCAGGTGAATGCCTGATTTTTGGGGCCCGTAGTCCTGTGGCCTAAATTTAAACTTTTCTAGGCTCCTGCAGGGCACATTTTTGAGAGTTTCCCTTTAAGACGCATAAAAATGGCCCCTGATTAAAATACATATTATTTGTGAGAATTTTTGCCAATGATCCCCTTCTGGTATGTCACTGTCCATGTTGTGGGACTATTTGTGCATAGTTGTGCAGCCAGTGTATTATCTGAACGTGTGTTTAGCACGGCAGGGGGCGTCATCACAGACAAGAGCAGCCGCCTGTCCACAGCAAATGTGGACAAGCTGACGGTCATTAAAATGAACCAGGCATGGATCCCTCAGGACTTGTCCGTACCTTGTCCAGAATAGACATGTATACCGGCACTAAGCAGCCATTGTTATACTGCAGCGCAATTGCTCATTATTGTATTTTGTATATTTCACACTCTTTTGGAGTGTAACTTAATTTTAAAAAATTTAATTAAAACCAAAAACCTGTGTTGGCTATCTCATCCTCCTCCACCGCCGCTTCCACCTACTCCGCTACGTCCACCTCCTCCTCAAACTCCTACTCCATATGGAACTCCACTTCATAAATCAATTTATTTATTTTTGCACGTGTTTTATTTTATATCATTTCACTAATTTGTCAATAACATTTTCAGGGAAAATTCACCAATTTTTGGGTGTATAGTACCACTGCTTTACCTAGTAGGCCGGTTAACAAAAAACTAAATTTGGCATTTACATTTTCAGTTGAAATTCACCCATTTTTGGGTGTGATGTACCACTGCTATACCTAGTAGGCCGGTTAAACAAAAAAAATAAAAAATTGTCAGTTAAATTTTCTGGTGAAATTCAGCAATTTTTTGGTGTGATCTACCACTGCTATACCTATTAGACTGGTAAAAAAAAAAAAAAAAAACGTTTGTCAGTTACATTTTATAGTCAAATACACCAATTTTTGGGTGTTATATACCCCTCCTCTACCTATTTGACAGCTTAATAAATTTCAATAATTTCTATTTTTTTCATTTTCGGGTGACAATAAACAATTTTTTTCTGTCATAGACCCCTGCTCTACCAAGTAGACAGGTTAATTAATTTCTGTAATTTTTCTGTTACATTCTTGGGTTGACATTATACAATTTTAGACGTGAATAAACCCCTGCTCTGCATAGGTGACAGGGAATAACATTTCTGAAATGCCTCTTTAATTGATGCGCGCCACCGCCTTTGTTTCAATGCTTAAACTTAAACAAGTTGCACCACATTTAAGCTTCAATACTTTGTCCCACATTTCCGCTATACTCTTTTGGCCAACATTTGCGCCTCAATAGCTTTTCCCACAATTCCGCTTGACTCTTTTGGCCCACATTTGGGCTTCTGTAATTTGTCCCACATTTCTTCTTGATCCCAATTTTTTAAAATAAATTTATCTCCCTTAAATTTGGTCTCTTTTTCTCAGGCTCCCTCTCCGGCCTGGAACCCTGATTCCCCGCCACCCGTGATCACCATGGTAGGCTCATAAAAGAACATTGAAAGTTGATAGCGCAGATATCAAATTGGATCGTGAACATCACGGGGACGTGCGACATGGTGGGGCAGTAAATATGCAGACGCCTACACGAACTAACTGACAGGGGTCAGCCTCTGCAACTTATGGGTCTCCAAATTGGGCACATGGCCTGAGCTTGCCCTTTACCCCTTGGAGGTGCTGGCCTTCCCTGCAGCCAGTGTATTGTCTGAACGTGTGTTTAGCATGACTGGAGGGGGTTATCACAGGTTATATTTCCCAATGTTTTGGGGTGTAACCTGTCACCTATGCAGAGCAGGGGTTTATTCACGTCCAAAATTGTAAAATGTTAACCCAAGAATGTAACAGAAAAATTAGTGAAATTTATTAACCTGTCTACTTGGTAGAGCAGGGGTCAATGACAGAAAAAAATTGTTTATTGTCACCTGAAAATGTAAAATAAAAATTATTGAAATTTATTAAGCTGTCAACTAGGTAGAGGAGGGGTATATTACACCCAAAAATTGGTGAATTTCAACTGAAAATGTAGCAGACAAATTTGTGTATTTTTTTTAACCTGTCTACTAGGTATAGCAGTGGTACATCACACCCAAAAATTAATGAATTTCACCCAAAAATGTAACAGATAAATTTGTGATTTTTTTTAACCCGTCTACTAGGTATAGCAGTGGTACATCACACCCAAAAATTGGTGTATTTCACCCGAAAATGTAACAGACAAATTTGTAATTGTTTTTAACCTGTCTACTAGGTATAGAGGTAGTACATCACACTCAAAAATTGGTGAATTTTAACCCGAAAATGTAACAGACACAATTAAGATTTTTTTTAACCTGTCTACTAGGTATAGCAGTGGTACATCACGCCCAAAAATTGATGAATTTCACCTGAAAATGTAACAGACAAATTTGTGAATTTTTTTAACCTGTCTACTAGGAATAGCAGTGGTACATCACACCCAAAAATTGGTGAATTTCACCCGAAAATGTAACAGACAAATTTGTGAATTTTTTTTAACCTGTCTACTAGCTATAGCAGTGGTACATCACGCCCAAAAATTGGTGAATTTCACCCGAAACTGTAACAGATAAAATTATGAATTTTTTTAACCTGTCTACTAGGTATAGCATTGGTACATCGCACCCAAAAATTGGTGAATTTCACCCGAAAATGTAACAGACAAAATTATGAATTTTTTTAACCTCATTATGGGAGATTTCAATCTTCCAGATATAAACTGGAAAACCAAAATAGCAAGTTCTACCAGGAGTACAGATATTCTAAATTCCCTACTGGGGTTATCTCTACAACAAGTGGTTGAGGAGCCAACCCGGAGGGAGGCCATTTTAGATTTGGTATTCACAAATGGGGATTCGTTATATGATGTCATTGTAGGCGAAACCTTGGGATCTAGTAATCACCAGTCAGTGTGGTTTAATATAAGAACTGTGAAAGAGTCCCACCACACAAAAACAAAAGTTTTAGATTTTAGAAAAACAGACTTTTCAAAAATGAAATAAGTAATAAATGAGTCCTTATCAGACTGGAACGGATTACATGGAGTCCAGGAGAAATGGGACTACTTAAAAGGTGCATTATTGAAGGCAACAGAAAATTGCATTAGACTTGTCAGTAAAAGCAAAAAAAGGAAGAGACCACTGTGGTACTCAGCAGAAGTGGCCCAAATCATTAAAAATAAAAAGCTGGCATTTTGTAATTATAAAAAAACCCAGAGCAATGAAGATAAGGAAATCTACAAGATTAGGCAGAGAGAGGCCAAGCAAGTTATAAGAACTTCTAAAGCGCAGGCAGAAGAAAAACTAGCTCAGTCTATGAAAAAAGGGGATAAGACATTCTTCAGATATATAAATGAAAAAAGGAAATTAAAACAGGGAATAACTAAATTAAAAACAAAGGACGGAAGGTATGTAGAAGAGAATAAAGGGCTAGCCGACTGCCTTAATGAATACTTCTGTTCAGTTTTTACAAAAGAAAAAGAAGGAGAAGGACCTCCACTAGAAAGGATGACTAATAAATCATTTGATGCATGTATCTTTACAGAGGAAGATGTTCTAAGTTTGCTGTCTAAGGTGAAGACAAATAAGTCACAGGGGCCTGATGAGATACACCCAAAATTATTAAAAGAGCTTAGTGGTGAGCTGGCAAAACCGCTAACAGATTTATTTAACCAATCATTAGTAACAGGAGTCATCCCGGAAGATTGGAAATTGGCAAATGTCATGCCCATTCACAAGAAAGGTAGTAGGGAGGAATCGAGCAACTATAGACCAGTGAGTCTGACATCAATAGTAGGCAAATTAATGGAAACCCTATTAAAGGATAGGATTGTGGAACATCTAAAATCCCATGGATTGCAAGATGAAAAACAACATGGGTTTACTTCAGGGAGATCATGTCAAACAAATCTTATAGATTTTTTTGACTGGGTGACTAAAATAATAGACGGTGGAGGTGCAGTAGACATCGCATATCTAGATTTTAGTAAGGCTTTTGACACTGTCCCACATAGAAGACTTATCAATAAACTGCAGTCATTGAGCATGGACTCCCATATTGTTGAGTGGATTAGGCAGTGGCTGAGTGACAGACAACAGAGGGTTGTAGTCAATGGAGAACATTCAAAACAAGGTAATGTTACCAGTGGGGTTCCACAGGGATCTGTACTGGGACCGATTTTGTTTAATATCTTCATAAGTGATATTGCAAAAGGCCTCGATGGTAAGGTTTGTCTTTTTGCTGATGACACAAAGATATGTAACAGGGTTGATGTTCCTGGAGGGAAACGCCAAATGGAAAAGGATTTAGGAAAACTAGAAGAATGGTCAGAACTCTGGCAACTGAAATTTAATGTGGATAAGTGCAAGATAATGCACCTGGGGCGTAAAAACCCAAGGGCAGAATATAGAATATTTGACACAGTCCTGACCTCAGTATCTGAGGAAAGGGATTTAGGAGTAATTATTTCAGAAGACTTAAAAGGTGGGAAGACAATGTAATAGAGCAGCACGAAATGCCAGCAGAATGCTTGGATGTATAGGGAGAGGTATAAGCAGTAGAAAGAGTGAAGTGCTTATGCCGCTGTACAGAACACTGGTGAGACCTCACTTGGAGTATTGTGCGCAGTACTGGAGGCCATATCTCCAGAAGGATATAGATACTCTAGAGAGAGTTCAGAGAAGAGCTACTAAACTAGTACATGGATTGCAGGATAAAACTTACCAGGAAAGGTTAAAGGACCTTAACATGTATAGCTTGGAAGAAAGAAGAGACAGAGGGGATATGATAGAAACTTTTAAATACATAAAGGGAATCAACTCGGTAAAGGAGGAGAGCATATTTAAAAGAAGAAAAACTGCCACAAGAGGACACAGTTTTAAATTAGAGGGGCAAAGGTTTAAAAGTAATATAAGGAAGTATTACTTTACTGAGAGAGTAGTGGATGCATGGAATAGCCTTCCTGCAGAAGTGGTAGCTGCAAATACAGTGAAGGGGTTTAAGCATGCATAGGATAGGCATAAGGCTATCCTTCATATAAGATAGGGCCAGGGACTATTAATAGGATTCAGATATATTGGGCAGACTAGATGGGTCAAATGGTTCTTATCTGCCGACACATTCTATGTTTCTATGTCTACTAGGTATAGCAGTGGTACATCGCACCCAAAAATTGGTGAATTTTACCCGAAAATGTAACAGACAAATTTGTGAAGTTTTTTAACCTGTATACTAGGTATAGCAGTGGTATATCACACCTAAAAATTGGTGAATCTCACCCAAAAATGTAACAGACAAAGTAGTGAAATGACATAAAATAAAATATGTACAAAAAAAATAAAAAATTGATTTATGAGGTGGAGGTCCATATGGAGTAGGAGTTTGAGGAGGCGGTGGACGTTGCGTTGTAGGTGGAAGCAGAGTTGGAGGAGGACGAGGTAGCCAACACTGTTTTTTGGTTTAAATTTTTTTTTTTTAATTAGGGTACACTCCAAAAGAGTGTGAAATTTCCAAAATACAAGAATGAGCAATTGCGCTGTAGTATAACAATAGCTGGTTAAGGCCGGTATACATGTCTATTCTGCACAAGGTACGGACAAGTCCTGAGGGATCCAGGCCTGGTTCATTTTAATGAACGTGAGCTTGTCCACGTTGGCTGTGGACAGGCGGCTGCGCTTGTCTGTGATGACGCCCCCTGCCGTGCTAAACACACGTTCAGGCAATACACTGGCTGCAGGGCAGGCCAGCACCTCCAAGGCGTAAAGGGCAAGCTCAGGCCATGTGCCCAATTTGGAGACCCAGAAGTTGAAGGGGGCAGACCCGTCATTCAGTACGTGTAGGCATGTGCACACATACTGCTCCACCATGTTGGTGAAATGCTGCCTCCTGCTAAGACGTTCCATATCAGCTGGTGGTGCTGGTTGTTGGGGCGTGCTGACAAAGCTTTTCCACATTTCGGCCATGCTAACCCTGCCTTCTGAGGTGCTGGTGGTGCCCCAGCTGCGTTGGCGACCTCTTCCTCTTCCTCTGCCTTCGCCTTATGCTTCCACTGTGCCCCCGCTGTCAGGTGGGAATGCCACCAGCAGCATGTCTACCAACGTGCCCTTGTACTCGTGCATCTTACGATCATGCTCCAGTGAGTGAATTAAGGACGGTACGTTGTCCTTGTAACGGGGATCCAGCAGCGTGGCCACCCAGTAATCAGCACAAGTTAGAATGTGGGCAACTCAGCGGTCATTGCGGAGACACTGCAGCATGTAATCGCTCATGTGTGCCAGGCTGCCCAGAGGCAACGACAAGCTGTCCTCTGTGGGAGGTGTATCGTCTGTGTCCTCTGTATCCCCCACAGCCACGCACCAGTGATGGCCATGAGCTGGTCTGGGTGCCACCCTGCTGTGGACATGGTTCCTCCTCCTCCATCTCATCCACCTCATCCTCCACCTCGTCATCCTCCAGAACTGTGCCCTGGGTGCCCGTTTGTGGGTGCAGGAACCCACCCTCAAAGCCACTTGTGAATGAATGGCCGGAAACCCTATTAAATGATCCCTCTTTCTCCTCCTCCTCCTCTTCCTCCTCCTCCTCCTCCTGTGCCACATCCTCTTCCATCATCTCCAGGAGCGTTTTTTCAAGGAGGCATAGAAGTGGGATAGTAACGCTGAGAACGGCGTTATCGGCACTATCCATGTTGGTGGAGTACTCGAAACAGCGCAACAAGGAACACAGGTCTAGCATGGAGGCCCAGTCATTGGTGTTGAAGTGGTGCTGTTCCGCAGAGAGACTCACCCGTGCGTGCTGCAGCTGAAACACTTTACTATGGCCTGCTGCTGCTCGCACAGTCTGGCCAGCATGTGCAAGGTGGAGTTCCAACTTGCGGGCACGTCGCATATGAGGTGGTGAGCGGGAAGGCCGAAGTTATGCTGCAGCGCTGACAGGCGAGCAGCAGCAGGGTGAGAACGCCGAAAGCGCGAACAGACGGCCCGCACTTTATGCAGCAGCTCTGACATTTCGGGGTAATTTTTAAGGAATCTCTGCACCATCAAATTCAGCACATGCGCCAGGCAAGGGATGTGCATCAAACCGGCGAGTCCCAGAGCTGCTACGAGATTTTGCCCATCACCGCACACCACCAGGCCAGGCTTGAGGCTCACTGGCACCAACCACTCATCGTGGTGTGGGGTTTGTCCCCCAAACAGATAAGTTTTAAAACTACCTACTGTCGTTTACCCCTGGCTGTGCTGAAGTTGGTGGTGAAGGTGTTAAGCTGTACAGATAAGGAACCGGTAGAGGATGAGGAAGCGGAATAGGAGGAGGAAGCAACAGGAGGCAAACTGAACCGCCCTGCAATCCTCAGTGGTGGAAGGACATGCACCAAACTGCTAACGGCCCTGACCGTGCTTACTGGTTCACATATCCGTAGTAAGGTGCACCCTTCCACAGATGGCGTTGTGCAGTGCACACCTGATTTTGTCCTTCACTTGGTTGTGCAGGGAAGGGATGGCTCGCCTGGAAAAGTAGTGGCGGCTAGGTACGACGTACTGTGGGACAGCCACCGCCATAAGGCCTTTAAAACTCTCCGTCTCCACAAGACGGAATGACAGCATTTCAAAAGCCAGTAATTTAGAAATGCTGGCATTCATGGCCAGGGATCGCAGGTGGGTTGGGGGGTACTTCCTCTTTCTCTCCAGCGTTTGGGAGATGGAAAAGTGAAAGCTTCCGTGGAGATTCTTGGTGACCCAGGTGTTGGTGTTGCTGGCAGATCCTCTGTTTTCAAGGTGGTAGGTGGCACTGTCACTCCAGAGGTGTCACAACCAGACAGTTGAGAAGCTCTGACAGGAGCTTTCCAGATCTTCCTCCTTGAGTTTCTTTGTTTTGGTTAAGTTCCTCATCTCGTTAGTCTATCTCAGCTGTCATGCAGTTGGACTGATTGCTTCCCTTTAAGTTCCTCCCCATGATGCATTAGGTTGCGGCTTATACAACTTCCTGGAGTGTGTGTGCATGCTGTTTCTATTCCTCAGTCCTCTGCAAGATAAGTGCTGTTCTTTTATTTGTGATTTTCTGTCTGCTGGATTTTCAGGTGACCCTGACTCCCTCCGTGTCTTGTGTAGGGAGCCGGTGGTCGTGTCCCCTCACTATTGTAGGGTCTTCAGGTATTAGATAGCCGAGGTACGTGGATATGCGCCCATCCACCTTTGGCTGAGCAATTAGGGAGAGTGGCAGGACTCAAGTAGGGGTCTCCCTTTTGTTCCTTAGTTGTGGATCCAGTGAGTCATTAATTGTATTGCATTGTCTTGTTTCCTGTACACCATCCGTGACATTATAAGCCGCCAAAACCGTCTCAAGCATGGATCCGGTTTCACTTTTGGCTGAGCGCTTCCAGGGTCTTTCATTGGAGGTAGCAGATCTCCGTAAGACTTTTTCTCAGTTTCAAGTGACCGGTTCAGCTTGCGTTCATGGAGTTTGTTCTGAGCCTAAGATCTCGCTCCCGGATACGTTCTCCGGGGGTAGTGAGTATTTTGTGCGTTTTAGAGAGGCTTGCAAACTCCATTTTCGCCTTCTTCCCCATTCCTCTGGTGATGAAGAACGGAGGGTGGGGATCATTATATCGCTGCTCAGGGGTAACGCTCAATCCTGGGCCTTTTCGCTGCCGGAGGGGGCACGGCCCCTCCGTTCAGTGGATGAATTCTTTTTAGCCCTGGGTCAGATATATGATGATCCGGATCGTATTGCTCTGGCTGAGTCTAGACTACGTCTGTTATGCCAGGGTAAACAATCCGCAGAGATATACTGCTCAGAATTTCGGAGATGGGCAGCTGATACTGGTTGGAATGATGCTGCACTCCGAAGTCAATTTTGCCATGGTCTTTCAGAGGGATTAAAAGATGCATTTGCCTTTCATGAGAGACCTACCTCCTTGGATTCTGCTATGTCTCAGGCCGTTCGTATTGACAGGCGTCTTAGAGAGAGAGGAGAGATCTCTCCTTCCTGTCATACTCAGTCCCGGGACAGTGCAGCGGTCTCTTTCTGTGCGCAGGGGTCTCAGTCGCTGTCAGCCCCTTCTGAGCAGGAGCCCATGCAGCTGGGGTTGATTGCCTCTGACAATAGAAGATTCAGCCCGCATGGGAGGGTTTGTTTTTGTTGTGGAGGTATAAATCATTTGGCAAATGTTTGTCCCTCTAGGAGATTCAGGCAGTTTTCTGGGAGTAATAAAGAAACAAAAAGGAAAAAATCTTTTAAAAATGTTCCGTCTGTTACTATTGGCAGGGTTGAGGCGGAAATTGAAGGTTTTCCGTTTGCTTGTAGTTCCCGTTTTGTCCTGCCTGCTAGGGTGGCGCTAGAGAGCAAAAGCATTTTTTGTGAGATTTTTGTGGATAGTGGAGCAGCTGTCAATCTCATTGATAATCAATTTGCAATAACTCATGGTTTCCAGGTATGCACTTTGGGAAAGGATATTCCTGTTTTTGCTATTGATTCAGCTCCACTTTCTCAGAAATCATTAAAGGGCATAGTTCACAATATCCATTTAATTGTGAGTGACGCTCATGTTGAGGATGTGTCATGTTTCGTCCTTAGCGGTTTGCCTACTCCTCTAGTGTTGGGGCTACCCTGGCTCACTAAACATAACCCCACCATTGATTGGCAAGCGAGACAAATAAATGGTTGGAGTGACTTTTGCAGAGAGAATTGCCTCATGACATCTGTTTCTGAGGTTTCTACTAAGACTGTACCACCTTTCCTCTCTGAATTTTCGGATGTCTTCTCTGAGAGTGGAGTTCAGGATTTGCCCCCGCACAGGGAGTTCGATTGCCCTATTAATCTCATCCCAGGCGCCAAGCTGCCTAAATCTCGTTTATACAATCTTTCCCAACCTGAGAGGGTCGCTATGCGTGCTTATATCTCTGAGAGTCTGAGAAAAGGACACATACGACCCTCGAAGTCACCTGTTGCCGCTGGTTTTTTCTTTGTTAAGAAAAAAGATGGTTCTTTAAGACCTTGTCTGGATTTCAGGGAGCTGAACAGTATCACTATTCGTGACCCTTATCCGCTTCCTCTGATCCCGGACCTGTTTAACCAGGTTGTTGGGGCTAAAGTCTTTTCCAAATTAGACCTAAGAGGGGCATACAACCTGGTCAGGGTCAGAGAAGGAGACGATTGGAAGACGGCTTTCAATACCCCTGAGGGCCATTTTGAGAATTTGGTTATGCCTTTTGGTTTGATGAATGCCCCAGCCGTTTTTCAGCATTTCGTGAACAGCATTTTTTATCATTTAATAGGAAAATTTGTATTAGTGTATTTGGATGACATTTTGATTTTTTCTCCTGATTTCAAGACTCATAAGGAACATTTACGTCAGGTCTTGCTCATCCTGCGGGAGAATAAATTATACGCGAAACTGGAAAAATGTGTGTTTGCGGTTCCAGAAATTCAATTTCTGGGGTTTCTTCCCTACGCACCTGGTTTTCACATGGACCCCGAGAAGGTCCGCGCTGTGCTTGAGTGGGAGCTTCCTGAGAATCAGAAGGCGCTGATGCGTTTTTTGGGCTTTGCCAATTATTACAGGAAATTTATTTTGAATTATTCCTCTGTTGTTAAACCACTCACTGATATGACCAGAAAGGGGGTAGATTTTTCTTCCTGGTCGGTAGAGGCGCGTAAGGCCTTTTCTAATATCAAGGAGAGTTTTGCTTCCGCTCCCATCCTGGTACAACCTGATATTTCGTTACCCTTCATAGTTGAGGTTGATGCTTCTGAGGTAGGGGTGGGTGCGGTCTTGTCTCAGGGTTCCTCTCCTGCCAAATGGCAACCATGTGCCTTTTTCTCGAAGAAACTCTCCTCCGCAGAGAGAAATTATGATGTGGGAGATAGGGAATTGTTGGCCATCAAGTTGGCTTTTGAGGAATGGCGCCATTGGCTAGAGGGAGCCAGACACCCTATTACCGTGTTTACTGACCATAAAAATCTGGCCTACTTGGAGTCAGCCAAGCGTCTGAACCCGAGACAGGCCAGATGGTCTTTGTTCTTTTCAAGGTTTAATTTTGTTGTCACGTTCCGCCCTGGGGTTAAGAATGTGAAGGCAGATGCCCTGTCACGTTGTTTTCCGGGAGGTGGGAATTTTGAAGACCCGGGTCCCATTTTGGCTGAAGGTGTGGTGGTCTCTGCTCTTTTTCCTGAATTGGAGGCAGAGGTGCAGGCAGCCCAGTCAGAGGCTCCTGATCTTTGTCCTCCTGGGAGGTTGTTTGTGCCTCTCGCTTTGAGACACAAGATTTTTAAGGAACACCATGATACGGTCCTTGCTGGGCACCCGGGGGCAAGAGCCACACTGGATCTCATCGCTCGGAGATTCTGGTGGCCTGTGCTTCGTAAGTCGCTTGAGAGTTTTGTGGCAGCTTGCGAGACTTGCGCTCGTGCCAAAGTCCCTCATTCACGGCCATCAGGTCCTCTCCTTCCCTTACCCATTCCTTCCCGTCCTTGGACACATCTGTCCATGGACTTCATAACGGACTTGCCTCGTTCCTCAGGGAAGACTGTGATTCTGGTGGTGGTGGACCGTTTTAGCAAAATGGTGCATTTTATCCCTTTTCCTGGTTTGCCCAATGCTAAGACGCTGGCGCAGGCATTTATTGACCACATTGTCAAATTGCATGGTATTCCTTCAGACATAGTCTCTGATAGGGGCACGCAGTTTGTTTCCAGATTCTGGAAGGCTTTCTGTTCTCGCTTGGGGGTTCGGTTGTCATTCTCTTCTGCTTTCCACACGCAGTCGAATGGCCAGACAGAGCGCGTTAATCAGAATCTGGAGACATATCTGCGCTGTTTTGTGGCGGAGAATCAGGAGGATTGGTCTTCTTTTTTGTCCCTTGCTGAGTTTGCTTTAAATAACCGTCGTCAGGAGTCCTCTGATAAGTCACAATTTTTTGGTGCATATGGGTTTCATCCGTAGTTTGGGACTTTCTCGGGAGAGGGGTCTTCTGGTTTACCTGATGAGGACAGATTCTCCTCATCTTTGTCATCTATTTGGCAAAAGATTCAGGATAATCTAAAGAGCATGAGTGAGAGATATAAGCGTGTGGCAGATAAGAGACGTGTGCCTGGTCCGGACCTGAATGTTGGTGATCTGGTGTGGTTGTCTACCAAGAATATCAAATTGAAGGTACCCTCCTAGAAGTTGGGTCCTAGGTTTATTGGGCCTTACAAGATCCTGTCTGTCATCAATCCTGTTGCCTACCGTCTTGATCTTCCTCAGACTTGGAAGATCCATAATGTTTTTCATAAGTCCTTATTGAAACCTTATGTTCAACCTATTGTACCCTCGCCTTTGCCTCCTCCTCCGATAATGGTTGATGGAAATCTTGAATTTCAGGTCTCTAGGATTGTGGATTCTCGTCTTGTCCGCGGTTCCCTCCAGTACCTCGTTCATTGGGAGGGTTATGGTCCTGAGGAGAGGATGTGGGTCCCAGTGACGGACTTTAAGGCCACTCGTCTCATCAGGGCTTTCCATAGGTGACATCCTGAGAAGGTGGGCCCTGAGTGTCCGGAGTCCACTCGTAGAGGGAGGGGTACTGTCACAACCAGACAGTTGAGAAGCTCTGACAGGAGCTTTCCAGATCCTCCTCCTTGAGTTTCTTTGTTTTGGTTAAGTTCCTCATCTCGTTAGTCTATCTCAGCTGTCATGCAGTTGGACTGATTGCTTCCCTTTAAGTTCCTCCCCATGATGCATTAGGTTGCGGCTTATACAACTTCCTGGAGTGTGTGTGCATGCTGTTTCTATTCCTCAGTCTTCTGCAAGATAAGTGCTGTTCCTTTATTTGTGATTTTCTGTCTGCTGGATTTTCAGGTGACCCTGACTCCCTCCGTGTCTTGTGTAGGGAGCCGGTGGTCGTGTCCCCTCACTATTGTAGGGTCTTCAGGTATTAGATAGCCGAGGTACGTAAATATGCGCCCATCCACCTTTGGGGTGTTCGCATAGGCTGAGCAATTAGGGAGAGTGGCAGGACTCATGTAGGGGTCTCCCTTTTGTTCCTTAGTTGTGGATCCAGTGAGTCATTAATTGTATTGCATTGTCTTGTTTCCTGTACGCCATCCGTGACAAGAGGTGGATGAAGAGGCCGAGACTGCAGCAGAAGAGGAAGCAGGAGGAGCCAGAGACCTTTCTTGGTTTTTGAGGTGTCTACTCCACTGAAGCTCGTGCTTTGCACCTAAATGCCTGGTCATGCAGGTTGTGCTCAGGTTGAGAACGTTTATGCCTCGCTTCAGGCTCTGATTGCACAGCGTGCAAACCACTCGTGTCTTGTCGTCAGCACATTGTCTGAAGAACTGCCACACCAGGGAACTCCTTGGAGCTGGCTTTGGTGTGCTCGGTCCCTTGCTGCGGTGGGCAGTAGGAGGCGTACTGTCTAGAGGACGGCCGCTCCACTTTTGCACCCTGCTCCCTCTTCTGCTGTGCTGGTGGCTCTGTGCGACCACTGCCTCTTCCTCCGAACTACATAGGTCACTCACATGACCTTGATTCCATGTGGGGTCAAGGACCTCATCGTCCTTCACATCATCTTCCACCCAGTCTTCACCCCTGCCCTCCTTGTCAGTCTGCACACTTTCGAAAGCCCCAGCAGTTGTGTTTCGTCATCATCCGAGACGTGTTGCGATGGTCCTCCCATGTACTCATCTTGAAGCATAAGTGGTTGGGCAACGGTGCACTCAATCTCTTCCACTTCTGGGGCAGGGATAGGTGGACGGCCCTGGGAAACCCTGCTAACAGAGTCATCAAAAAGCAGAAGAGACTGCTGCATGACTTGGGGCTCAGACTGCTTGGCTGATTTGTAAGGGGGTGAGGTGAAAGACTGATGGACATCGGCTGCAGGTGCCAACTCTGATCTTTCAGCAGGAGACTGGGTGGGAGACAATGTGAAGGAACTGGATCCACTGTTAGCAACCCAATCTACTATCGCCTGACTTTGTTCAGGCCTCACCATTCGTAGAGCCACATTAGGCCCGACCAAATACCGCTGCAGGTTCTGTCGCCTACTCTCACCTGAGGAAGGGGTTTCACTTGTGCGTGTAGCTGGCACAGATCGACCACGTCCTCTCCCTCACAAGTACAGATGCAGACTAGGCCGCAATTAAAGTTTTTTGCCCAAAAAGGGTATTTTATTAATAGAAGAATATAACCACAGTATCTAAAGTGTGTATCTCACAGGTACAGATCCAGACTAGGCCACAATTAAAGTTTTTTGTCCAAAATGGTTGTTTTTCAAATAACTGAATATAACCACATTATCTAAAGTGTGCATCTCACACGTACAGAACCAGACAAGGCAGCAATTAAAGTTTTTTGCCCAAAATGGGTGTTTGTTTAATAACAGAATATAACAGTTGTATATAACCCTTGAATTTCTTACTTGCAGATGCAGCAAAGGCTGTAAAATTGTGTATTTTGCCTAAAAAGGGTGTTTTATTAATAAACTGAGTGTACTGACATAGGAGGTCACAACAATACAAATTGGCGCTCCAGATTACCAAGAATAGGGGCAAAAATCAGAAAGTGGGTAATCTAAAATGTAATATTTTATTAGTAATGCAGATAAAAAGATAGTTTCCAAAATAAAGTGTGCAATAGACAAACCTTGGGATAGAAATGATGTATCAACCCTAGGGCAACCCAGGTGTCTATCCCAAATGAAAATAACAAAAAAAAATACACAATAGTGCACGGCGGCACCAGTAACCGTTTGTCCTACCTGAATAGAACCACAGTATGTAAAGGGTGTATCTCACACGTACAGATGCAGACTAGGCCGCAATTATAGTTTTTGGCCCAAAACGGGTATTTGTTTACTAACAGAATATGAAAGCTGTATATAACCCTTGAATTTCACACGTGCTGATTCTGCAAGGGCTGTAAAATTGTGTATTTTGCCAAAAAAGGGTGTTTTTAAAAACCCAGAAAATTATGACTGTATTTCTAGCTTAAATTGCACACTGACTAATCCTGCAAATGCACCAGATGTAGGATATTGCCAAAAATTTGTTTTTTCAAAGCCAGAAAATTATTTTAAAAATTTTAATTTGATTTTAACAATCACATTTGCAGCAATATTAAGTATTTTGCAAAAAAAGTTAGTTTTTTTACTAACAGAATATGAAAGCTGTATATAACCCTTGAATTTCACACATGCAGATGCATCAAGGGCTGTAAAATTGTGTATTTTGCCAAAAAAGGGTGTTTGTAAAAACCCAGAAAATTATGGCTTTATTTCTAGCTTAAATTGCACACTGACTAATCCTGCAAATGCACCAGATGTTGTATATTGCCAAAAAAGGGTGTTTTTTTTAAAACCAGATTATTATTTACTATTTCTCCTTATGGAGGACACCAAGTATGCATAAGGATTAGTGTATGCCAGTCATCGATCCTATAGGTTTATGGGAACAATTTATGAAAATAAACACATTTTACATCTACTTACATCAGATAGGCTTAGGAAAGCTAGTTTAAATATCTTTCCCAGAAATCCGGAGGAATGTTTCCTGGCCGAGAATAGTTTACATACGTTATATGCCTTCATAATGAGAAAGAATCTCCCAAAGCAGATATTTTGCCCCATAACCCAGCATAGTATACTAGTCTCTATCTCGCTCTTTCTCTCTCATATTTAATATACATCTTATTCCTTCTGAAGGTTGAACATGATGAATGTGTTTTTTCTCAACCATGTTGCTCTTTTATAGGGATGAGCGAACGTCTATTTTAAAAGTTAGCATTCGGGTTACCGCTGAAATGCGTTATGGAATCCCATGACCACAATTGCGTTATGGTCCATGGTCACGGGATCGATAATGCAATTCAGCGGTAACCCAAACCCGAACTTCTAAGACAGAGGTTCACTCATCCCTCCTCTTACAGTATAATTTGTTAGTTACAAAAAGACATTGTGAAAATGCATCAAAACTGGTGCAATCAAAGTTTTGAGTAGCTATCGATGGCAGCGAATCAGATTCCACCTGTCATTCTTCAGAGGCCTTTTGTAAAATAATATCATCAGTGTGATCGGTTGCTATGAATGACAAATCCCTTTTTCCTAAGTATTCATTCATGCATATCTCCAAATATTATCCAAATAGTATCCATTACCTGAGGATGTCCATATATTCCAAGGATCTGTGCTGCGGGAATAGTGGTGGATAAGTAGTGATCTCCAATGATACCAGCCAGCTGGCCATGGCCTGTACAAGAGTAATTAGGTATCAGCGTATCCGGGCCAGACAGAAGATGTAATACATGCTTTACAGCCAATCTCTGATCTAAGCATGAATCATATATGAGGTATCCCAGAGTAATATTGGGTAAAATGTCAGGATCCCGGTTAATATTATCAATTGCAAAGAAAAAAATCAGGGAATGTATGAAACCCTGAAAATCTGAGCTGGAAAAAAAAGTTGGGAAACTGAAAGTTGACGGGAAGGTAAGAGACTCTTGTTGTTTTCATATTACCTTTACCTTCTACATTACCGTGAAAAAGTTATTTCCTGATTCCTAATAGCTTTATGTTATGAAACATGTAAATGAAGCCCCTATCAAACCTCTCCGGACAGATATCCTCTCTCACAGATTATTAATCAGTTGTCAGCAGACATGAGTAGTGTTGAGCGAACTTCTGTTTTAAGTTCGGCGTCTAAAGTTCGGCTTCCGGTTAGCGGAGAATCCTGATATGGATTCCGAATTCCGTTGTGGTCCGTGGTAGCGGAATCAATAATGGCCAATTATTGATTCCGCTACCATGGACCACAACGGAATTCGGAATCCATATCGGGATTCTCCGCTAACCGGAAGCCGAACTTTAGACGCCGAACTTAAAACAGAAGTTCGCTCAACACTAGACATGAGCATATCGATTCTAAAAGAATCTGAATTATTACAAATTTCACAAAAATTCTCTTTCCAAATAAATTCAAAGTTTTGAACATTTGCTTCAAACAAATTGTGCAAAATATGCTGCCGACAATTTTACATTTAAAATCAGTGCGGTAGTGAGGGAACTAGGGCAGGAAAGAGGAAGATGAAAGACCACATCAACTCAGAAGGGGCCCTGGCCAGATGGTTTGCTCATAAAGCCTGGCAGTCAGCCTGACCGTCAACCAGGAGGGAGGATATTGGCTGGTCTATCAGATACTGTTAAGCAGATAGCCATTCTGAGCTCAGCCACTGATGTGATAGGGTGTGTCTGTCAAATTAGGAAACATCCTAATGAATCTCTCGCCATTCCAAGATTGCTGGAAGCTAAAGCATCGCTGTCTGACCCCATAAACTATAATTAAGAAATCAAGAATTGGGTGGACAAAATCTGCTGTGGACGGTGGATCGTTTATGGGGCTGGGCAGCAATGCTTATATTATAGAATATTATTAGGGGAAAGAAGACAACATTGTAGGCTGGATGGCTTAGTCATTGTCACAGCAGAATGATATTGAGGCTACCAGGCATCATCTGACACCATACCTTTCAGCCATAGCTAAGCTCATTTCTCCTGCTACTCCTCCTTGAGGCCTAAGAAGCCTTTCTTTGGCATAATCTGTGTCTTCATTGCCACCTCCTAGTGGGGTGCCTTCTTTTCAGCAAAAAATAAATAAATCACCTGGTGCTATGGAAGAGACTCCAGATAATCTTCCTGTTGATGAGTTACGTAAGAACAGTCAGTATTTGGAATGCTATGAGGAGGAGATTCAAGTGGATGTGAGGTACCTGATGACTCAAATACATAGCTGTACTTGTGATGGTAGTTGTGACAATGTAGTCATGGTGGTGGCAATAAGGGCTCAGGTCCCCAGGGGAAATACAGAGGGGGCAATTGTGAGGGAGGGAAAGGAGCCTACAACATAGCACGGGATACTCACTATGGTGATTATTGTGTGTTGGACTGAACCTGGGAAGCAGATCAGGGTGATAAGATGGTATTATCATCAGAGGATGATGGTGGCAGCAGAAATAAACAATAGAGTTTATGCACAGCCAAAACATTAACATCTGCCAGGGACAGATCTGCTTTTACTGTGGCCAGCTCTGTCAATTTTTCTACACAGTGCCTGCAGAGAAAGCCATTGCAGGATATGCAAAAAGAAAATAAGCACATGAAACAGCACTACTAGATGCACTGGGAAAATCAAAGCAGCCAGCAATAGGAACAAGGCTGTCCTCCTTCTCCCGGTATTCATTTTATCATCCAGGCTGCATCCATAAGCATTACAGTGTCATTGTCATCATTAACTACTTCTCCCACCCAGATTTCTTCTCATTCTCTGCTCTGTTGTGAGTAATCCATAACACAATGAATGACCAAAGAACACTTATAAGAGCCCAGTAAATCGCAAACTGAACTGCCACCTGGCCAAGTTGCTACTAGTGCAGTTGCTGCCGCACCACTCAGTGGATTCCACATACTTTGGGGAATGGATGGTGTCTGCTCAGTCTTGATGGAGGCCTTTTGACACCTCCATGTGTCACGGCAAGTGGGGATAAGAGGAACACCAAGTAAACAAACAGCAACAGGTAAACAGACTAGGCCCCAAAGATAGGGAGGAGGAAATGGTAACCTCCTAACAATCCCTGAGCCTCTCCCTGACTGCTGACAGTATGAGCAAGTCCTGATGGTGAATGAACTCATACGCTGGAACCTAAGCCCTGCTGACACTGAAGCAAACACTAACTTAGGGAGAGGGGAATGAGACAGCCGGTACCTTCCACCTTGAAGGGTCCAGCGTCCCCCTCAGATCTAGCAGCAACACACGCACAAAGGGAAGAACAGGATGTCTTAGCTTGAGACGAGCGGTATCCAGTAGAGGATCCACAAACAACCAGTATAGAACTCCAGAAGGAAAATATCAACCGCAAAGTCAGTAGTAAGATGCAGACTTAAATAGAGCCTCTTAAAGAGGACCTTTCACTACTGTACAAACTCAAAACTAACTATATCAGTGGGCAGAGCGGCGCCCAGGGGTCCCCCTGCACTTACTAGTATGTCTGGGCGCTGCTCCGTTCGCCCGGTATAGGCTCCGGTGTCTGCGCTCCCTCTGTTGTACTGGAGTGATTTCTTGTATGAGGCGTGTCCCTTGCTGCAGCGCTGGCCAATCGCAGCGCACAGCTCATAGCCAGTCTATAGTGCCGCTCTGCCCACTGATATAGTTAGTTTTGAGTTTGTACAGTAGTGAAAGGTTCTCTTTAAACAGCTAATGAGCAGAACCTGTGGAGAGGTGGGATCCTGCCCACAACAACAAACAGAAAGGAAACACAGAAAGACCTGTCAGATAGACTCACGTGCTGCAAGTCTATCCGATCTTCTGAGATCTCTCACAGGGCAGGCAGTGACACCATGTTTGTGTCGGTCTGGGCTTCCATAGAGGGCACTTATTGGCTTACTCCATGTTCTCCTCAAGGGACATCCTCCCGTCCCCAACAGGAACAGGGCAGAGCCTTGGTTCCACTACACTCCCCTTTCCTTCTTTCATATCTGTAAATTTAGGTTTTGCCATGCTGTCTTAGAACTGATAAGCCTGGGCGAGAGAAGCTACACTGTGGATTGGTTACTAATCTGCATCAATATGAAAATTTCCCACAGGATTTCTCTCCTCCAAAAACAACTGGGTAACGTGGTTAGCAACAGTGGCAGAAACATTGTGGCTACATAGTATTTGGGGGAAATAACACATGCTCCCTGTATGGCGCATGTGATGAGTTTAGTCAAAACGCTTTAAAAAAGTATTGTGGCTTGCAGAAGTTTCAGACCTTCACATCTGGCATATGCTGAATGGTCTATAGGAGCAGCATAAAGAGATCAAAGTTTACATCATTCATGAGACCTTCACAGCTGGAAGAATGTGCTCTTTTGAGTTTGGCAGTGGCAGCTCATGAGGGAAATGTGTCACATACTTATACACTTCCAAGAGGCAACACATGTAACATCAACAATGTAACCTCCCTGATATTTATATTAGAGCAATTGCCTACACTAGTGCAACAAGGGATGGCGAAAGAAGAACAGCTTACACATCTTGCCACCACTCTGTAGCTGTCCCACCTGGACTGTGCCCTTTCTCTGGCTCATAGCCTGTTCACTGACCCCCCCACTTGAGATAAACATGTCTGAGCTAGAGGTGCAGAATCAATAGCAAAAATGGAAATGTTTTTTTTTTTTTTTCTAAACCACAATTTGTGATCCCCAATGCATGGAACGGACGGCACATGTTCGTGTGCTTGAGCCCTAAGGATCAGAGAACAGATACTCAGCTCAAAATCAGGATCAGGATATCAGAAGGAAATCAGGACACCCTCTCACCCTTTCAAGGGCCAATGCAGAACAAAGCAGAAAAGGGAAAGTACTCATATGAATGCACAGTCCAACAGCCAATGCACCCTGAATAAAGTCAACTTGAATGGCCATTGGTCGAGAACAGATTGATGGCTCAATTCAGATCCACAGCAGTCAGCTACCAGCCATGTCAGGATACGGTGAGAATGTTAGAACTGTACAGCACAAAGCAAACAAAGGTCAGAAGAACCAAGTTCAAGAAATGCGCACAACCATATCAAGATCACTTGTTCAAACTCAGCAGCAATTAGACAGGGGCAATTAGCTAAAGGTTCATGGGCCTCCCCCGTCAGTGCTTTATGGCAAGGAGAAGGAGTGCACCTAGCCTTTCTACTTCCTGAAGTGAAAATTGAAATGCCCCCCTCATGCCAAATTCTCAACCTAACCCCTTCCTCCAGCCCTACTGTTAAAGAGCTTATCCTCTGTTTACTACTGAAGACCGGTCATAAATATGAAATCGGCAGGGTTCCGACACCGGGCAGCCCTGACGATCAGCCGTTTGAAGAGAAGGCAGCACACATACAATCGCTGTCTTCTCTGCTCTGTTTACCTGCTTGTTACAGAAACTGAAGTGGTGAGCAGTGTAATTATAACTATGGCGTCTGTTCAAGTGAATACTACAGAGCCGTCCCATAGAAGTGAATGGGGACACCATACTTGTAACTACAGCGAGCAGGTAAACGGAGTAGAGAAAGCAACGTGGCCTTCTCTTCAAACAGCTGATCGGTGGGGTGCCAGGAGTCAGACCCCCGCCAATCTGATATCCCGAGGAGAGGTCATTAATAGTAAAAAGCAGACAACCCCTATAAAGACAATACAGCACCTCATACCTCTTACTGCACATACAGTGATGTCTCCTCTGATGTAGACGTTCTCTTTCCTCATCTTCTCCTTTCAGACCAGACCGCCATGTTGATTTCTTTCAGCCATCTCTTCTGTCTGCAGAGTTTAACAGACATCTTAATTTTCTACTTTTCCATCCTCCCCCCCACCTTCTGAGCACCCCTTCCTGCCACCCCCAATACTGTGCCTGCTGTGCTCCAGAATACTATACTGCAGAAACAGTCCCCCTGAAAAGGCCAGTACCACACAGATAGTGCCCCCTGCAATAATTATTGGCACACAGTGCCCTAAAAAATAACTGTGCCCAGCAAATAGTGTCCCACCACTAATGGTGTAAACGTAATGTCCCCCAAAAGAATTATGCTAAGCTGAGCCAGGTTCCCCCCGCAATAATAGTGCTCCCCAAAGTCCCACCAATATAACTAATTATCTGCCAGATTGCATAGTGTTGAGTGCCCCCTATAGTAATAATGTCCCTATTGTGCCCACACTAGTAATCAAGTTCCCCATAGCTGCCCACTACTAATACTCCTCCTTATAATGTGAGCCAGTAGAAATATACCCCATAATGTGTGCCAGTACAAAGATAACCCGTTATAATGTGTGCCAGTACAAAAAACGATCTCCTTATAATGTGAGCCAGTAGAAATATACCCCATAATGTGTGCCAGTACAAAGATAACCCGTTATAATGTGTGCCAGTACAAAAAACAACCTCCTTATAATGTGCGTCAGTGCAAATACCCCTTTAAAATGTGCCCCAGTACAAAAAATGCCACCTTACCTTGCAGATCAGACCCCCATACCAGACCTCAGATCAGACCTCCATATCAGACCTCTGATGAGACCCCCCCATTCTCAGACGTCAGATCAGACCCTCTTTAGACCTCTATATCCGACCCCAGCTTCAGACCTCAGATCATTAGACCTAAATGTTAGAAACCCCCCATATCAGACCTCAGACCAGACCCCCATTAGACCTCTCAGACCCCCCATATCAGACTTCAGATCAGACTCCCATTAGACCTCTCAGACTCCCTTAGACCTCCAGACCCCAAATCATACCTCAGACCAGACCCCCATTAGACCATATTATAAGACCTCTCAGACCCCCATTAGACCCATCAGACCACCATATCAGACCTCAGATCAGACATTAAAATAAATAACTTAACTAACCTCTCCTGCAGTCTCAGGTCATGGTGCGCTCTGTACCTCCTGATTCTGTAGGCAGCCAGAACACAGCAGCGCGGGTCCTGATAAGAGCAAGCAGGAGGAGAGGTAATTACAGAACTCAACACTTCATCCCCCGCATCCTGCTTAATAGTGAGCGCTTCCATTATGGAATCACTCACTACTATTCTCTTTATAAGATGCTCTGCATCTCATAAAGGGAAAAATACAGCACCACTAGCAAGGGGGCCATAGGGCTTAGGGGCCTGGTGTCACGGATGTAGTAGGGGAGAACACCAAAAGACAATCAAGAAGGAAGGGGAAAGACACTAGGCCTCACCGCTAGGGAAAAGCGTCACCACCTATAAAACCCTGCTCCTGGCCCTAACTCCTATCCATATGGGCACGTCTCGATGGTAGATATACCCATACACAGGAACCTAGAAAACCCTGGTGACCCTCTGATGCCCTAAAGATAATGACAGGGCAGAGACCACCCGTTCCTTCCCTGGTGAAGGAACTAGCGTCTCACTGAGGCCTAGTAAACAACCAGGGGGAGGGGGGAATACAAAACACAACAAGCGGAACACTTAACTTCAGAGGATGATCAGGACTTTAACACGAACCACACTCCAGCTCTTCCAAGACCAAATTAAGCTATCCCAAGCAAGGAGTGATGGGAAAAGTCAGACTAAATAGGGCGAGGTAAAGGTCACATGATCCACACCTGAACAGGAGGTGTGGACATACCAGCAACACACAGACAAAGTGAAACCGAAAGAGGCTGTCAGATCACTAATGCGTAGATAATGTTTCAGACCTTCTGACACCTGTCACAGATGTGACAGTACCCCCCAGACACCCAGGACCGACCTTATCAGGATGAGCTCTGTGGAATGCACTCACCAGACGACTAGCATTAACATCGGTCGCTGGAACCCACATCCTCTCCTCTGGTCCGTACCCTCTCCAATGAACGAGATACTGGAGGGATCGCCGGAGAACTCGGGAGTCCACAATCCTGCTGATCTGAAATTCTAAATTGCCGTCCACCATGACAGGAGCGGGAGACAAGGAGGACGTCTAAACAGGTTCGACACATTTCTTTAGCAACGATTTATGAATGGCAGTGATCTTATATGGACCAATAAATCTTGGGCTCAACTTCCAAGAAGGCACCTTAAGTTTAATGTTCTTGTAGACAACCACACAGAATCACCCACTCTCAGGTCGGACCACTCATACGTCTCCTGTCAGCAGCACGCTTATACCTGTTGCCCATCTTTTTCAGGTTATTTTGGATTTTCCGCCAAATAGAAGACAAAGAAGAGGAAAATCGTTCCTCCTCAGAAATGCTGGAATTTTGAGCACCAGAAAATGTACCAAACTGAGGATGGAACCCATATGCCGCAAAAAACGGCGACTTATCAGTGGATTCCTGTCTACGGTTATTTATAGCAAACTCAGCTAACGACAAAAATGAAGACCACTCTTCCTGATTCTCTGAAACAAAACATCTCAAGTAAGTCTCCAGATTCTGATTAGTGCGCTCCGTCTGTCCATTCGACTGAGAATGAAAAGCCGAAGAGAAGGACAATTGTACACCCAGACGAGTACAGAACGCTTTCCAGAATCTGGAAACAAACTGAGTCCCTCTATCGGACACCACATCAGAGTGAATGCCATGTAGTTTCACGATGTTGTCGACAAACACCTGCGCAAGAGTTGTAGCATTGGGTAGACTAGGTAATGCAATAAAGTGTGCCATTTTACTAAAACGATCGACAACCACCAGAATAACGGTCTTTCCTGAAGAATTCGGTAAATCAGTGATAAAATCCATGGACAAATAGGTCCAAGGTCTGGATGGGATGGGCAATGGAAACAGAGATCCGGAAGGCCGAGTATGTGTCGCTTTAGCACATGCACAGGTACCACAGGCTGACACATAGTCCTCAACACACTTACGCAACCCCGGCCACCAAAATCTGCGAGAGATGAGATGGACAGTCGATCTGCTCCCAGGGTGCCCAGCAAGCACCATACAGTGATGTTCCTCAAACACCTTGTGACGTAATTCGGAGGGAACAAACAACTTCCCCGGAGGACAAGAGTCCGGAGCATCCTCCTGTGCCTCCAACACCCAGGCCTCAAGATCAGGATAAAGATAAAATGGGACTCACCCCCCAGGAAAGCTACGGATTTCACTGGTCATTTTTTACAGAATTTGATTTCAAACTCCTTACCACACATTTGGGCCCCTAGAATGCCAGGGCAGTAGAACTACCCCACAAGTGACCCCATTTTGGAAAGAAGAGACCCCAAGGTATTCGCTGATGGGCATAGTGAGTTCATGGAAGTTTTTATTTTTTGTCACAAGTTAGTGGAATATGAGACTTTGTATGAAAAAAAAAAAATCATCATTTTCCACTAACTTGTGACAAAAAATAAAAAATTCTAGGAACTCGCCATGCCCCTCACGGAATACCTTGGGGTGTCTTCTTTCCAAAATGGGGTCACTTGTGGGGTAGTTATACTGCCCTGGCATTTTCCAGGGGCCCTAATGTGTGGTAAGTAGGTAAATGACCTGTGAAATCCGAAAGGTGCTCTTTGGAATATGGGCCCCTTTGCCCACCTAGGCTGCAAAAAAGTGTCACACATCTGGTATCGCCGTACTCAGGAGAAGTTGGGGAATGTGTTTTGGGGTGTCATTTTACATATACCCATGCTGGGTGAGAGAAATATCTTGGTCAAATGCCAACTTTTCCCATTTTTTTATACAAAGTTGGCATTTGACCAAGATATTTATCTCACCCAGCATGGGTATATGTAAAAAGACACCCCAAAACACATTCCTCAACTTCTCCTGAATACAGAGATACCAGATGTGTGACACTTTTTTGCAGCCTAGGTGGGCAAAGGGGCCCATATTCCAAAGAGCACCTTTCGGATTTCACTGGTCATTTTTTACAGAATTTGATTTCAAACTCCTTACCACACATTTGGGCCCCTAGAATGCCAGGGCAGCAGAACTACCCCACAAGTGACCCCATTTTGGAAAGAAGAGACCCCAAGGTATTCGCTGATGGGCATAGTGAGTTCATGGAAGTTTTTATTTTTTGTCACAAGTTAGTGGAATATGAGACTTTGTATGGAAAAAAAAAATAAAAATCATCATTTTCCACTAACTTGTGACAAAAAATAAAAAATTCTAGGAACTCGCCATGCCCCTCACGGAATACCTTGGGGTGTCTTCTTTCCAAAATGGGGTCACTTGTGGGGTAGTTATACTGCCCTGGCATTTTCCAGGGGCCCTAATGTGTGGTAAGTAGGTAAATGACCTGTGAAATCCGAAAGGTGCTCTTTGGAATATGGGCCCCTTTGCCCACCTAGGCTGCAAAAAAGTGTCACACATCTGGTATCGCCGTACTCAGGAGAAGTTGGGGAATGTGTTTTGGGGTGTCATTTTACATATACCCATGCTGGGTGAGAGAAATATCTTGGTCAAATGCCAACTTTTCCCATTTTTTTATACAAAGTTGGCATTTGACCAAGATATTTATCTCACCCAGCATGGGTATATGTAAAAAGACACCCCAAAACACATTCCTCAACTTCTCCTGAATACAGAGATACCAGATGTGTGACACTTTTTTGCAGCCTAGGTGGGCAAAGGGGCCCATATTCCAAAGAGCACCTTTCGGATTTCACTGGTCATTTTTTACAGAATTTGATTTCAAACTCCTTACCACACATTTGGGCCCCTAGAATGCCAGGGCAGCAGAACTACCCCACAAGTGACCCCATTTTGGAAAGAAGAGACCCCAAGGTATTCGCTGATGGGCATAGTGAGTTCATGGAAGTTTTTATTTTTTGTCACAAGTTAGTGGAATATGAGACTTTGTATGGAAAAAAAAAAAAAAAATCATCATTTTCCACTAACTTGTGACAAAAAATAAAAAATTCTAGGAACTCGCCATGCCCCTCACGGAATACCTTGGGGTGTCTTCTTTCCAAAATGGGGTCACTTGTGGGGTAGTTATACTGCCCTGGCATTTTCCAGGGGCCCTAATGTGTGGTAAGTAGGTAAATGACCTGTGAAATCCGAAAGGTGCTCTTTGGAATATGGGCCCCTTTGCCCACCTAGGCTGCAAAAAAGTGTCACACATCTGGTATCTCCGTACTCAGGAGAAGTTTGGGAATGTGTTTTGGGGTGTCATTTTACATATACCCATGCTGGGTGAGAGAAATATCTTGGCAAAAGACAACTTTTCCCATTTTTTTATACAAAGTTGGCATTTGACCAAGATATTTCTCTCACCCAGCATGGGTATATGTAAAATGACACCCCAAAACACATTCCCCAACTTCTCCTGAGTACGGCGAAACCAGATGTGTGACACTTTTTTGCAGCCTAGATGCGCAAAGGGGCCCATATTCCTTTTAGGAGGGCATTTTTAGACATTTGGATACCAGACTTCTTCTCACGCTTTGGGGCCCCTAGAATGCCAGGGCAGTATAAATACCCCACATGTGACCCCATTTTGGAAAGAAGACACCCCAAGGTATTCAATGAGGGGCATGGCGAGTTCATCGAATTTTTTTTTTTTTGGCACAAGTTAGCGGAAATTGATATTTTTTATTTTTTTCTCACAAAGTCTCCCTTTCCGCTAACTTGGGACAAAAATTTCACTCTTTCATGGACTCAATATGCCCCTCACGGAATACCTGGGGGTGTCTTCTTTCCGAAATGGGGTCACATGTGGGGTATTTATACTGCCCTGGCATTCTAGGGGCCCTAAAGCGTGAGAAGAAGTCTGGAATATAAATGTCTAAAAAATGTTACGCATTTGAATTCCGTGAGGGGTATGGTGAGTTCATGTGAGATTTTATTTTTTGACACAAGTTAGTGGAATATGAGACTTTGTAAGAAAAAAAATAATAATTCCGCTAACTTGGGCCAAAAAAATGTCTGAATGGAGCCTTACAGAGGGGTGATCAATGACAGGGGGGTGATCAATGACAGGGGGGGTGATCAATGACAGGGGGGTGATCAGGGAGTCTATATGGGGTGATTACCCCCCTGTCATTGATCACCCCCCTATAAGGCTCCATTCAGATGTCCGTATGTGTTTTGCGGATCCGATCCATGTATCCGTGGATCCGTAAAAATCATACAGACATCTGAATGCAGCCTGACAGGGGGGGTGATCAGGGAGTCTATATGGGGTGATCACCACAGTCATTGATCACTCCCCCTGGAAGGCTCCAGGGAGACGCCTGTATGTGTTTTGCGGATCCGATCCATCTATCAGTGGATCCGTAAGAATCATGCGGACGTCTGAATGGAGCTTTACAGGGGGGTGATCAATGACAGGGGGGTGATCAGGGAGTCTATATGGGGTGATCACCACAGTCATTAATCACGCCCCTGTAAGGCTCCATTCAGACGTCCGTATGTGTTTTGCGGATCCGATCCATCTATCAGTGGATCCGTAAAAATCATGCGGACGTCTGAATGGAGCTTTACAGGGGGTTATCAATGACAGGGGGGTAATCAATGATAGGGGGGTGATCAGGGAGTCTATATGGGGTGATCACCACAGTCATTGATCACGCCCCTGTAAGGCTCCATTCAGACGTCCGTATGCGTTTTGCGGATCCGATCCATCTATCAGTGGATCCGTAAAAATCATGCGGACGTCTGAATGGAGCTTTACAGGGGTGTGATCAATGACAGGGGGGTGATCAATGACAGGGGGGTGATCAATGACAGGGGGGTGATCAGGGAGTCTATATGGGGTGATCACCACAGTCATTGATCACACCCCTGTAAGGCTCCATTCAGATGTCCGTATGTGTTTTTCGGATCCGATCCATCTATCAGTGGATCCGTAAAAATCATACGGACATCTGAATGCAGCCTGACAGGGGGGTGATCAGGGAGTCTATATGGGGTGATCACCCCCCCTGGAAGGCTCCAGGGAGACGCCTGTATGTGTTTTGCGGATCTGATCCATCTATCAGTGGATCCGTAAAAATCATGCGGACGTCTGAATGGAGCTTTACAGGGGGGTGATCAATGACAGGGGGGTAATCAATGACAGGGGGGTGATCAGGGAGTCTATATGGGGTGGTCACCACAGTCATTGATCACGCCCCTGTAAGGCTCCATTCAGACGTCCGTGTGCGTTTTGCGGATCCGATCCATCTATCAGTGGATCCGTAAAAATCATGCGGACATCTGAATGGAGCTTTACAGGGGTGTGATCAATGACAGGGGGGTGATCAGGGAGTCTATATGGGGTGATCAGGGGCTAATAAGGGGTTAATAAGTGACGGGGGGGGGGTGTAGTGTAGTGGTGCTACTTTACTGAGCTACCTGTGTCCTCTGGTGGTCGATCCAAACAAAGGGGACCACCAGAGGACCAGGTAGCAGGTATATTAGACGCTGTTATCAAAACAGCGTCTAATATACCTGTTAGGGGTTAAAAAAATCACATCTCCAGCCTGCCAGCGAACGATCGCCGCTGGCAGGCTGGAGATCAACTCTCTTACCTTCCGTTACTGTGAGCGCGCGCGCCTGTGTGCGCGCGTTCACAGGAAATCTCGGCTCACGCGAGATGACGCCAATCGGCGTTAGTGTGACCTGGGAGCGCCGCAGAGATGACGCCTTTCGGCGTTAGCGTGACGGTAAGTTGTTAAGACAGTTGTCCATGCAAAAATCACTCCAATCAAGAATCTGTCTCGCTTGCCAGTCGATGTTAGGGTTATGTTTGCTTAACCATGGTAAGCCCAACAGCAACGGAGCAGGCAGACCCTCCAACACATAACAGGAGATAGATTCCTGATGGAAATCACCCACTCTTAAATGAATGTCATTCACTACCTGCGACAGGCATTTTTGAGTGAGAGGTGCTGAGTCAATTGCAAAGACAGAAATACTTTTCTCTAATGCATTAGTAGTCAACCCGTGAATGCGTACAAACTGTCCATCAATCAAGTTAACGCCTGCCCCACTGTCGGTAAATGCTTCGATTTTCACAGTTTTTGACTCTAGCGCCACCTCGGCGGACAGGAGAAAACGGGTACTACCAGTAAAAGACAAAAGTAGGTTTTCTTTCTCCCCATCCACACCACCAATAGTAATTTGAGGATTAAAAGTTTTTTCCTTTTTGTTTACACCTTGATGCTGCAAGTACGGACAAATATTCACAAAATGTCCCTTATTGCCACAACAAAAGCAGACTCCTTTCACATGACCCAAACTTTTGCCAGGAGTAGCTCCTCCTAACTGCATAGGCTCATTACAAGGCGCAACTACCAGTGTCTCTCCACCATAAGTGTCAAAGGAAGCAGTTCCCTTATTGGACAGTACGTCCTGAAGGTGAGGACCCCTAAATCTCTCCCTCAGGCGTCTATCTAGACGTACAGCAAGGGACATCGCTGCCTCCAATGACACAGGATTTTCATGTAAAGCCAATGCGTCCTGCAGTCTCTCAGAGAGACCCTGACAGAATTGGCTACGGAGAGCAGGATCGTTCCACTCAGTATCGGTAGCCCATCTCCTAAATTCAGAGCAATAGGTCTCCGCGGAACGTTCTACCTGATGCAAACTCCGTAACTTGGTCTCGGCCTGAGAGATCTGATCTGGACCCAAGGCTCTAAAGAATTCATCTACCGACCGGAGGGACAGTGATCCGGTCGGCAGAGAAAAAGCCCAAGATTGGGCGTCCTCTTTAAGCAATGAAATAATCATACCCAGACGTTGACACTCATCCCCAGAAGAGTATGGACGCAGCTTAAAGTATAATTTACATGACTCCCTGAACCGGATGAAATTGTCACTAGACCCGGAAAACCTGTCCGGGAGAGCCACGTTTGGTTCAGGACAGGCCTGGGACCCACCACCGGAACCAGCAGCCTGTGGACTCTGAATCTGCACGACAGTTGCGCGGAGGTCTGCTACCTCCAAAGTCAGATTCTGCAGCTGTTCGACCAGTGCAGACATAGTATCCATAGCTGCACAGATCAGAACAAAAATGGCGATATTGGCTTGGGATAATGTCACGGATGTAGTAGGGGAGAACACCAAAAAACAATCAAGAAGGAAGGGGAAAGACACTAGGCCTCACCGCTAGGGAAGGAAAAGCGTCACCACCTATAAAACCCTGCTCCTGGCCCTAACTCCTATCCATATGGGCACCTCTCGATGGTAGATATACCCATACACAGGAACCTAGAAAACCCTGGTGACCCTCTGATGCCCTAAAGATAATGACTGGGCAGAGACAACCCGTTCCTTCCCTGGTGAAGGAACTAGCGTCTCACTGAGGCCTAGTAAACAACCAGGGGGGGAAGAATACAAAACACAACAAGCGGAACACTTAACTTCAGAGGATGATGGATGAACAGGACTTCAACATGAACCACACTCCAGCTCTTCCAAGACCTAATGAAGCTATCCAGAGCAAGGAGTGATGGGAAAAGTCAGACTAAATAGGGCGAAATAAAGGTCACGTGATCCACACCTGAACAGGAGGTGTGGACATACCAGCAACATACAGACAAAGTGAAACCAAAAGAGGCTGTCAGATCACTAATGCGTAGATAATCTTTCAGACCTTCTGAGACCTCTCACAGATGTGACACCTGGTCACAACTGGGAGCCCTTTTGCTATGCCAGTGCATACAGAGATTCCTAGAAAGTCAACCAGCCAACAGAAGTGGAGGGAGACAGCAGAACCGTACCCTGCAAACAAATCAGAATCCAAACAGACGATGGAATCCAAACCTCAGCAAGCCATCCCTCCAGAGACATTGAATGAGCCCTCCAAATCACAGAAGGCCAGAAGCATGCTACACCCTCTTACCAAAGGCCACCAACAACACAAAATCACAATCATAAACACAAGAAAATTATTAAATAGAGAATCCTTTTGGATTTTCGCATTGAACACGCGGCAACCTGATTGTCTGAACAGACGTCTAGACCTAATCTTGCAACAATAAATCCATCATGTTATTGTTCCTGCACTTCACAGCCGTCCCTCAAAAAAGCTAAAAAACTCTCTCCTTTAATTTTGTTTCCCACAGCCAGTACATATATTGTGCACTTTTTGTATAGGCTTTTTTGTTCATTGTGGTTTTTTTCTTTTTTTGTCTCTTTTTTTCTCATAAGAAGTCTTGTTCATAGGTGTGGCATGCTTTGGAGGTTGTCTGCAGTCATGTGACTACAATCAGTATAAACAGGTGAAGTCCCACTATAAACACTGCCACTTTTTAATGTTAGGTAAAAAAAGGGGGGTCAGTCAGCACATCCCATAGCACCGCAATATTGCAAATGCTATACCAGCCAGTTAGAGATATTTGGCAAATCATTTTGTACAAAATTATCTGAGCCCGTCTGCCGAACGTCAAGGCAATCTCTAGTTAGACGGGTTCCTAACACTATATACCTGTTATGTGCCATGGCGGCTAACATACAATTCAGAAGGTGTAGGTTCCACTCACATGCTGGGCCCACCTGAATTTCTGTCATTTTCGGTGCCAAAATGGCCTCCATTGAATCCAGGGAAGACATGAACCAGCATGCACGCTGGGCCCACTCCACACCACCCCCGGCGCCACCAGGAGAGAGATAGTGTGTGGACTCTCATTGCAGTCCTTGGTGACCGTGTGGCGCCGGGGGTGGTGTGGAGTGGGCCCAGCGTGCATGCTGGTTCATGTCTTCCCTGGATTCAATGGAGGCTCAGACAGTTTCCCTGATATGCATGGGGGTGATGTGACAGACTGATGGGCTTGGTTTTCATGCGCCATCTGTGCGCTTTCTGCAGAAGACTGGGTGGGAGATAATGTGAACGTGCTGGATCCACTGTCGGCCACCCAATTGACTAATGCCTGTACCTGCTCAGGCCTTACCATCCTTAGAACGGCATTGGGCCCCACCAAATATCCCTGTAAATTCTGGCGGCTACTGGGACCTGAGGTAGTTGGTTCACTAGGACGTGTGGCTGTGGCAGAACGGCCACGTCCTCTCCCAGCACCAGAGGGTCCACTAACACCACCACGACCATGTCCACGTCCCTTATTAGTTGTTTTCCTCATTGTTACCGTTCACCACAATAAGAAAAATATTATTTGGCCCAATGTATTGAATTCAAATTCAGGCCTTTTTTTACAGACACCTAACACTATCTGGCTATCTATTTAGGTACCGTATTACACTAATACAGGCACAGCAGTAATGACAGATTTAGCTGAATACAAATTGTAGGCCTATTATTTAGGTGCTGGGTGACAGGTATACGTTTACGGACAGAGTTAGACTTGGATCTGCACTGTAGCGTGTGTGTGAAGTTATTGAGAATGACCCTATCAGCACCTTCAATCTAATCTACCCTTTTAGGGATAGATTTAAATAACCACACTATTGATGGTTAAATGCACTTGATGAAAGCTTGCCCCTGATGTAGTATATGGCCAAAAAATAACTACACTATTGATGGTTAAATGGACTTGGTGGCAGCTTGTGCTGGCGCACCACAAGTCACAAAATGGCCGCCGATCACCCCAGAAAAAAGTGACTGAAAAACGCTCTGGGCAGCCTAAAAACAGTGAGCAATTGAATATCAGCACTTCAATGATCCACAGCTGCAGATCGATCACTGGCTTAAGTCTTTTGGAGGAGTTAATCTGCCTAATCTCGCCCTAATGTCGCAGCTGCAACCTCTCCCTATACTGATCATAGCAGAGTGACGTGCAGCGCTACGTGACCCAAGCTTATATAGAGGCTGGGTCACATGCTGCACTGGCCAATCATAGCCATGCCAATAGTAGGCAAGGCTGTGATGGCCCTTTGGGCAAGTAGTATGACGCTTGTTGATTGGCTGCTTTGCAGCCTTTCAAAAAGCGCCAAGAAAGCGCCGAACACCGAACCCGAACCCGGACTTTTACGAAAATGTTCGGGTTCGGGTCCGTGTCACGGACACCCCAAAATTCGGTACGAACCCGAACTATACAGTTCGGGTTCGCTCATCCCTAATTAATACCATTTATATTTTTGATTGTCATAGGCTGAGACAGAGTCAAGGGACAACATTTATTGTTCTTGTATTAATCTGTATCTTGTCATGGTATAACCTGTTGGTAAACAGAAAATCCTGAACTTCTCTTGATGTATTAATTATTGGTCTGTTTGATGAAGATATAGCATTTATATCTTATCATATGTAACGTTAAATAATTCTGTGCTGGTGAGAAAGTGATAGTGGGTTACACCACCATCTAGTGGTGGTTTGTTGGTACTGCGCCAATTTGTCTATCCATTGATCTTATGTGGGTTTTATATTGGATTTTTACTCATTTATAAATAAATTATTATATATATTTTGCATAATTGATTGCCCCTTTGTTTTCATTAATTGCATAAATTAAATTTAGAGTCTCAAGATAAAAGAAAAGGCGTTTTATGTCCGCCTAGTGGATTTCCTGATTGATTTCCATATTTTATTGACATTTTATTTTTTTATATAAAATATTTAGATTTTATGTAAAAGATATACCTTGACATTTATGGAGGTCCCACTGAGATTTTGAGATATTTCTATAAATTATTTATGCAAATAGTGAGAAATTCTACACTTCTTCTTAGCTTGTTATTGTTATCTGTATTGATTATTGATTATTGATCAGAATCATGAGTGTCACAGGCAGCGACCCAGGTAATGGCCAGGCTATAGCAGATAGTCCATCTTACCCAGAGAAGATAATCTCTAAGGTTATCGGATATGTTTATTCCCGTTTGAAGTTAGATAAGAATATAGATGAATGGACTAATGAGCTGCAGACAGGAGCCTATGAAGAACGTGGAGATATATGGCAGTTAGGTGGCATGGTTGATAGTTACCTGACATATATAGAGTTGACACAAGATAATACCAAGAGAGATCAACACCTCTTGTGTGCATTGCCACCTGTTTTGTATGCATTGTTTGAGGTCAGTACTCTTTCCGAAGATAGGTATGAGTCTATAATGGGTACAAAAACATATGTATCCAAGATGGAATCAGAACTAAAATCCGCAGAAGCGAAGATCAAAGACTTAGAGTTCAACCTTAGTCACAGCCATGATGCATACCAAAAGGCAAAAAGTGATTTAGAGGATTTATATCGTCAGTATTCCAAAATTAAGCAGACAGATGGATCAGCCCATAATCTAGTCAATGCTGAAAGGGATCCATCTAACACTGTGGGATCTCCTGAGCCTCCATGTCTTACTCCCCACCATCCAGACATGTCATCACATGCTCCTAAAGCAGGCCCCATCCAAGACACTCAGCAACCTGAAAGTGTTGGTGTGATAACACAGGAGGCATTAACCCAATTGAGTCGGGCGTTGCAAACTGTAACCGCCTTACTAGGTGCCAGTAACCTGGAAGCCCCTAGAAGTGTCTCTCCTCATATTCCCCTGGATAGACATGTTAGGGTTAAATCACCTGTGCAATATGTGTCTCATGAGAGTGGGGAAAGCGCATGTGAGTCTGATAGTGATGTGGGAAAGCGTGTACCCTACTCCCTGCCACGCAGGCAGGTGTTTGCCCACAAAGAGGATCAGGGTCCCAGGCAACCATCATATGCTGAGGTGATCTCTAGGAAGAACAATTACCAGTATTCAGAAAAGGATCAGAGCTCCTCCAGCATAATTAAGTTTTTAAATACCACTGTGTCCAAGTTCTCTAAGAAAGGTTCTTCTCAGATAGCGAATCACCTAGAAATGTATGAATCCACTATGGATTCTTTAAAATTATACTCTGATGTTGACAGGATCAGATTCCTTCCATGGGCATTTGATGATAAGTATCGTCATTACTTTACCTCATTTAGGGAGAGAGGAATTCAAGATTGGCCAAGTGTTTTGCATGAAGTTAAACTGGAATTCGGACCTTACCGAACCATTACTGCTGCAAAACGGGACATATATAAGCTTACATGTAGGCCCAATCAGAGTCCCCGTGAATTCCTTTCCGTCCTTAAAAATGCCTATGGGTTAGCATATAGGTCCCCAAACTGGGAATCTGAAGAGTTTAAGCAGCTGCTCTATGACGCTATGCCAACCCAGATCAAACTTAGCCTAGCCAGAGATCTGGATATTGATGCCCCCTTGGATAGGTTGGTGACGGCTGCCACCACGCTGTATAATATTAGTGAGTGCCATGAAACAGGTCAAAGAAGATTTAAAAAGTCCCCAGAGCAAAATATAGCTGAAGCTAAGGTAAACCCTGGCTTGGGATTTGAAACACAGCCACGTAAGTATCCTCAGTCTACAGGTCCTGTCCACCAAACCCAGCGACAACAGGTAGGACCCAAGCAAACCAAGCCCCAAAATCCCAACGGGTCAGAGGGGGATAATTCTGGTGCTGGGAGGTCTAACTACCGTCCCTATTACAATAAGGGTCCCCAGGGATATAGGTCCTATTACAATAGGGATTCCCAGGGTTACAGACGCTGGAATAACAGACCCAGACAACAGAGGGAAGATAGGCAGGAACCCTCAAGTTCACCTAGGAGTAGGTCACCTACCAATAACCAGGGCGCCCCACAAAACCAAAATATGCACAAACCAAACAGGGTTGATCAGCTGGCAGAACAAGTGGCCCAGTTGAGTGACATTGTGAGGAAGTTGTCCCAGGTATCTCCAGGAAAACAGCCTGAACCTTTTTAGGGGCAACTCCAGGTCCCAGCTCAACATCATAAAGCAAATTGGGCCGGGTCAGAACCCAGGCCACTGCAAGGCTATTAAGATGGATGTGAAAGAATCTGATGGGATTACTAATACCATTTCTCCTTGCAGTACCCCTGACCCTGAGATTGGGGCCGGGGAGGAGGTGTCTAATAGGTTATTTGTCTTACAGTCTAATCGTGTCGATCCCTGCGACCATGCGTCTGTTCCAGAGTGTGATCCCATCGTTCCAGCCTCTGGTCATGAACCAGCTGTGAACTGTGATATAATCCAGTTTCCCCCAAGGGTGGGGGCCGACGCTGCTCCTCCAACTTCTCCTGTGAGACACAGGAATCCAGGTCACCAAGCTGCCGAGAGGTCAAACCCTCCAGAGGAATCATATGAGCAAACATTCTAATTTCTTGTGTAATTTATTCCAGGTTGACGGCCGATATTTTGTGGAATCATATCTCCAAAATGAACTTATCGGACCAATCAAAAGTTTACTCGACACCGGATCACAAGCCACCATCTTATCTTATAGTTATTTCCAACAGGTTCTGGATCTGACGACAAAGAAGCCGAGATTAAGATCATTTGATGGCTCTTTGATAAGTGTAGGTGGAGATGCTTTACAGGTAAAACATTTCAAATGACCCACTAACCCAGGAGGTCAATTCTAATATTCCAATAGTCTGCTGACTATAATTTCCTGTTTCTGGTCCTATAATTAAAATATAACTTTTACTTTCCTTTTATTAAACACTGTGTTCCACACAAAAAACACTTATTAAAATGTATGGTGATGGTCCATACCCCACATGGTAGACCTTTGGAATCACAAGGTATTCTTATATAGATGAATATCTTAGTCTCTGGAATCAGTTGTCATATATCCATAGTTGTTATGGTTTTTCGCATATACAGAAACTGAGAGATTTTTTGCTGGTTTTTATATAGATGTTCAGAGTCAGTTCCCATTACTTTTTGCCTACATTTACCCCCAGACTTTTAAGGATGTCTATATTATCCATAATTCATTTTTTATAAATATCAGGATACACCTCTTGAATTTTCCCTTTAATATGTGATGGCCTATGTTTTTCCTGGACAATTCTTAATTTAACTAATTTTTATATTTATTGTACGTGCCTCTAGCTTGGGGATACAAAAGCTGGTAATAATCTCCTAACGCATGCGTACAAACCTGCTGGTGGAAAAAGTTTCCCAACACCAGACGCAAGCGCAGAGGACATGGAGAAAAAAAGAAAATCAAAGTCCCTGAATATGCGCCTCTAAATCTATCTCCCAACGCATGCGCACAAAATTGCTGGTGGAAAAAGTCTAAACACCGGACGCAGGCGCAGAAGATTGGGGGAGGTAACTGAGAAATAAGAAAATCGAAGTCCCTGAGCATGCGCACATAGTGTGGGGATTTAGCCGACAATGAGTCTATCTCTAACGCATGCGTACAAACTTTGCCGACGAAAAAAAGTTTTTCAAACACCAGACGCATGCGTAGAACATACCCTGAAAAATCAATAGACATTGGACGCAAGCGCAGAATTTCACCCGAAAGTAAATATGTGATTGGCCGCTAGCGGACATCAATCAACACGAGGTTGCAATGTGATAGGTGACTTCCAAATGAAGCCCACCCCACTGATATAAAGACTTGGAGATAGGAAGCACTCGTGTTGACAGTAGCTCCATTCCCCTGAAGACGCCGCCGGTGCGGTGAAACATGTTGGGGGAGCTGTGACTTTAACGTTTTAATAATGATGGCAGGGCTGAGAATGGCTTAGGGAAAGGCGATCTGCAGACGCCGAACCCTCCTGAGGGCCAGATTAGAAATATATGAATAGTATAGATTCTTAGGAATGGTCAGTGAGGGACATTACAATCAAGGCAGAGCCTAGGACGCAACATTTAGTAACAAAGTGCGGCGTAACTGATCATATGCCTGGTGTCGGGCGAGACCTACAGGCACTAAAGTGGAATCACACAGGTCAGATACAATTAAAGAATAAAAGTAAAAACAGGCACTCACCGGCTGGCAGGTCTATAAGTGGTATCTTTATATAATAAAATAACACATAAAATTGAAATTACACATAAAATATAGTATAAAATGCACTGGGATCACTAAGTTGTTACATATGGATCTGTTCCAATATACTAAATATAATGGCTATCTGGATGGGTATAGTGCTCTTGTCAATATATGAGTTGTATGTATAAATATCCTATCCAAAAAAACAATTGGTGCTAAAATGTGCATATAAATCACTTGTGATACAAATAAAGTCCAATAACCTGTAAATCAAATCAAGAATCTTCCAATAACACAATGAGTGTCCTGTGAAAAAAAAATATATATATGTGTCCTGTGTAAAGTAAGAAGGAAGAAAAAATATATCCTGTGTAGTTGTGTCCTGTGAGGGGAGTCTTGTGAAGACTTAGTAGCAACTCCTTATATATGAATATTGTAACTGTGTCCATCCAATTAAGCACTTTTGTATTAATATAGATCAATTCCTCTGTACACAGAGTGCGCAATTAGGGTTAGGTAAGATACAAGAGGTGGTCGGGTTTTATAACTGGGGCGTCCCCCTTGTTTTTCAAACCCTCTTACCTTGCCCTTTAGAGTGACTGTCCTTTATGGGGTTGCCGCTCCGGTGATCGCTGGGTCCTTCGTATCTCCCGGGTAAACACGGGATCTGATACTTAAAGATTTCCTGCTTGCTGCTCGCTGGTCTCGGCGTTCCACGTGGTTTCTTCCTTGCGTGTCACCGACCAGGAAGTGGTCTGCAGGGTTCGCGTAATCTCACGATTCGTTGAGCCAGCTTCTCTTTCACTGGCGTTTTTAGAGCTGTATGGAGATCTTACGATGACCAATACTGTATTTAGTAGGTCTTTGTTCGGGTTCGGGTGGGTAGATACAATTAGCCAGTGTATGATCCTTGTGTGAAAGAGTAAAGTCCTCCTGATGATTCAGATTAATACAGACACTGAGCCCACAGGTCCAAGCCCTCCATATACATTTTAACAAGTGTTTTTTTGTGTGGAACATAGTGTTTAATAAAAGGAAAATAAAGGTTATATTTTAATTATAGGACCAGAAACAGGAAATTATAGTCAGCAGACTATTGGAATATTAGAATTGACCTCCTGGGTTAGTGGGTCATTTGAAATGTTGTATCATTAAGTTGAGGGTAATCCTCTAAATTATATGACCCCGTTAAAAGAGAGAGGATTAGTCTTTGGGATCGTATGCTGTGTATGTGAAAGCCCGCTTAGGACATTATAACCCTTATCCATCCTCCAATTGGAGACTGTGGTGGCCCTGTACTCATGGTGTGATGGCAGGTTTTTTAAAGCAAAAATAAAATTTGGAAAGCCTGAGTATTGAAGCCAATCAAGTCTTCTCCAACACAAATATTCCACTAAATCAAACAGATATTAAAGAGGACCTTTCACTTGTATAAACTATGGAGGGTTTTTTCTCCCAGGCTGTGAGCTGTGCGCTGCGATTGGCCAGCGCTACAGCCTAGGAGAAGGAGACGCCCACAGGACAAGGGAAGACCCGCCTACTATAACTTACAGAGCGAAGATACCGGAGCCTATAACGGGAGAACGGAGCGGCGCCCGGGGATAATAGTAAGTGCAGTGAGATCCTCGGGCGCCGCTCTATATGGCAGCATACTCAGTTCACATAGTTTATACAAGTGAAAGGTCCTCTTTAAAGAGGACCTTTCATCAGCATCAAGTATGTAAACTGAATATACATACATGTAGAGCGGCGCCCAGGGATCCCCCTGCACTTACTATTATCCCCGGGCGCCGCTCCGTTCTCCGGTTACAGGCTCCGGTAAAGTCATAGTTAGGCTCCACCCATTTGAGCCTGCCGCGGTCTCCTTCTCCTATGTTGTAGCGCTGGCCAATCGCAGCGCTCAGCTCTTAGCCATGCTCATTTAGGAATCTGAACAAAACGTACAGTCAGCATATTAGGGCCTGGTGGGAAATAGCCAGCCTTGATACGTATATACAACAAGGAATTGTATATAGAGGTTTACGTATCCCTCTACGACCGAACACACACCTTGAAGATTTGCAATTCACTAAAGGCTGGGAACAACTCCTAACCGAGTGCTCACTGCGATTAATAAAATATCTATCTGATTATGAAAAAAGTTCCTTTGCTAAACTAGACCAACAATTAGAAAAAGAGATTAAAGAAAAACAGGAATTCAGCCAACATCCAGAGTTCACAAATTTGGAACAAAATATAAAGAAAAACATTGATCTCTTACAAAACGAGATAAAAGAACGAAAACACGTTAAATATATTAGAGATCGACAAGATTTTGAAACAGAGTATACATCTGGAAAAACAGGAATAACATCAGGAACACTTATCGGAGACAGACAGAGACTTCTGATACAGACACATCAGGTACAGAAGGATCAGTACAGGGTGGTGGTTTCCCAAATTTGAGAATAGGAATTAAACGGAAAACAAAGAGGGAGGTATCAACAACCCAAAAGGCCTGCTCAAGAAAATAGATCAAATTCACAACCATACACCCCGGAGTGACCACAAGACAACCCTATATGGGATCAAGCCACACGATGACCAATATGGGTGTAAATTCATCTATGGGTGTAACATCTACCTCTACTTCTGTACCACCCTTCTCCTTTGGTCAGTCAGTAAATGCTGCTATGAATGCAGCTCAGAATATAACTATAAGTCCTGTACCAACAACACAGGCGAACATACAGCCAAATGCACCAATAGCCCCCCTTTTTTTAGGACAGGCAGGGATCCAATTGAGGGATCGAGAAAAATGGGGTTACAGCAAATAGAAGACATCACAGCAATAGAGGAAGTAAATGATAGACAAATTATCAAATTGTCAGTGCATGTCTTGACAACAGCACAGAGAACACTCCTTAAGAGAGGCCTAACCTTTTCACCGGTCCCACAGAGTGACAAATTCATGTGGATAAAAGATATTAATCTTTTCGCACGAAAGTTGGCCCTACATAAGGTCCATAAACAGGAAGAATGGGACCTAAGAAAGATGTATGAAAATGAAAGGAGATGTGTTCAGACATTGGAAGATCTACTTAAAGAAAATGAGGGACAATGTATTATTCCAGACCCCCCTTTCTCATCTCTAAAACCTAAAATCACCCCCTCTTTTGCACAGTTTGAGGAGATTGATACGTTTGTGAATCTTGTGACGCAGGATATTAAATCTCTGAAAATGAGGAAAGATCATATTATACCCAATTTAAGCACTCAGGAACTAGAGGCCCTGGAAGAACTTAAGAAAAATGAGAATATCACAATTAAGCCCAGCGACAAGGGCGGAAACATAGTCATCCAAAACAGAGATGACTATGTTGAGATGGTACTGAGGTTGCTGAGGGATAGAAAAACGTATCAAATACTCCCGAACGATCCCACAAAGGCCTATACAAAGGAATTAAAAACTCTACTCTGTGATGCCAGATCTAGAGATTTAATATCAAAAGATGAATTTGTATATCTTCTAAAAAAAGACCCCACCATCTCCAGTTTTTATGCATTACCCAAAGTGCATAAGGATAAAATCCCTATCCCTGGAAGACCAATAGTGTCCGGAAATGACAACTTGACTCAGGGTATAAGTCATTATACCGATCAGATATTGAGACCATTCGTCACCACACTACCATCTTACATCTGGGACACAAAAGATCTCCTCCTGAAAATTAATGAAATAACAATAACATCAAATACCATCTTAGCAAGTCTGGATGTCGAATCCTTATATAGCAATATTAAACATTCACTAGGCCTTAAAGCTGCTCACCAATTTCTAAGCACAAGAAGCAGGAACTTTCACCAACACAATCACTTTGTATTATCCATGTTGGAATTTGTTTTAAAGCACAGTTTTTTTATTTTTCACGGACACTTTTATAAACAGATAAATGGGACTGCTATGGGGACATCGTGTGCCCCCACCTATGCTAACTTATTTTTAGGGTGGTGGGAAAATGATTTGGTGTTCACGGAGGGGATGTCGTCATATACCTGTCACATCCTTTTTTGGGGCAGGTATATAGACGACATCCTAATCCTGTGGGACGGGGGACAATCACTGTTTAAAGAATTCACTCAAGTGCTAAATGATAATAATATAGGGATGAGATATACATACGAAATACAGGAGAGAGAGATAGTTTTCCTGGACTTAAAAATTAAAATCATGGAGAATGGACGTCTTAACACAGAAGTACACAGGAAGCCAACTTCCACTAACAGCTATCTGCACTGGACGAGCTGGCATCCAGAGCCACTCAGGAGAGGAATACCTACGGGACAATATTTAAGGGCCCATAGGAATTGCTCTGATGAAGGAACCTTTGAGAGGGAGAGTGGACATCTTTTCGAGAGGTTCAAGAAGAGGGGATACCCATCAGCCCCCCTAAAAAAAGCCTACAATAGAGCAAAGACCGTAAACAGGAAAGATCTTTTGAAACCCTCACCTCAAAAAAAGAATGACATCATCCGATGTATAGGAACCTTTGATGGTTATAACAAAGAGATACACAATACAGGGGCGTAGCGTGGGGGGGGCCAGGGGGGCCGTTGCCCCAGGCGCCAAACTGCAGGGGGCGCTCCGGCTGAAAAGTTTTTATATTGTGCAATTTTTTCAGGACGCGCAACGGCCGGCCAGAGTCTGCGGTAAAGAGCTGTTTAGTGCGTGCGCCCGCCCGGCCCAGATGATTCATTTGTGCGGTCGTCGCGGCAGGCGCACTACTGTGTTGGTTAGTTAACTGTTAACAACTAGACAGTCTGACTGGCCTGGCTCCCTCCGGCTCTGCCCACTTTCCAGGCGGGAAACACAGTGCGGAGTGCGGAGTGCGGGAGCCAGAGCCAGCAGAAGATTGCCAGGAGCAGGAGGCGGCGCCGCGGCAGAAGACAGACTGAGTCCACAAGTCAGTGTGCACTGAGTCACTTCAGACTCCAGTCCAGACAGAGACAGACCAGGCCCTGAGTCTGAGTGAGCCCTGAGCCAGTGAGCCGCCCTAGAAGAGTCCAGACTGTCCTGAGACTACTACAGAGCAGAGGTAGAAAGGGAGTTAGTGGGTGGCCATGTCATGTCAGTCACAATGATGACCTCCCTCCCTGTCCCCGAGTCTGTGTGTGGGGGGATGGTGGCTCAGCTGGTGGGTTTACAGTGTGCACCATGCAATAATAATGGTAATAAATCAATGAGTGAAGTGCCAGATCTCTGCCAGGCCAAATAGGTGGCGTGGCAGTCTGGCATTCATGGTTCTGATGTGGCAGCTTATAGGTATACATTGGGGCCATAATATATAATAATTATATAAGGGGGCCATCATTAATTATACATAGGGGCCATTATATATTATAATTATACAGAGAGGCTATTAATAATGGGCCCTCTGTATAATTCTAATATATAATGGCCCCCCCGTATAATTATTATATATAATGGCCCCCCTGTATAATTATTACCGTAAATATTATGGCCCCGCTGTATAACTATAATTTATAGTTATACTGTGGGGCCATAATATATAATAATTATACAGGGGGGCCATTATACAGTATATTAGAATTATACAGAGGGCCCATTATCAATAGCCTCTCTGTATAATTATAATATATAATGGCACCTTTGTATAATTATCATTTATTATGGCCCCTCTGTATAACTATAATATATAATGGCCCCCTGTAGAATATATTATGGCCCCCTTGTATAATTATTATATATTATGGTCCCTCTGTATAACTATAATATATAATGCCCCCCTTGTATATTATATATAATGACCCCTCTGTAATATTAGGATATATAATGGACCCTCTGTATAATTACTATATATAATGACCCCTCTGTAATATTAGGATATATAATGGACCCTCTGTATAATTACTATATATAATGACCCCCCCTGTATTATTATAATATATAATGGCCCCCTCCGTATTATTAGGATATATAATGGCCCATTATATATCCTAATATTACAGAGGGGCCATTATATATTATAATTATACAGGGGGGGGTCATTATATATAATAATAATAATACAGAGGGAGCCATTATATATTATACAGAGGGGGCCATTATATATAATAATAACTAATAATAATAAAACTCTGCAGAGATGAGACGCGGCTGAAAGAAGGTGTCATGGCGGTCTTATCTCCGAATGAAGACGCTGAGGAGATGTCACTGGATGGATGAGGTATGTGGTGCTGTATTATACTGTATATTTTGTAGTGATGTATGTAATGTCCAAACACATATCTGTTTCACGGTAGGGTTGGGGGGTGGATTGAGAATTTGGCCCACCCTGCCACATCCTGGCCCCAGACTTCAGGTCACACTGTGTGTGTTCTGAATTCTGGGGCCTTATACCCATCTACTAAATCATCTGTACTTAGAGAGTTACCACCATGTTATCTGTGGTGTTACATAGGACTGCTACATTATCTGTAAAAGGGGCGTGTCCACAGGTTGGGAGGGGGGGGCGCAATAAATGGCTTGCCCCGGGTGCTGGAAACCCACGCTACGCCACTGGGTACATAATACAGACAGATAGTGATTTGAGATCAGTACTTACCAGCAATCCAAGCGTAACGTACAGAAGAGGTCCCAACCTGAAGGATCAATTGGTGCATAGCTACCTAAAGGAGAAAGGTACAGATAATATTTTAAATAGAGAAAAATATCGAGGGTCATCACCGTGTGGAGATTGCTCCTTTTGCAAGTATGTCCCACGAATTAAAACATTTACTAATCCTGCTGATAAGAGGGAGTATGAGATCAGACAACTGATCACATGCAAAACCCAAGGAGTGGTATATATAGCATCATGTCCTTGCCCCAGGTTGTATGTGGGTAAATCCACTCAGGAATTGAGACGTCGGATATCGGGACATCTAAGCTCAATAGAAACGGAGAAAGATACACCCATTGCAAGACACATAAAATATATACATGGGAATAAAAAATCAGTACTATGTTTTTGGGGCATAGAGAAACTAACCATGGGCCCTAGGGGAGGCAATCTTGACAAAATACTTTTGCAGAATGAAGCAAGATGGATTCAATGACTCAATACAATGAGCCCGGTTGGTCTGAATGAGGATTTCACATACACAGCATTTATAGGATACCCTGCTTTGAGAATAAAAACTATAAACAAACGTAAGAGAGGTCAGTGACCTCTATGGAAAATACATACTACGTATTCTTCTCTCTATGACACGTTGAAGCAAAATGACTACAATAAATATAAAAATTAGTTAAATTAAGAATTGTCCAGGAAAAACATAGGCCATCACATATTAAAGGGAAAATTCAAGAGGTGTATCCTGATATTTACAAAAAATAAAAAAAGAATTATGGGTAATATAGACTTCCTTAAAAGTCTGGGGGTAAATGTAGGCAAAAACTGACTCTGAACATCTATATAAAAACCAGCAAAAAATCTCTCAGTTTCTGTATATGCGAAAAACCATAACAACTATGGATATATGACAACTGATTCCAGAGACTAAGATATTCATCTATATAAGAATACCTTGTGATTCCAAAGGTCTACCATGTGGGGTATGGACCATTGCCATGGAGCGCATCTGGACTGTCGATCTTGGGGTCTTCTGATTTGGAGTCCTGGCATATACACGGTACCAGAGGAAAGAGAAAATATTATTATTATTGCGTGCACTGTAGGACAGTAGATACTGAAACAAAGCTCTACAAATATCAAAAGTGCCAATATAGGCGCCTTATAAGTGATACGCAGAGAAATCTGAATATGAGCACTCACACATGCGCGGTATACGGAGAAGAGGACAATAATTCCAAGTCCGGACACCCCTTTATCGATGATAGTGATGGAATCACTCGATTCTATACCCCCCAAAAAAACTCGCTGAGTGTAAAGCGTAGAGGACACAGGGAAGAATTGGAGAAATGAGGAGATAATCAAAGTCCCTGACTACGTGCCTCTAGCTTGGGGATACAAAAGCTGGTAATAATCTCCTAACGCATGCGTACAAACCTGCTGGTGGAAAAAGTTTCCCAACACCAGACGCAAGCGCAGAGGACATGGAGAAAAAAAGAAAATCAAAGTCCCTGAGTATGCGCCTCTAAATCTATCTCCCAACGCATGCGCACAAAATTGCTGGTGGAAAAAGTCTAAACACCGGACGCAGGCGCAGAAGATAGGGGGAGGTAACTGAGAAATAAGAAAATCGAAGTCCCTGAGCATGCGCACATAGATGAGTCTATCTCTTAACGCATGCGTACAAACTTTGCCGACGAAAAAAAGTTTTTCAAACACAAGACGCATGCGTAGAACATACCCTGAAAAATCAATAGACATTGGACGCAAGCGCAGAATTTCACCCGAAAGTAAATATGTGATTGGCCGCTAGCGGACATCAATCAACACGAGATTGCAATGTGATAGGTGACTTCCAAATGAAACCCACCCCACTGATATAAAGACTTGGAGATAGGAAGCACTCGTGTTGATAGTAGCTCCATTCCCCTGAAGACGCCACCGGTGCGGTGAAACATGTTGGGGGAGCTGTGTCTTTAACGTTTTAATAATGATGGCAGGGCTGAGAATGGCTTAGGGAAAGGCGATCTGCAGACGCCGAACCCTCCTGAGGGTCAGATTAGAAATATATGAATAGTATAGATTCTTAGGAATGGTCAGTGAGGGACATTACAATCAAGGCAGAGCCTAGGACGCAACATTCAGTAACAAAGTGCGGCATAACTGATCATATGCCTGGTGTCGGGCGAGACCTACAGGCACTAAAGTGTAATCACACAGGTTAGATACAATTGGCCTGTGTGTGATCCTTGTGTGAAAGAGTAAAGTCCTCCTGATCATTCAGATTAATACAGACACTGAGCCCACAGGTCCAAGCCCTCCATATACATTTTAATAAGTGTTTTTTGTGTGGAACATAGTGTTTAATAAAAGGAAAATAAAAGTTATATTTTAATTATAGGACCAGAAACAGGAAATTATAGTCAGCAGACTATTGGAATTTACAGGTAAAAGGTACATCATGGTTGACATTTAGAATTGTCAAAAAGACCATTAGACACCCCACATTGATTGTGGATCTTCCATATGATCGGCTGATCATAGGAATTGACCTTATGAAAAGGTTAAGTACCATAATAGACTTCATTAATGAAGCAGTCTGGACTCAGGTGAAGACACCCATTGCCTATGAATTTTCTTGCAATGCACAAACACAACGCAGTTGTCACGTGATTGAAGAGAGGCCTAACTCGATTGAAGTTCATTTCAGGAACAATGAAACGCCGGATGTCACAATCCTAAACAATGGTAAGCCCGAGGAAGCTGTCAACGGTGCCGTTCACATCATTACCATCCAGAGGGACAGAATCGAAAAGGTAACCTTGGATGATGATGTATTAACTATTTCTCTTGAAGGAGGAAATCACAAAGTCGCGGACCTGACCAAACATACTCAATCCATGGTACGGATTGAAAGGGTCAATGACAATTTATTGATTCCCATACAGGTGAACAATATATCCCGGGTGAAATATGCCAAATTGGATCTGAAATCCGAAGCCAGCTACATAAGCTTAGGACTGTTAAAACAGGTCACCAATCCTAAAATGATTAAAAGTTTCTCTCCACAGGAACAATGGGTTCATGATCTGGATGGAAATTCCCAGAGTCATAATGTGGTTGCAAGATGTCTTTTGTCTATCTCCCTAGGAAATAAGACCACGGAACACGTTTTCATCGTGATAAATGGACCACGATACCAAATGTATATAGGTAACGACCTTCTACACTGATTTGTTGTGCAGATTGATCTGGTGAATAAGACCTTATGGTCCAGATTACCAGGACACCCAGAGGGATTCGAGGATGTAGAGCAAGCCTTGAGAGGGGGACAACAGATGCCCTATGCCGTAGGTATTGAGGTTGCTGAAGAGGTTGAAATCCCTGAAGGATGCAAACCATTTCTTCTCCCCATTAAAGTAAAGAAGGGACAGAAACTGAAGAATGCAGATGCCTTGATCTGTTTATCCAACCGGATGCAACAACTCGGCCTAAAGGTAAAGCCTACGCCCATGATAAACGTCCATCAGGTTCCATTACAGATGGTAGTCCATAATATGGTTCCCCATAGCGTATCTTTGCAAAAGGACACCATAATTGGTTTAGCTATGGATTCAGAATACTACACTTTTGGATTCCAAAATGATGTTATTGGACTTATTCCTGATGAATACCTGACGGAAGAACAGGTAGTAGAACAATGTTTTATCCTTTCAGCTCTGAAGAAGGTACATGCCACATCAAAGAGTCATCATTGGTTTTCAACCATGAGATCGATGAAAAGGAGTACGAGTCCTGCCAACAAGGAAAGGATACGCTACACCCAGAATGACTTAACCAGTGAGCTTGAAGAAGCTTACGAGTTAAGTCAGCCTGAAATCTTTACAGAATTTCAGGAGCGGGTGGAAGAACAAGTCTCTATAGCTGATGCATGCTCCGATGAGTCAGAGCGTCAACAGCTAAAAGAGCTCTTCACAGAGTTCCAGGACATGTTCGCCAAGGATTCTTATGACTGTGGAGAAACAGACATACATGTTGCAAGAATCCAGACAGATCCCGATGCACCCCCTGTCTTTGTCAAACAATACCAACTTCCACTGGCGGCTTACGAGTCACTATCGGAAATCGTTAAGAACCTGGAGAGGAGGGGCATTATCCGTCCAATACATAGCTCGTTCAACCATCCTATAATTGGAGTCCTCAAACCCAATGGTCAATTTAGTCTCTGCTCGGACCTAAGACAATTAAACAAACGTGTTTACATGTCCGGATGGCCCGTGCCATATATTGACCAATGTTTGGCACAAATTCAAGGATCAAAAGTTTTCACCGCCCTTGACTGTGCACAAGGATACTGGACGATTAAAGTTGATGAGAGGGATCAGTACAAACTGGCCTTTACATTTGGAAAGCAACAATATGCATGGACCCGATTACCCTTCGGGTACATAAATGAGGGCCATGAATTTGCTGTGTTCATGCATAAGGCAATGCCTGATGCCACTGAACGAGGTACCTTATCCTATGTGGAGGACATCCTAATCAAAAGTATGACTTTTGAGGAACACATTGTCGAACTGAGGCATGTACCTGAGGAAAGCAGGTGTGAAACTTTCTTTTCAGAAGGCTCAATGGTGTCGTGCCAAGGTTAATTTCCTAGGTCACGAAATCACTGCTGATGGAATCAACCCACAGAAGAAGAAGGTGGAAGCAGTGATCAATACCAAGTCACCTACAAATCTCAAGGAGTTGAGATCATTCTTGGGCATGATAAACTATTCACGTAAGTTTATAGATAATTATGCCGAAATTACAAAACCTCTTTTGCAGTTACTGAAGGAGTAAAATGGGAATGGAGTGAGCGTCATGAGCAAGCTGTGAATGAACTCAAGGCCCAACTTGTCCAGGCTCCATGCCTTGCCTATCCAAAAGGTGGAAAACCTTTCTTCGTGGAAACAGGTTTCACTGACAAAAGCATGAGTGCAGTCCTTTTCCAAAAACAGGAAAACCGGAACAAAATCATTGCCTATGCAAGCAAATCCTTGTCACCAGTAGAGGTAAAATTCAATAGCTGTGAGAAAGCCTTTCTGTCAACTGTGTGGGCTTTACAATATTTCAGAAGTTTTATCCAAGGTGAAAGGATCATTGTGGAGACTGCATACCAACCGCTGCAATACTTGCAGAGTGATCAGATAAGGGATGGAAACCTGTCAAATAGCAGGATAACCGCCTGGACGATGTCCTTAATGGGATGGCCGTTGGAGATCAGGTATAAACAAAATAATAAGAACCCAGTTGCTCAAGGATTAGCTGAACTCCATGATTGTACCAATACGGAACGTAAAGGTGAGTCACAGGAGAATGACTTCCTGGAGGAACAATCATCATCCCCATATAAATCTTACGAAGAGGAGTACTGCAAATCATTACCATGTGTGTATGTAGACGGCTGTTCTTTCCATACAGATGTGGGAAATGAGCGTATGCTGGTTACAGGTGTTGGAATCGTGTGGAATAATATATTCCCGGATGTGTCCATCGGTTACAAAATCGGTCCCAAAAGCAGCCAAGTCGCAGAACTTGCTGCCGTGTACAAAGCTGAACAAATGGCTATTGAATATGATATTAAAGAGTTTGTCATAATCACAGATTCTGATTATGTTCGAAATAGCTTTGTGGAATATTTCCCCGGATGGAAAAGATCCGACATGATGAGAAGCAACAACAAGCCAGTCAAGCATGGTAAGATGTTTTGCAAAATCGACGAGATGGTTATTACCCACAGTCTTACAATTTACTGGAAAAAGGTGAAGGGTCATTCAAAGTATCCAGGTATGGATAAGGAAGGGAATGATCTAGAAGATTCCCTCGCCAAGCAAGCAGCCATTGACGGAGAAGCCTTTGACGTTGATGACCTCATGGGAACTATCCAAGTGGACGCAACGACAAGGAGTCAGGTCCAAAAGGGAACTGAAGCTAATGTGTTGCAATGGAGCCAAGATTCCCCTAGTGAGGATCTCATTGCGAGCCAAAAGGGGGATCCAGTTATTGGTATCTTTTATGACCATGTTGAGGATCCACAGAATTGTCCCATAAATATGGAAGATGGTAAGGAGGAGTTACGGATTTTGATGAAGGGTAAGTCTCAATTCTCATTACAGGATGGATTGTTAATTAGGACCTCGAAGAACGGTATCACGCAATGGGTAGAACCCGCATCGTATCGAGGTCTGATGTTACAACATGCCCTTGATGCCCCAACAGCTGGACATCGAGGTGAGAAGTTGACGTACGAGTTGTTACGGGACTACGCTTATTGGCCACATATGTTACAAGACGTGCAAACATATTGTCAACGATGTCTAATATGCCCTCAATTCCAGCCACAAGGACCCACTCATCGGGCACCGCTGATGAAAAGGGGGATGTCCATGCCATGGTCAGACATCCAAATTGACTTCATTGGACCAGTAACCACATCATCAAAAGGCAACAGATACATGTTAACCGTAACTTGTTTGTTCACAAAATGGGTGGAATGTTTACCTTGCAAAACATGCAGTTCAAGCGTATGTGCATCTCTGCTCATTAACCACATATTCTCCAGGTTTGGTCTTCCCCAACGCATTGAGTCCGATCGTGGAAGTCATTTTACTAGTGAAGTGATGACAAAGATGTGGGAGATACTGGGGGTAAAAAGGAAGCTGCATATAGCTTATTGGCCAGCCTCTAGTGGTGGAGTGGAGCGTTACAACCAATCCATTGTGAATATTCTAAAAAAGTTTGTCAATGAATCCGGTAAAGACTGGGACGTCTAGTTGCCGTTGGTCCTCATGGCCATCAGGGCCACCCCAAGCGCAGCAACCAAACTTTCTCCCTTCGAGATGATCACAGGAAGGAAGATGGTGTTACCCCAGCATTTATTATACCGGACAACAGATCATAATTTGATAAATGCTACAACATCCCATCAATATGTGGAAAATTTACGCAAGCACCTTCAGCATGCTTTTGCATTTGCCCAGAAGAATATAGAGAAAGCCGCAGTGAATGCTAAAACATACTACGATCTGAAAACTACTCAGAAGGAGTATCAAATTTCCGATCAGGTTTAGCTCTATAACTTCGCTCGGGATCAAGTGAAGGAGAGAAAATTCTTACCTTCATGGAATGGACCTTATGTCATTATTGAAAAGTTGTCACCAGTGGTATACAAGATAAAAAATCCCTAAGGGGGATGAATTTGTGGAAAAATGGGTGCACATTAATCAATTACGTGTTTGTCGTCCTAGCTCACGACTTCGAGAGATAGAAGGAGTCTGAGGAGGAGAGGTGAAGAGATTTTACAGTTCCAGCTAAAGATGGGAATTAGGATTGGTATTGTATGAACAAACGTGTACTAACCCATCCTCACGTGTGTTTCCTCTATAACTAAACATCTCTTAACTAATCTCTAAAACAAGGAACTTACCCTGTTCAAGAAAAGAACCTATGCCAATCAAAAATATATGATAGCATTAACCTCCTTTTCTTGCAGGATAAAAATGAAAGATGTATGTACTCATATTTGTCATACAATATTTTAGGCGCAAGATGCCGACTAAGATGATTGCCATCATCTATGTCATCCTGATCTTGGGGAAAGAGTTCCACGCCGAGCCCATTGTTGTGCCAGGTCCTTCGTCCGGGCCACCGCGGGGTTCATTCTGACAAACAAGAGGATTTTGTCCCAGAAGATTTACATCAGCCTGGATCCACGCGTCTTCATCGAAAAACAATTCAACGTGTCCGAGATCCTGTCACCGGAGATCCAAACCTGGTACCAGACGCACATCGGATATTCCCAAGAACGGATTACGCAGATCCTGAAACAAGCGAGAAAGACCTTGACCAGAGAGCAGTTTTCTACAAGTCAAAGACCAAGACTTATTTCTGCCAACGTTGCCGCTAAAATCTTTAGCGTAGTGGGCGCTGTTATTGCCACAGGTGTAACAGTTGCCAATTCCATCTCCATTAAAACATTGGAACTGGAGATTGGTTCACTGAAAAGTAACTTAATAAACATTCATGCGGAGATAGAGACCAAAACAAACATTCATCGAACTTATATCCTGTTTTGCAGGATCTATGGAATGGTTGAGTTTGCTGACCATCCAAAACAGTGCGTTGGATAAGATTATTCAAAAAGACTTTAGGTAAACTATGGTTAAAACACCACAGACAAGGTCTACAAACCGTGATCCATGAAGAAGACATATGAAAAGCCCTTTTGAACATTCCAAATATATTCACACTTTATGGAACATTTTGGAATGAAGGGGGATTTGTCGTGCATTTTCATAAGGGTACAGTCTTATCTGAAGATATTTTAGTCTAAATATCAATGCTCATTGCCTTTAAGTGTAATCACAGACTGAACCAGAGTCTAAAATCTTTTCTATAGGTTGAAACAGGCCGAGATGAGGTTATGCTGAGTTCAGTTTGGGTAAAATGTTTGTAGGGACATAGAGTGTATTGTCTCTTAAAATGATTATGAGCAGATGCGGTATATCTGTTAATGCTATGATGGGTCCTACAGACATGTGTCTGTGAGAGAGAACCATTTGAATAGCAATGTATTATTTTACTTCATTACAAAGTAATTAGGGAAGTCGGCCTTATAGAAACATTGGGTGTGTGAATGTCCCATTCATGTCTTCATAATTATATTCTATATATTCCTGTGCGGTATATTTAAATTTGCAACATATCTTAACCAATGACTTATATAATATGTAATCTATGTACACTGCTCAAAAAAATAAAGGGAACACAAAAATAACACATCCTAGATCTGAATTTATTAAAAATTCTTCTGAAATACTTTGTTCTTTACATAGTTGAATGTGCTGACAACAAAATTACACAAATATAAAAAAATGGAAATCAAATTTTTCAACCCATGGAGGTCTGGATTTGGAGTCACACTCAAAATTAAAGTGGAAAAACACACTACAGGCTGATCCAACTTTGATGTAATGTCCTTAAAACAAGTCAAAATGAGGCTCAGTAGTGTGTGTGGCCTGCACATGCCTGTATGACCTTCCTACAACGCCTGTGCATGCTCCTGATGAGGTGGCGGACGGTCTCCTGAGGGATCTCCTCCCAGACCTGGACTAAAGCATCTGCCAACTCCTGGACAGTCTGTGGTGCAACGTGACGTTGGTGGATAGAGCGAGACATGATGTCCCAGATGTGCTCAATTGGATTCAGGTCTGGGGAACGGGCGGGCCAGTCCATAGCATCAATGTCTTCATCTTGCAGGAACTGCTGACACACTACAGCCACATGAGGTCTAGCATTGTCTTGCATTAGGAGGAACCCAGGGCCAACCGCACCAGCATATGGTCTCACAAAGGGTCTGAGGATCTCATCTCGGTACCTAATGGCAGTCAGGCTACCTCTGGCGAGCACATGGAGGGCTGTGCGGCCCTCCAAAGAAATGCCACCCCACACCATTACTGATCCAATGCCAAACCGGTCATGCTGGAGGATGTTGCAGACAGCAGAACGTTCTCCACGGCGTCTCCAGACTCTGTCACGTCTGTCACATGTGCTCAGTGTGAACCTGCTTTCATCTGTGAAGAGCATAGGGTGCCAGTGGCGAATATGCCAATCTTGGTGTTCTCTGGCAAATACCAAATGTCCTGCACGGTGTTGGGCTGTAAGCACAACCCCCACCTGTGGACGTCGGGCCCTCGTATCACCCTCATGGAGTCTGTTTCTGACCGTTTGAGCAGACACATGCACATTTGTGGCCTGCTGGAGGTCATTTTGCAGTGCTCTGACAGTGCTCCTCCTGTTCCTCCTTGCACAAAGGCGGAGGTAGCGGTCCTGCTGCTGGGTTGTTGCCCTCCTACGGCCTCCTCCATGTCTCCTGATGTACTGGCCTGTCTCCTGGTAGCGCCTCCATGCTCTGGACACTACGCTGACAGACACAGCAAACCTTCTTGCCACAGCTCGCATTGATGTGCCATCCTGGATCAGCTGCACTACCTGAGCCACTTGTGTGGGTTGTAGACTCCGTCTCATGCTACCACTAGAGTGAAAGCACCGCCAGCATTCAAAAGTGACCAAAACATCAGCCAGGAAGCATAGGAACTGAGAAGTAATCTGTGGTCACCACCTGCAGAACCACTCCTTTATTGGGGGTGTCTTGCTAATTGCCTATAATTTCCACCTGTTGTCTATCCCATTTGCACAACAGCATGTGAAATTGATTGTCACTCAGTGTTGGTTCCTAAGTGGAAAGTTTGATTTCACAGAAGTGTGATTGACTTGGAGTTACATTGTGTTGTTTAAGTGTTCCCTTTATTTTTTTGAGCAGTGTATAACAGTGTGTCGATATATATATATATATACACTGCTCAAAAAAATAAAGGGAACACAAAAATAACACATCCTAGATCTGAATTAAATATTCTTCTGAAATACTTTGTTCTTTACATAGTTGAATGTGCTGACAACAAAATCACACAAAAAAAAAAATGGAAATTAAATTTTTCAACCCATGGAGGTCTGGATTTGGAGTCACACTCAAAATTAAAGTGGAAAAACACACTACAGGCTGATCCAACTTTGATGTAATGACCTTAAAACAAGTCAAAATGAGGCTCAGTAGTGTGTGTGGCCTCCACGTGCCTGTATGACCTCCCTACAACGCCTGTGCATGCTCCTGATGAGGTGGCAGACGGTCTCCTGAGGGATCTCCTCCCAGACCTGGACTAAAGCATCTGCCAACTCCTGGACAGTCTGTGGTGCAACGTGACGTTGGTGGATAGAGCGAGACATGATGTCCCAGATGTGCTCAATTGGATTCAGGTCTGGGGAGCGGGCGGGCCAGTCCATAGCATCAATGCCTTCGTCTTGCAGGAACTGCTGACACACTCCAGCCACATGAGGTCTAGCATTGTCTTGCATTAGGAGGAACCCAGGGCCAAATGCACCAGCATATGGTCTCACAAAGGGTCTGAGGATCTCATCTCGGTACCTAATGGCAGTCAGGCTACCTTTGGCGAGCACATGGAGGGCTGTGCGGCCCTCCAAAGAAATGCCACCCCACACCATTTCTGACCTAATGCCAAACCGTTCATGCTGCAGGATGTTGCAGGCCGCAGAACGTTCTCCACGGCGTCTCCAGACTCTGTCACGTCTGTCACATGTGCTCAGTGTGAACCTGCTTTCATCTGTGAAGAGCACAGGGCGCCAGTGGCGAATTTGCCCATCTTGGTGTTCTCTGGCAAATGCCATACATCCTGCACGGTGTTGGGCTGTAAGCACAACCCCCACCTGTGGACGTCGGGCCCTCATATCACCCTCATGGAGTGTTTCTGACCGTTTGAGCAGACACATGCACATTTGTGGCCTGCTGGAGGTCATTTTGCAGGGCTCTGGAAGTGCTCCTCCTGTTCCTCCTTGCACAAAGGCGGAGGTAGCGGTCCTGCTGCTGGGTTGTTGCCCTTCTACGGCCTCCTCCACGTCTCCTGATGTACTGGCCTGTCTCCTGTTAGCGCCTCCATGCTCTGGACACTACGCTGACAGACACAGCAAACCTTCTTGCCACAGCTCGCATTGATGTGCCATCCTGGATAAGCTGCACTACCTGAGCCACTTGTGTGGGTTGTAGACTCCGTCTCATGTTACCACTAGAGTGAAAGCACCGCCAGCATTCAAAAGTGACCAAAACATCAGCCAGGAAGCATAGGAACTGAGAAGTGGTCACCACCTGCAGAACCACTCCTTTATTGGGGGTGTCTTGCTAATTGCCTATAATTTCCACCTGTTGTCTATCCCATTTGCACAACAGCATGTGAAATTGATTGTCACTCAGTGTTGCTTCCTAAGTGGACAGTTTGATTTCACAGAAGTCTGATTGACTTGGAGTTACATTGTGTTGTTTAAGTGTTCCCTTTATTTTTTTGAGCAGTGTATATATATATATAATTTAGAATATATATTTTATGCCGTGTGTATCCCACTGACCATATAGACTTTTTAAGGTTTAGAAAGTATTGAAGTTGTCTTCCTACTAATTGGGTTTCATGAGGAGAGCTGAATATTATTAGCCAGCCATGTGGGCAAGTTAATGAACCCGGATGTCAAGTAAAAGAAACCATTGTCCACTGTCCCTAAGAAGACAGTAGGAGATGGTGACTCCAACATGTCTAGATTAGGGGTAATTAAAGTGTCAGGAAGAAACCCTTAGGGCTCATGCACACGACCGTTATGTGCATCCGTGTCCGTTGTTCCGTTTTCCGTCATTTTCTGCGGACCCATTGACTTTCAATGGGTCCGTTGAAAACGCGGAAAATGCACCGTTGTTCATTCGCGTTTCCTGTCCGTCAAAAAAATATGACCTGTCCTATTTTTTTGACGGACAACGGTTCGCGGACCCATTCAAGTCAATGGGTCCGTGAAAAAAACACGGATGCACACAAGATTGTTGTGTGATTGTTGTGTGCTTTTTCAGATATGAGTTTTCACATCGTGAAAACTCAGATCCGACAGTATATTCTAACACAGAGGCGTTCCCATAGTGATGGGGACGCTTTAAGTTAGAATATACTAAGAACTGTGTATATAACTGCCCCCTGCTGCCTGGCAGCACCCGATCTCTTACAGGGATCTGTGATCCGCACAATTAACCCCTCAGGTGCCGCACCTGAGGGGTTAATTGTGAATATCATAGCCCCCTGTAAGAGATCGGGTGCTGTCAGGCAGCAGTTATGTACACAGTTCTTATTATATTCTACCCCCCCTCCCTCTCTCACCAGTATTTAATTCATTGGTGGCCAGCGCGGCCCTCCCCTGTATTTAATTCATTGGTGGCCAGTGCGGGCCCCCCTCCCTCCCCTGTATTTAATTCATTGGTGGCCAGTGCGGCCTCCCCTCCCCCCCCCCCAATTAAAATCCTCCCCCCATCATTGGTGGCAGCGGAGAGTTGCGATCGGAGTACCAGTTTAATCACTCAGGCTCCGATCGGTTACCAAGGCAACCAGGACGCTATTGCAGTCCTGGCTGCCATGGTTACTTAGCAATTTTAGAAGCATTATACTTACCTGCGCTGTCTGTGACCAGCCGGGCGCTCCTCCTACTGGTAAGTGACAGGTCTGTGCTATAAGCAATGCGCCGTACAGACCTGTCACTTACCAGTAGGAGCGCCCGGCTGGTAACAGACAGCGCAGGTAAGTATAATGCTTCTAAAATTGCTAAGTAACCATGGCAGCCAGGACTGCAGTAGCGTCCTGGTTTCCATGGTAACCGATCGGAGCGCCAGCGATTAAACTGGGGCTCCGATCAGAACTCTCCGCTGCCACCAATAATGGGGGGGGGGGGTCATTTTAATTAGGGGGGGCCGCACTGGCCACCAATGAATTTAATACAGGGGAGGGAGGGGGGCCTCACTGGCCACCAATGAATTTAATACAGGGGAGGGAGGGGGGGCCGCACTGGCCACCAATGAATAAAATACAGGGGAGGGAGGGAGGGGGGTCCTCACTGGCCACCAATGAATTTAATACAGGGGAGGGAGGGGGGCCGCACTGGCCCCCAATGAATTTAATACTGGGGGGGGTCTGGCCCCTGCTGCCTGGCAGCACCTGATCTCTTACAGCACTTGAGGGGTTAATTGTGCTGATCACAGCCCCCTGTAAGAGATCGGTTGCTGCCAGGCAGCAGTCATGTACACAGTTCTTAGTATATTCTAACTTGAAGCGTCCTCATCACTATGGGAACGCCTCTGTGTTAGAATATACTGTCGGATCTGAGTTTTGACGATCTAACTCAAATCCGATGGTATATTCTAACATAGAGGCGTTCCCATGGTGATGGGGACGCTTCAAGTTAAAATATACGATCGGATTGGAGAAAACTCCGATGGTATATAAATAGGGACTCCTGACTTTACATTGAAAGTCAATGGGGGACGGATCCGTTTACAATTGCTCCATATTGTGTCAACGTCAAACGGATCCGTCCCCATGGACTTGCATTGTAAGTCAGGACGGATCCGTTTGGCTCCGCACGGCCAGGCGGACACCAAAACGACTTTTTTTTTTACTTTCCTTCATGTCTGGTGATCCTCCAAAAATCACGGAAGACACACGGAAACAAAAATGGAAACGGATCACGGAACAACGGAACCCCGTTTTGCGGACCGTGAAAAAATACTGTTGTGTGCATGAGGCCTTAATACTGATGTACACTCACCTAAAGAATTATTAGTGCCCCCATACTTAATACGGTGTTGGACCCCCTTTTGCCTTCAGAACTGCCTTAATTCTACGTGGCATTGATTCCACAAGGTGCTGATAACATTCTTTAGAAATGTTGGCCCATATTGATAGGATAGCATCTTGCAGTTGATGGAGATTTGAGGGATGCACATCCAGGGCACGAAGCTCCCGTTCCACCACATCCCAAAGATGCTCTATTGGGTTGAGATCTGGTGACTGTGGGGCCATTTTAGTCCAGTGACCTCATTGTCATGTTCAAGAAACCAATGTGAGATGATTGGAGCTTTGTGACATGGTGCATTATCCTGCTGGAAGTAGCCATCAGAGGATGGAGACATGTTCTCATTCTGTTTACCCCAAATTCGGACTCTACCATTTGAATGTCTCAACAGAAATCGAGACTCATCAGAACAGGCAACATTTTTCCAGTCTTCAACAGTCCAATTTTGGTGAGCTTGTGCAAATTGTAGCCTCTTTTTCCTATTTGTAGTGGAGATGAGTGGTACCCGGTGGGGTCTTCTGCTGTTGTAGCCCATCCGCCTCAAGGTTGTGCGTGTTGTGGCTTCACAAATGCTTTGCTGCAGACCTCGGTTGTAACGAGTGGTTATTTCAGCCAACGTTGCTCTTCTATCAGCTTGAATCAGTCGGCCCATTCTCCTCTGACCTCCAGCATCCACAAGGCATTTTCGCCCACAGGACGGCCGCATACTGGATGTTTTTCCCTTTTCACACCATTCTTTGTAAACCCTAGAAATGGTTGTGCGTGAAAATCCCAGTAACTGAGCAGATTGTGAGATACTCAGACCGGCCCGTCTGGTACCAACAGCCATGCCACGCTCAAAATGGCTTAAATCCCCTTTCTTTCCCATTCTGACATTTAGTTTGGAGTTCAGGAGATTGTCTTGACCAGGAGCACCCCCCTAAATGCATCGAAGCAACTGCCATGTGATTGGTTGACTAGATAATTGCATCAATGAGAAATAGAACAGGTGTTCCCAATAATTCTTTAGGTGAGTGTATATTCGAGAGGTTGATAAGGTCATGTTAAGGTCATTATTAGGTATTTAGAATTAATGTTGAAATTATTATGTGGTACAACAGTGCCATCTAGAGGTAGATGGACGATATTATATTATTTTATAACTTGTTTTCTCCAGCATATCAAGGGTTAAGATTACATCATAGTAGTATTAACATACGTTACACCCTCCTCAGTTGATTGGGAGATCTTAATCCAGGAGGTGGTAACGTAAGAGATCAGGGAGGATAAGTATTGCTGGAGAGGAACATGGAGGGGATCAAAACCATCAGAAAAACCATCAGATCATAAGAAAGGATATCAAAAGAAACTTGAATTATATTTTGACCACGAGAGAATCCTGAGAACTGGTCCCATCCGAAACTCTGCCCATCCTCCACTTGGTAACGTATGTTATACTTTTTGCTTGTGATATTAATAAGATATTCCTCTCAGCGTATAGTCAAGAGTCCCCATACTGTGGGAACGTATAGTGTTAATCACCTCCCTAATGCTAGTTGTCCTCTTAGCAAAGATGCATATTGCTAATGGGAGATTAGACATTGTCTGAGTGGAGGAAGAACTCTGGGAAATTATATTTCCATAGTCTGATTGCTGAGTGGGATATAATATCATATTAATACCATTTATATTTTTGATTGTCATAGGCTGAGACAGAGTCAAGGGGCAACATTTATTGTTCTTGTATTAATCTGTAGTTTGTCTTGTTATAACCTGTTGGTAAACAGAAAATCCTGAACTTCTCTTGATGTATTAATTATTGGTCTGTTTGATAAAGATATAGCATTTATATCTTATCATATGTAACGGTAAATAATTCTGTGCTGGTGAGAAAGTGATAGTGGGTTACACCACCATCTAGTGGTGGTTTGTTGGTACTGCGTCAATTTGTCTATCCATTGATCTTATGTGGGTTTTATATTGGATTTTTACTCATTTATAAATAAATTATTATATATATTTTGCATAATTCGTTGCCCTTTTGTTTTCATTAATTGCATAAATTAAATTTAGAGTCTCAAGATAAAAGAAAAGGCGTTTTATGTCCGCCTAGTGGATTTCCTGACTGATTTCCATATTTTATTCACATTTTATTTTTTTATATAAAATATTTATATTTTATATATATTTTATATAAAAGATATACCTTGACAGGCCTAGACTCTGGTCTATTTCCATCTATGTGTATTCTGGTGTTATCCCCTCCCCATTACATGTGACAACGAGATGGAGGAAATACTCATACAAAATGGATTCTCATCCCTCACACCAGTACTGATCGGTGCATACTATGACATCACCAGTACTGATCGGTGCAGACTATGACATCACCAGTACTGATCGGTGCAGACTATGACATCACCAGTACTGATCGGTGCAGACTATGACGTCACCAGTACTGATCGGTGCAGACTATGACGTCACCAGTACTGATCGGTGCAGACTATGACGTCACCAGTACTGATCGGTGCAGACTATGACGTCACCAGTACTGATCGGTGCAGACTATGACGTCACCAGTACTGAACGGTGCAGACTATGACATCACCAGTACTGATCGGTGCAGACTATGACGTCACCAGTACTGATCGGTGCAGACTATGACGTCACCAGTACTGATCGGAGCAGACTATGACATCACCAGTACTGATCGGTGCAGACTATGACATCACCAGTACTGATCGGTGCAGACTATGACATCACCAGTACTGATCGGTGCAGACTATGACGTCACCAGTACTGATCGGTGCAGACTATGACGTCACCAGTACTGATCGGTGCAGACTATGACGTCACCAGTACTGATCGGTGCAGACTATGACGTCACCAGTACTGATCGGTGCAGACTATGACATCACCAGTACTGATCGGAGCAGACTATGACATCACCAGTACTGATCGGTGCAGACTATGACGTCACCAGTACTGATCGGTGCAGACTATGACATCACCAGTACTGATCGGTGCAGACTATGACATCACCAGTACTGATCTGTGCAGACTATGACATCACCAGTACTGATCGGAGCAGAATATGACGTCACCAGAACTGATCACTGCAGACTATGACGTCACCAGTACTGATCGGTGCAGACTATGACATCACCAGTACTGATCGGAGCAGACTATGACATCACCAGTACTGATCGGTGCAGACTATGACGTCACCAGTACTGATCGGTGCAGACTATGACGTCACCAGTACTGATCGGTGCAGACTATGACATCACCAGTACTGATCTGTGCAGACTATGACATCACCAGTACTGATCGGAGCAGACTATGACGTCACCAGTACTGATCTGTGCAGACTATGACGTCACCAGTACTGATCGGTGCAGACTATGACATCACCAGTACTGATCGGTGCAGACTATGACGTCACCAGTACTGATCGGTGCAGACTATGACATCACCAGTACTGATCGGAGCAGACTATGACATCACCAGTACTGATCGGTGCAGACTATGACGTCACCAGTACTGATCGGTGCAGACTATGACGTCACCAGTACTGATCGGTGCAGACTATGACATCACCAGTACTGATCACTGAAGACTATGACATCACCAGTACTGATCGGTGCAGACTATGACATCACCAGTACTGATCGGTGCAGACTATGACGTCACCAGTACTGATCACTGCAGACTATGACGTCACCAGTACTGATCGGAGCAGACTATGACATCACCAGTACTGATCGGTGCAGACTATGACGTCACCAGTACTGATCGGTGCAGACTATGACGTCACCAGTACTGATCAGTGCAGACTATGACGTCACCAGTACTGATCGGAGCAGACTATGACATCACCAGTACTGATCGGAGCAGACTATGACGTCACCAGTACTGATCGGAGCAGACTATGACGTCACCAGTACTGATCGGAGCAGACTATGACATCACCAGTACTGATCGGTGCAGACTATGACATCACCAGTACTGATCGGTGCAGACTATGACATCACCAGTACTGATCGGTGCAGACTATGACGTCACCAGTACTGATCGGTGCAGACTATGACGTCACCAGTACTGATCGGTGCAGACTATGACGTCACCAGTACTGATCGGTGCAGACTATGACATCACCAGTACTGATCGGTGCAGACTATGACGTCACCAGTACTGATCGGTGCAGACTATGACGTCACCAGTACTGATCGGTGCAGACTATGACGTCACCAGTACTGATCGGTGCAGACTATGACATCACCAGTACTGATCGGAGCAGACTATGACATCACCAGTACTGATCGGAGCAGACTATGACATCACCAGTACTGATCGGAGCAGACTATGACATCACCAGTACTGATCGGTGCAGACTATGACGTCACCAGTACTGATCGGTGCAGACTATGACGTCACCAGTACTGATCGGTGCAGACTATGACATCACCAGTACTGATCGGTGCAGACTATGACGTCACCAGTACTGATCGGTGCAGACTATGACGTCACCAGTACTGATCGGTGCAGACTATGACGTCACCAGTACTGATCGGTGCAGACTATGACATCACCAGTACTGATCGGTGCAGACTATGACGTCACCAGTACTGATCGGTGCAGACTATGACGTCACCAGTACTGATCGGTGCAGACTATGACGTCACCAGTACTGATCGGTGCAGACTATGACATCACCAGTACTGATCACTGCAGACTATGACATCACCAGTACTGATCGGAGCAGACTATGACATCACCAGTACTGATCGGTGCAGACTATGACGTCACCAGTACTGATCGGTGCAGACTATGACATCACCAGTACTGATCGGTGCAGACTATGACGTCACCAGTACTGATCGGTGCAGACTATGACGTCACCAGTACTGATCTGAGCAGACTATGACATCACCAGTACTGATCGGTGCAGACTATGACGTCACCAGTACTGATCGGTGCAGACTATGACGTCACCAGTACTGATCGGAGCAGACTATGACGTCACCAGTACTGATCGGTGCAGACTATGACGTCACCAGTACTGATCGGTGCAGACTATGACGTCACCAGTACTGATCGGTGCAGACTATGACATCACCAGTACTGATCGGTGCAGACTATGACGTCACCAGTACTGATCGGTGCAGACTATGACGTCACCAGTACTGATCGGAGCAGACTATGACGTCACCAGTACTGATCGGTGCAGACTATGACATCACCAGTACTGATCGGTGCAGACTATGACATCACCAGTACTGATCGGTGCAGACTATGACGTCACCAGTACTGATCGGTGCAGACTATGACGTCACCAGTACTGATCGGAGCAGACTATGACATCACCAGTACTGATCGGTGCAGACTATGACGTCACCAGTACTGATCGGTGCAGACTATGACATCACCAGTACTGATCGGTGCAGACTATGACGTCACCAGTACTGATCGGTGCAGACTATGACGTCACCAGTACTGATCTGAGCAGACTATGACGTCACCAGTACTGATCTGAGCAGACTATGACGTCACCAGTACTGATCGGTGCAGACTATGACGTCACCAGTACTGATCGGTGCAGACTATGACGTCACCAGTACTGATCGGAGCAGACTATGACATCACCAGTACTGATCGGAGCAGACTATGACATCACCAGTACTGATCGGTGCAGACTATGACATCACCAGTACTGATCGGTGCAGACTATGACATCACCAGTACTGATCGGTGCAGACTATGACATCACCAGTACTGATCGGTGCAGACTATGACGTCACCAGTACTGATCGGAGCAGACTATGACATCACCAGTACTGATCGGTGCAGACTATGACGTCACCAGTACTGATCGGTGCAGACTATGACGTCACCAGTACTGATCGGAGCAGACTATGACATCACCAGTTCTGATCGGTGCAGACTATGACGTCACCAGTACTGATCGGTGCAGACTATGACGTCACCAGTACTGATCGGTGCAGACTATGACGTCACCAGTACTGATCGGTGCAGACTATGACGTCACCAGTACTGAT